>NC_092631.1:33893853-34606353 GCF_039555335.1 Amphiura filiformis
ACCGGGTAAGCAACAACAACAATATCAAAAAGCAATTATTTGTAAATCGAATTTGGGATGAAAATCAACAAGACAGACTTAGCAGGCCTACAAATTTCTGAATTATATAAAGTGAAAAACAATCAATCACGATTCACTGCACTCAGCGAATCAATCAAATAAAACTAAAAAAGAAAGGAGCAATAAAGAATAAAGAAAAAGTGAAAAAGAGAAAGAAAGAGAGAGAAAGAAAATGAACGAAAAAGAAAGAAAGAAATGAAAAAAAAAAGAAATGAAAAAAGAAAGAAAAGAGGAAAGAAAGAAAGAAAAAAAAAGAAAAGAGAAAAAAAAAGAAAATTCAGCCACACGGAGACTCGAACCCACAAAAATAGTTCATATTAGATTCCCAGTCCAACGCTCTATCCACTGCGCCATAGATCAGCTTACGAAATTGACTGTTCTCAAAGCGGATGATATAACTTTAATTGGATGCAATTAGGCCCCTATACATGATGATTACAATCGCGTCCGCATTATGGCTCTTAGAATAAACACGCATGTCGGCGCTGAAATTTTGAACGAACTGATGGAGGAAAATCTCGTTTTTTGCAAAACTAGCTCAATTTGGAGTGAAAATCCAATGGAATAGCAATTGGCAGAATGTTGAGAAATAATGTAGGTATTCAGATGTCTAAATTAACGTCTCGTAATCAAGATATCGATAATTTCACAAACCAGCTTTTTCTCAAGCAAATTCTCCAAAATTTTCCCCAAAACGGGCTTTTAAAATTTAATCGGTACTGTATTTGGTTCTTCCCCATGGCAACATTATTTCTTTGATCGATTTGTAATACAATACGAAAAAGAAGAAAACAATCGCTCGGTGTGGATTTATACGGAGCGCACATTAGAAAAAAACCTCATGGAACGTGTTTTTGATCTTGTGAACATGGTGGGTAAAAATGCTTTAAACGAAGGATTTTCAAATTTATTCTAATAATTTGTATATAACACACACAAAAATGTTAAGCTACATCCAATGCACCAACATTTCACTCGCTGCGATATTTGATTACTGAGAAAACTATGTTTTAGAGAACAACTTTATACGTCTTTTATACGTTTTTTATACGTCTCTTTGTGTAACCTTAATGTTTATTTCCTCTCAATTTTTAATGATACCATTTGAAATTATGATGTTATGATATACCATTTTAATGAGAACATTAACAGTTCTTTTACTTTTAATTTGTTCAAGGCTATTTTCTTTTACACGTGTTCTTTTTTTTATCACAATTGTAGGGCAGCTTCTTTGACAATTTTCTCCTAAAACAAAATGTTTCTAAAAGCATAATGAATAGTTATAAACTTTGTTTACCCTGATTAGAATGATACAAATTTAAACCCTTATTATTTGGTTGCTTATTGCTAAGATACATTTTGTTAAATAAAAGCACATTGTCATATTCTCTTTTTGAGTATTTGGTGGCTCTGAAAAGAGCCGGTTGTTTGTTGTCAGATAGACAAGATTTAAGCGCGCTCGCCACGGATGCGACGTGCAAGTTGGATGTCCTTTGGCATGATGGTCACACGCTTGGCGTGGATGGCGCACAAGTTGGTGTCCTCGAAAAGACCGACCAAGTAAGCTTCGCTAGCCTCCTGGAGAGCCATGACGGCAGAGCTCTGGAAGCGGAGCTCAGTCTTGAAGTCCTGGGCGATTTCACGGACTAGACGTTGGAAGGGGAGCTTGCGGATGAGGAGCTCGGTGCTCTTCTGGTAGCGACGGATCTCACGAAGAGCCACGGTTCCTGGCCTGTAACGGTGAGGCTTCTTGACGCCACCGGTAGCTGGGGCGGATTTGCGAGCTGCCTTGGTGGCCAGCTGCTTGCGTGGAGCCTTGCCTCCAGTAGATTTGCGTGCGGTTTGCTTGGTACGTGCCATTTTCTCGAATCGTTTTCACGAAATGATTTCAATTCTGAATATTCGTTTGCCTTATATACACTTTGTGAACAAAGGCTCCGGAGTCAAAATATTGCGCTAAAATGAAATCAGGAATATGATTGGCCAAGTAAATAAGCAACCTGATTGGACAACTAAGTAAGATATCTGATTGGTCTACAATGTTGGCGCTTATTGTAAAGATGGATGAGTCGATTGAAAAGTCGATACCAAACGTTGAATATTGGCTCTGATGGAAATATTACACTTAACACTTAGGTAAGAAAAATAGAAAGATCCATGCCTCACAAAAAGAGTTTCTAGCAATGTGGCAAAATTCCTGTAACTCATGAAATATTTCAAAATTGAAAGTTTTCAAAGTGGTCTATTAACGAGAAAAAACATTAGCTACTAGTATATGTTGATCCTTAATACTCCTACTATGACAAGATATTGACTGCAGGATGAAAGCTTTAATTCGTTCGTGTATTAAACAAAACCCCTATACCATGTATACGATATCAAAATTGGTTCTAAATTCAAAAGGCGTACACATAAGAAGTCTGCATTAAAATCTAATTTTAATTTAGGAAATAGTCTTACTTCACGTAAACATTCATTTGTCGTAAATTTTAGTACTTGATGTATACATTTGTACCAATCCCGTCATTTTCGGAAATATGGACCAAAATAATCAAAAATTCAAAACGCTTATCAATTCCGATTGATACATTTATTCATTAACTTTGTTAGATACCAGTCAATTACATTACATGTTTTGATCAATGCCACTCCCTGATTGGTCAAAATAAGGATACTAAATTCCACACCAAATATATAAAAGAATTGTTCTTATTTCTTTGGTTATTCATTTTGCATCGACATTTAGCATCATTTTTAATAGTATAGTTTACATTCGTACTACTTCCGATTACGTTGCGTCTTCGTAGATATGTAAAACATTGGCAAAACGTTTTTTTTAATGAAAGTAGTTGGCCAAATGTGTAGTCATTTTACTTTATCAATACGCCAATATGTTACGAGTATGCACCAGTCAATACTAAATCTACGTTTTGATCAATGCCACTCGCTGATTGGTTGATGTACAGAGAACTAATCCCTTGTGAAACTTCGGTAGGATCCCACTAAAACACATATAAAGAGACTTGAAAATTTTCTAAGTTATTCATTTTGTACAACACTGAACAAAATACAATTCATCATGTCTGGACGTGGTAAAGGAGGAAAGTCAAAGAGCAAGGCTAAGAGCCGCTCATCCCGTGCAGGACTTCAGTTCCCCGTTGGCCGTGTGCACCGCTTCTTGAGAAAGGGCAACTATGCCAACCGTGTTGGTGCTGGTGCTCCAGTCACTTGGCAGCTGTCATGGAATACCTGACCGCTGAGATCCTTGAGTTGGCTGGCAATGCTGCCCGTGACAACAAGAAGACCAGAATCAACCCACGTCACTTGCAGTTGGCTGTCCGTAACGATGAAGAGTTGAACAAGCTTCTCGGAGGCGTGACCATCGCTCAAGGCGGTGTTCTGCCAAACATCCAGGCTGTTCTTCTGCCAAAAAAGAAGTAAACTGACTTACTAGTTTACACATGTAAAGGCTCTTTTAAGAGCCACCATATATTCCAAAAAGAGATCTTGAGCTTGTAAACTTCCTTTGTTTGTTTTAAATAAGGCCTAGGCGTTTTGATTTTTCGAATTATGATATTCTTGACTTGTTCAAATAACATACCTGTTAGTTTGTCGCGAAGTATTGGCCTATCGGCACAAAACATTATTTTAAAAAACAATGGAGGGGGTTGGTTCATTGGGTATAATATTTTGAAGAAAAAAAAGAGTCATTGGGTATACAATTCCAAAAAAGTGGTTATCGGGTAGAAAATGTGGAAAAAATCGGGAAAATTTCTACGTACTTCTTGTTCTAAATCTCTCAAATTTAAAATAAAAATTTACTGAAATAATTATTATTGTGGCATTTTGATGGTACTATTATAGAAAAAGGAAGCAGTGGGTAGCCGCACCTACAAAAGGGGGTCATCGGGTATGACATATTAAAGAAGGTGGTATATTCGACTTCCAAAAAGGGGGCTATGGACAGGCACACATATACCGTCACTTATAAAGTTGAGCTGATAATAATCTGGTGTTAGGATAAATTTCAATTCGAATTAAATAGAGATTTTTAATTTACAGTTTTTCATACTCAAGTTTTATATTAACAGGTGTAGGTTTCAACAATCAAATTTTCAGGCCTTTTTTAATTTAGTTAAAATTTAATTTAAAATTGCATATAAAATTGCAGAAAAAAAAAAAAAGAAAAGAAAAGTTGAGAAACCACTTTAAGAAATTTTCATTTAACATCTCACCTCTGTTTCAGAAAAGTGAATCTTAATTGGTTTTTATTATTCATCTTTATTTTTCAATTTTTACCCCTTCTGAATTCACTGATCACTCCCACTCAAGTTTCAAACTGCCCATGTAAACCATGTAGCACATTGCGGGCTATTGATCAAAAACTATAAACATCGATTTATCGAAACGTATGTATCTTGTGCCTCCCACGTTCTATAGTATGTGTTTTTTGCTTTATTATGTAGGCCCTTTAGTTTAGTTTACATATATGTTCTCATGCTTCATCTGCATGTACTTTCCAGGTGGTTGGGATTTGTTGCTGTTATAGTTGTCTGTGTTTTTTGTTTATTTGCTTCGGTGTGTTTGTGCGTTTGTCTAAGAAGACCTAGCAAATACAGAAAGTTGGAAATCATTGGCAAACGGTTGCCAGAAAACGTTTAAATGTCGGGTTATATAAAGGGTATAAAACATTTTCATAACATTCAAAAACATAATGTTATCTAAGTGTTGACAAAATATTAGGCAAAAATTTTTGCAAAAATATTTAACAATAACATTTTAAAAATAATGTTGTAGTGTGTTTTCATACAAAACGTTTTAAAACGTTTTCATTACCAGTATATAACCCGACAATTAATGTTATTAAACTGTATGTTTTTATCAAAACCAAAACCCCCAAATATAACCTGTTTAAAACATTTTTAAAACGTTTTGTGTTTGCTGGGGAGTCTGCTTTTTTGGTTTTATATTTTTCTCTGATCGTTATTACAACTTGACTCGTCTTTTCAATGTTGGTATGTTGTTTTGAAACCTTGTATAAAAAATGATCATGATGTTGATGTATTAAAAATAAAGACATACAAAAAAAAATATGCAAAGACAAAGAAAAGCCTGAAATAGTACATGGTACTTATCTCTCCTCCTTTCTCCCTCCGCTCTCGGTCTTTCTACCCCCTTTCACTCAATTCCTCTCTATCTCTCCCCCCACTCACTGACCCCCTCGCGTCTTTCTCGTTCTCTCGTCATGTGGATATACATGTATTATCATTTCAATTGATTGTTGCAAAACGCTTTTAATCAAATTTAAAGCATGTTTAAGATTGTGACGCGATAATATTTCGACCTATTTTGGCCTATCCATAACGTGGACAAATTGGACACTAACATAGTAAATTAATGTTATACAAAAATAGCGACACAAATCTTTTGACAATTTAAGCTTTGAACCTCCAACATTAAAGTTTTCATAATGATTTTAGTATTTTGATGTACGGGTAAAATCTATTGTTTTATGTTAGTTAATAATCTATTGTATAATATTAATTGATCGTCTTCGTGATTCCTCTTCTAGCTTCCGTAACTAGAATAAAAATAGGCGTGTTTACCATTATAGGGCCTGCTGGGGTGTGTGATTGATATCTTTGTCGGGGAGGGCGGGGGGGGCGACGAGGGGGGGCGACGAGGGTGTTGCTCGAGATGCAGAACACTTACCCATTTAGGGTAATCATCAAAATTAGGGACACATATTTGAGGATTAAAACAAATAGATGTTTTAAAGACGCGCGCGTTCGTTTTACGGTGCGAATTTGTCTCGGAGAAATTTACCAATTCATTTCTTCCCCAATTTATATTTTTAACAAAAATATCGGTCAAATTATATGTTTTAAAGGCATTTTGGGTGGAATGTGTGATTCACTGATTAACACTTTATAATTTAGGTTTGTCAACTTTCGATCATCTCAAGCTTATTTTGACTGATTTTGAGTCGGAGAGCGAAGAGGAAAAACTAAATTCCGCCTTTGATTTCAAATTCTTTGCATACACTGAGACACACTATTTTTTTACCTTTCTATAGGTCGATTTTACTTTTCTAGCATGTGATTGTCTAATTTTACACCTATCATTTTATGCCTTATAATAATTTCTCATGTATTCTTTGTTAATAATTTGGCAGAAAAAAGCATACGTCATCGACAAATCTATCAGATGAAATACCGGGTACAATCGCAAATAATGTTTATTTTGCACTGAATGAATTTTCCAGATTTTCTAATTCAATAATATTAAAATTCAGAAGTAGAGGAATAAATTCTTTTACCATTAGCTGTAAAAAAATTTGACAAGTTTAATTTCGAGCTATAATATGAAATTTCATTTAATATTCTAAATACCATTCTGAACTAAGCTCCTGCACCTCAAATCCTGCTTGTACCTCTTTTCAAGCAAAGGACCGTAAACATTATTAAATTCTAATCGAATATCATTTCATAATCTTTACATTTTATCATGAAATAAAGCCGATCCATGTCTTTTTTTCTCAAAATAATCAAGAAGTGATAGGTAAGATGTTCCACAATCCACCACGTTGCCCCTGGCTATGACACTGTCTGTTAGTAATACGGTGAAATAACCATGCGTGCTCGAACCAAGTTTGTTTTATACCTATCGTGAAATCACATGTCGGCACATTATGCATTGCCATGATAAAAATCTACTTTTTATTCAGTTTTGAAAAATGTTAACCATTAGCTTATGATATCACGATGATATATTTTCAACGAAGAAATCAAATCGTTTGTTATCCTGCAAAAAGGAAAAAACCAAAGCGCGCTAATATCAGACGATGTCCGCCTGACAAGGCAATAAGAAATGGCGCAATTCTGGTGATAAGCGTTTTTGTAGTCACCTCTTTAAACCTTCATATCTCAAGAAAACAAACATAACAGCACTATCCTTTTACAAGGATATACTGCCTATATATTATTTTTGAACATGCATTGACATAATATTGAACAAAATAATATTCTATTGGTGAAATTTGTAAAAATTTGGGGAGAAAATCTGCACTTTGAAGAAACAAATGACAAAATTTGCTTAAATTTGCTGCAATCATACTTAATGTCACAAAATATATTATTGCTGGAAAGCTTTTGATGTCAGCAAGCTAATAGCATCAAGAAAATTTTAATTTATGTATGCCACGGAGTCATAAAAACCATTTTAAACAGAGTCACTAGCACAATTTCTTAGAGATTTTGATAAAAACAGCGATGTATAAAGAACGCGGGCTGTTGTGATCGATAAAAGCAAGTGATTACAAGCACGTCCGCAATACGTCAATAAATATACTCTCTAACCGAAGCTTAGTCATTTACAGATTGTCTGTATCCCTGTTTGCACGAACGTTTCTCATTTTGAGTAGCAAGCCACGTACAACTTCATCATGGTTCAACAAAAGAAGGCGGCTGCCAAGAAGCCAGCAGCTCACCCAACATACCTTGTCATGGTACAAGCAGCCATTGTAGCTCTTAAAGAGAGAGGTGGTTCATCAGCTCAGAAGATCAAGAGCTACATTGCCGCCAACTACCTGGTCGACCCAGCCAAGATGAAGGCTCCTCTTAGGGCCGCCCTTAAGAAAGGAGTTGCTAGCGGCGCCCTCGTGCAGGCCTCTGGCAAGGGAGCAAGCGGTAAATTCAAGCTTGGCAAGACGACCGACTCTGCAAAGAAAGCTAAGGCCGCAGAACGCCGCAAGGCTGCCAAGGCAAAGGCTGCAGCAAAGAGAAAGGCGAAGCGTGAGGCTAAGAAGCAGAAGGCCGCTGCAAAGAAGGCTGCTGCCAAGGCCAAGAAGGCAGCAAAGAAGTCCGCAAAGAAGGCAAAGAAGCCCAAGAAGGCAGCAAAGAAGGCAAAGAAGCCAGCCAAGAAGGCAGCAAAGAAGCCAGCCAAGAAAGCAGCCAAGAAGCCAGCAAAGAAGGCAGCAAAGAAGGTAGCAAAGAAGCCAGCAAAGAAGGCAGCAAAGAAGGCGGCACCCAAAAAGAAGTAAACAGCTTACATCAAGCAAACCTAAAGGCTCTTTTAAGGGCCACCCAAATTTTCAAAAAAGAGAAAATGAGTTTTGTGTCAAACATTGTATTGCTTTTTAAATATTGAAAGTTGTTTTGCCTACATAATAAATATACATGGCAAAGTAAGAAAGTATGCGGTCCCAATTTTTTATTTATTTATTTATTTATTTATTTATTTATTTATTTATTTATTTATTTATTTGTTCTTATTATTTACAAATCATTTCCGTTAAGCACTGATCTCACATGCAACCCATACCTTTTCTGTTCATTTGAGTTAATTTGCCATTAAAGATGCTTAAATATCGAAACTTAAATATAATGTCAGGCTACTGCGGTAAATAATAAAATGGCGCTAATTTTTCACTAATAGCGCGAAATGTTCTACTAATGTAAACCAATCTATTATTACTCCATTTACCGATATCTTAAATTGATCACAATATAGCCAATATTGATCCCGGTCCTAGATCTCAAATATTATAGTGGACAACCATATTCGCTCTTGTATAGCGGAAATTTGGGATATTTTTTTTATCATTATTACAATTAATAGGCTTTTTTAGAATATTGTGGAATTCAGAATATCCCAAACGCAAATGTATTTATGCACGCCGGAATATTTCTGATGCGGCAATATTCAAATATCCAAAACAAACAAACAAACAAACAAACAAAACAAACAAAAAAGTAACGAGGAATGTCCTCCTGATATCAAATATTTTAGAATATAATACAAATTTAACCTTTAACAGTCCTCAAAGTAAACATTATAAATCTAATAATATGTACTTACACTGTATGTAGTTGGCATGAAAAGCCGACCATCATATAAAAGTTTTAACCTTTTGTATTTAATATACGGTATACATGAAGTTTCCCAAAAGACCTAACATTTTTAGGTGTAAATTTTCAAGGTCTTTTATGAAATGATGTTTGCCTACACCTAGGGTATTTGCAATTGTAAACATCATCTGGATCAAACACGGAAATAATATATCGTGAACCTGAGACTTGATTAAGTATAAAGAAGCGACAAATCTAACGGAGAAGGGAAGTTGATTCCACAAGGGAACAGTGCTCTGGAAATAGTTAAGCATATGAGACTCGGGTTTACACATTCGGGTAGTGATCGCGCGATAATCTGGTTGTGTGAGGACTCTGATCAGATTAGTTGAATTGCACATAACATTTGTCCTTTGGGGTTGTAGGTAGCTGTATAATTATACAAATCGCATGAGCTAATAAAACATGATCGAAATTTGATCAGTAAGTCTTTAAGCAGTCGATATTTTTTAGCTTATTCATTATTAACGCGGGTAAGTGTTAATGCGAAATGCCTATCGCCCTCTACGATAGGCACATTTTCCCTACAACGTCCGCAATGAACCCATAAAAGGGGTATATTTTGAACCACATTCATCATTTCTTGAACTGACAAGAAAGCATAATGTCTGGACGTGGTAAAGGAGGAAAAGGACTCGGAAAGGGAGGCGCCAAGCGTCACCGTAAGGTGTTGCGTGATAACATCCAGGGTATCACCAAGCCTGCTATCCGCCGTTTGGCTCGCCGTGGTGGTGTGTCAAACGCATCTCTGGTCTTATCTACGAAGAGACCCGTGGTGTCTTGAAGGTGTTCCTCGAGAACGTTATCCGTGATGCCGTAACATACTGCGAGCACGCCAAGAGAAAGACCGTCACAGCAATGGACGTTGTCTACGCTCTGAAACGCCAGGGACGTACTCTGTACGGATTCGGCGGTTAGATTGTTACGTCTTAATTAACACAAAAACGGCTCTTTTAAGAGCCACCACAACTTCTAAAAAGAGACCTATTGGCTATTTATGTCAAAACTGTGTTATCCATGAATACCGCAGGTAATATTTAAATTTTACAGCTACATTATTCGCATATAATGAATTGATTGATTATTATAGTATCCTTGTTAACCAATACTATACATCCAAGAAGGTACAATAAGGTCTTTAATATTCACTTTGTTTGTTTGATTGTTTTAATAATTATAATCGATATTCTGTTATTTTTAAATGTTAAAAAGTTTCGCGTCTTTGTGAAAACGAAATAAACATTTATGCATGTCATTTTTTGGTAGATGTTTGTTTCATAACAGTGTGAATAACTTAACCATAGGTCTGGGAATTGCACAATTTGAATTAATTCATAGATTTTCGGTAAGATGCACAAAGCTAATGAAAATGACAATCTTTATATAAAAGTTCCCAGTTCATTTAAAAATATGCTCAAACCTATCAAGAAAGTTTTTTAATGGTATCTTATTCAATTTTGCTAGATCAATTATTAATATTGTAATTCATAACGTTCCCGCGATTCGATTCCTTGTTGTCATATTTATACGAATACCAATGTTATTGATTTAACTACATGAATTGATTACGGATATCAAATTATGGCAACACAAACCAAATGTTTTGGCGGGACCTTTTCTTTTGACAGAATATATTCATCATGGTTATCAATAATAAGGGTTATGTAGTTCTAAATGTTTCGATTTTTTCTAACAATTTTTTATGATTACAAAAAACGACCGACTGCATAAATTACCCCTATTATATAAAATAAGTTTACTCTCCAAGCATTTACCATGTTTACTTTTATATCAAAATATGATTATAAAAAGTGAACTGAGTTATCACCGAAACATGCCAATATCTCTTTTGAAGATATGGTGGCTCTTAAAAGAGCCTTTGGGTTTGATAGTCGGTACACTATTTACTTGGAGGTAGTGTACTTGGTGACAGCCTTGGTGCCTTCGCTCACGGCGTGCTTGGCCAGCTCACCAGGCAAGAGAAGACGGACAGCAGTCTGGATCTCGCGGCTGCTGATGGTTGCCTTCTTGTTGTAGTTAGCCAAACGGGAAGACTCGCCAGCGATGCGCTCGAAGATATCGTTGACAAAGCTGTTCATGATGCTCATTGCTTTGCTGGAGATACCAGTGTCTGGGTGCACCTGCTTGAGCACCTTGTAGATGTAGATGCCGTAGCTTTCCTTGCGGCGTCTACGCCTGGTGCCGGTTGCTGGACGGCCCTTGGCCTTACCGGCCTTCTTTGCTCCCTTTCCGCTAGTCTTGGCAGGCATGTTGTCGATTAAGTTTCTTCAACACAGAATGACCCGTCCTAAAATAAACACCGTATGTATATTATTGCGTATGCAAATTAGGGATCCTACAGCTACAAGTACATAATAACAAAATATTGATTCCAGAAATACAAAATTGATTAATCTATTGCCGGGGGAAAAGAGGAAAGAAAACAAGGAAAAATGTTGTTGAAACTCATGCAGCTTCAAATTTGTTGACAGTTTTTACAGGTTTTGGGATTTGACGTGAATTTGTGTTATCTTTTAATAATTATAGACGATTCTTTAATACTTCATTGAGCTCATACGTCTACCTCAAAATAAATAATCTGAATTCGGCAGTCTCAATTTGCTCTGGTCTCGGGCTCTGGTAAAAGACGTTGACATTCTGATAAGTATAATAAATCGGTATTGGCTGTACTTTTTTTTTATAGAAATAAAATATTAGAGTAAAACTCAAGTGAACAAAATTACTTGCATATTGAACCCATTGAACCAAATTTATATCGAGAGCGAAGGGTATGGGTCTCTACATGATATAGATTTATATAGTTCATATTGATTTTCAACGGTCTTTTCGTACCGGGAAAATAAAATAAAATTTTGTGTATACATTTAAGGGAAGTTATATCTGTTTAAAACAAAACCCCTGTTGATCAAGGTTTGTGCATAATAATTCGTGCATGATAATTTTATGCGGAAGAAGGCAAGTTTAATATGAGCATGAGCCTGTATATAATTTGACTAACGCACCTCAGAAAAACTGCCAAACAAAAAACAAATGACTCAGGCAACCCACATACAATCCCGCCCATCCACGCATCCACAACGGCACCCTATCTCTCTCCTCCACCGGCATACAATGTTCTTATTCACTACAAGTCATAATCAAGTCGTATGCCAGATATACACAATTGATTTGCGTAAGGGCTGCAAAGAAAAAAGTAAGTTTAGCCTAAGTAAAATGATTTATTATGACTTTTACCATTAAATTAAGTCCTGGAGTAAAACGAAATAAAAACAAGGAAATAAAATAATTTAAAAACTTTTGTTGTACAACTATAAAAGCATTTTAGAGTTTATTACTCATCATTATTGTAAATACCGTATACCAAATATAAGTCGCAGGGGCGTTGCTTTAGTACTTGAATTTAGAAATCTTAGGGTAATAGATGATGTTCCTGCAAAGATAATTACCTATTTTGTCAAAAGTTTCACCAAATGTAATTGACTGATAAAACATAATACTAAACGCATAATATGAAATCTGAATACAATGAAACTGGGAATGAAACCAACACCCAGAGCATGCACGGTATAGATCTGTGAAGTTCCAATTGATTTATAATGGTCTTTTTGCGCCAGAACATACAATTATAGCGCGAACAGTTATTGGTATTCTCATAGCAAAGAAACATTACAATAAAGTACCACATGTACGCTCCAATAAGCACTGTGTAAAATTATGGACCGAAATTTTAAATCTGCGTTAACATGGTTAATCTTCTATTAACATGTCACCTCGTAGCCACACAAATATGTTTTAATGTTTTGTATGATAAAACACTGCAAAAATAGTTTGAAAAATGTTATCAAAATGTGATTGTAAAATATTTTGCCAAACATTTTTGCACTAAAATATTTGTCAACATCTACATTTAAACGGTTTCTGTAAAACATTTGGTAGTTGCTGGGCTATTATTCAAAAATTTGAACATCGATTTTGAAGGCAAAACGATGCGCCAAAAAGTATAATAAGCAGGAAGAAATGGGCTATTCCAGCTGAAATCCATACACCCCCTTTGAGAGACATGACCTTAATCTTCCTCACAGGGAGTGTGAATTTTAAATGGAGTTACCTGAATGAATGACTCTATTTGAAATCCACATCCCCTGTGTGGGAGATTAAGGAAAATGGAATAGCTCAATGTTTATTTCCTCTCAATTTTTAATGATGTCATTTGAAATTCTGTTGTGATGATATACCATTTTAATGAGAAAATTAACAAAGTTCTATTACTTTGAATTTGTTCAAGGCTATTTTCCTTTACTCGTGTTCTTTTTTATCACAATTGTAGGGCAGCTTGTTTGACAATTTCCCTAAAATAGAGTTTAACAAAATGTTTATAAAAGCATAATGAATAGTTATAACCACAATATTAAACGTTTAACGATTTCGAAACTTTGTTTATCCTGATTAGAAAGATACAAATTTAAACCTTTATTATTTGGTTGCTTTTGCTTTAAAAGATACATTTTGTTAAATAAAAGCACATTGTCATATTCTCTTTTTGGAGTATTTGGTGGCTCTGAAAAGAGCCGGTTGTTTGATGTCAGATAGACAAGATTTAAGCGCGCTCGCCACGGATGCGACGTGCAAGTTGGATGTCCTTTGGCATGATGGTCACACGCTTGGCGTGGATGGCGCACAAGTTGGTGTCCTCGAAAAGACCGACCAAGTAAGCTTCGCTAGCCTCCTGGAGAGCCATGACGGCAGAGCTCTGGAAGCGGAGCTCAGTCTTGAAGTCCTGGGCGATTTCACGGACAAGACGTTGGAAGGGGAGCTTGCGGATGAGGAGCTCGGTGCTCTTCTGGTAGCGACGGATCTCACGAAGAGCCACGGTACCGGGCCTGTAACGGTGAGGCTTCTTGACGCCACCGGTAGCTGGGGCGGATTTGCGAGCTGCCTTGGTGGCCAGCTGCTTGCGTGGAGCCTTTCCTCCAGTAGATTTGCGTGCGGTTTGCTTGGTACGTGCCATTTTCTCGAATCGTTTTCACGAACTGATTTCGATTCTAAATTAGGTTGCCTTTTATACACTTTGTGAATAAAGGCTCCGGAGTCAAAATTTTGCGCTAAAATGAAATCAGCAATATGATTGGCCAATTAAACAAGCAACCTGATTGGACAACTAAGTAAGATGTCTGATTGGTCTACAATGTTGGCGCTTATTGTAAAGATGGATGAGTCGATTGAAAATTCGATACCAAACGTTAAATATTGGCGCTGATGGAAATATTACACTTATGTTAGAATAAATAGAAATTTGAAACGGTAGATATGTGCCTCAAAAATGAGTTTCTAGCAATACAGCAAATTTCCTGTAACTCATCTTAGGTAACATTAGGAGAAAAATTTAATATTTTTCAAACTGGCCTATTACGAGAAAACACATTAGGCACATGTTGACCCTTAATACTCCTACCATGGCAAGATATTGACTGCAGGAAGAAGGCTTTAATTCTGTGTAGAAACAAAATCCCTAAACGATTTCTAAATTGGTTCTAAATTCAAAAGTCGAAGACATAAGAAGTCTGCATTAAAATAGTAAATTTTAATTTAGGAAATAGTCACTTAAAACATTCATTTGTCGTAAATTTTAGTACCAATCCCGTCATTTCCAAAATATGGACCAAAATATCCTAAAAATAAAAACGCTTACCAATTCCGATTGATATACTTATTCACTTAATACTTTGTTAGATACCAGTCAATTACACTACATGTTTTGATCAATGCCACTCGGTGATTGGTCAAAATAAGTATTCCTTGTGAGACTTCAGCAGCAGCGCACCAAAATATATAAAAGAAATGTTCTAATTTCGTTTTTTGTTCATTTATATCAACATTGTATTATTAATTTTGTACCACTTCCAGTTACGCTGCTTCTTTGAAGACGTGTTAAGAAAAACATTACCAAAACTAAAAAAATGAAAGCAGTTGGCCAAATGTGTAATCATTTTAGTTTATCAATACGTCAATATGTTACGAGTATGCACCAGTCAATACTAAATCTATGTTTTGATCAATGTCACTCGCTGATTGGTTGATGTACAGATAACTAATCCCTTGTGAAACTTCTGTAGGATCCCACTAAAACACATATAAGGACTTGTAAATTTGCTAAAGTTATTCATTTTGTATCGACACTGAACAAAATACAATTCATCATGTCTGGACGTGGTAAAGGAGGAAAGTCAAAGAGCAAGGCTAAGAGCCGCTCATCCCGGGCAGGACTTCAGTTCCCCGTTGGCCGTGTGCACCGCTTCTTGAGAAAGGGCAACTATGCCAACCGTGTTGGCGCTGGTGCTCCAGTCTACTTGGCAGCTGTCATGGAATACCTGACCGCTGAGATCCTTGAGTTGGCTGGCAATGCTGCCCGTGACAACAAGAAGACCAGAATCAACCCACGTCACTTGCAGTTGGCTGTCCGCAACGACGAAGAGTTGAACAAGCTTCTCGGAGGCGTGACCATCGCCCAAGGCGGTGTTCTGCCAAACATCCAGGCTGTTCTTCTGCCAAAGAAGAAGTAAACTGACTCACTAGTTTACACATGCAAAGGCTCTTTTAAGAGCCACCATATATTCCAAAAAGAGATTTTGAGTTTGTATAACTTCCTTTGTTTGTTTTAAATTAGGCCTAGGCGTTTTGATTTTTCGAATTATGATATTCTTGGCTTGTTTCAAATAACATACCTGTTGGTTTGTCATGAAGTATGGGCCTATCGGTACCAAACGTTATTTTAACAAACAATGGGAGGGGTTTGAGTCATTGGTTATAATATTTTGAAGAAAGGGGTCATTGGGTATACAATTTCAAAAAAGGGGTTATCGGGTAGAAAATGTGGAAAAATGGGGAAAATTCTACTTGTTCTAAATCTCCCAAATTTACAATACAAATTTGCTGAAATAAGGAATTTGCAAGTTTCCGCATTATTTTGTGGCATTTTGATGGTACTATTCTAGAAAAAAGGAGTCATTGGGTAGCCGCACCTACAAAATGGGTCATCGGGTATGACATTTTAAAGAAGGTGCTATATTCGACTTCGAAAAAGGGGGTCTATGGACAGGCACATACCGTCACTTATAAAGTTGAGATGATAACAAGCTGGTGTTAGGATAAATTTTATTTCGAAATAAATAGAGATTTTGTAATGGAAAGTTTTTCACACTCTGTCTCAAGTTTTATATTACCAGGTGTAGGTTTCAACAATCAAATTTTCAGGCCTTTTTAAATTTAGTTAAAATTTAATTTAAAATTGCATATAAAATTGCAGAAGAAAACCCCGTAAATTGGGAATAAGAAATTTTCATTTGACATCTCACCTCTGTCTCAGAAGAATGAATCTTATATTTTTTTTATTATTTATCTTTATTTTTCAATTTTTTACCCCTTCTGAATTCACTGATCACTCCCACTCAAGTTTCATGTAGAACTATACTAGTTCTAGTTCCTCGAAGGTGGGTGGGGGGGTTGAGGGTGCGCGAAGCGGCCAACGAGGCGCTTGCATGTCAGAGAGGGGTTGTCATGGTCCCATACAGGCACTGAACAAGGCCTAGTTTCATGCTGCCCATGCAAACCATGTAAACGGCCTGTGTGTTCACTTCCTAACTCATTGCTGGGATATTGATCAGAAACTATAAACATCGATTTATCGAAACGTATGCATTTTGTGCCCCCCCCCCGCGTTCTAGAATATGTGTTTTTGCTTATATTAGGCCCTATAGTTTTGTTTACATGTATGTTCTCATGCTTTTTCTGCATGTAATTTCCAGGTGGTTGTGATTTGTTGCTGTTATGGCTGTCTGTGTTTTTTGTTTATTTGCTTCGGTGTGTTTGTGCCTTTGTATTGTTTGTGTGGGTTTCATTAAAATATTTGTCTATGAAGACCCAGCAAACACAGAAAGTTTTGGACATCATTGACAAAAGGTTGCCAGAAAATGGTTAAATGTCGGGTTATATAAAGGGCATAAAACATTTTCTTAACATTCAAAAACATTTTTGATACCTTACTGCAAATATTCTAACATAATGTTATCTAAGTGTTGACAAATATTTGGCAAAAAATGTTTGCAACAAATATTTAACAATAACATTTTAAAAAGATTGTTGCAGTGTGTTTTCATACAAAACGTATTAAAACGTTTTCATTACCAGTATATAACCCGACAATTAATGTTATTAAAATGTTTTTATCAAAACCAAAACCCCCAAATTATTTAATACTTGGTCTTGCTTTTTATATTTTTCTCTGATCTATATTACAACTTGACTCGTCTTTTCGATGTTTGTATAGTGTTTTGAAACCTTAATGATCATGATGTTGATGTATAAAAATAAAGATATGCAAATAAAAATATGCAAAGACAAAGAAAAGCCTGAAATAGTACAGGGTGCTTATCTCTCCTCCTTTCTGCCTCCCCTCTCGGTCTGTCTGCCCCCTTTCCCTCAATTCCTCTCTATCTCTCTCCCACTGACCCCCTCTCCTGTCTCACGTTCTCCCGTCATGTGGATATACATGTAATATCATTTCACTTGATTGTTTCAAAACTCTTTTAATCAAATTTAAAGCATGTTTAAAATTATGACGCGATAATATTTTGACCTATTTTGACCTATCCATAACGTGGACAAATTGAACACTAACATAGTAAATTAATATATAAAAAAATAGCGACACCAATGTTTTGACAATTTAAGATTTGAATCTCCAACATTTAAGTTTTCATAATGATTTTAGTATTTTGATGTAAATGGGTAAAATCTATTGTTTTATGTTAATAATCTATTGTCTAAAATTAATTGATTGTCTTCGTGATTCCTCTTCTAGCTTCCGTAACTAGAATAGAAATACGCGTGTTTACCATTATAGGGCCTGCTGGGGTGTGTGATTGATATCTTTGTCGGGGGTGGGGCGGGGGTGTGGTGGCGACGAGGGTGTTGCTCGAGATGCAGAACACTTACCCATTTCTAAGGTTAAAGCCATATTATAACATTTGCTGAGGAGAACGCCCTAAATGTTTTTTTTAAAATTCTGGTTTTTACACGATTGTAATGTACTTTAGTCAATAAAGATACTCTGCAAAAATCAAGACTTTAGGTGCCGTAGTTTTGTCAAAATCCGAGATTTTGAATAAAACGATGGAACCGGCGTTTATTATTACGATGGAAATATTAGTCGAACACATATGCACAGTACATACACGGTGTGCGGGATACACATACACACACCCCGAGGATCGTACCGTATTACAACCGCGGGAGTAACATGCATGGGCGTTGGTAGTAAATTCCAATTTTCTATGCTTTACCTCACTTGTTCGGCTCAAAATTAAAAGGGGACATCTGACAGTAAAAGCTAACATTTTATGGAAAATATATACTAATCTATTTTTACAGAAATGTTATAATATGGCTTTAATCATCAAAATTAGGGGCGCATATTTGAGGATTAAACTTAGGCAAAACAAATAGATGTCTTAAAGATGCGCGCGTTCGTTTTACGGTGTGAATTTGTCTGGGAGAAATTTACCAATTCATTTCTTTCCCAATTTATATTTTTAACAAAAATATTGGTCAAATTATATGTTTTAAAGGAATTTTTGGGCGGAATGTGTGATTTACTGATTAACACTTTATAATGTAGGTTTGTCAGCTTTCGATCATCTCAAGCTTATTTTGACTGATTTTGAGTCGGAGGGCGAAGAGGAAAAACTAAATTCCGCCTTTGATTTCAAAATCATTGCATACACTGAGACAAACTACCGTAAAACCCCGTCTACAAGCATATATAGTGTTTTTTATAAAAGCTTAATTAATTCGAAGCAAGCGTTAATATACCAGTACAATAGATCGGTCTTAAAATAATACTTGTTTGTATATGCTTGGATCCGTAATTTATTTGCTCAAACTCCATAATGGCGACTGGATTAATGTAGCTTTCATCAGAAGCACACTATATGCTTGTAGACGGGGTTTTACGGTAGTTTATACCTTTCTATTATAGGTCGATTTTACTTTTGTAGCATGTGATTGTCTAATTTTACACCTATCATTTTATGCCTTATAATAATTTCTCCTGTATTCTTTGTTAATAATTGGCAGAAAAAAATATACGTCATCGACAAATCTATCAGATGAAATGCAACCGCAAATAATGTTAATTTTGCACTGAATGAATTTGCCAGATTTTCTAATTCAATAATACTAAAATTCAATAGCAGAGGAATAAATTCTTTTACCATTAGCTGTCAAAATATTTGACAAGTTTAATTTTAAGTTATAGTATGAACTTCCATTTAACATTCTAAATACCATTCTGAACCAAGCCCGTGCACCTTGAAACCTTTCTTCTACCTCTTTTCAATTAAAGGACCGTAAACATATTAAATTCTAATCGAATATCATAATTTATTGTCATAATCTTTACATTTTATCATGAAAAAAAGCCGCTCAATGTCTTTTTTTCTCAAAATAATCAAGAAGTGAGAGGCAAGATGTTCCATAATCCACCACATTGCCCCTGGCTATGACACTGTTTGTTAGTGATTGACGGTGAACCATGCGTGCTCAAACTAAGTTTGTTTTATACATATCGTGAAATCACATGTCGGCACATTATGCATTTCCATGATAAAAATTTACTTTTTATTCAGTTTTGAACAATGTTAACCGTTAGCCTATGATATCACGATGATATATTTTCAACGAAGAAATCAAATCGTTTGTTTTCCTGCAAAAAGGAAAAAACAAAACAATGTAAGCGCGCTAATGTCAGACGACGTCCGCCTGACAAGGCAATAAGAAATGGCGCAATTCTGGTGATAAGCGTTTTTGTAGTCACCTCTTTAAACCTTCACATCTCAAGAAAACAAACATAACAGCACTATCCTTTTACAAAGATATACTGCCTATATATTATTTTTGAACATGCATTGACATAATATTGAACAAAATAATATTCTATTGGTGAAATTTGGAAAAATATGGGGAGAAAATCTGCACTTTGAAGAAACAAGTGACAAAATTTGCTTAAATTTGCTGCAATCATACTTAAAGTCCCAAAATCTATTATTGCTGGAAAGCTTTTGATGTCAGCAAGCTAATAGCATCAAGAAATTTTTATTTAAGTATGCCACATTTTAAACAGAGTCACTAGCACAATTTTTTTTGAGATTTTGATAAAAACAACAATGTATAAAGAACGCGGGCTGTTATGATCGATACAAGTATGTGATTACAAGCACGTCCGCAATACGTCAATAAGTATACTCTCTAACCGACGCTTACGTCATTTACAGATTGTCTGTATCCCTGTTTGCACGCACGTTTCTCATTTTGAGTAGCAAGTCACGTACAACTTCACCATGGTTCAACAAAAGAAGGCGGCTGCCAAGAAGCCAGTAGCTCACCCAACATACCTTGTCATGGTACAAGCAGCCATTGTAGCTCTCAAAGAGAGAGGTGGTTCATCAGCTCAGAAGATCAAGAGCTACATTGCCGCCAACTACAAGGTCGACCCAGCTAAGATGAAGGCTCCTCTCAGGGCCGCCCTTAAGAAAGGAGTTGCTAGTGGCGCCCTCGTGCAGGCCTCTGGCAAGGGAGCAAGCGGTAAATTCAAGCTTGGCAAGACGACCGACTCTGCAAAGAAAGCTAAGGCCGCAGAACGCCGCAAGGCTGCCAAGGCCAAGGCTGCAGCAAAGAGAAAGGCGAAGCGTGAGGCTAAGAAGCAGAAGGCTGCTGCAAAGAAGGCTGCTGCCAAGGCCAAGAAGGCAGCAAAGAAGTCCGCAAAGAAGGCAAAGAAGCCCAAGAAGGCAGCAAAGAAGGCAAAGAAGCCAGCCAAGAAGGCAGCAAAGAAACCAGCCAAGAAAGCAGCAAAGAAGCCAGCAAAGAAGGCAGCAAAGAAGCCAGCAAAGAAGGCAGCAAAGAAGGCGGCACCCAAAAAGAAGTAAACAGCTTACATCAAGCAAACCCAAAGGCTCTTTTTAGGGCCACCCAAATTTTCCAAAAAGAGATAATGAGTTTTGTGTGAAACATTGTATTGCTTTTTAAGTTTTGAAAGTTGTTTTGCCTAAATAATAGAGTATACATGTTAACATGGCTAAATAAGAAAGTATGCGGTCCCAAGTTTTTATTTATTTATTTATTTATTTATTTATTTATTTATTTATTTATTTATTCATATATTTATTTACTTATTTATTTATTTATTTACTTATTTATTTATTTATTTATTTATTTATTTATTTATTTATTTATTTATTTATTTATTTATTTATTTATTTGTTCTAATCATTTACAAATCATCTCCGTTGAGCACTGATCTCACATGCAACCCATACCTTTTCTGTTCCTTTGAGTTAATTTGACATTAACGATGGTTAAATATCGAAACTTAACGAATATAATACCAGGCTACTTTGGCAATAACAAAATGGCGCCAATTTGTCACCAATAGCGCGAAATGTTCTACTTAAGTAAACCAATCTATTATTACTCCATTTACCGATATCTTAAATTGATCACAATTTAGCCAATATTGATCCCGGTCCTAGATCTCAAATATTATAATGGGCAACCATAATCGCTCTTGTAAATCGGAAATTGGGGATATTTTTATCATTATTACTATTAATAGGCTTTTTTAGAATATTGTGGAATTCATAATATCCCGAACGCAAATGTATTTATGCACGCCGGAATATTTCTGATGCCACAATATTCAAATATCCAAAACAAACAAACAAACAAACATACAAACAAACAAACAAACAAACAAACAAACAAACAAACAAACAAACAAAACAAAACAAACAAAAAAGTAACGAAGAATGTCCTCCTGATATCAAATAATTTAGATATTTTGAAATTCGCGAATATAATAGAAATTTTATGGAAAATTTACATTTTTGACCTTTTTAAAGGTCAAAAACAGTCCTCAAAGTAAACATTATAAATCTAATGATATGAACTTACAGTGTATGTAGTTGGCATGAAAAGCCGACCAACATATAAAAGTTTTGATCTTTTGTATATAATATATACATGAAGTTTCCCAAAAGACCTAAAAATTTTAGGTCTAAATTTTTAAGGTCTTTTATGAAATGATGTTTGCCTACACCTAGGGCATTTGCAATCCGGATCAAACACGGAAATAATATATCGTGAACCTGAGACTTGATTAAGTATAAAAAAGCGACAAACTTAGAAGGGATGTTGATTCCACAGTGCTCTGGAAATAGTTAAGCTTATGAGACTCGGGTTTACACATTCGGGTAGTGAGTTTCTGGTCGTGGTCGCGCGATAATCTGGTTGTGCGAGGACTCTGATCAGATGAGTAGCACATAACATGTCATTTGGGTTTGAAGGTAGCTGCATAATTATACAAATCGCATGCGCTAATAAAACATGATCGAAATTTGATCAATAAGTCCTTAAGAAGTCGATATTTGTTTTAGCTTAATATTCATTATTAACGTGGTAGTAGTGTTAATGCGAAATGCGTATCGCCCTCTACGATAGGCACATTTTCCCTACAACGTCCGCAATGAACCCATAAAAGGGGTGTATTTTGAACCACATTCATCATTTTTTGAACTGACAAGAAAGCATAATGTCTGGACGTGGTAAAGGAGGAAAAGGACTCGGAAAGGGAGGCGCCAAGCGTCACCGTAAGGTGTTGCGTGATAACATCCAGGGTATCACCAAGCCTGCTATCCGCCGTTTGGCTCGCCGTGGTGGTGTCAAACGCATCTCTGGTCTTATCTACGAAGAGACCCGCGGTGTCTTGAAGGTGTTCCTCGAGAACGTCATCCGTGATGCCGTTACATACTGCGAGCACGCCAAGAGAAAGACCGTCACAGCAATGGACGTTGTCTACGCTCTGAAACGCCAGGGACGTACTCTGTACGGATTCGGCGGTTAGATTGTTACGTCTTAAATAACACAAAAACGGCTCTTTTAAGAGCCACCAGAACTTCTAAAAAGAGACCAATTGGCTATTTATGTCAAAGCTATGTTATCCATGAAAAACTGCAGGTAATATTAAAATTTTACAGATACATTATTCGCATGTTCGCATGTATGTATTAATTATTATAATATAAATGCTCGGTATCGATATTAACTAATACAATATATTCATGCACGGTTGAATCTGCTTTGTTTTGTTTTAGCAGTTTTGATAATTATAATCGATATTCTGTTAATCCCACCAAAAGTTTCGCGTCTTTTTGTGGAAACGAAATAAAAACAGATGCATGTCATTTTCTGGTAGATGTTTGTTTCATTATAATAGTGTAAATAACTTGACTACGGTTCTGTGAATTTGAATTCATTCATATATTTTCGGTAAGATGCACAAAGCTAATGAAAAATGACAATCTTTATATAAAAGTTCCCAGTTCATTTAAAAATATGCTCAAACCTATCAAGAAAGATTTTTAATGGTATCTTATTCAATTTTGCTAGATCAATTATTAATATTGTAATTCATAACGTTCCCGCGATTCGATTCCTTGTTGTCATATTTATACGAATACCAATGTTATTGATTTAACTACATGAATTGATTACGGATATCAAATTATGGCAACACAAACCAAATGTTTTGGCGGGACCTTTTCTTTTGACAGAATATATTCATCATGGTTATCATAATAAGGGTTATGTAGTTCTAAATGTTTCAATTTTTTATGATTACAAAAAACGACCGACTGCATAAATTACCCCTATTATATAAAATAAGTTTACTCTCCAAGCATTTACCATGTTTACTTTTATATCAAAATATGATTATAAAAAGTGAACTGAGTTATCACCGAAACATGCCAATATCTCTTTTTGGAAGATATGGTGGCTCTTAAAAGAGCCTTTGGGTTTGATAGTCGGTACACTATTTACTTGGAGGTAGTGTACTTGGTGACAGCCTTGGTGCCTTCGCTCACGGCGTGCTTGGCCAGCTCACCAGGCAAGAGAAGACGGACAGCAGTCTGGATCTCGCGGCTGCTGATGGTTGCCTTCTTGTTGTAGTTAGCCAAACGGGAAGACTCGCCAGCGATGCGCTCGAAGATATCGTTAACAAAGCTGTTCATGATGCTCATGGCCTTGCTGGAGATACCAGTGTCTGGGTGCACCTGCTTGAGCACCTTGTAGATGTAGATGCCGTAGCTTTCCTTACGGCGTCTACGCCTGGTGCCGGTTGCTGGACGGCCCTTGGCCTTACCGGCCTTCTTTGCTCCCTTTCCGCTAGTCTTGGCAGGCATGTTGTCGATTAAGTTCTTCAACACAGAATGACCCGTCCCAAGATAAGTAACGTATTTATATTATTCTGTATGCAAATTAGGGATCCTACAGTTACAAGTACATGTAACATACTATTGATTCCAGGAATACAAAAATTGATTTGCATATTGACAAATCAGCTTGGTGAAAGTAATATAATTGATAATGTAAAGTAAGCTTTGATAACTGGTCTTCCATAACGTGTTTATATATTTTTTTTATATCAAACTATTTTTGATGTCTTTTTTTGTACTGAGTTATGGAAATGAGATATGAATGAGAGTATGAAAGAGTATGAGTCTCTAAATCATATAGATTTCTAACGGTCATTTTGCACAGGAAAATAAAATAAAATTATAGCGCCAAAAGTTATTGACGCATGTACAGAGGGATTTATGCAGACATTTAAGGGAAGATACATCTCTTTAAGGGATCTAAAATGAGCGTTTATTGGGTTTCGACAGTATTTTTTGTGGGACATGAGAGCACCTCAGACCTATCGAATTGCATTCTGAATACGAAGCATGTCTTTCTGATACCAAATAATTTTCATTTTTTGAAAATCACAATATAATACAAATGTTACGACAAATTATAAAAATTTGATATTTTTCAAATTTTTGATATATAACAGTCCTCGAAGTAAATTATATAAATCTAATGATATACTCTTAAAGTGTATGTAGCAGGGAGAAAAAGCCGACGGTCAATTGAAAATTTTGACCTTTCATATTGAAGATATGGATTTTTTTTCCCAAAAGACCTAATTTTTTTTTGGTGTTTTGGGGAAAAAATCCATATCTTCAATACGAAAGGTCAAAATTTTCAATTGATCGTCGGCTTTTCATCCCACCTACATACACTTTAAGTATAAATCATCAGATTTATAAAGTTTACTTCAAGTACTGGTAAATATCAAAATATCAATTTTTAATGATTTGCCATAAAATGTGTATTAAATTGCAAATTTCAAAAAATCAAAATTATTTGATATCAGAATGACATTCTTCGTATTCAGAATGCAATTCGATATGTCTGATGTGCTCTAATGTCCCAAAATAAATACTGTCCAAACGTTCATACCCAGCCCTTAAAACAAAAGTCATAGTAATAGATATCAACGTTTTTGCAATACAAAAAGGAATGCATTTCGTGCAAGATAATGCCATTAATGTAATTCTTGTACACGGAAGGACGCAAGTTTAATATGCGTATACTAGTCTAAGCATTTCTGAAGCATGCTACACCATTTGTAGTGCAATAAACTCTTAAAATGAAAATGTATATGATTTGACTGACGCACCTTGGGAAAACTTCCAAAACAAACAAACTACACAAGAAACCCACATAATACCCACACACAATCCAGCCCACCCCATGTACACACACCCCCACAACTCCCATCCCATCTCCATCTCAATACACACAATGATTTTATTCACTATAAATCATATTTTATTCCATAAATACACAATTTGATTTGCATAAGACCTGTAAAGACAAAAGTCAGTTTGGCGAAATTAAAATTATTTTACCATTAAATATTATTCCTGTGGAAAAAGCAACAAAAATATTTTTGGTAAACATTCTTCATGTTCTTGCAAAATATTTGTCATCAGTCAGAAAACATTATGTTAGAATGTTTTGCAGCAAGGTTTCAAAATTATTTGTGAATGTCATTAAAACATTTTACACCCGTTATATTTAAACGGTTTCTGTAAAACATTTGGTAGTTGCTGGAATATTGATCACAAATACGAACATCGATTTTGAAGGCGAAATTTTGCGCCAAAATTATATAACAAGCAGGAAGCAATGCGCTATTCCAATTGAGATCCGCACACCCCCATGGAAGTCATGACCTTAATCTGCCACACAGGGAGGGCGAATTTTAAATGGAGTTACCTGATTGAATGACTCTATTTGAAATCTACATCCCCTGAGTGGGAGATTAAGGAACATGGAATAGCTTAATGTTTATATCCTCTCAATTTTTAATGATACCATTTGAAATTATGATGTTATGATATACCATTTTAATGAGAAAATTAACAGTTCTTTTACTTTTAATTTGTTCAAGGCTATTTTCTTTTACACGTGTTCTTTTTTTATATCACAATTGTAGGGCAGCTTCTTTGACAATTTTCTCCTAAAACAAAATGTTTCTAAAAGCATAATGAATAGTTATAACCACAATATTAAACGTTTAACGCTTTCGAAACTTTGTTTACCCTGATTAGAATGATACAAATTTAAACCCTTATTATTTGGTTGCTTATTGCTTTAAAAGATACATTTTGTTAAATAAAAGCACATTGTCATATTCTCTTTTTGGAGTATTTGGTGGCTCTGAAAAGAGCCGGTTGTTTGTTGTCAGATAGACAAGATTTAAGCGCGCTCGCCACGGATGCGACGTGCAAGTTGGATGTCCTTTGGCATGATGGTCACACGCTTGGCGTGGATGGCGCACAAGTTGGTGTCCTCGAAAAGACCGACCAAGTAAGCTTCGCTAGCCTCCTGGAGAGCCATGACGGCAGAGCTCTGGAAGCGGAGCTCAGTCTTGAAGTCCTGGGCGATTTCACGGACCAGACGTTGGAAGGGGAGCTTGCGGATGAGGAGCTCGGTGCTCTTCTGGTAGCGACGGATCTCACGAAGAGCCACGGTACCGGGCCTGTAACGATGAGGCTTCTTGACGCCACCGGTAGCTGGGGCGGATTTGCGAGCTGCCTTGGTGGCCAGCTGCTTGCGTGGAGCCTTGCCTCCAGTAGATTTGCGTGCGGTTTGCTTGGTACGTGCCATTTTCTCGAATCGTTTTCACGAAATGATTTCAATTCTAAATTAGTTCGCCTTTTATACACTTTGTGAATAAAGGCTCCGGAGTCAACATTTTGCGCTAAAATGAAATTAGCAATATGATTGGCCAATTAAACAAGCAACCTGATTGGACAACTAAGTAAGATGTCTGATTGGTCTACAATGTTGGCGCTTATCGTAAAGATGGATGAGTCGATTGAAAATTCGATACCAAACGTTAAATATTGGCGCTGATGGAAATATTACACTTATGTTAGAATAAATAGAAATTTGAAACGGTAGATATGTGCCTCAAAAATGAGTTTCTAGCAATACAGCAAAATTCCTGTAACTCATCTTAGGTAACATTAGGAGAAAAATTTAATATTTTTCAAAGTGGCCTATTACGAGAAAGCACATTAGGCACATGTTGACCCTTAATACTCCTACCATGGCAAGATATTGACTGCAGGACGAAGACTTTAATTCTGAAACAATCCCTAAACGATTTCTAAATTGGTTCTAAATTCAAAAGTCGAAGACATAAGAAGTCTGCATTAAAATAGTAAATTTTAATTTAGGAAATAGTCACTTAAAACATTCATTTGTCGTAAATTTTAGTACCAATCCCGTCATTTCCAAAATATGGACCAAAATATCCTAAAAATAAAAACGCTTACCAATTCCGATTGATATACTTATTCACTTAATACTGGGTGCTTTGTTAGATACCAGTCAATTACACTACATGTTTTGATCAATGCCACTTTATCAATACGTCAATATGTTACGAGTATGCACCAGTCAATACTAAATCTACGTTTTGATCAATGTCACTCGCTGATTGAACGATGTACAGAGAACTAATCCCTTGTGAAACTTCGGTAGGATCCCACTAAAACACATATAAGGACTTGTAAATTTTCTAAAGTTATTCATTTTGTACAACACTGAACAAAATACAATTCATCATGTCTGGACGTGGTAAAGGAGGAAAGTCAAAGAGCAAGGCTAAGAGCCGCTCATCCCGGGCAGGACTTCAGTTCCCCGTTGGCCGTGTGTGTGAAGGCCGTAAACGCAAACTGGACGGGAACGCAAACTCTATACAAAATTCCCACTCCAAATAGTATACTGCCCTCTTTCTTAGACAGTTCGTTTTAAGTTCAATAGAAGGCATTGTTAGGAGAATTCACTGCATGATCAGCAGGTCAATACGGCACCGTTATCTTGTGGTATATGATATTGTGTGCCCGGGATTGTGTGTTTACGATTAGTTTGCCCCCCCCCCCCACCAACAAAAAGCACAGAAAACACACTATTTTGACCCAAGATGGGGATAAATTAGCCAAATTCGCCCAAATTTAAGATAGATTTTCGATTTCGGCTGGGCAATAATTATGAGCCGGGGGGGTACAATTTCGAACGGCCCGCAAAAATCTTTGCCCCCTCCCTTGACACATGACAAATTTTTGGGATACCAATTTGCAAACCTTAAACGGTCAAGATATATGTTGTGAGCACAGCGTGCAGGAAAATTTGCATATTAAAGCGTTTCCATACTGTTTTCCTAAGCTTTTTTAGAGCGTTTTATTTAGGGGTGGTGCAATAATTATGTGTACCCCGGGGTGAATTCTCAAAATGGTCTGCCAAAATCGCTTGCCCCCCCTCTGGCCGTGCCAAAAATCTTTGCCCCACCTTTCGACGTGCCAAAAAACCTTTGCCCCCCTTTTGATGTGCCAAAAAATCTTTGCCCCCCCTTACACATGCAAGATTTTGGGGAACCCGAATTTAAAACCTTAAAAGGGGCGGGGGTTTTGTCACTGAACTCAATCAGTTAATTAACCTAATCAGTTTATTAATCTAATCAAGTAATCAATCAATATCTTCGATATCCATGAATCAATTAAATAATAACCAATTCCATAATAATTATTTAACCGGGGCAATTGACAACACACATAGCCTACAATGATGACTCGGATGATGATGATGCATGGTGATGATGATGCATGGTGATGATGATGATTTCAATGATGACTCAATGACTGACTCGAATGATGATGATGACAATGATGATTATAGGATGATTATGATTTATGTTTGTGATATTAATGATTGCTATGATGATGATGTGGATGATGATGATTCTGATGATGGGTTGGATGATTCTGATGGTGGGTTGGATGATTCTGATGGTCATGATGACTGATGATAATGATGATGCGAATGATGACTCGTGTGATAGGCCCTATAGGGATGCTGGTGCTGATAGATGATGCTGATGATCATGCTGATGATCATGTTGTTGATGCTGCTGCTGCTGATGATGATGCTGCTGATGATGCTGCTGCTGATGCTGCTGTTGATTATGCTGCTGACGTTGCTGCTGATGATGATGCTGATGACGCTGCTGCTTATGATGTTGCTGCTTCTGCTGCTGATGTTGCTGATGATGCTGCTGCTGATGATGCAGATGCTGATAATGATGCTGCTGATGATGTTGATGATGTTGATGATGCGATTGATGATGATGCTGCTGACGATGCTGATGCTGCTGCTGATGATGCTGCTGATGATGATACTGATACTGCTTATGATGCTGCTGCTGACGATGCTGTTGCTGATGATGCAGATGCTGCTGATGCTGACGATGCGGATGCTGATGCTGCTGCTGATGATGATATTGATGATGCTTCTGATGATGACTGATGATGATGATGCTGATGATGATGCTGACGATGCTGCTGTTGATGATGCTGACGATACTGCTGCTGTTGATTATGCTGCTGACGTTGCTGCTGATAATGATGATGCTAATGACGCTGCTGCTGATGATGTTAATGCTGCTGATGATGCTAATAGGGCTAATAGGCCTACTGATGATGCTGCTGCTGATGATGCTGATACTAATGATGTCGATGATGTGACTGATGATGATGCTGATGCTGCTGCTGATGCTACTGGCGATGCTGATGATGATGCTGCTGCTGACGATGCTGATGATGCTGCTGATGATGATGATCCCGATGATGCTGCTGATGATGCAGATGTTGATGGTGATGCTGCTGCTGATGATGTTGATGATGATGTTGATGATGCTGCTGATGCTGCTGCTGATGACGCTGCTGCTGATGATGTTAATGCTGCTGATGATGCTGATACTGATGATGCTGCTGATGATGATGCTGATACTGATGATGTCGATGATGTGACTGATGCTGCTGATGCTACTGGCGATGTTAATGCTGCTGATGATGATGCTGCTGCTGACGATGCTGATGATGATGATGCTGCTGCTGCTGATGATCCCGATGCTGCTGCTGATGATGTTGATGGTGATGCTGCTGCTGCTGATGTTGATGTTGATGATGCTGATGATGATGACTGATGATGCTGATGCTGCTGTTGATGATGATGCTGCTGATGATGCTGCTGCTGATGATGATGCTGATGATGATGCTGTTGATGATGCTGATGATGCTCCTCATGATGTTGCTGCTGATTATGCTGCTGCTGACGATGTAGATGCTGCTCATGATGCTGCTGCTGATGATGATGATTGTGCTGATGATGCTGCTGATGATGCTGATACTGACGATGCGGATGCTGATGATGATACTGATGATGTACGTTGATGATGATGTTGATGATGCTGCTGATGATGACTCATGATGATGATGACAATGATGCCTCGGATGATGACTTGCATGATGATGATGAGTGCATGATGACCGGAACATGATGATGACATGCATGATCAGCAGCAGTATCATCACCATCATCTGCATCAGAGTCATCATCATCAGCAGCAGCATCATCAGCAGCAACATCAGCAGCATCATCATCATTAGCATCATCAGCATCATCATCATAATTGGCATCATCAGCATTATTATCATCAGCAGCAGCATCATCAGCAGCAGCATCAACATCAGCAGCATCATCATCATCATCATCTGCAATTTGTATCAGAATCATCATCGGCAGCAGCATCAGAATCATCATCGGCAGCAGCATCAGCATCATCATCAGCAGCATCATCATCAGCATCATAATCAGCAGCAGCATCATCATCAGCAGCATCATCATTATCACCATCATTTGCATCAGAATCATCATCAGCAGCAGCATAATCATCATCATTAGCATCATCAGCATCATCATCGGCTTTATCATCAACAGCAGCGGCAACATTAATAGCATCATCATCGGCATTAGCATCATCATCATTAGCAGCATCAGCATCAGCAGCATAGCAGCATCATCATCAGTATCACCAACATCGTCAGCATCAGCATCATATCATCATCTGCATCAGAATCACCAGCATCAGCAGCATCATCAGCATCATCATCAGCATCATCATCATTAGCACTATCATGATCATAATCAGCATTATCATCATCGTCAGCAGCAGCAGCATTAGCAGCATCATCGTCGGCATCAGCAACATCATCAGCATCATCATTAGCATCATCAGCATCATCATCATCATAATCAGTATCATCATCAGCATTATCATCATCAGCAGCAGCAGCATCAGCACACGCAGCATTAGCAGAATCGGCATCATCAACATCATCAGCATCAGCATTGGAATCATCAGCATCATCATCATTAACATCATCAGCAGCATCATCATCATCAGCAGCAGCATCATCATTGGCATTAGCATCATCTGCATCACCATCATCTGCATCAGAATCATCAGCAGCAGCATCATCATCATAATCAGCATCATTATCATAATCAGCATCATCAGCATTATCATCAGCAACATCAGCATTAGCAGCATCATCGGCATCATCAGCATCATTATTAGCATCATCAGCATTGTCATTGGCATCATCATCATCAGCAGCAGCATAATCAGCCGCAGCAGCATCAACATCGGCATCAGCAACATCATCAGCAGCATCAGCAGCAGCATCATCGGCATCATCATTTATCATCATTAGCATCATCAGTATCATCATCAGCATCAGCTTCATCCGCATCATCAACATCGTCATCAGCAACATCATTATCATCATCGGCATCATCATCATTAGCATCATCAGTATCATCATCAGCATCAGCTTCATCAGCATAATCAACATCGTCATCAGCAACATCATCACCATCATCTGCATCAGCATCATGGTCAGCAGCATCAGCATCATCATTAGCATCATCATCATCATAATCAGTATCATCATCAGCATTATCATCAGCAGCAGCAGCAGCATCAGCACAAGCAGCACTAGCAGAATCGGCATCAGCAACATCATCAGCATCAGCATTGGAATCATCAGCATCATCATCATTAACATCATCATCAGCAGCAGTATCAGCAGCAGCAGCATCATCATTGGCATTAGCATCATCAGCATCACCATCATCTGCATCAGAATCATCAGCAGCAGCATCATTAGCATCATCATCATAATCATCAGCATCATCAGCATCATCAGCAACATCAACATTAGCAGCATCATCGGCATCATCAGCATCATTATTAGCATCGACCAGCATTGTCATTAGCATCATCATCAGCAGCAGCAGCATAATCAGCCGCAGCAGCAACAACATCGGCATCATCATCATTAGCATCATCAGTATCATCATCAGCATCAGCTTCATCAGCATCATCAACATCGTCATCAGCAACATCATTACCATCATCGGCATCATCATCATTAGCATCATCAGTATCATCATCAGCATCAGCTTCATCACCATCATCAACATCGTCATCAGCAACATCATCACCATCATCTGCATCAGCATCATCGTCAGCAGCATCAGCATCATCATTAGCATCATCAGCATCATCATTATCATCATCAGCAGCAGCATCATCAGCATCATCAACATCGTCATCAGCAACATCATTACCATCATCGGCATCATCATCATTAGCATCATCAGTATCATCATCAGCATCAGCTTCATCAGCATCATCAACATCGTCATCAGCAACATCATCACCATCATCTGCATCAGCATCATCGTCAGCAGCATCAGCATCATCATTAGCATCATCAGCATCATCATTATCATCATCAGCAGCAGCATCATCAGCAGCAGCATCATCATCAGCATCATCAACAGCAGCATGCATCATCAATATATCATCATTAGCATCATTATCATCATCATCATCATCATCATCATCATCCGCATCATCATTATCATCAGAGTCATATCATGCCCATCAGGATCATCCAAACCATCATCGGAATCTTCATCATCCACGTACATCATCATCATCATCATCATAGCAATGATTTATAATATCACAAACATAAATCATAATCACCTCATGATATATTCAAGTCATCATCATTGTCATCACCATCATTCGAGTCATCATTGTCATCGCCATCATTCGGGCCCCCCTTTTTGCATCAGCCCCCCCCCCAACAAGTGTTTGTGAACGGTCCATAATAATAATAATAGGCTAATAATAATAATAATAATAAATAATAATAATAAATAATAAATAATAAATAATAAATAATAAATAATAATAATAATAATGAATGATAAGAGCAGTAGTAATAATAAATAATAAATTGAATATTATCTTTGGATTGACATTCAAACATAGTTGTAGGCCTATTTGTCAAAACAGACGAAACACTACGTCCTCAGAGTTGGTAAAGACGTCATCTGCTTAATTATTCATAGGTACCTTGAACGGCTGGAATACATGGATTACCTTCTCGGCTGGCCAAAAAATGCTTGCCCCTTTCGGCTCGCCAAAAATGTCTTGCCCCGCCACGCCAATTTTACCCTCCCCAGGGCTCATAATTATTGCACAGCCCCTAAGAAATAATACCCCCCTCCCATATATACATATATAGGCCTACACACCCTGTACACACCCACCAATATCCCCACTCCACTGCATAATTATTATATAAACCCGGATCTCGTATTGCAATACATAGTGATTTGGTGTACTGCGCCCTTAATAAGACCTTGAATAATATCCATCATGTCCATTTAATATATTAAATCAGTGCAATGTTGATACTTATGATTGCATCTTATATTCTCCTTACCCGATAAAGTTTGCGTGTCCGTCGCCAGAGACCGAACTCGCAAACTGGTTTGCGAGTTCGTGCTGTTTGCGAAGGCAGCCGTAACACGTGTGCACCGCTTCTTGAGAAAGGGCAACTATGCCAACCGTGTTGGTGCTGGTGCTCCAGTCTACTTGGCAGCTGTCATGGAATACCTGACCGCTGAGATCCTTGAGTTGGCTGGCAATGCTGCCCGTGACAACAAGAAGACCAGAATCAACCCACGTCACTTGCAATTGGCTGTCCGTAACGACGAAGAGTTGAACAAGCTTCTCGGAGGCGTCACCATCGCTCAAGGCGGTGTTCTGCCAAACATCCAGGCTGTTCTTCTGCCAAAGAAGAAGTAAACTGACTCACTAGTTTACACCTGCAAAGGCTCTTTTAAGAGCCACCATACATTCCAAAAAGAGATCTTGAACTTGTGTAACGTTCTTTGTCTGTTGTCTGCTTTAAATTAAGCCTACACGCCTTTTGATATTTCAAATGATGACATTCTTTGCTTTTTTTTTTTAAAATAAACATATCTGTGGGTTTATCGAATTATCAAATAATTTCATAGGAAAGTTAATATTATTACAATAAGAAGGGATCTTAAGGGATCTGGAATGAGCGTTTTGAGCGTTTCGACAGTATTTTTTGTGGGACATGAGAGCACATCAGACATATCGAATTGCATTCTGAATACGAATAATGTCTTTCTGATATCAAATAATTTTCATTTTTTGAAGTTCACGATATAATACAAAGTTTATGACAAATTATTAAAATTGGATATTTTTCACATTTTTGATATATAACAGTCCTCGAAGTAAATTTTATAAATCTAATGACATATTCTTAAAGTGTATGTAGCTGGGAGGAAAAAGCCGACGATCAATTGAAAATTTTGACCTTTCATATTGAAGATATGGATTTTTCCCCAAAAGACCTAATTTTTTTTGGTGTTTTGGGGAAAAAATCCATATCTTCAATACGAAAGGTCAAAATTTTCAATTGATCGTCGGCTTTTGCATCCCACCTACATACACTTTAAGTATTAATCATCAGATTTATAAAGTTTACTTCGAGTACTGTTAAATATCAAAAATATCAAATTTTAATCATTTGCCATAAAATGTGTATTACATAGCGAATTTCAAAAAATCAAAATTATTTGATATCAGAAGGACATTCTTCATATTCAGAATGCAATTCGATATGTCTGTTGTGCTGTAATGTCCCACAATAAATACTGTCCAAACGTTCATACCCACCCCTTAAGATGATATATATTTAGTACTTTATTGTAATATATTTTTGCTAGATTAATACCATTTACCTTTCGCGCTATAATGTTCTGGCACTAAAAGACCGTTACAAATCAATTGGAACTACATAAATCTATACCGAGTGCAAAATCATTATGAGCATGCTTTGGGTAATGATTTCACTGTTCAATGAACATTTGTTCACTTGCGTTTTACTCTCATTTTGATTTTTTTCCATAAAAAATCACTATAAAAAAGACATGAAACATAATTAATGCAAACATATAAAAACACGTTATGGAGTAAAATGCTGAAAGACCAAAAAGGCCTAAGATTGGACAATTACCTAAAAATCAAATGAAGTTACCAAATCTTATTTTACAAAACATAATCAAAAGACAAGACAAGTGGTATTGATCACAACGTTTGTGATGAAAAATGAAAATGTGATGAAAGCACGTATGGATGTATTTTTTACCAGAGCCTGGAACCAGAGCAAATTAAAATGCCGAATTCCAAATATTTATTTTGAGGTAGACGGATGAACTCAACGGGGTATTAAAGAAACGCATGTAACTATTTAAAGATAAATACAAATCCAGATTTAGATTTTTTAGATTTTAGATTTATTTATTTGAACATACGCTTTCATAACAGCGGCACACGCATGTAAAACAGCGGTGCGTTCATAAAACATTCATAGATACAAAAGAAATGGTAAAATTACAATTAAATATAATACGACAATAAGCTACAATAGAAACAAAGTTTGAGAAAATTAAGACGTCATACCCTATACACTCACCCACCCCACTCCACTGTACTTCCCTCACACCACCCCAGGAAAGTTCTTTCTCGACTAACCTGCAGCTGCATATACCACCCACCCCACTCACATATTGTAAGACAACCATCAAGGTCCCCGAAAAGACAGAACAAAACATGGCCAGCGGTCTGGTAGCCGCACTTGGGACATGGCAAAGATGGCATTGATTTTAGGATGCTACAGAACCCATGACCAAATGCCCAAAGATGGAAGTGCAAAGGGCAAGTGAGGGCGCCAGGGCCCTTTTAGTGCTAGTACTACAATCTGCTTTGTTTGTCCAAGGAACATTGATGGTAGGCCTACTTCGGCATGCATAAATTGTACACTAATGTATACAAAATAAGATTAAGAATGTCAACACAATGGTTTTAAAACTTACTAAGAGCAACTGGAGTAACATGAATAAATTAAACATAAGACAAGAACTAAAACTACAATATTCTAATTTGTAAGAACAATAATATATACATGTAGTTAAAAAAAACTGTGTACACAAGGCTCATAAAATTTATGCATCTTAAGAACTTGGTAACTTAAGGTTTGTTCTGACTGTCCAAGCATGTTTCAAGAATGATTTACAATACATGTCAAATAATTCATCGATCTCTGAACATGATTCAGGGGGGATAACATTGAATTCGTTTAAAATATTACTCCCCAAAATAAAGCTTAATTGAGTATTAGTCTCAGTGCTACTTATAAAATATCCCAAATAAATTCGTAACCAGCATTGCAAAGATTCATCTTTAAGAGACGCAACTCCACTTCGCGAGTATTGTTCAGTGACTTACAAGTTAGCATGAAGTGTGAAACATCTTCTACACCATCATTACAAATTGAGCAAATACCAGATATATTAGTGTCCCATGTGCTAAGTTTTCTGTCCAACGGAAGTGTATTGGATCGTGCTTTAAACTTCAGACTTGCACCGTAAAAATCTAATTTATCAAGAAGATACTTTTCTAATTGATACGATTTTTTAAATTGAACATAATTTGCCAGAGATGATTTTTGACATGCTTCTTCATACCACTTACAACAAGTGTATTGATCATACATATGATTGAAAGTATTTAGCCACGCCTCGTTTTCCGAGTGGGCATTGAAACTTAAACTCGTTTTGCTATCGTTTAGAATGTTATTAATCGATTTTAACCATTTCCAACTTAATTCACCAGCAATATTATTTGATACAATGAAAAGTGCATTGAGTAATAATTTAGGCCATCTATTAAATTCCATGTTCTTAAGTCTAGAGAAAAACTTGACTTTTGCTTTGTCGTGAATGCTCTTAAGATCTGACCAGCCTAAGTCTCCCAATAGGGCTGCTGCCGGAGTGTTTCTGGGCGCTTTAAGAATTGTCCTTGCCATTTGGAGTTGTAAAGAATTGAGCTTTTTGTAATCACTTGCGCTATAGGATGAAACCGCGCATGCATAATTAATTGCCGGCAGAGCTAATGACTTCCAGAGAACATCACCGTAATAGACCCTATTGAAATCGTCCTGGTTATCAATAATTGATTTAATATATCCAATTAAACGATTTCCCTTGTTAATGGTTTCGGATAAATGAAAATGATCAGACAGATTTCTAGTAATATGAACCCCTAAGTACTTATACGTGTTAACTTCAGAAATGTAAGTATCACCAAGTTGCCATAATTTGTGAATATTAATACGTTTACCTGTAACAAGGACGTTAGACTTATCGTGATTAAAGTTAAGACGCCATTTGCGAGAGAATTCTGCAGCAATATTTAACATACGCTGTAAGTCATAATCATTATTCGCAATTAAAACAACGTCATCTGTCCAAAATAAACATTTAATATTCACACCCATAATATGAATACCTACATCATATTCATCAAGCATTTTAGATAACTCATTAATGTATAGACAAAAGAGGATTGGTGATAAGACACAGCCTTGTTTTACGCCTTCTTCTACATTGAAAACATCAGTTACAATATCACCCAACTTTACATTACATTGTACATTCTGATAAAGACTATTTAAGATATTCCAAACTCTTCCTCTAATACCAAGATTCCAAGCAACTGACAAGAGGCCATTCCTCCACACTGTGTCGAATGCTTTTCGGAAATCCAGAAAGGCCATATAAGTTTGTTTATTCTCGGCAAGTCTCGTAGCGGCGATGCTTTTAAGAGAAAACACGTGATCATCACATCTGTGGTCCTTCCTAAAGCCCCCTGAATTTCCGACAATATGTTGTTATCTTCGACAAAGTTGGAGATGCAATTTGCAATGATGCGGTTGAAAATTTTTGAAACACAAGACGTAAGTGTAATTCCCCTATAATTATTTAAGTCATTTTTATTACCTTTTTTGAAAATTGGCACTATAATCCCTTTATTCCACTCATGAGGAGTGCTTTCTAAATAAAGGAAACTATTAAATAACTTAGTTAGTGAATCGATCATGCCTTCCCCGCCGTTTTTAAGAAGCTCGTTTGTAATCAAGTCCAGTCCAGGAGACTTATTATTTTTCGCATCAGCTATAGCATCTTTAACATCATCGTGTGTAATAACAATATTATTTAATGAAACGTCAGTATTTAAGCCTACATTTGATTCACCATTCTTTATTTTACCAATAATTGTTTCAACATCATTAAAATTATCATTCATAACCATGTCCATTTTACCAAGTGTATGCCAATAATGCATAATGCTTTGTTTCATAACAGACCTGTCGGTAACTACCTTGTCAGAATTATCTAATTTAAGAGCCAAAAGATTATCCCTTTTTTTAGTACCTCTTAAGTTTTTCCAAAAGTCCCTTGAAGAGGGACCCACTGCTTTTGCAATATTAACACTTCTTTCTAATCTCATTTGAGTCATTTTCTGGTGAATAAGAGTTTTCACACGTTGTTTCTTAATTTTATAATCCTCCCAAAGTTGATCACCTTTTCCTTTGTTATCACTGTCATGTTTAGACCACCTACGGTGATCTTTACAAGCCTGTTTCCTTTCCTTTATGGCATCATCAATAGACTTACACCACCATTGTTTGTTATTCTTTTCATTGCCTTTAAAACCAATTACATCAGAAGTAATATTGATGAGATTATCTTTCCAATTGTTCCACAGAGAATCGACATCCTGGGAATCATTTGGATTCAAATTCCGAAAACCATTTACAAGTGCATTTTGATATGATGACCAATCTTGATCTTTAGAAATATTCCAATGATTATTGGTTCTTTTGTTTTCATTAGACTTCTTGTTAGCACTATTGAATTTGAATTTGTGCCTCGTTATAAGCATGTTATGGTCACTGCCTAAATTAAGATGACGCTCTTCGTCAACAAGCATATCAATGATACTGTCTTCTGTAACATGAGATGAAAGAAAATAATCAATGCAACTTGAATGTGGGTGTCTAAACCATGTTATTTTACCTTTGCACTTCCGATTACAATTAATTATTTCTAACCGAGCATGATCAGCAAATTCTAATAATAGTTCCCCATTACTATTTCTGACTGGGTCTCCACCATAGATCATATCACCAATTCTACCATTAAAATCGCCCATTATCAGAATGTGAGGATCTTTACCTTCATTGTCATTTTCAATTTGAATAACATCAGCAAGTAGCTGATTGTAAAGTTCATTTACAAGATCAGGATTGGTACCCTGAACAGGAAAATAGACAACTGCAATATGAACATTATCATTACCAATCTTAACTTCTATCCATAGTCTTTCATACTCATCTTGTTGAGAGTTACAAAGATTGTCTTCAGTAATACAAACACTTTCAGACACAAGAAAGCCCACCCCGCCCCCTCCCTTATTCAGTCTATTCTTACCCACCCATTTATAACCATTGATCTGAATGCACTCATCATTATCAAGAAAAGTCTCTGCCACACCCATTATACTGATATTATTTTCATTAAGAAATCTTGTGATCTCATATATTTTAGGTTTTACACGGTTAACATTATTGAAAGCAACCTTTACCTCACATTCACTAAGTTTTACCTTATTCTTACTACTTCTCTTTGATCTCCTATGTCTCCGTTTATATACATTTGGATGCACGGCTTTTCTTTTAGGACTATGATGTTTCTTATGATTATTAACATTCTTATCATCAACTATGTCATCATTATTCTTAAGACCTATACAATCTTCATGTACTGATGACATATTGTTATTGTGAACAACATTGTTATTATAACTAACATACCCTTCAGAAGTATCATCATTAGAACAAACATCAACATTATCAAGTTCATCATCAAGCATATTATATACATTGTAATTAATAAAGTCCTTGGTACTAGTAGTAGACTCAATAGTTTTAAGTCCGCTAGTACCGGCACGCACATGGCCGGTATCTCAATGCCTTCGCGACGCGAACGCGTTTGCGGGATGAAATTGTCTGTTATTACTTTTGTGTCCGTACTCTCCGCATTCATGGCATTGAATTTGTTCACTGAAATGACAGTTCTTCATAACATGATTGGTGCCACCACAAAAGTAGCAACTTCGCGATGGTACTTGTCCTCTAGCTGGTCTACGGGGATGATATCTTCCCGGATGTCTCGCGTTCATGCTTCTGTTGTTCATGTTCTTAGAGTCATTGGTTAGCTTCCTGGTCTTGATTACTTTATGAGTTTTGTTAATATTGTTTAACAGTTTGCGTGTCCCATGCGAGTTCAGGTGCAGTTTGCCTCCCTTAAGGGACCCTTCATCGGGTTCTTGGTTACTAAGTTTGAAGTTTACATCATTATCAACAACTTTGCATCCGCGTTGTTCACCAATTGTTTTCAGGTGTGAATTTAGCTTGTCCACTCTCTCTTGGTTATTGGCATTATCAGTGCGTGGACAGATCCACATGTTAAACATCAAGCATGCAATAGGCCTACACGAGTTAATGAATCGGGGAAATCCCAAGGTCCCAAAAAGCGTAGGCCAGGTAGAAGAGGTAAGAAGCGCACATGTAAACAAAATAATTCGACTATTAAAATTGCTTCCAACAACTTACGTGGTATCAAAAGTAAACGATACGAATTAAATCATTTTATTAATACCAATCAAGTTGAAATCGTAGGCTTAGTTGAAACATTTCTTAAAAACAATGAACAATTTAATGTTAAAGGATATAATTGGATCGGGAAAAATCGCTTTAATGATGTTAAGAAAAGTCAAGGGGATCGGTTTCCTCATAAAGATAATGTAACGATACTTGATGATAATGTCTTTGACACCAAGATGGATAAGTATGAAAGATTATGGGTGAAAGTGCAATATACTGGGTCACCAGATTCGATCTTCTATATAGCTGTCGTATACTTTCCTTGTGAAGGAACCGATCGCCCCCTTACTGATGAAATGTATGTATGTTTACTATCGGAACACTTGAGGATTCAACAAAATGATTCAAATGCAAATATTATCGTGTTGGGAGATTTTAATGGGAAAATCGGTATGAATCCTTTAAATGAGGATAAGACTGTTGATTACAATGGTCAAGGTCTAATTGATTTTTGTGATGCAACGGATCTGTCAATTCTTAACCTACATGATAAATGTACTGGTGTGTATACATGGGTCAGAAACCAACAAAAGAGTGTACTTGATTATGTTTGTGTATCACAAAGTGTTGTTGATAGACTTGATAATATGTTAATTGATGAGGAAGGAATATATCACTTAGGTAGTGACCATAACATGATTGTAACAACATTTAAACATGTGAATAACACGTTCTCAGAAAATAATTCTGAGTTGAAAAGTAATCCCAAAGATGATATGTACTGGAATATCAAGCCTAATCAAGATTGGGGACCGTTCAAAGAGGTCTTGAAAACAAGGTTCCATAATTGGGACCCTATTAATATGTCTGCCAATGAAGCTTGGTCTGAATGGAAACATGGTGTTTTATCAGCAGCAAAAGAAACAATTGGTTGTAAATACAAAGATAACAAATGTAAGGCATGGTTTGATGATGACATTTTGGAAGGAATAAATAGAAGAAAAAATGCATGTAAGACACATCGACTTTATTCAAAGAAAAAAGATAACCCTGACTTTGATGGGCAGGTTTGTGATTCACTGTGGGAAGACTATCAAAAGAAGCGAATTGAATGTAAATCATTGATTAAACGTAAGATTATGCAAATGAGAGTAGATAGGTGTTCTGACATAATGAAAATAGGTGGCCCACAGACTAGGGACTTTTGGCAACAATTGAAAGGAGCTAAACCAATTAATAAAGTTACATCAATAAAGATTCCAGGGACTGACCAAACCACTTCAGATAAGGAAGTTATGAAAACTTCAATTATGATGTACTATAATACCTTAGGTAAAATGAACCATAACCTTTGTTATGCTAATGAAGAGGATGACTCAACCACTCCTAATTATCTTGAGACCTGTGAGTTGAATGGGAAGGATGTCAATGTTATGATTGACAAGTTATCCTTCACTATTGAAGATGTTGTTGATTCAATTTCCCATTGTAAACTTAATAAAAGCCCTGGAATTGACAAGATTACTAATGAGCTTATCAAAAACGGCGGAGATGCTTTAATGTCTTCCTTATTTAGTCTTTTCAAAAGACTAACAGAAGTTGAGTGTATTCCAGATGAATGGAATGAAGGCATTATAATACCAATCTTTAAGAAAGGCGATGTTAAAGATCTTGACAATTACAGGGGGATAACCTTAACATCTTGTGTCTCAAAAGTATATAATAGGATTATCGCGCAAACTGTGTCAAAGTTTATTGAAGATAACAATATTCTAACTGAAGTGCAAGGCAGTTTCCGTAAAGACAGGCGCTGCGAAGACCATATATTCAACCTTAAAAGTATTATTGCAACGCGACAAGCTGAAGGCAAGCAAACATTTATGGCTTTTCTTGACTTTAAGAAAGCCTTTGACACAGTTTGGCGAGAAGGTCTGTTTAAAGCTATGAAGAGTATTGGTATTGAGGGTAATCTTTTAAATATCATTATAAACATGTACAAAAATGTAAAAAGTAAAGTAATATTCCAAGATGTAGAAACTGATTTCTTTACTGTAGATGAAGGTGTGAAACAAGGCTGTGTCCTTTCGCCAATTATCTTCTGCATTTACATTAATGAGCTTGCAAAAATGATCAAGGCCAAAAACTTAGGTGTAAGTATTTTTGGTACAAATATTGGCTGTTTGTTTTGGGCAGACGATGTAGTTCTGATTGGAAATAATGATAATGACCTTAACCTACTCCTTAACACAGCAAGCGAGTTTTCTAATAAATGCAAAATGTCGTTTAATTATACCAAATCGAATATTCTCATCACCGGGCAGCGTGTTAATGTAGATAGAAAATGGAAACTTTGTAATAGTTTCATCACAGAGGTCAACGAGTACAAATATTTAGGTGTTACCATTTCAAGGAACATGTCAGATCACTCTCATATCGAGGAAGTTGTTAAAAGAGGTAATCGATTAATTGGTTACATCAAATCAATAATTGATGACCAAGATGACTTTAATAGGGTCTATTATGGTGATCTCCTATGGAAATCAATTGGACTGTCATCAATCAATTACGCATGTGCAATATGGTTTTGTAAAGGTATTACAGTGATAGACAAGCTCGAAAATATTCAATATCACATGGCTCGAGCTATTCTCAAAGCACCAAGAAACGTTGCTAAAGAGGCCCTATATGGTGATCTTGGATGGCAAACTATTGCCTCTATCCAAAATAATATTCGTGCCAAGTACTTTAAGAGGCTTCAGGATATGGATGAAAACAGGTTACCAAAACTATTGTTTAAAGCAATCTTCCAAGTCAAAGACAAATTGAAATGGGGCTGGCTTTGTGATATGGAAAGTTCTCTAGAAAAATGTAATATGAGTATGTTTTACAATTACGGGTTCACCGACCAATCAAGCAATGCAGATTGGTCAAACACCTTTAAGAATGTAAATAAAGAGCTTGATCATGACAATTGGAGAATCAAAGCCTTGAATAAATCTTCTCTTGACGACTATGTTAGGTACAAAGAGCGACCATCACTAGAACCATACCTACTTGATAAACTGAATTTTTATGGGTCAAGCTTAAAATTCAAAGCCCGCTCTAATTCTTTAGATTTGGAATGAAGGAAAAAGTCCTGGTCAGATATAAACACGGGTCTTTGTAAGTTATGCAATTTAAACCAGGAGGAATCAGTTGATCACTTTCTATTCAATTGTACAAGTTTGGACTACATAAGGAATGACCACTTCAAAAGACTTGAAAAAGATCTATGTTCTAAAGGGTGGGAAGTAATTTGGCATATGTTCTCGGTTGGGGATGCAAATATTAGACACCATCTCCTCTTAGATAACATCTTCGAAGATAGCTATGATCTAGGGTCTATACTTGATAAATGTAGTAAAATGTTTCTCACTGATGCGTGGAAAGAAAGGAGTAATATGTTGAAAGACTTATGATCTCATAATTATAACCCATATTAATGTATTGAGTTATGAAGCTCATACAAACATGTATTATATAGTATAAGTATGTCTGTATGACACTGTACGTGTCTTTTTTTTGTAACAATTGATTAAGTTATTTCTTTCTTTCGTTTTTCTTCTTTCTTTCTTTCTTTCTTTCTTTCTTTCTTTCTTTCTTTCTTTCTTTCTTTCTTTCTTTCTTTCTTTCTTTCTTTCTTTCTTTCTTTCATCCGTTCTCTTTCTTTAGCCCTCTTCCTCACTTTAGATTATTTATATGTACCCTTTGCTTGAGTATATTTTTACTTTGTTATATAATTGTTGATAATTATTAAGCTTTGTTTGTATATTTAATGTCTTGGATGCACCATCAGATAGATGAGTGCCGCTGATGTAAAAGTGAATTCCAAATAAAAACTTGAAAAACTTGAAACTACACTGGAATTCCATTGATTCAAGACAAGTATTTATTGATTTATTGATCAAATATTGGTTTTCCCTCATTTTTGACTGTAACTCCACAACTGTTGTCTGTGCTGAAATAAAATTTTCAGTGCAGTAGTTGTAATCCTTTCCCCTATAATATACATATCTTACTTGTCAGTCACCAATGCACTATTACTTTTGAGAAAAATGCAAAAATAGGCACAAAATTGGCCAGGGGTGTAGTACCACCTTAACCCAGTTTTTCCCATAATTAGACAGGAGTATAAGGCACACCCAATATACTTACAGATTGGCTCAAACGGGTGGAAATCTACATCATTGATAGAACCTGTGTGTCCGGGTAATTTATACAATATCCGTCTACTCGTTGTATCCCATACATATACAAATCTGTCAGCTGAGCCTGCAGCTATCTTACTACCATCCGGTGACCATGCACATCGTAATAAATTCTGTCAAGAAATATTATATTTTTTGCTTAGCATAATCCTTAAAATGAACAATTTATTTATATATAACCTTCCAACATACCAAATCACAAATAGGTACTTTGAGCTAAAGCTGTGTCCAGGCCACAGTATCAGTCTCATTGCTATCTCTATTCAGGCATGGGGAAATAACTGGGGGTATTTGCGCTTTGCTCACAGTACATCCCCAACTAGTCTGTGTTTGTGTGTGACACTCACAGACCATAAACACAATTTGAAACATTTCATGGTGGGATGTACTGGTTGTGTCATAAGACTTCACACATAATTGTTTTTTGTTTGTTTCAATGTGCTGTCGGCAAAGACCCAATACCCTAATTATACCCAGCAGCAATATAGAGGGCAGTATACAGAATTTAGTTCCCCTCTATTTCTGTGGTCCAGGCACACTTTATCCTGGGACACTATCCCAGTAACCAGTGATGTAACTAGAGGGGGGGGCAGGGGCAACATGCCCCGGGCACCAAATTGACCAATTCAGCATTGATTCTGAACCCCTCCAAGCGATGAAAGTCAAAATCAATTGAAAGAACATTTTAAGACCGTTATTCAACTTCTAGTAACCAAAATTAATTAGTGGTAGGCCTTATTTGTCCAAAGGGAGCACATAATTGTTTCAAGAATTGGGGGGGCATTATGTATCCTTAGCCCTGAGCGCTACAACCCCTAGCTACACCACTAGCTACTGCCGTCTAAGATATTCTTGGGGGGGTAGGGCGCCAATTTTGTTCGCTACCAACCCTAGTTACGCCACTGTCAGTAGCGGTGCATGGTCAGCGAGAAAGCAGGATCTTGGACAACTATCCAGTTACCACGATAGAATTTCTTTATTCCGTGTGGTTGTAACTGGAATTTTGCTCACTCCATATCAGCATATTCAAGCAGTCACATCAGGCATTATGAAGATCCTGGCTAGCTTCATCTAGGCTGATTCACCCTCTACAGAATGAAGCCCTCTTCAAGAAACTGACATTTTATAACTGTCTTGTGCTACTCTAGACAATATAGTGCCGGCTCTAAAATGAAACCTTAGAACAAACTAGGTTTAAATCTATCACAATTAGTCAAATGTGGGCAATTTTTTCACACAAAAACAACTAACCTTTTCAGATGTACATTTGAAATGTGATATATGCCATTTTCTAACTTTTTAAAGGTTTTTTAAGCAACTAACAAGTGTTCTATTATAAGAGCTTTAAATTGACACTCTATTTGACAAATTCCATGATAATTGTGGATAATATGATCCCATGCAGACTATATTTACTTCATGTCCTTCCCCTCCTCTCATTACAAAAACCAACTTACCTTTTCAAAATTATGTTGAGCCCCTTGGAATAACTTGACACATCTTTCTGCAGGTGCAAATGGCCTCACGTCCCAAATTCTAACTATAATGATAGGAATGAAAAATGACATGCATTGGTTATAGGAGCTACACTTCAGTCAAGATAAGACTGTTTGCATTTAAAAGATGATCTCTTATCAGCGTAAGTGATGATATTTTTTAATTGCTCGTCAAGTGTGATTTACAATTATTATGGAAAAATGAAAAATGCGTTTAAAGGAGTATTTCGTGATCCTAGCATCCTCTATTTATGTCATTTTTCATTATATATCCACGAAAAAAACCTATTCCCAAAATTTCAGTTGATTCCGATTTTGCGTTCGCGAGATATGCATGATTATGTGTATTACACTGCTCCATAGACAATGCGTTGTAATTTCGTTCTGGTGCACCAGAACGAAATTCAAATTTCACGATATCTTTGCTAAACGAATTAATCTGCAAGAAATATTTTGTACATAAACATTATGTAGCCAGAGGTTTCCAGTGATATAAAAAACTCAACTTTTTTGAGAAAAGTGGGGGGATGAGGCTGTGGATCACGAAATGCCCCTTTAAACATATTTATTCACCATTCTTTGCACGAGAACAAATGATAATGAGACAAATTAAAAGGAATAATCTGAAATTATTAGGGTGATTACATAAACTGATGCATGCTTGAAACCATATTTTGCACTCCTTCTCAAAATTGCAAAAAATGACTTAGGCAATTGTCTTAGCAGGGTGACGATATATATGCAACATAGATGTCATTCTGAATGCTCCAGAGCATGAATTTAAGGTCAAAGCATTAATAACATGTTTCCTGTGAAATTCACACATCTAGGTAAAACAGCGATTTGTAGGACCAGCCAAGGGAGATTGGACTGTAGTTCTTTTTTTATCACACATTTCCCTTCTTACCTGTGTTATCCATGCAATTAGAGACAACATAGGAGCCATCAGGACTCAGCTTCAACCCTGTGATGGAATCTGAGTGACCTGCCATTTTGTACAGAAGACCATTCTTTCTAAGATCCCAAACCTGGAGAAATCAAGAAAACAAAATAGAAAGTATGACTACATTATTGGTAGAGCATGGTGGCAAGGGCGTTTGACTCATGAGCACAACGTTACGGGTTTGAACCAGTCAGGGCCAACATATTATGTCATTAGTACTTCATCTCACCCAGCCCTCGCATTAAGGATCTGAAGGGGCACGGCAACTTTTTTTAGGGCAAGTTGATAATTGCCTTGGATTTTCACTGAAAAGGCAAGGCAGCATGGCAGTTTGTAATATTTCAAGAGGGCATCATGGCAACTGTTGAAAATTTGAGAAGGGCACCAAGGCAATTTCTGTGTTCCTGTAGTAACTGCATACTTGCAGATGTTCCGACCTTAGCGACCATCTGCTTAGTAACAATATTGTATGGTGTGATTGCGATTTGTTCAATATTTTTCAAGTCATGCGTACATGTAGTTTACAACATCAGACGCTTGTAAGATGCACTCGGTGCTTTCAAATGTGTGTGCATGTTGTGTCCGAGAATTAAATGTAGCAACAGTAATTAAGGATCTAAGGTGCTACATAAATGCTGATATTCATATTTATTTCTCCTTTGCATTCTTCATGAAGCAGAGTTGTACAATTTCAAGAGCATTACATTTTCCACTGATTCCATGACTACCACAACTATGCTTATGATTGATTCTGGAAAAATAATATTGAAACTATAGCAAGGATCCTGCATACACAGAACCTCTTGAATACTAAGTCATACAGTATGTAACCCTTTGGCTTTATGGTGTTAACATGAATTATATGCACACACATTTATCTTTGACGAACCTCAGCTGATGTGGTTTTAGCATAGCTTCCAAAAGGTGTCAATACTTGTATGCTTTACTGAAAATCACTACATTATACAAATATATACTGCCATGAGATGTTCTGGTTAAAACTATGGGCCCGAGGTGAGATCAATAGTACTATTTTCCTGAGGGGCGCAGCCCCGCAGGAAAATAGTATTAATTGATCTCAACGAGGGACCATAGTTTTAACAGAACTTCAATAAAGGCAGTATATATTTTTTATATACTTCATTAATATGTTCTTTGTTCATTTATTTGTTAAAAGAAAATTATTTGACGTTTTGACTCTCCCGCTTCTATCCTGAGTAAACAGCACGGCTAATTTAAGCACAACCTACCCTTAAAAAAATCGAATAGCCCAAAATCGGGCTAACCAATTACAGCAGCGAGAAATGACGCTATGGCAGTTTCAGCGGCGTGAACTGTTCCGTCGCGATCGAATGCGCGCACGCAGCGGAAGGCATGGTCAAAAGTACTATTTACGGATTGGAGGTACTATTTACGGCTCATCCGGGACATTGAAAATACTATTTACGGCTTTCAGGTACTATTTACGGATAGGAGTACTGATGGTAGAACTATTTTTGGTCATGTGATCCACTTTTAACCAATCAATGAACAAGAATATATTAATGAAGTATATAAAATCTATTAGAAACAAAGAGATTAGATCTGAGGAGTACAGAATCCGCATTGTTTGCATGTCGCTCATGGAGGGCCAAATAGTGCAGCTCTATTTCACCATGCCCGGATCAATTTAAATTTGAAGTGTGTGCTTGTTTGCATTATGCGAGCAGTAAGTGCTATGTGCACAAAAATGTAACTTATCATTATTCGATATCTGCCTACTAGTTGCCGAGGTGCACTATTTTTGTCTCCAAGGCGGCAGATATACCATGCAGCATTACGGTCGATCCTTCATGTAATTATTTCGTGTAAGCTAATCCTAACTCTAACCCTAAGCCTTATCCTTATCATAACCCTATTCTAACCCTAACCCTAATCCTAACCCTAAACTAACCCTAACCTTAACCCTAACCCTAATTTCGTGTAAAATTACATGAAGGAATAACCAGCATTACGCAGAGCAATTATTTGATAAGTCGGTACTCTTTGAGTCTTATCTCTATGAATTGACCAGAGGATGTTTAAAGACATTCCCACAACCCAATGGGGTTTCTGACCTTGTATGTCTGGCTTTTGTACACATGTGGTACAGTTGATCATACCTTGCATTGGGATTGTGTGCAAATATCTGGTGTTTTCATCCTATTATTTAACATTCAAAACATCGAGACTTATGAATAAAATTAGTGCAGTGGGACAATATGATTGTTTCCTGTAAGAAAATCAAATATCAGTCATAAGTCTCAACTATTAGCTCGTTGGCTGCAGTTTTAATATTACCATTTTGTGTGTGTGGCAATGGGGACTTTGCCTTTAAAATTAGGTTATATTGATCAAATTCCCCAATCATAGTGCATTGTAGAATGCCTTTAAGCCTCCTCTGTGAATTGACTAAACATTACACCCACCTTAATGTCATTATCAATACCTCCTGATATGAGTTGATCACTAGTATCTGTGAAGGACACTGCTAATACTTGGTATGTATTCTGGAATGATTGAATGGCACCTCTCTTCCTAGTGTCCCACAGCTGTCAGTCACAAAGAAATAAACAAAATAAAACTTAGAACATAAAATTGTAAAAGACAGGCATGATAATGGAAAACTGCCTGAAAAAGCATGTGAATTCGGCCTTAAAAGGCCAAAACAGCCTGGAAAAAAGAAAAAAAATGCGTAAATTTGGACAAAAAAACTGCCTGAATTCAGGCAAAAGCCTGAAAAATACCAATTTTCATGTGTGTAAATTTTGCTCTTTGCTGATTTTGAATTGTGCAGATTTTGAAGTATTTTGCTTGTTTTTTAATTTTTAATTGTGAGGTTTCTTGCATAATTATATATCTATAAAGGATTATGTGATGCGATCAAGCAAAATGAGTTATTGTCGGGCAAATTGAATAAGGAATGCAAAATGATCATTAGATTAGAAAATGTTGATATCAAGTAATTGTAGCATATATTTTCCATTGACTCGCATATCCAAGATGGCGGAATTGTGAGCAAAGAGTGGGCTTTTTCTGTTGGTGCAATCATACGCCGTGAACAAAGGAAGCATCAAGTGCGCAAGAATTAACATCTCAAAATGTATCAATACCTTTATTGTGCCATCATCCCCTCCACTCACAACTAAAGGAGGCCCTCGCCTGGCAGGATAGCATGAGTTGACGATGGATGAATGGCCACGCATCTTCTTGATTCTGGTGCCTGTTTCTACGTCCCACATACACACCATTTTATCTGTTGCACATGTAATAAGTTGGCTACAAAGAAAATGCAAATACCATTACATGCATACATGTTCATTTTAAGTGACATTATTAATTGGAGCATAAAAAGGAATCAAGTTTTGACTGGCTGGGCGATGTATGTGTGTACCCTATTCAGTACAAACTCTCTCTGGCATTCATCAAGACCAAGTTGTCACATACCCCAATTCTTTACAGGATGTGCTAACAGATTGCCTTTTAAATTCTCTCATTTGAATTGTCACCCCAACTGGAGGTCGTGTAAATATCCCTGACTACATGTAAGTGCATTTCCCCTGACTGGATGACTTTCCCCGACTGAATGACAAAAGGGGGGGAAGGACATTTTGTTTACAATGTGATTTTCTTTCAGCTAATGACAAATCAACCCCCTGTTGAAACTGCACAAACCTGTGAGGACAGAGTAGACTAAAAGACGCAATTTTGATTCTTGTTGTTGCTCTTTTAGCCATGATACTGGTAAGCATGTAATCTGTTTAAGTAATGACTAATTTCTACCAATCCGATATTTTACCAATAATGCACTTGTATGTCGGGCCGATCCGATATTCGATCCGATTATCGACTGACCCTAAATAGAAACTGGACATTACAAAAAGTTCAACTTTGTAATCAGTTTTTTTTTTTATTGATTTCAACATCAGTATGCTTTATAGGTACTGACCAATTCAGTAATGGTAATAAATCAATTCTCACAATTTCTGACTTTGGTCTGATCAGATTTAATTGTATCACAACTAAGGGTGTGAGCGAGTCCCGGAATTCGAGTCCCGCCCGAGAATCCTATTACCCGGTCAGGAAATTCCCTGCCCGGGTACCCGAAATTTTATTTATTTTTTCGGTTTTGTAGTGTCCCTGGACCTAGACCTAAATAATAGGATCATTCATGGTTGACCTAAAAAAAAAAAAAAATTTGCACGATGTTTTGTATTTTTAATAAGAAAATTGATATTTTGTATTCATGTCATACTCTATTAATGATATCAAAATGCATTTTTTTTTTTTGCAATTTCGGTTACCCGGTTACGCGCCCGAAAAATGCGCCGGTTACCCGGGCACAAAATTACCCGAAAATCACACCCCTAATCACAACGGTAAGCGATGTCTTCAAACCACCGGATGAAGAATTTAGAGTTAGATTTAGGGTTAGGGTTAGGATTAAGGTTAGGGTTAGGGAATTGTTATGGTTAGGGAATCATTCTTCATCCTGTGGTTGGAATACCCACAACTGCTTATCTTTTTTGTGTGTGCATAATTGCAGACCTACCTTCCGTCTGTGGTGTAGTTCAATTCCATAATGGCACCCTGATGACCTTTCAGAACGGCATAATTATCACACTCTCCATACACGTTCCATAAAACTGTGATTATTAAAATAATTAATCGTAATAAATGTTAGTATTGGTCAATATCATAACATGTAAAGATTCATATATTATCACAATCACAATTAAATCAATTAATTGATTTTATTAAAACGACCAACCAAGCATCGATAATTTGGTTCGATTGCCTTACAAACGTAACGTATATAATATGCATTTGTTGGAGCAGCATTTTACTAGAAAACAAACTAGTACATATATTATGTGTAGTAAAAATTGCATAAAACTTGTTACTTGTACCTCGTCCCATACACCATTGTGTACAACAACAAGAATAATTTCAACTCTTTTAAGATTGACATGCTGGCAACATATTTCGTATAACAGATGCGGCTAGGCACTCAGTATAGGAAGGGTTCAAACTTGATGAAAAGAAAAACAGTCGCCGAGCCATGGGCTAATCATAGACTCTACATGTAGAAAGCTGGTTTTCTTATTTTGCTGCTCTCAAAATGCATGTATATAGATAACACCTTGGTCTGGGGCGGACATTTTACAAATGAATTTAGAAGAGCAACAACACCACTTGCATTACATTCCAGATGTTAAGTTAAATCTACATCATATGCAAAATTTGAGGAAAAATGAATGAGTCAGTTTTATTTTAGGGCCATTTGTCTATAACTGGTCTAGCCCTATGGAGAAAGTGCCCGTTGAGGGCGCTATAACCCCATTTTAGCAACAAAAATGTGATTTAAAAAAAAATGACCAGTGCGAATTTTCTAAAATTTTCAGAGTATGTAGTATGAACATGTAGAAATAATCAAGTACCGTAGTTACCCTACCTGCTCTTTTCGAAAAAAAAAAAAGTCCTATACCTCAATGATAATGAAACCTAGGTGATAACCACAAAAGGATGCATTATTCAATTTGCTGAGCATCAGAGTCAGGTTTACAGCCCTGGCAGAAGTTATGTAACTGCTGATCACACACTACTTACATATGGATCTGTCAAATGATGCCGATGCCAGAGTGCTGCCATTGGGATGAAACTTGGCACTAAATACATCTCCTTCATGGCCAGATAACAACATGATGGGTGCTAGCAGGCTGGAGGTACGTGGTGGACCCTAAAATGGTACAAGAAGTCAACAGCGAATATATGTTAAAATCTAACATTAGCATACATGTGACATGATCAAGGGAATGAGTCACATGTCTGCAATTTTCAATTAGAAGTTTTTTACATAATTTTCTGGCAGTTTACGAATGCTAGAAATTGAAGCAAACCCAGTCAAAATCGGACATCTGGTTAGTGAGTTATGAGCAATTTATCAATGGCTGAAAACAATATAAAATAAAAGAATTTGAACACTATTTTTGCCAATATCTCAAAAACAATATTAGCGACATCCGACTCATTCCCCCTGATCATGTCACATATAATTCACATCTGCACTGGTACTAAATTTCACTTCCTGTTTGTTAAAACTCATGTTTGATACATTCAGTGCCGCCAAGAACTACTACGTGCCCGGGGGTAAAATGAACACACAGCCTAGGCTCCTTTTTTATGGGCCACTGAGGTGTTTTTTCTTCGCTTTTATGGGCCCATTTATATATGTTATTATTTTTTACAGCCCCTAAGATCACAGGCCCGGGGGTAACACACCCCCTTCAAGTTGGTCTTAACCCTGGAATTATGGAAACATTCGGGCCTCAGTAACTGCTAAATTGTTTGTCTAAAGCAGGGTCTTAGGCAGGATTTGAAGGTTTGGGTGTGTAAATTCAAAAAACTGGGTGAGTAAATTTTTAAGATTTATATGTACAAAGCATCTAGGCTATGTGGGCAAAATCTGGGTGTGTATTTACAAATTTGGGTGTGTAAAACACTCCCTACACGGCTGGCTGCCTAAGTATATTTATAAGAGTATATCTGTGAGGTTAGATTTTGCCCACTTCTTTTTCATTAAACGTAACAAAAAAAATGTTGGGTCAAAAATTTTTTATTCATTTTTAAAAACTAGATAAAAATATCTAGGAGCTGTTATTTTTTTTAAATTTTGACCAACTTTGAGAAATTTAATGCACCAAAAATGGTAACAAAATGCTTAATTTAAAAAATTTTTCAAATATTTTTGGTGAAGTTGGTCAAAATGAGAGTCGATTGAGCTAAAGGTTTATTCAGATTTCCTTTTACAAATTAAGCGTACTGCTAGCCGTCCAGCACGTATTATTTGCACAAGGTCCAAGGCACACGCTTGACGTCGCGCAGGAGACGCGCACATATGGGTGTTTCCACAGTAATGAGACCCCCCTAGGTTTTATTGCCCTAATTTTTGTTCCTTATTTATTTTCATAGTTTAATTTAGACCATTGTTAATCTTTATAAGTAAGGATATCGCGAGCAAAAATTCAATGGCCTACCTACATTTTGAAAATTTGGTCCACATAAACCCTATGGGGAAAAATAACGGTTGTAACACAATAACGGTTGTAACATGTGACTTTTGACGCACAACAGATAAAAGGTTGTATTTTGAAAAGTTGACCCTGTATGGTCTGTGCTATGGTTTTCCTAGGTTAACATTATTGATTCCTTCAATACAAACCAAGTGTAGGTACTCTGTGATCCATATCAGGGTTAGGATGTGGGTACAAAGTCATAAGGTTGCAATGCGCGTCAATGTTATAACCGTTAAATTGTTACAACCGTTACAACATTAAATGTTATGAAACATTAACAATGAATGATATTTCATCGTTTTATCCAGGTTTGTTATAATAAGAGGAACTATGACAATCATAAGACAAAACCTTACTGTGATTATTTGGTTCATTTTGTAAGTTATGTCATTTTGACATGTGCGTCAACCATTGACGCACAGAAATATGCAATTTTTGTGCGTCAGAGATCTCCTGAACTATATATTTACATAGAACTTCAAGTGAGTATTTCATAATTTTCATAACCAACTTTATTATGATACCTTGGATAATATGAAAAAAAATGAAATATTGTTAATTTTTTTAGTTTCATGACATTTTGTCTTAAATTGTAACGGTTGTAACATTGACGCACGTTACAACCGTTACGACATTGTAACCCATCTCCTAGCTATGGTATGGATCAAACAGTGCCTGCACCTGGTTTATTATGAAGCAATCAATGGTGTTAAGGGGGTACTACACCCCTGCCCAATTTTTTGCCTATTTTTGCATTTTCTCAAAAATTATAGAGCATTGATGACAAGTAAGAAATGTATATTATAGGGCAAGGACTACAACTACTGCACTGGAAATTTTATTTCAGCACAGACAACAGTTGTGGAGTTACAGTCAAAAATGAGGGAAAACCATTATTTGATCAATAAATCAATAACTACTTGCCTTGAGTTGCTGAATTTTCAGTGCAGTAGTTGTAGTCCTTGCCCTATAATATACATATCTTACTTGTCACCAATGCGTTATAATTTTTGAAAATAAATGCAAAAATAGGCATAAAATTTGCCAGGGTGTAGTACCCCCTTAACCTAAGAAAATTAAACCAAAGACCATACATAGTCAATTTTTCAACGCTCAGTCTTTTATTCATTTTTCGTCCTCTTGTCCTTTATACTCGATCGCTGGATCACTACGTGAATTCGCCTCTCGAAAACCTCTACGAGGTTGTTGCATCGAGCACGCTGACTGGCTTAGCAATTATCAAAGTAGTTTTGTAAACCAATCAGGTTAGACGTACTTTACTGGCGAATTAATACCGTAATAGGCCGCCGCGTTCATTGATTGGCTTACGATTTCAAAGATTGGCTTTTGCAACCAATCACAATACGGGTTATATGACGCCCGTCGGAAAATTTTCATACGTCCACGATGACGTCATGCCCCAGTGCCACAAGGCTGGCTTTTCTGCGAAAGCGAGCGAGTGGTATAAAGTCAGTTTCACACCTGTGATTTATTGGAGCACATCCACAGCGCATTTGACAGATAAAAATGAAATTGGCAATTCTGAGCAACTGGATTCCATGAAATGGACGATTATATAAGTTATTCTACATAACAGGATCGGTAATAATTAACAGCTGGTCTGCTGTATTTGAAGTGCATATTGAACTTGGTAAGTTTGTGACTTCGTATGTTATGTGCAATTGATATTAGGCCAATGGAACTTGATTATTAGTTTCCGATTGGATGTTTGAAAAAAAGGACGAGGTCGCTATTTCATTATTCATTATTCAGTCTCTTTTCATTATCCATTATGTCAACAAAATCAGTGATTTTATGAACAGCTTTCTCCAGACTTAGGTACCCCACCAGTACCAAAGTATATATTGTTGATGAAAGACCATCTCAAAACCAGTATTAATGCTTAGATCATCTTTACAGGCATTTTGCAACAGATTGAGAAAAGATTTGAATTTGTTTTCATAAAAATGAAAAGAAATTAGCAATTTTTGTAATCACTAGAAACATGATGAGGTAATCCTTAAATTTCCATTATTTACTACATCCCCTACCCCTACAACTAAGAAAAAGTGCTGATTTATGATCAGCAGGGGATGTCAGACATTTTGAGAGTTTTAATTTTGATTATTTCTATTTCAATGTTCAGATAATTGACTTTTTTATGAAAATAATGAAAGTTTTGGTCAAATTGAAAAAGTGATGCGGGCGGTCAATAGGAAACTAACAATCGAGTTCCATTAGCCTATAGGAAGCTTAAATTGGCAGCAGGCTGTCATGCAATTCATCCGTCTCTTCCGAACATGGACGTTCAGGGCAAGTCATACTGAAGTATGACTTGCCCACACAGGGTATAGGGTCATGGGGCACAATCGCCCCGATATCTTCATGGCAGAAATCGCCATGGTAGGTTGAATCCACCGCCACGCATAGCCATTTTATATCAACCTGTTCTAATAGTTTTGTGTCGCATCATGGGCCGAAGGACATCTGACTAAGGCTACTGACAATAGCCCCGATTAGCCCGGTTACTGTCCTCGCTGTGTGTTAGTCGAGCATGGTACACCATAGGTCATATGGTTTTAGACTACCTTCACGATTGGCCTATACACTGCGCTATATAATTTGGCACATATAAATCAAAATTATTGTCAGTTTTTGACTCAAGATGCAAGCTAGTATCTCAAAGCGCAAACTAACGACTATCATATCTGTTAAAAATATATATTCAAGTGCAAGGAACCACATCTCAAATACGAAATCCTTTACGGGAGATTATCCCCCGGATATATTCATCTTTCAAACCCGGTATCCAAAGATTTATCGTTTGAATATCAATCGTGCATACATTGTAGCACATCCACGTGTATCGATCCTGTGTATTCATTTCAGTGTCTCTTCACTCTTGCTGTATAGTGTAATAAGGCCGAGTAAAAAAAATACATGTTTCTCGTCCGCGCCCTCCTCATTTTTTGAAGATTTTTCAAATTTCTTTTTATTTTGTAAACTTTCAGTTATAACTTGTTGAAAAAGATGTTTCAGAAGTTGAAACTTATTTTACGGCTTTGTAAATGCATAATACATCATTTAAGAAGAGTTTTGTGATCACTAGAGGGTCTACCTCTCAAAACAATAAAATAAAAGGGCCTCCTCCTTTTCTCAGATATCAATCTGTATGTTGAATACCGAAATATGGTGCCAAATACAGGTAGCTGTATTTAGCGTCGTTTTCCAATAAAAAATAGAAAATAAAAAGCCCCTCATTCTCCTAATTTTTAAAAACCCGGACGAGAAACATGATCATTTAACATGAACATTTTTATTTTTACTTGGCCTTATTATTAAGTTTTTAACCGCGCGATGTCGATATGTCGGTGTGTGGGGTAGGTGGGCTTGTCCAGCTGTGAGTGAAATTGGCCAAAAGGGTAATTACCAGTAATTGGGCCTGTATTATTTCCCTTTTTTGTAACAAAATCCAATTATAGCATGATAGTATGCAATCATGCATGCACATATTATACTCGTCGTGACGAATTCGGCACCCTTTCATGCATGCATGCCTCACGTCCACTGCACTGCGCTACTTACGCTTTCGATCAATGATTTAATCTCGGTCTCAGCAGCAACTAGTTCATTTCTAGGTCGTTTAATAGGAACTAAAGCTCCTTCCTCTATTTTTCGCTTTGATTCCATCACGGGCATTATATTAGATTTCTTCAAAATAAGCAATTTTACGTCAATTATTTTAAGCTTAACACCTTGGATCGCGTCACATCCGTTCGTTGAAATTGAATTGCACAGGGGTCACAGGGCTTCCAAGTAGCGGGTGGGCAATTAAGGTTATTTGCCACTAAATATCGGTACACGCATCTCACCATGCGGGGGGGGGGGGGGCAAGGCAATTACACCACATCGTGTTAAAGCCATATCATTTGCTGAGGAGAACGCCCTCAAAAATTTGGCGGCTACATGGTTTTTTCGGGGGGGGCAAAGTGAATGGGGCCAAATCGACAAATTGCCCAAAAATTGCCACAAAAATTGAAAATTTACGTAATTTTTTGGGTTTTGCCTCAAAAGTGTGTGTGTGTGTTGGGGGGGGGGAATAGGGGGGAACCGGTTTCCATGTAATATTTCCTCACAGGGAGGATGGCAATTATTTCTCGCATATACGGCCCTAGCTACTTAAGGCTATTGCGGGGAGGAGATAAGTTTAAGTGACCGCTTATAGGTTCGAATTTCAACCAGCCTAATTTGCCAAGTGGAGTAGGCGCAGCGCAGGTCTCGTAAACCTGAGGTCCTGGGTTCGATTCCCAGGCGGGATCACTTTTTCTACTTGTAGGCCTACATACTGTCTATTTAAATCATCTTTTGGACAAGTAAATTATGTTCATTGATGAACCTTTGGAGTACTGTTAAATATCAAAAATATCAATTTTTAATCATTTGCCATAAAATGTGTATTACATTGGGAATTTCAAAAAACCAAAAATATTTGCTATCAGAAGGACATTCTTCGTATTCAGAATGCAACTCGATATGTCTGATGTGCTCTCATGTCCCCACAAAAAATACTGTCCAAACGTTCATACCCCACCCTTAATCGTTCTCAAAAATCTGCTTTTTGCAAAATTCGTATAAGTGCACAATGATAGAAAAAGGTAGATATTCTTACCCAAAAATTCCACCAGAAAGAAGGATCTGTCCTAGTGTGTGATCTTCATGAAATGGAAGATGAATTTCACTTTATTATGAAATGCAAAGCTTATTCCAATCTTCGTGAAGAACTTTTATGTTACATAAATACTGTGTATGATACAGATAATTGTTCTGATAGAGATTACTTTATTCAAATAATGGGTGCTAAAGATTATGATACATTAAAAGTCATTTCTAACTGTATTATTTCTGCTTTAACAATACGTTCAAATGTTATGTTAAATATAGTTATATAATACCGTAGTGTATTAGTTGTAAGTTACTTTTATAAACATCTCAAAAAAAGTAACTAACCCCCCTGAAATAATGGCCATTATTCAAAAAGGGGCTATTGTTTTACAAATCTGTAAAATGCGTTGGAAGCAGAATTTATTTCTGCGCATTTTGACAACTCATTGGATACGATAGCCCTGAAAACAATCTACAATAAAACACCGGTCAATTTAATGTAGTGAGGTCCAGATTTGAAAGTTGCACTTGACTTACATACAAATTTTTACAATACAAAAACACTCAGATATCATTACACAGATTTCCTTCCATTACACTGAATGCAAAATCAATAGAATTTACTGCAACTTTCAAATCTTGGGCTACATTGATTTAAATGTACGCTGTGATGTCAATATTTAGTCAATTGCTACAAATGAGGTGTCAAAATGTGCAAAAATAAATTCTGCTTCCACAGCATTTTACAGATGTGTGGTACAATCACCCGTTTTAGAATAATAGGCATTATTTAAGGGGGTTAGTTACTTTTTTTGAGATGTTTATTTCATATGTACGTGTACTGTAGTTGTATTGATTATACCTATTTGTTAGGTCGATATCAATAAACATGCATGACCTTTAGGTCATACTGAATCTGAAATCTGTCTCCTTTATTATTTGCGACGGCGAACCTGGTGAAAAATTATGTTTATTTATATAATTCCCGTCGTCGATCATGCCACTGATTTTCCATGTGATGCCCCTGCCCAACGCTCTTTATAGGCCTAGGCATATATTCAGTTGAACAGCAATGAGTCCTCCACTGATTTTGCTTCTTCTTTAAACTTTAAGCCATTTAAAGCCACTTAGAACTATATTCAATTCATATCAATTTGTAAGCGCTCTTTAGCAAAGTCATAATTTACAACCGTATGACAAAACAGGCGAAAATAGTAACTTTTTGCAAAGATTTGCAAAGAGAATTGGCCATTTTTTTCATTCTGACGCTAGTATATGGACAATATACGGTAAGTGTGCTTTTTCATTTAACATGTTTAATGACATAACATTTGAAAAATATTGTAAGGAACACACGAGGTTTTGACGTTGTGGTCAAAAACTGTGCTGGGATAGGTCGTTTTCAACAGATTACCACATTCGCCTTGCTATAAACATTGAATTGCGTTATCTGTTGACCTAATGACAGAAAGTGTTTTAGGGGGAAGTGTCATTCGTTCGATATAAAAAAAATTCTGATTGGATGAAGGGAACACTTGGGGTTTTGACAAAAAACAATCAGAGGCCCATTTTCCAGATAGAAGCTCCACAGCTCTTACGATACTATGCACTCAACCGTGTAGTATCAAAGACTGTGTAGAGACAATTCACTGCTTGCTTGGAAAAGAGGATGCTAGGATCAGTGCATGGAATCAAGTGTTAATCTTCAAATGAGCAAATCCCTGAATAGGTCTGCCTCGGCCACCCACCTTTTCACAGTATTTTTTGTGGGGGCTGACTCAGAGAGCACACATCACAATGATCAGACATACCAAATTATACATTCTGAATACGAGCTCGGAATGCCTTTCAAATAATTTTGATTTTTAAAAAAAATTTGCGATATTAAGCCTAATAATAATAATACAAATGTTATGGCAGCTTATTAAAAATGTATTACATCGCGAATTTAAAAATCTATAATTTTTTATTATTTAATATCAAAAGGACATTCCTCGTATATATTTAGCATGCAATTTGGTATGTCTGATCCCGGGGCATGGCAGACAGGTCCCACAAAAACTAGGCTGCGCAAAGGCGTGTGACCGAGCCCTAATAATACTGCAAAAAAACCGGGGAAATATGTGACCAGCTCCAACAAAACCCGGAACAAGTCGCCAGACATGTTTTTGAGTTATAGGCCCAAAAAATAACCCCAAAAAACTCAAATTCTTAAAAAACCCTCAAATTTTGGAATTCTTAATGTCATGATATTTGACTGTGGGTAAAAGAGGTTATTTAATTAGTAATTAACAGTTGAACTAAGATAATCCCTATTCAATCCTGTGTAAGGCATGAAACTATAGGCCTAAATTGGCTAATTACTCATTATAGCAATTTGGCAAAAATATGAATAGAAGGTATCATTTGCTTGCTTAATTCGAGTGGTGTCCTCGAACTGTGATGGCTTTCCACAACTTCCTGTCCTCCATTGCTGTCTTGAAGTCTGCCTCCAGTCCAGTGTCATCTTGCAGGATGTCTTTAATAGGTCAGAGCAGGTCTTCCAGGTTTCCTCCTCCCATGCTTGGGTATCCAATGAACCATTTTTGATGCGGGCTCCTCACTTCTGGAACAGTGGCCAGCAAACCGGATTCTTCTTTCCCTGATCTTGTGACTTATTTGGGAAGCCTCTCCATTACATTTACAAAATTATCCATATCTTGAAAAGTATTTATGTTATGTTTATAATTTTGATATAATTTTAAAGCTTATTTTCTCGCTTATTTTCTAGTGCTTACATTTTTTATTCAAATCATGAAATGTCAAAATGCCACTTGTTCCTGATTCTGTCAGAACGGGTCACATAATTTATAATATGTTCACTGACTGAATACAAGCGACATTTGTATCTTACTGCACGGAAGTGCGCTTAGCGCTTCGAGCCCTGTGAAAATTGTCAGTGAGTTTCGCCATTTTGTGAAGACACTCGTGTGCGTGTGTGGTAGCTACTCTTCAACTATTTTGCTTAATTTGAGTGAAATAACAAACTACCGAAATGTCTCGAGGGCCCCCAGAAATTGAGGGAATGACCTCTTTGAAGGTGGACAATCTCACATTCCGCACAACTCCCGAAGATCTTCGCAGAGCTTTTGAAAAGTATGGTGATGTTGGCGATGTGTACATACCGCGTGATCGCTTCACAAGAGAAAGTCGAGGGTTTGCCTTTGTGCGATTTTACGACAAGCGGGATGGTGAAGACGCTATGGAATCAATGGATGGTGCTATTTTAGATGGTAGAGAATTGAGAGTACAGATGGCAAGGTGGGCAAATCCACGGTAACAGGATTCTAATTCATACATAGAAAATGATGACAAAAAATGTGTAGAATAAAATCAATTTAATTTAAATGAATAAATTCAATTTTTCATGTTAAGGCAGCTGTGTACTCCCGGGGGGGGGGGGGGGTATTCAAATTTTTTTTGGGTAGGGGTGTGCCTCTGAAGATTTTGAAGTAGGACCCATGGCTATACCACTTCAAACCTGATTTTTACTACCGATGCATATACCAACATAGAAACAACACCCATGACTGTACCAGTTGAAAAGAAAAAAATACCACCCATTCTTAGTCAGTGGGAGTGGTCTAGTTCGTAGACACATTTTTGATTGGACAATCGCAAGATTTGGTGCCGTTTATCAGGCCGTAGACGCACCCCACGTCATCATGCGTCTTGATAATGCTTTACACGCTTGTAGAGGTGCGGCGTATGTATCGCGCTGTATGCGAGACTAGTGCGGAATACGCGACGCGCTAGCAGTACGCGTAACAGAATACGTGAAAGTTGTAAACAAGTTTCGTTCATTTTATAATGTGGGGAGTTTTTATAACGGTAACTTAGTTTTTGCTTTAAAAATTGTTTACAGTTATTAAAATAATATTTAACTGACTAAGAATGAGAATAAGCGACAGGAATTTTTATTTTGCCTATCCTCTACCTATGATAGGCGACAGGCAGGTCCAATATTTTTATCGTAGTGGATACCGCTGCGCCGCATCCACTACTCAAAATATTGGACCTGCCTGTCGCTCTATCACACGGTAGAGGATAGGCAAAATAAAAATTCCTATCGCTTATTCTCTAATTGATATACCCACCCCATATACTGACCCATCCATATACCACCATAGGCCTACGTTTAGAATACCGTAAAAAAAATTCATATATTTTTTATTTCTTGTTTACCAGTACTGTATTTTGTATTTTTTTATTCTATTTATCAAGTGTATATCATTTATTAATTATTATTATTGTGTTTGTTAGGGGTGGTGCTATAATTATGTGTACCGGTACCCCCGGTGGTGAATTATTCTGTCGGTCCGTGCCACGTCACTTCCGGTTGATGATGCGACTCACGGTCGAGTGAAAACATTCGATTTTTGTTGATGATTTCTGTCATTGGTGTTATGTAAATTTTGATCGCAAATAGTCAGTGGAATCAAACAACCGTTTCTAAGTCTTCAGAGTGGAAGAAACTTACTTGATTTACCGCTTATATACTGACAGACTTAAAATTAAATTCAATGGTCGAGTGTCGCTTTTCTCCGAAATTGAGGGTCACTCCAGCAACATCGCTATGTAGCCTCCTTCACAGCCGGTTTCTGTTGTTCACAACAAACCGTGAGCCACATGCAGTTTGGGCCCGAGACTAGAGATAGCCCGGATGTCCGACCGACAGAATAGGGGGCAAAGATTTTTTTGGCAGGCCAAAAGGGGGGCGATTTTGGCAGAACATTTTGATAATACACCACCCCGGCCCGGGTACACATAATTGTTGCACCACCCCAATATTTTGTAAGGCTAATGAAAGTTGACTCCCAGTTTCCCGTTACCCGACTCCGGTCAGAAAAAAATGCCGATCAAATATTTCATTATTTTCCATTATTTCATTATTTCACATTTTTCAAGTTTTTAAGAAAAAAAGGATAGTTTTAATGTCATCTTTCACGTCCGACACGTATTTTTTAAGCACTTTTACGCCGACCCTGACCGGCCCGAATAGTTTTTGCAAACGCTGGGTTAAACTACGTGGTAAAATGGCGATATCGTAGGGCGCATTTACTGGAGACTAGCAATTCCCTGCATCTAAGTTTCTCCTACCACTAAATGGATAGACCGAACACAAAGAGAGGCAGCCAAGTTCGCGGGAACCAGCGTATGAACAAATATGAAAGCATTTCTACCGTGCACTATGTAGCGCGCTATATATAGACAACATCAAAATAAATAAAATAAATCAAATTTGAAATCAAATTTATTCTGCTTTTCTTACAAATATATGTATTTAATAAAATAAACTTATAAATAAAATGATTTATTTGTCAATTTCTTGCATGGTTGTTTTATGTGCAAGTAGACAAACTAATTTCCGTATAAATATTGCTTCCAAAGATGTGCTAGTGGAGAGTAAGTTTGGTTTGTAAAAAGTAGTGTGCAATAGAACACACAGACACAGTGTATTTATATGGAAAAGTGGTTCTCCAAAGACTCAGCTGAAGACTATCATGGACTTCTGGTGCTTTCATATGTTGCACAACCTATAGGTTAATTTGAAGATTCCAAAGAAGATGTGCTTAATTAAAATTTGTTTTGAAGACTAAGTTGGTAAAATATTTGAGTGAAGCATGGTCATTAGGCCTACAAGGCCCCTATACTTTATTATTTTATTTGGGCCTCAAAACATTGCATTCCGTAATTAACTTTGCACCGATAATGAAAGTTTGAAAATAATGAATAATGAATAATGAAACAGTCACCTACCCAGTCATGAAAAACTATGTAACGGGAAACTGGGGATCAACTTTCATTAGCCTAATGAATACAAATCCAAAATATATTTATTCCAGGTGAGCGAAAAATAGTGTAGTGTTGAAGTTAAACTCTTGAATCATTTTATCTACCACTACGTATAAATATCCACTCGTATATTTATTGTTGTTTTGTTTTCTCAGTTTCCTAATTTATGTTCGTTTGTCTTGTAAGTTGTAGGGGCCAATATGTAGGCTAGTTTGTAACAAGTATTGTGTAGGGAAAGATGATTCTTGCACTTATTTACATTTTATTTAACAACATACAAAAACCACGTAAACATGTAAATGGCACAGCTAGTGCCCCCCCCATCATGGCCATTGGTTCATACAAGGCAGTCGATTGACGGAAGATGTTTTTATGAAAAAAAAAATGGGTGAGCAATAGACAATATTTGTACCCTGCATGGTGAACAGAAAAAAAAATCAAAAATTAATAGAAATTTTGAACATTTTTGAATTTTTTATTTATATTTTTTTTGTACGGTAGGCCTACCTTTTTTCTTTACACTCATGATTTATTGAAATTTTAAACGAATTTAATATTCATGCATTTCTGTTCAATGCAATTGCAATTATCATTGAATTATCGAACCAAAACAACATCAATTTGACCCATGCATATCGATCGTGTATGATCTTGGCAGTGCTATCGCGTGTCGTGTCAGCTGAATTCGGCACCAAAAATAAAACTCAACTTTACACTAAAAACTTACCCGATTGTTGAAAAACCCTATTTATATGATTCGATCATTTAAAAATCGTCAGTTAATTTACTTAGAGTTTGCGATCTCGAGTTCCGAGAGGCAAAACTGACTTAAAAAACAGCGATGAAAATATTGCTGTTGCAACTTCGGTACCGATAGTTTTTCAGTGATTTATCAAAATTGGCTGGGGTAAACAGAAGTAGTGCTGGGCTCGCATATACTACACCGGAAGAGTGTCGCCATCTGTTTGCAATGACAACTCAACGTTTGCTAATCGGACTATCAATTGATTTGCCCAGCTCTGAATTTATGGTTCTGATTTGCCTTATTTCGATAGCGATTTACCTTATTTGGACAAACGATCAGACAATTTATTTTCGTGAAGTTCATGCAAGTGAGTTGAAAGATTTTCGGGGATTTTCGACCCATTGATATACCAAAATCTGATTTAGACCCCATTTCAATACCAATTTTAACTTACTACCCATGCGTATACCACAAAAACGGAAAAAATAAGGGGTCATTGATATACCAAGCTGACGAAAATGCGACCCATGTTTGCGGCACATCCCCGTATGGCCATTTGTACTGAGTACCCCCCCCGGGGTGTACTCTCAGACATGCATGTAGTAAAAGTGCAATAACTTTGTAATTATTCGCACAAGACATATAAAAGTATACATTTTTATGAAGGCAAGACATCAATAAATCTTAATGTAAATACAGTAGGTAACCCAGGCAAACCTTAGTTAACACATTTGCTAGTCAGTCAAATTCGCCGACAATGTCAATGCATTTTTACATAGAAATTTAAAACAAGTGCCCGAAGAAAGAAACCTACATAAATATGTTTTCTATACTTCACTTGACCCAAATATATGATTTTTTATGGTGATAAGCCACCCGCACATGGAATTTTAGAGGGATTTGGATAGCTTCCATTAAAAAAAGCTGCTATCATAATGAGACTAAGATCTAGAAACACCTCCGAAATGCCGTTTTGGGGAATTTTGCTAGCTGAAACTTTTTGATGAAAGTCAATCTTTGACAAGATGTAACTTTGCTACGGAAAGTGCTATGATAAAATGGTTTTCAGTTTTGGCTTTGTTTACTCAAGGCCAAGGGCTTTAATTTGATATATAAAATGATGCAGTTTGATGGCAAATTTAAATTCACCTAGCATACCTAAGTGGCCATGCGTTTTGAGTTGGGCCAGTAAATAGGTGGAGATGTTACATGCGCGCGGCATTTTAGGGTTCATCTTTTTAATTTTCTCAGTTAATATGCATCCTATGTAGTTAAATTTGGTGTCAAATGAAAGCTTGTGATGAGACCAATACAGTAAATTTTTAAAAAGTTGTAAAAAGTTATTAACATTTGAATAATTTACATCTAATTAGCATAATGTGTGGGGTGGAGGAGGATCAGGAGGAGGAGGATCAGGAGGAGCAAATTTAATAAAAGTGACCACCAGGGGTCATACAATGCAAGAGGTCCATTTCTTTTTTCACATTTTTACAATTCACTTTAAACTGCATACTATAACACCATACAATCATATTCCAGGTAATTTAATTTGCTTTGAGAAGCAATTTTGCATATTTTATTTTCCGTTCGGGTTACACATTGAAGTCAATGGGAAAATATGCCTTGAAAGAGGCTGGCGCAAAATCATTTTAATTTTATTGAACCCTATGATGTTATATATATATATGTATTTAAAGCTCTGAGTGAGAGGAATTCAAATATGGAACTTTTAAATATGTGGGGTGAAGCTAACTTTTTTTTTTAATGTGTCATTTTAAAGTGCATTTTTGGGTTCCTTGGTTCATCTGCAGCCAGAAAATGTATACTTTTATATATGTTGGGTATTTTCACAGTAAAGGGTGTAACTTTTGATTTTTTGGGTCAAAATTTCAAACCACTTAAATATGTTTCTGTTTACTGAAATCATGCATAGAAGCAACTTAAATTCCAGTAAAATAATGTTTCAAGGCTTAAACCTTTTGATTTCTAATAAAAATTTGACATTTCCATAACATTTTGGTTAAAATCTAAGAAAAAATGTATTTTACATAACCTCAGAAAATTATGACATGAAAGCTGGAATACATGTGAAATCCCATTCCAAAGTAAGTCAACAGATATAAGTTAAATTTTATACCAAATTTCCAAACCTTAAACATATTTTTAAAGTTTTAATTGGGTTCCTAAAATAATTTGAATGTCTAACTTCATGTACAAAATACTACTTGATGAAAGGCTTCAGTTAACAACACAGGTGATCATAAAAGTAAAATATTTGGCTAACCACTACAAGTTGACATAAAAAATAGGTAAAAAATATCACAATTACCAATTTTCATGCTTTGCTTCTAAGTATTGAATTTCAGTTGTGACAAAAATTAAATTATCACAACAAGTCATTTTTTTTGTTTCGGAGGCTTCATGTTGACAATTGTTAAACATTTTTTCACCCATTTGTTAAGTATGGTGTTTTTTGCATGTGAAGCCTCCGAAACAGGCTTTTTTGGATATCAGTATATTTTTCAAACATTAACCATAATGTCAATTTTTTTTTAAATTTATGACATTCTGCACATATCAAGTAATAATTACAATGCAGATATCAGTATGAAACACACCAATTTAGATATGCATAGATGATAATTAATCTTATTGTTGTTTCGGAGGCTTCATTTGTTTCGGAGGCTTCAATTGTTAACGGAAAGTTTGTATTGGGTCCCATTTTCAAACGGTGATATATATCTTTACGATTTAAAACATGTGACTTGAGGATCTACTTTGCTACATTTTGATAAATAGATTTGATGAGCTCTTTTATTTATATTTGTGACAAGCTTGCTGAACAGTTTGTTTCGGAGGCTTCAAAAAAGTTAACGGAAAAACGGCTCTTTGAAGTCAAGATTTTATAAAAATTTTAAAAGCTTGCAAATCGACTAATTTTGTTACCCATTTCAAGTTAAGATAACAACTGTTATGAATCAAGAAGAAGTGAAGAAATAACCAAGAATTATGAACCAAAGCTACACCCACAAAGTTTGTTAACAATTGTTAACGGAAAATGAAGCCTCGAAACGACAAATATCGAAGTCCGGTTCTCAAAAATACAGGGCTGTTCACAATTAAATCTAATGTGGCAGTGTTTACTGAACATATGACTGTACTTTCAGGATAAGAAAAATTATCCATGAACTAACTGAAGAAAACACAGGGTTATACAAAAATGTTACTGTTTTTTTATAGTTTTTCAAAATGGCAATATTAAGTACATTTAAGCCTGCTAAAACTGAACGCAGTAACTCCCAAAGCTGATTATGCTACCCAAGGTAGCTGCTAACTAGATGACTTATGTGGCCAAAAAATCATGGAATTCTGTGGCTTTATTAGAACACTACGGATTAAAATGTTAAAAATCCAAAGTTACACCCTTTACCGTGAAAATGACCATATATGAAAGATATTCATATCTAAACGAAAAAACATGCAATTCTCATCTTGCGAAAACATGTAACGCATTACCGGCCCAACTCAAAACGCATGGCCAAATACAGATTTGGGGTAAAAACAACAATTTATGAAGAAAATCACAAAAAAGAGAGTTTTTGGCAATATTTGTTAGGTACATCATAACAAAAAAACACTCTTTCCAAAATATTTTATTTTGTTTTTAGCTCAATCTTGAGGCTCCATTCCAAAAACGTTTTTTTTTATTTTTTTGATATTGGCCTTATTTTTGAGATATTGACCATACAACGCATCAAATTGAACTTTTTTTTTTTTTTTTACGCCTATTTGCACAAAATGATGCCTAAAATCGGAAATAGACCAAAATATAAAAAAATGAGAAAACCGTTTCTTGAGTCGATCGTGCTTTTTACGATGATCATATTTGCTTACCTATAGATGCTGTATTTATTGAGTTATCGTGTACCTAAATCGTCATTTTACCGAGAAAATGAACATTGAAATAATGGCCGTTGAAGTTTAAAGTGGTCACATTTTGCACTTTCATCGAATCTCACAGGAGAATGCGGCAGTTTTCGTTTTTGTACCTTATATTACGTGAACATCGGGGAAATCCACAGCCCCTTGAGAAGTTTGATCGAAATCCATTCATAACTTGATATTTAAATCGGGGAAAGAACTTAAAAACCCACATTTTATCAGCTAAAACGGAGCCATTTGACCACTAGGTTTTTGTGAAATCAGTGCTTCCGTGGTGTTTCCATAAGATGCGCCAGCAGTATGCAGATAAGCGTTGCGTATGGGTAGCGATTTGTGCGTTAACAAATTGCGCGACACGCAACGCGATGCGTTGTTGCGCCGCTGCGTGTATCCTGCTGGTACAACAAAGATTTTCTTTCCTTTTCAATTTCAAACACGAGTGGAATAGTGAAATAAAATCCTTAAAATATTGCAGTTGGAGTTTACAAATCTGGATTTTCATTCCTTGTATTTATAAAAAACATAACAAAGTACAAACATATCAAAAAAACTCAATTTTGCGAATGAAACAATGTCTAGAGTACACAGCCGCGTAAATGACAAAAATAACAAAATGTGTAGTTCTTGAGGACTATAGTTTTTGTCAAAGAAGAACGGCAGTTGTTAACATTTTCACGTGCAGAGCGTAAACGCGGAAGTGGGGTTCTCATTGGCTGAATCGATCGTCTGACAATCACAGCAACAGACTTGATCGACAAATCTACCTTCTATCCACGACGACACGATAGTTTTACTGTGTGGATAGTAACTTCGTAAGGTAGACAGAGCTAGCATACCGGCCTCCGGCAGAGAAAACAAAGAGACCTGTCGACACTTAAATATTAACAAACGCTAAAAAACAATTTGTTTGATTGTCAAATTTGGCCGCAAAAATTAGCTTACCTCACAATAATGACGAACTGATGCAGGAGTATATGGTCATTTTCACAGTAAAGCCTTTACTGTGAAAATGACCATACATGTATGTGACATGATCAAGGGGAATGAGTCACAATGTTGGCCCTGGTCGAAAATGAGTTTTACATGTGTTTCTAAAGAGGACATTTAGAGCTGTCTGAACCTGAAAACCCCATGTTGATACCAGGGGTCGCGCTAAGTTGCGTTCTTGCGCGCCACGCGCATTTTTTTTCATTTGGGCGCATCTATTCATTTGACTTGATACCAATTGTCTTTGCAAAGTTACATCAATTTATCAATCGCTGAAAACAATATAAAACAAAAGAATTTTAATACTTTCTTTGCCAATATCTCAAAATCAATATTAGCGACATCCGACTCATTTCCCTTGATCGTGTCACATATACTCCTGCATCAGTTCGTCATTATTGTGAGGTAAGCTAATTTTTTGCGGCCAAATTTGACAATCAAACAGGGTGTAACTTTTGCTTTTTAGGGTCAAAATTTCAAACCACTTAAATATGTTTCTGTTTACTGTACTGAAATCATGCATAGAAGCAACTTAAATTCCAGTAAAATAATGTTTCAAGGCTTAAACCTTTTGATTTCTAATAAAAATTTGACATTTCCATAACATTTTGGTTAAAATCTAAATGTATTTTACATAACCTCAGAAAATTATGACATGAAAGCTGGAATACATGTGAAATCCCATTCCAAAGTAAGTCAACAGATATAATTTTATACCATGTTTTGCTATGTTTGTAATTGCAGTTTTGAAAATTTTTAACATCAAGTGTCATTTACATTGGAAATTTCCAAACCTTAAACATATTTTTTTTTAAAGTTTTAATTGGGTTCCTAAAATAATTTGAATGTCTAACTTCATGTACAAATACTACTTGATGAAAGGAACCTCCCAGCCAAGTTTCACAGAAATTGGAGTTATTTTTAGAATTGGCAATTCAAGCGATTTGTGTTTCGGAGGCTTCAGTTTAAACATGGAAGAAAGAGATGAGAAGGAACCACAACGACTTCGATCGGCCAAGTTTTAATCCGCTTATCTATTGACGCATGAAAAGAAAAGCTATCAATGGTACTTACTTTCAATGTATGATCCATTTACCGCGATCGATGCTTGGCAAAATCATTACTGGAAAAAATTTATAACAAACCCATCCACGAACAAACAAACGCTACCCAGAAGTAAGATTATGGAATTTCACTGATGCTCTGAACATGTATAGTAGTAGCTTTGTTTTGGGATCTACAGTCAAACTGTTTTCTTGATCGTGTTGTGTAGAAAATGTCCTATAAAACATCGAAAAGGTAATCAAAATCTGCCGTTTTTTTGCTGAGTTTCATCTTTAGCAAATAAGGTAAGATTTTGGTGACTTTTTCGATGAAAAATAGATGTAAAATGTTCTTAAATAATGCACAATGTTCGGTTGAGTCCGTACATAAAACCTGTTTAATTTAATAGTTTATATGTGTATAATCGTAACTAGCTAACTCGTTTCAGTGCCAAAGACTGCCAACTCTGAGAAAAAAGTCATCAAAGTTCGGAAAAATTGGGCAAAATGGAAGAAAAAGATGTAGGCCATCAATGACCGATGATCACGTCACCAAAGAAAATCCTATAGGGTGCTTTTGCACGGAAGGTCATTAGTTCAAATCATCCTTCACACACGCTCCAGAAGACATGCAAATACATGGAATACAATACCAATCACCTATTTAACGCTGGGTATTGATCAAAGTAAATCCTCATGAATAACAATGTCAACTAAATGTCGGTAAAGGGAGTGGACAAAGTGAATGCGTTCGTTGTGGTTCCTTCTTATCTCTTTCTTCCATGGTTTAAAACAACACAGGTGATCATAAAAGTAAAATATTTGGCTAACTACTACAAGTTGACATAAAAAATAGGTAAAAAATATCACAATTACCAATTTTCATGCTTTGCTTCTAAGTATTGAATTTCAGTTGTGACAAAAATTAAATTATCACAGCAAGTCATTTTTTTTTTTGTTTCGGAGGCTTCATGTTAACAATTGTTAAACATTGCAGAAGTAGTTTTTTTGAGAACAACAGTGTTGGGATCATCTAAGCTGTTATTTTCTTGTGTGTATTGAATCAATGATTCTATGCGGCAGATATTGTAGATTTATCACATGTTAATTTTTTTCACTCATTTGTTAAGTATGGTGTTAACTTGCATGTGAAGCCTCCGAAACAGGCTTTTTTGGGTATCAGTAGGGTGGCCACAATGCAAGCTATTGTGTGTACCCCTGCCTACATACACAAATGTATGGTGAAAATGTAACAGATTCTGCAGCAGTTGGAAAACTTTTGGGCATTTTGAATTCCATATAATTTGTCTCCTAGTAACTTCTGTGCAAACCCGACTACCTAATTACAGTAGATAGAAAATATTCTGCTCGTAATGAAGGTGAATATAGCATTTTTGTACGGTCACGCATAAAAAATTTACGCACAAAATAATTTTTTGTCATCAAATAAAACTATTTTCCCAAAGATGTACAATTATGCTATAGGGCAATTCCACACCAAAGTGGACATGAGAAAAAAATTGAAAAATGCTTAGAACTTTGAAACTACAAATGCTACAATGACACATTTGGTATCAGATGAAAGAGTTCAATGTGCTCTGTCATTTGAGCTATCTTACAGATAATTTAAAATATGTCTACAATGAAATTTCTTCAAAAAACCTGTTTTTTGGACAAATTTTGGGATTTTTTAAAGAAAAACTGCCTCACTTTGGATCCAATTTACACATCCTCATTAAGATGTTGTTACAGGTTTTCTGTACAAACTTGCTCATAGTGTTAACGGAAAGTTTGTATTGGGTCCCATTTTCAAACGGTGATGTATACATATCTCCACTGTTTGAAAACAAGTGACTTGAGGATCTACTTTCCTACATTTTGATAAATAGATTGGATGAGCTCTTTTATTTATATTTGCACAAGCTAGCTGAACAGTTTGTTTCGGAGGCTTCAAAATTGTTAACGGAAAATCGCCTAGATGAAGTCAAGATTTTATAAAAAATTTAAAAGCTTGCAAGTTGGCTAATTTTTATTACCTATTTCAAGTTAAGTAATCAACTGTTATGAATCAAGAAGAAATAAAGAAATATAACAAAGAATTATGAACCAAAGCTATACCCACAAAGTTTGTTTTAAACAATTGTTAACGGAAAATGGAGCCTCCGAAACGACAAATATCGAAGTCCGGTTCTCAAAAATACAGGGATGTTCACAATTAAAACTACTAATGTGGCAGTTTTTACTGAGCATATGACTACACTTTCAGCATAAGAAAAATTATCCATGAACTAACTGAAGAAAACACAGGGCTTTACAAAAATGTTACTATTTTTTAGTACCTCAAAAGGCCATATATATATGGACATTTTAGCCTGCCAATACTGAAGCGCAGCAACTCCCAAAGATGATTATGCTACCCAAGGTACATGTAGCTGCTAACTAGATGACTTATGTGGCCAAAAATCGTGGAATTCTGTAGCTTTATTAGACCACCACGGATCAAAGTGTTAACAATCCAAAGTTACACCCTTTACCGTGAAAATGACCATATATGAGAACTGCACATTTCTCACTAAGAATTCATTTCTCTCTTATCCTTGCCAAAGGTATGGAAGACCAGAAGGCAGACGAGGACCACGTCAAAGATACGGCGGTGGCGGTGGTGGTGGTGGTGGTGGAGGTGGCGGTGGTGGTGGTGGGGGTGGTGGTGGTGGTGGTGGTGGTGGTGGTGGCGGCGGCGGACGGTACAGATCAAGGTGAGTCTGCAAAGGTCTACAATAATGAAAGTACTGCTGAAACAGTCCAGCAAATTGTAACATGTAAATTGTCCATGTTTCATTGACTATTTTAAAGAACATTTTCAGGGTTTACAGAAAATTATTGAATTTGTTTTGATATATTTTAATTTTCCTGGGTTGAAATAACATAATTTCTTAGGCCCTAAGGCATAAGGCTATACTACACCATGGCAAAAGGGCCAAACTAACAAATTGATTTTTTTTGAGATAATTGATTAAAACCGTGCTCAGCCTGCATTGACTTGCATATGGTAACCCATCCTACAAATTATGTAATTTGGGTATTTATTAGTGTGTGAGGGTTAGAATACATGTAGATGTGTTTTATGTTTTTATTAGGTAGATATACATAGTATCCATTGACCTTCCTGTGGTAAAAACTATTTCTCAAAAAATGTTAGTTAGGCCCTTTTGCCATGTGAGGGCAGTATATGTTTTCTACACAAGGGCAAATGTTTAGGGTGCCCTTTGTGAGTGCATGTCCATGATCATGATATATCTATCAGGGCTGGACAAAACATAGGTTTTAACATTTCCCGGGAATTGAAAGCCAAATTTCAAAAATCTTGTATACATAGCAGTATCCGTATCGGGAAGCAGATTTCTTGGCAAATCCTGTAATTTCTTTGGCTCCAATATTTTTTCAGGCAGCCTAATATCCACATTCAAAACTTTGTTTTTAATCCTTTTATCAGGTCACGTTCTCCAAGATGGCGCTCAAAACGTAGCAGATCACGCTCTAGGTCACATTCCCGAAGCAGATCTAGAGGGCGCAGGTCACGATCCAGAAGCCCACAACAGGCAAGCCGATCTCGCAGCCGATCTCCTCGCAAGAGTCCATCAAGATCCCCTTCCAACCGAGGCTCAAAATCACCACATGATTAGACACATGTGAAATATTCGTGGAGACTGGTAGATAAGCAGTTACAATGTGGTGATGAGAGACATTGGTGACAGTGTTCCAGCAAGTATCATGTCTCCGTTAAGAACGCTGCATTCTCAAGTTTTCAAAAAGGTTAAGACCATTTTTAATATTTTTAAGATAACATTCAATGTGTATTTTGTTGATGTGTGACCCATCACATCAAAACCGACTACTTGTCGGCTGGCTTTATTCGCAGATAACAATGAACAAAAATGAGAAAACATAAAGAAAATAAAAGAAATTTGAGCTTGTTTTGCCTCATAAAACAATTTTTTGTGTCTGATTTCAACAAGGTGTCATTTTAAAGCTAAAAAATAGCAGTTTATCTGCATTTTTAAATCTTCATTTTTGTTTCTGAAGACAAGTGGTTGCTTTTGATGTGTGGGTGGGGTCACATATTATTTCTACTGTAGATATGTAATAATTTCTACCGTAGACAGTTGGGCAGGGCTAGGTAGGTGAGTAAGGTGAGAATGAATTATGATTCTTGCAAAGTAATTTTTGATTTGACTTGATTTCTACTGCGTAAATTAAATTTTTAATTCTTCCATGGTATCAGCTATTTGTCTAGCATATAATGCTACATATAATGCAGAAGCGATAAACATTTACGCTGTCAACGCCGATTGGTTGATCAAAGATCATATCATGACATTTGACCCATAGGTCATTGGCGCATCAACCTCACCTCTTCTGTGATCGATAATTGCCTGCGCGTACCCGGACCACAGAAGAATTAAAAAATATACTTTTTGTTTAAAGAATTTACGAGAATCAACTTATTCATTCAAAATTGCAAATCTTTTTCAAGAATCTGTACAAAAATTTATTTGCAGATTCTTTAAGAAATTCTAACTCTGTTTATCGTCCATATAAAAGTCATAACATGTTTAAATTTTGGGGAAATTGGGGAAACCTACATTGGGCTTGTCAATTTGAAATCCATACATCCCGTATGGAAGACATGGTCTTAATCCTCCATACAGGGAGTATGAATTTCAAATGGGGTTACCTGAATGATTGACTCCATTTGAAATCTACATCCCCTGTGTGGGAGATTAAGGTCATGTCTTCCATAGGGGTGTATGGATTTCAGCTGGAATTGCCCATATTTGGGTAGGTATAGTTGGTGCAGTATTTTGTTGTGAACTTATTGATTTCCCTTGTATAGTACACACATTTTTCAGTGACTTTATATCTAACAAAAAATATCTGTTTGTATGGGCATGCCAACTGAAATATTTGTGGTCATCAGCAAACTCAATTAGTCAAATTTAATTAGTACATGTAGACCTGTAAAATTGATTTATGCTGAATGAGGTAGCAGAGCTGACAAAATGTTACAATATTATAGAATTGATCAAAAAGTTACTATTAACATGCAAAGGACACCCGAGCAAATTTTAGCATTCCCTAATAAAGTGGAGCTTAATTTTGGGGAGTTACTTAATCTGGTGTACCTGTGATTTAGACAGATTAGCTTATGGGAGCATTTTTCAAACGTTAGCAAAGTTAAATGGGGAAATTGTATATCCAGGAGCATGTAGCTAAAGTGAAGTCACAATGACTTTGCTGAAGTCATTTAATCACAATTAAATAGGGTCAAGTCTATGAAATATTATGAGAATGATCATGTTTGGAATAGAAAGCTTTTGATTTTGTACAAAAATTATTTTTCATAAGTAAGACCAAAAAAGGCTTGTCTCTCAAACCCGTATGCAGAACAATGTGAAATCCAAACACTGGCTTTTTTTTGTTTAAGCAACAATGGCCTCAAGGAAAAATACAAGCAAAAAAAACACAGTAAAATTCCCAAATTTCACCTTGCTTTATTTTACAAAACAAAAACCTGTAGCACATAGCTATTTGCAAGTGTTTGAGAGGCAAATCTTTTTTTGTGTGTGTGTAAGTGATTCAATATTTGCTCATTTCCATATTATGTTTCTTCCATTGTATACATGTGTGTGGGAGTTCCGTATCTATTTTTTAACTTTTTCTTTTCTTTTAAGGACGGTCTCTCACTTTTCATTGTAATATTTGTGTATTCTCCTGATTTTTTCTGACTTGGTTGGGTTAGATTTACAAGTGTACTAATGAAATTCATGGCTTGATGTAATTTTTATTTGGCTTCATTACCGTACACATTTTATGGGCAGAAATACTTGCTAGACTGTTGCGCCATGTAAAGGCAAAGATTGTAACTTAATTGAATACTAACTTGCATCATTTGTTTGTTTGAATAATAGTACATGTAGTGATGCCTTGATTGAAAAAAAAATCCACACCAAGTCAGAAAAAATACATTTTTAAGAAGTGAAATAAAAACCTCATGCTAATAATAAAGGCTTTAAAAAGGTTGTATGTTTCTCAGTGATTCTAACATGTGTATGTTCTGCTTGTTTCTCTTATTTATTAGGACATGCAGTATATGCTGTAAAAGCGGTACATAGCTGTAATGCCAGAGTTGGGGTTTAGCTGTTAATGTATTCAGACTAAGAATGCGGGTGGAGCTAGCTGTGTGAATGTGCAGTCTGTGCTGTTGCCAGTTATCCTGACACAGGGGGTGCGCAGTCTCACGTTCCAGAATGCGGGTGGAGCTAGCTGTGTGAATGTGCAGTCTGTGCTGTTGCCAGTTATCCTGACACAGGGGGTGCGCAGTCTCACGTTCCAGAATCAATCCAGGGGTGTTATTTGCCTGACTAACCAGAGTATCCAGTCAAAATTGCGGGGTGCTCCGGATTCGTTTCATCTGGGCATGATCTGTGCTGCGTTTTTGCAGAGCTGTTTGCAGTGCCGTACACCACCTGTTTTCTGTTTTCGTAGTCAAAAAAAAGTTAATGAATATTAATTTAAGCAAAACAAAACAAAATGGAAACAATTTCAATAACAAGTTCCATTTCACATGAAACACTTTTTTTCTCAAAATCTTTATTCACTTAACTTTTAAAAATTTCAGAGCTAAATATAATTTCTTTGTTTTCAAATTCAGAATTCCTTTCACCGTATGAATTATGTGTTTTTATTACTCACAAACCCAAATCCTTGGATGTAGAAATATGGCATTGGAATTTAATATACAGTAATAAGTCTTTTCAGTTTCAAATTTATGCCATTTTCACTCCGATTTCAGATTTTAATATTTTCATAATAAATCTTTAGATATAGAGGAAATGTTGTCATTGTTCAATTCTTTGTGGCAAACATTTAGTTTCTTCACAGCTCATTTACAATTTAAAGGCTGATGCAAATCCTATAAAGGCTGCTACACACTCCTGAGTATTTGATGTAACATACCTAGGCTATTTGATCTATTCCCATTCTATTTCCAGTAATGTTCTAACGAATGTTTGATGGCGTACAATTGATAATATATTACATAGAATATCTAGTAGAAATGTATTATCAATTTTACAGCATCAAACATTCGTTGGAAATTAAACATTACTGGAAATATATTGAGAATAACTTAATAACATAGATGTTACATCTAATATTCTGCATACACTAAATATTCTGTACTCTGTAAGAACCATTGACCTAAATCAACATGAAGAGTATGACCAGACAAAGTGGAACCAACATGCTACTTATTTAAATGCAATTACTAATCCACTGCTTCCTATATGCTGAAAAGTTGTGTTAGAGGTGTAAATTACATTACAGCTGCTTTACTGTATATGTTCACCAAGGTTGATTTGATCATAAGATTTTAAGTCCTACAGTGTATACAGTTTAAGCTTGAAAACTTCATAATCCTCATCAGAGAAGTCTATGTGGGTTTTTTTTTTTTATTTTAAAAAAAAATCTTTGACATTTAGAACATTTTAAACTCATCAATGAAAGCATAGTGTTCACTCATAGTCACTGTTGGAATTCCATATACTAAAAAAAGTATTCTGATATCACCAATCAAAAATGATATTGCATTCAGACCAAGAACTGCTCCCATCCGAAACCTCGATTAAGCGGTCACTGGGATGTGTTGTGTTTTGTTGAAGAGTCCGACAAGTACTTGTTTTTCAGAAAGCTTGTACATGTTCGGTTATATTATGAAGGGAATAAAACCTTTAATAATTAACATTTATTCAAAAACTTTGATTTTTGGAAAACTTGCTACAAAACATTTAGTCTACTTCACTGTATTTTGACCTTCCCCCTTGTTCTCATGGTTTTGATACAACAGCTATAAATCTTCAATGTTGATGTCTCACTCTGACAAGCGCCGCCCCTTGCCCCGAGAAAATGGGCGGCACGGTTTTCGGAGTGAGCCCCAACGTTGAAAATGTATATCTGTAGGATCAGCACAGGAGTGGTGGCATTTCGGGAGTTGGGGGTTGGGCCAAATTACAGTGATGATAAATTAAGTGTTTTTGTCTGAAGTTGTACTACAAAACATTCTGCCACAATGTTATGTCTGTTGACAAAATGTTTGCCAAAAATATTTTACAATCACAATTTGGCAACATTTTAAATGTATTTTTTCCATGTTAAACATTTTAAAGACCTTTATAGTACTGGGTTATACAACCATGATATGTCAGATTCCTTAGGGCTCAAGCTTATTTGATGCAGGATGATCTTCTGAGCATATTGACATCATTTTGATTGAAATCAGCCAAAAAATGAGGTGCCGGTCAAAAAACTTATTCGGACAGGGGGGTATGAAAATTGTCATTTTGCATCAAAAAGATTATTCAATGCCTTAAGGTTCGTTCATACTACCACCGCATTTGTGATGCGTTGCTTTGCGATGCGGTGCGTTGTCGCACTGCAAAATACTGCTTTGCGATATCGCAATGAAGTTAAATAACTTGGAAATGCGACGAGTTGCGTTGAGTTGCGGCAAAAGTAATCGATATATCGGCATCGCAAAGCAACGCATCGCAAATGCGGTGGTAGTATGAACGAACCTTTATTCTATTGATATTGGTGTTGTTTTATATGTTAATCGTGCCAAAGAATCCATTTTTGAAAGTTGCATAACATTTAGGGCGTCCGTATTCTTGGAAACTGCTGTTTTATGTCAAAATTAGGGTATGAGGGCGCTTTGCTCTTAGCACGCACACGCTCTTTCAACTGTAAAATTTAGTGTCGTTACTATGAAGATAATCATAGGTGACACCTGATCAAGAAATTTGAACTTTTTACATGATATGGTTTGACTTGAACACCCATTTGAACATTTCATGGAATGCTGTCATTGAAATGTACAGGGGTCATACTTTCATACCGTGTACATTTCAATGGAGGGCTTCCTGAAATTACAAAAAAGGTGCCACAGTCAAACGAAAAAAAGATAAATGCCAAAATTTCTTGTGGTGGTTCCACCTATGATTATCTTCATAGTTATGTCAATAAAATTGGAAGAGCGAATTCGAATTTAATGCAAAGCGCCCTCATACCCTAATTTGACATAAAATGACCGTTTCCAAGAACATGGATGCTCCAAAGCTTTTGCAACTTTAAGAAATGGATTCTTCGGCACCAAAAACAACACCAATATCAATAGAATAAGGCATAGAATAATATTTTTCAGACCCCTTGTCCGAATAAGTTTTTGGCCAGCACCTTCTCATTTTTGGCTGATTTCAATAAAAAGGTGTCAAAATGCTCAAGAGATCATCCTGCATCATAAGCTTGAGCCCTAAGGAATCTGAAACATCACCCTTTTTTTACCCCACTTTAACCGACCCCTAATATAACACAATATTTAAATGTTATTTAAAACAGTTTGATCAAAACCAAAACAGTTTCATAATTTTTGTGTTTGCTGTGGGTGGGGTGTATCTGAGGTGAATTGTTGATCCAAAAGGGGACTACAAAGTAGGCCAGGTGTAAGTTCATCATGTTCATAAAGACCTTTTGTCTCGCTTGATCTTGTTCAGGAAGAGACAACACAGTCACTATTCAGCACTACATGTAGGCTTTATATCAATGATCATTGGGTGAGGGACTATCGACTATGTACTTTTGAGCAGGACTTTTGTCTCTAACACACTGTCAATCATACTCCACATCTACATTATCATCCAATCTAACCACAAACACCCAAGCTTGCAAGTACAAGAGGTACGTCCATGCACCATGTGTGGGAGTTTAACTTTCGTGCCCAAACCAAACGCTGCAGTTTCCACCGATTGTGGTGTATGGTGTAGTTAGCAGTGGTAATGGCACGTGCCATGCCCGGAGGTTTAAACCATCACTAGATCTTGGCGACCAATCGATCACAAGCCAGATCCATTTGAAGATGCTATCATGGCTAAATCATGGAACCTGTCGGGTTTTGCATAGAAACCTTTTAAACATTTTAGTAGTCTGCATGGGAAGCTAACAAACAGAGGGAGTATGTTGACTGAAAAGATCAGATGTGAAAATCTATCAATTGTACACAAATTAATACAAATCTCGAGTTTATGCATAAATGTAAAAGCCAGAGTATGCACGGTCTAGGATGACGTGGACAATATAGGTAAAGAATCACCTACAGGGTTGTTCACAATATTTATCAAATAAAATGGTTCTGATTGGGAAAATATTTGCTGGAAATAAATTTGAAGGTATATGGGAGATATGTTTATGGTCAAATTGTAAATTGCTCCGATTTGACTGATCTTTGATGGAAATACCTAGAGTATGATGAGGAGAATAGCACGACTGAAATTATTTATGTTATTTTGCAATTCGCTACGCACAGGCACTTGACATTGATCCACAAGCCTCAGCACACTTTGCAGGTTGTCGCTGACCACTATGGCCCTACATCATTCCATAAACCATTTAACAACAATTCAGGGACTTTGCTGCTACAAGAGCGCACACCCTAGACATTCCACAAATAACCATCGCAACCAGGATCAGCTCCCCGAGTTTCGTATGGGTTACAACGAGACAATTCCTTGTTCAGGGGAATTTCAACCTGACTGACTCAACAGGTCAAGGTTATTTAGATGATTAACTACGTCGGATTTGATCTTTTCCAGCTTTTTGCTGTGTAACATCGCAAATAGTGCAAACTATTCTTTTTTCTGAAACCTCTAAGATAGGCAAACAATATTTGCCTGAGGCAGCCTCAACTTTTACGAAAATTGGAGCAACTGACTTTTGACCCATATGCAACAAGCAAATCGACCTTTGACCTGTTGTGCCCCGTACCTTAACGATACAGTCAAGACAATACTCGGGTCATGCACAACTGCTTTAAATTGTTGTCCATGCAATCGCGCGGTTTTTGAAGTTGGCTATCCGACGACCACCGGTCCATTAGCCTCTTAAGAAGTATGGCGGACACAATAGGTGCTGCACGTACAAAGCGGGTAAAGTCTTTTGAATTTGGCGGGTTTACCCATATTGAATACTGCCCTCCTATTGTGTACACGGGAATTTTTTTTCGGGGGGGCATTGAGGGGGAAAAGTGAATTTCAGGAGGGGGGGGCAAAATCAACCAAATTTGCGCAAAATTGCCCTAAAAAGTGGAAATTTCGTAATTTTGGGTTTTTACTGGGGGGTAAGAGTTCTGACTGGGGAATTTGGCCCCCGTGGCGCCGCCACTGTGTGTACGCCACGCTTCGAAAAGGTTAATGCAATCACCCTCATGTTAATCATGATCAAAATGTTATACAAAATACGATAACCATGATTAGGCCTACTCGTAGGGGAGAATGATTAGGCCTACTCGTAGGGGAGTGTTCGCCCTATATTTTTCTGACCAGCCTAGCGATGTTAGGGATGACCTGATTAGCCCATGTGAAAGCCCTATGCAGACATGCCAACTATAATTAAAGACCGAGATAAATGCAATTTATCGCGTCTGATGTCACTGTCAATTACGATCCTTGATTGGTTTACACAGGTTAATCAGCGCGTAAAAGGAAGACCGATCTATCTGGTGCTGATCGGAGAAAAGGAATAGCAGCAAATGGCGAAAAAGTTCGTACTTTTACAAGGCAAAAAGCAGCTTTTCTAGGGATTGTGGACATGGTGCCTTCACCAAAGAAAGTTTCTTACTATAAAGCCCTAACTTTTGAGATGGTTTGCATGTCGAAAGGTGCAAAATCAACAATAAGGCGCCCGGTTATAAATCCGCGTTCAGCAAGTCATCATCACGACACTTGTAAACAAACCGTGCTCGAGTTTGATTGACAGGTGACGTCAGACGCGATAAATTGTCTTTATCTTTGTCTTTGTTTCACCGTATTTTGTACGGTAAAACGTGAAAAATACGGTAGTACAGTCACCCCCCAAAAAATACGGAATTCCAGAATTTTGACCAAAATAATAAAATGTTGTGTCTTAAAAAGATGAACAGCTGCAAGATTAGACTACTGTCTGAATTACTGGTATCATTTGACCACTTTCTTGGTCTGTTAAAGTGGTTGCCTACATCGTTTTTCTCTCGACTTTCGATGATGCATGCACATTAAAAAATTATTATAGGCCTACAAGATGCTTTCCGAAATAATTTTCTTCGGACTTGCAGATTTTTCATGCACATTATTATTTTTTATTAACCACCTAATGCTATGTTTTCTGAAGGTATTGAGTTAACTATTTAGCTGTTTTGGTACAAAAGAATAAGCATACTAAGAAGCTTTCCGACCTCCTTTTACTTCCGACTTTCGAAACATGCATGCACATTAAAGAAATATTTAATTGGCTTACAAGATGCTTTCCGAAATAATTTTCTTCCGACTTGCAGATTTTTCATGCACATTCATATTTTTATTAACCACCTAATGCTATGTCTTCTGAAGGTATTTAGTTAACTATTTAGCTCTATTGATGCAAAAGAATAAGCCTACAAGAAGGTTTCCGACCTCCTTTTACTTCCGACTTTCGCACGATGCATGCACATTAAAGAAATATTTATAGGCCTAGGCTACAACATGGTTTCCGAAATAATTTTCTCCTGACTTTTCTTTTCATGCGCATTAATATTTTTTATTAAGCATCTTCATCTAACTGCTACACATACTATGTCTTCTGGAGGTATTTAGTTAACTATTTAGGTCTGCAAAAGAATAAGCCTGCAAGATGCTTTCCGACTTTGTTTTCTCTATGGTGCACGCAGTGGCACATTAATATTTTTAATATTTTTCTTTAACCATGCATAGACAACTGCTAGTAACATTGGCATTAAACTGTTTTTTTGTCTTTCGGGAAAACATGAACAAAACCCGATGTTAGGCCTATCAACTGATACTATAATGATGATCAATGATTTTCCGAACTTGAAAGATTTTAACAAAGCATGCTTCTAACAACATTAGAAGTAACAAATATATTAATTTGTTTGGTCTACATACTTTATCCAATTTCGTGAGGTCAAAGGTCACATACAAGGTCAAAGGTCGACTGAGGTCACCAAATTTTTTAATAATTAATTTTCAATTGTGCATCACATATCCGAAAATCAGCTTGATCTGTTGTGTAATTAAGGAAATATGACGACTTTAAGATGGCCGCTTTCCATGTAAAATATAGCAAAGTAGCACATTCAATGAGTGATAACTCATAAAGGAAGCATCTTTCTGTATTAATTTATTACTTTGATGGAATGGTTCTTTGGTATTGCCAAATTTGATTACAAATTCGTAAATGGGCCCCTGGACCCCGGCCGTTACGTGCTCGGTCGCACAAGTGCTCCATCACAATTATGTGTTCTGCTTTTGGGGTTTCTGGGGTTGGCAGGTATGCAAAAGGTACAAATTTAAAAAATACGGTTTTAATCTGGATTTCAAAGTTGGCATGTCTGTATTAGCTATATACGGCCACAATCCCAGAACTATAGGCCTTACAATAGCAACAGGATAGAGCAAACAAAAAAGTTTTGCAAAGTGGCGAACTTGCCCCAATATGGGGCAGGTTCGCCCATATGGTGGGGTAAGTTCACCCTAATCACAAAATTGCATAACAATAACATATTAAATGCAAACATTTAGCTAATTTAGTATACAGGACATTCATTCTCTTCTGGTGAGTCACATTTGTTGCAGGGGTCGGGTCAGGTTAAATGTAGGGGTCCAAAGTGAGCTTAAACGTATCATGTTTACAACTTCGGGGAGATCATGGATTAGGACATAAACGGTGGTATGAATACTGATACCACATAACTTAAAACATAAAACATAAAAAAACATGCTTTTCAGTAGTTTTACCTTGTTTAATGGTATAATTATAAATAGTTTGCATAATACGCTGATGGGGCAGGTCCGCCCTCCATTTTGGGGTAAGTCCGCCCGGGGAAGATATAGGGCGAACATGCCCCATCCTCAAAAGGGCGAACGTGCCCCTTGTGCACATTTTTGTATTTTCTTCAGGGTATATATGCAAAATACAAATCGAAAAAGGATTTTATAACTGCATTAAATCTTTCACAAATCCCATATGTTCCCAATACAGATTTCCATTAAAACCATCTGTATTTATGTATCAATGATAATACAACATTATTAATGCAAGAATTACGTTTTGGTGTATTTTTGTTTTGTTTTGGCTGCAGTTCGATGAACACGTCCCTATATGTCGCGTAGCTAACATGAGAAGTTTATAATGACCTATGTCACCTAATTTTGCCATCACCAAATTCCCCGATAGTCCTAGTGCTGAAAAACAAGGGGTGGGCGAACCTGCCCCTAGGGCGAACACTCCCCGCTCTCCCCTATCTTTATAGATGTACGTATCATTTGATCAATTTTAAAATAAGGTGATTTGCCCATGGCATGGTTGGCAACAGAATACATTGTAGTAATGTAGAACACATCAATATATCATGACATACAGTAGGTATGCCTAGTTACAATTATTGGTATAACAAGAAAAATAATACTAACGAAGGCGCAGTGATCCGAACAAACCAGCTAATCAATCCCTTTTAATATGTTTGATGCATGATACTTTACCTCGTCGTCTTGACTACTGATATACATAATGTAGTTTAATAGCACAGTGTGGTTTAATAGTAAGGTTTTGAGGATAAAGTATAATGATAGTTATTAGATGCCTTCGTAGCCTGTGCATAAATGATCAAAATGGGATAAACAGCTATAAACATCTATCTATCTATCTATACTACTAAAATAATAGCCGTTAGATGTGTGTGTGTCTGTGTGTCTGTGTGTCTGTCTGTCCGGCTATGCGTTTCGCGACTTTCGCCGCGCTTCGACGCATCTTTCCGATATTTCAGACATAGATGGGTATCGGGCGTGCGCTGTTTACCGGGTAGTTTCGAAGGTCATCGGAGGTCAAGGTCAAAGGTCAAAATTTCAAACTTTGTCCGATCGGGCCCAAACTTGGTGGGTGGAATCCTTGATAGGAGGGGAATATAATGCGCGAAATAAAATCGAGGTCAACCGAGGTCAAAGGTCATCACGGAGGGGTCAAATTTCAAACTTTGTCAGATCGGGCTCAAACTTGGTGGGTCGAAACCTTCGTATGAGGGGAGCATGAAAAACATATGGAGGTCATCCGAGGTCAAAGGTCATGGATTTCAAACTTTGTCCTATCGGGCTCAAACTTGGTGGGTGGAATCCTTGATATAAGGGGAATATATGCGCAAAACTAAATTGAGGTCAACCGAGGTCAAAGGTCATGTAGGGGCTAAATTTAAACTTTGCCCTATTGGGCTTAAACTTTATAGGTGGAATCCTTCGTATGAGGGGAGCATGAAAAAAATTACAACGAGGTCATCCGAGGTCATCTGGGGTCAAACAGTATCGCTATCATGCCAGTGCTCTCACAGCATCAGGGCTCTCACAGCTGCAGGTGCACTAGTCTATCTATCTATACTATAATAATCATAAGCTCTGTCTGTGTGTCCGGCTATGCGTTCAGCTGCGCTTCGACGCATCGAGCCGAAATTTCAGATATGGATAGGTGACGGGAAAAGCATATTGACCGGGTGGTTTTCGAAGGGCCCCCTCGAGGTCAAAGGTCATCTAGGGGGGGGGAAATACCTTAAGTGGATAACAAACAAATGGATACAAAGAATCCACTAGACGACTCCCAACATGTCTCAAGTTGCCCAAGCAGCATGGTGCTTTTTATGGGTGAATAGGTCATTCATTCATTCCTTGAGTATTGCCAGAGACCACAAGGGACAAGAGTTATTTTGCTTTCAAAGAAATAATGTATCTGTAGTAGCTGCAGGTACACTGGAAGCAACTGAGTAGGAATATGGGGGATTCCCCAATATGTTTGAAATTGCTGATATAAACCTTCAAACAGTATTATGAGTATATGCTATCATGCTGCTGGTGCTGTCAAAGCTTCAGGGCCCTCATAGCTACAGGCGCACTAGTACTACATGTACTAAAATAATAGCCGTTAGATGTGTGTCTGTGTGTCCGGCTATGCGTTTCGCCGCGCTTCGACGCATGGTTCCGATATTTCAGATATATATGGGTACCGGGCAGGCGCTGTTTACCGGGTAGTTTCGAAGGTCATCGGAGGTCAAGGTCAAAGGTCAAAATTTCAAACTTTGTCCGATCGGGCCCAAACTTGGTGGGTGGGATCCTTGATACGCGGGGAATATATGCCCGAAATAAAATAGAGGTTGATCGAGGTCAAAGGTCATTACGGAGGGGTCAAATTTCAAAGTTTGCCCGATCGGGCTCAAACTTGGTGGGTGGAATCCTTCGTATGAGGGGAGCATGAAAAACATTATATGGAGGTCATCCGAGGTCAAAGGTCAAAGGTCATGGATTTCAAACTTTGTCCTATCGGGCTCAAACTTGGTGGGTGGAATCCTTGATACGAGGGGAATATATGCGCAAAACAAAATTGAGGTCAAAGGTCATGTAGGGGCTAAATTTAAACTTGATAGGTGGCATCCTTCGTATGAGGAAAGCATGATAGGTCATCTGGGGTCAAACAGTATCGCTATCATAATGAGTGCTCTCACAGCATCAGGGCTCTCACAGCTGCAGGTGCACTAGTACTACTAATAATACCAGATCTGTATAACAGCTGCGTGCCGTGTGCTGTGTGCTGTGTGTGTCAGTGTGTAATCAAGTTTACTGCATAGTGGCAGCTATTGGCAGCTGCCCAACGCTTCCAAGTAGCCGAGAAATCACGTTTGAACATGACCGTCTATAAATAGCTCTGATAACATTGAATACTGGGCTTGCAGTATTGCACAATCAAGTGCAATAAGAAAAAAAAAGCAAAAGTGGCTAGAGTTAAATATTTGAAAGAAACATTGGTATATCCCCAAGCACCATCACGATGTCCTGGCTTGAATTCATCTCTCAGATTAGAGGAATATCAATCTATCTACTAGTAATATATAATTCATTTAAAGTTTCAGTGTTGAATGAATTGGTGCATCGTGATATGATATTGGGCCTACACATATTATGCAAATCCAGAGCAAGTTTGCGTTTGCTAGGTTATCCAAGGTCAAAGGTCAGGTCAACTACAGTCACAGTAATTGGTAATACCCTGGTACATGTACATGCATATTTCCCAGATTGCACAACAAGTTGAAACAATTGGTACAAATGGCTAATTCATTTAAAGTTTTCAGTGTTGGAGCACCGTGGCATGATATTAGGCCTAAATGCAGATCCAAAGCATGTTTGCATTTGTTAGGTCATCCAAGGTCAAAGGTCAGGTCAAATTAAAGTTGCTCATATCGGGCTGTAACTCGGGGGAAACAATCCCTGGCACTTGAGGAGTATAAAACCGCAAAGGTCATCTGAGGTCAAAGGACAGGTCAAATTCAAAGTTGCTCCGATTTGGCTGTAAGTCAAGGAAAATGATCCCTGACACTTGGGGAGTATGAAACCGCAAAGGTCATCCGATGTCAAAGGTTAGGTCAAATTTAAAGTTGCTCCGATCGGGCTGTAACTCGGGGAAAACAATCCCTCGCACTTGAGGAGTATGAAACCGTAAAGGTCATCCGAGGTCTAAGGTCAGGTCAAATTCAAAGTTGCTCCGATTGGGCTGTATGTCAGGGAAAACAATCCCTGGCACTTGGGGAGTATAAAACCACAAAGGTCATCCGAGGTCAAAGGTCAGGTCAAATTTTAAGTTGGTCCGATGGGCTGTAACTCAGAGAAAATGTAGTATAATCAGACTTTCTGAGAGTAACTGAATCTTAGTGCACCATATACTCATTAATTGTGCAAAGAGTGCCAACTGCATTGAAGTTGAAGCTGCTATATATAGCTCTTTATCAACTTGAAGTTGCAGCAGCAGCAAGAAATGCTGTCGTTCTCTAGTTTAATATATTTTGACATTGTTTGTTGTTACTGTCAAAGTTCCCCCGGTTAATGAGGGTAAAATCAGTAATAAGTTCGCATTGCAAATATTTTATACTACGACGTGTAAATTGACCATGTTGATCATTCATGACGAGAACACTGTTAGAAAACAACGTAACATGCAAAAATAATTATTATTCATGATTAATTAGTGAACGAATTGCTGGTATTCTTTTCCACATTTCATGCCCCGAATAAAGAGCCGTTTATAGGTTTTGAAGTTTACTTCTGCCAATATTGAAATAGGGAGCAGCTGTGTTAGGCTTTATATACATGGTGGCTCTGAAAAGAGCCGATACGGACACTATTTTTGTTGTGTGTGTTGAGTGCCCCAACCGATTGCCAATTGAAAGCAACAAGATCTGCTCTTTGCAAATATGGGGGCAAAAAAAGACTCGCTCGCAGGGAAAATGAGTGGTGGAAAGTGTTCGGGGGGGGATATACAATATTTTACAATAGAAGACAATGAGAACCGAGATCAATTTGACAATTAGCATCGGGTTAGGTTTTATATTTCCCTTATTGTTTAATTTATGTTTTGTGGTTTACTATTCATTGGCCTGACGTTTACCACGCACGCCACAAACTAAAACTCTTCCGCCGCACATATCTTCCTTTTTAAAGGGAATTTTATTAACAAAATGCAAAGATTGCATAAATGAGACGCGTTACATGTAGTACAATCGATTATACATTTGCAGCCGTCGAGGATCCGAAATATTTCTGAGTGACAAGCTATTACCTAGAACGTTTCAATATATCAACGCAATTTTCACGGTATCATCACTTTAGAACTTGAAAGAAGTCAAATGATATTAGACAACTGGGCCACCTTATTGGTGGCCTTATCGGGTGAGTGTTATCAAATCATGCATTTTTATTTTGCATCATTAAATCCATTTAACAATTTAATTCTGTTTAGAATGTATACGAATTTGCTTTTGTGGAATTGGTTTAAGGAATCTTTTGAGGGACCTGAGAGCACATCAGACCACAGATATTGAAGACTCTAATTGCATTCTGAATACGAGGAATGTCCTTCCGGAGATCAAATGATTTTTTTTTCTTTTAAATTCGCGATATAATACATTATTACATATTATTATGACAAGTTTGATATTTTTGTTGATATTTCATAGTCCTAGCAGTAAACGCTTAAAATCTAATGATATGTACTTAAAGTGTATGTAGCTGGAATGAAAAGCCGGCCATCAATTGAAATTTTTGACCGTCCATATTGCAGATATTCATTTTTTCCAAACAAAACCTACATTTTTTTGGTGTTTGGGGCAAAATATATCTTCAATACGAAAGGTCAAAATGGACGGCTTTTCATGCCAGCTACATACACTTTAGGCCGCAGTACATATATCATTAGATTGATGCAGTTTATTTCGAGGACTGTAACATTTCAAAAATATGATTTTTAATCATTTGCAATAAAATTTGTATTATATCGCGAATTTCAAAAAATCAAAATTATTTGATATCAGAAGACCATTCCTTGTATACAGAATGCAATTCGATATGTCTGATGTGCTCTTAGGTCCCACAAAAACGAGTGAAAACGTCGCTATCCGAGCCCTTAATATAATAGTGTTCAGTATAAATTGCACGAAATAGTGATCGCTTTGGACCCAACATTTGGGTTTTCTGTGGATGCGCTTAAGGGATCTGTTTTGAGCGTTTCGACAGTATTTTTTGTGGGACACGAGAGCACATCAGACATATCGAATTGCATTCTGAATACGAAGAATGTCTTTCTGATATCAAATAATTTTAATTTTTTGAAATTCACGATATAATACAAATTTTATGACATTTTATGACATTCTTCGTATTCAGAATGCAATTCGAGATGTCTGATGTGCTCTTGTTCCACAATAAATACTGTCCAAACGTTCATACCCCAGCCCTTAAAGTTTTAAATTTTGCAATTTTCTGTTGACTTCAGGTCAATGCCATCACTCATTTGGAAGTTTTGGGTAGATTCTAGCAATTTTTGGTTATATTTAATATTGAGCTATGGCAAACTACCTGAACTGAAACTTCTGCAGGCTATGCCAGGGAGTCAGAAAAATTGCAACTATACTAGTGAGATATTACATTTTATTAGGTTTATTATCCTTAAAGGTGAACCTCATTGAAAATAAAGTTATATATCAATGGAAAGCTTATGATGCCAGGAAGCAGAAAAGAATATTTTTTATTTGCCTAACGCACCAGGATAGACATAATCTCCATGAAAAGATTGGATATTGGCACCCCCCCTAAATTACAAAACGAAATCGTTCAAATTGGGCGCTTTCGATGATGACGTCAGCACGGGGACACACAGTTACTTCCGGGTTTGATTGTAAACACAATGTCCATGCATTACTGTGGCATGCATCGGGCCAATGCACGAACTCAGTCATTGTCAACTTACTTTACATGAAAATATCTTCAATAAAATAAGAATAACATGAAGGAAACATCATGATCAAATCAAGAATGAAGTTCCTGAATAAAGTGTGTGGATTAAAAATGGGAAAAGTGCTGGTCGGGTGATTTGGGATAGGCCAAGCCATCCACGATATGCAGGGTATATTACAGTAAAGCACGAAGAGCGAAGATTCGCCGAAGAACCGGAATGAAAACAGATTGCAAAAAATAACTGCTAGTGCTACCAGTTCAGATCGTCACACCAAGTTGAGATGAACTTATCACAATGAGAAAATGAAGGAATAGAATAAGGTACATGTACGGGATTTTTTAATTATTTCTTAACTGTACAACCGGTCATGTATGATAGGCGAACTCGTAGATACATACGGGGCGGGGTGAACTATGACTGAGTCTCAGTCGCCGAGTGTTCCGTATCCGCGACTGTACGTACTGTACTTGCAGACAAAATGACCGATATGATATTCACATTCTGATATTTCCAACTTATTCATTCATTCATTCATTCATTCATTCATCTTTATTTCATTCAAATATAAAATATAACAGCACAACAATTAAACACATACATTGAATGAGGAAGTTCTCGGAAGGCCGGTTGGCCTGTATTAAGAACCCCCTGCCCTAACAAAAAAAGTTTCAAAATAACAACAACAACAAAATATACCGCAAAATGTCAAAAACTCCCTCCCCCCTCATTTATCCTAACAAAAACCAAAAGAGCCTGTTGTGATCAAGAATATGCAAGAAATTACAGAGATAAATTCAATACTACATTAACCATATTACAGATAATAATATTGCTACTTCATCAGCAAAATTTATTCCTGTAAATGTTCCAAATATAAGGGAAGGATTGATCAAATCTGCTGAAACACGGCGCAAACTTGTGCTACCGGAGAGACGAAGCGAGTCGCTGTGTTTGCCCACCTTGATCGGCGCGGCTGCCTGTAATTTCTTCAGCATAAAAGCAGCAATTTACGCATCGTGTTCGGTAATCCATAAAACATGAATGTTTCACTTTTTCAGTACACTGATTGTAGTATCATTAAAAGAATCGTGACACAAGTGACAATATTTTAATTTTATTCAGATTTCAGAATTCCATCAAATAACGGTCTACTAAGCCTAAATTTTATTTATTTTATAATAAAGTATCTGTTTCTTTCAATCGTGATTGTGTGGAAAGAATGTACCGGGAGAATGTATTACCGCAATGCGCTAAATATGAAAACCTTTATGGGCTGGATTTGATGAAATCGGCCTTTTTTTTATTAACTTTTTGATTACTACAAGACGATATTTTTAAAAATCAGATATTTTAAAATGAATCAAGAATAGGGAATGTCACAAACAAGTTATTTAATGTGTTATTCGATCATGTTTATTCAGTCCATGACATGAACGGTATACGGTAGCAGCAATCATTTGCGCATGTAATTGATCCCAGCGCGAAATTCAAACTCAATTACCCAGTTATACCCAGCCAGTTATGACTGATTTTGTCAAAATTTACGGAACATTTTCGTGTTGACAATAATTCTATTATTTCTAATATATATAGAAGGAATCAGCAACTTGAAGATTCTTCTCATTTCAAGCTTTATTGTGAAAATCAGACTTGCCGGGCAGCTTGCAAAGTACAGGAAGCCAGTCTTGTTTACATGTTTCCGAGTAGGATCACGTGACTGCGAACCCTGAGCTTACGTCACGAGCATTCTCAAGGTCATAGACGATTGATTTGGGTGCTTTTTGGGCGTCTTAAAAAGACCAAAAATTCATTCATTTTTTAATTTTTCAGCTTTATTGGCCATCAAAAAAATCGGAAAAAAATATTTTTAATATCCTGATATCATAAGCTTTCCATTGATATATAACTTTATTTTCAATGAGGTTCACCTTTAAGAAAGGCGACCTCTCTCTCATGACAAACTATCGTGGTATTTCGCTTATGTCCATTTGCCGCAAAAGTGTACAAGGTCATTTTGAACAGGATCCGACCTCACATTGATCCTTTACTGAGAAACGACAGGCTGGCTTTAGATCAGGTCGCAGCTGTGCTCAGCAAATACACATTTTGAGGAGGATCATGGAAGGCTTCAAGGAGTACTAACTTCCCTTGACGGTCACTTTTGTGGACTTCAAAAAAAAGCCTTTGACTCCATCAACAGATCCGTCATGTTTTCAGTGCTGTTATGGTAGCTGGAAGTATCTCAGAGTCTTTCCAAGTAACAACTGGAGCTCAGGGTGATGTATTCCTGTTCATTATCCTGGTAGATTACCTTCTGAAGAAATCAACTTTTGGAATTGACGCTGGAATTGTTACATACCCACGTCGGTCAAACAGGTATCCAACACCACTCCACTGGTTGCCAGAGTCAAAATTTCTCGGCCATATAGGCCTACTGCGTCTTGAAGATGACGAGCCTGTGAGAGAATATGCCCTTTATATTCCACCAGAGGAAACCGGGACGGCCGCACACACTGTACTAGTATGTCCAGCACCTCCTAGGATATACTGAAGGGATGCTGCAGCCAAACCAGGCAGCCAAACAAAATTGTTTCGCGTGCCCAAGATCGCAATAGTTGGAGAAAACTTGTAGTCGCCTGCTCCGCAGCCGACTGATGATGATGATGTTGATGATGAGCTTTATGGTTATGATAATTACACATTTTTGGGTCTTTCCCCCGATATTTAACCATACAGGGTGTCCCAGAAAAAAATACCGGGTGAATGAATTTGGACATAGGCCTTACTCGAGAAACGGACATCGGAATCAAACAATTTAAATGTACAGCGGGTAGCTCATTTTATCGTGCATCATTATACCAGTACATACATTTTATTTGATTCGGTTGACTGGTTGCGAAGAAATTAACGATTACATAATGCACGCATCAATGCAGTTCATTCCAAGTTTGATTAACAGGCGCTTTCTCATATACGCCATCCCTTCCAAAAGTTTGTGTATCTCATTAAATTTAATCCTCATTATCTAGTTTATAATCCAACGGTGTGTTATTTTAGGCCTATGTTATTCATGCTTTCACTGAAGATGACGAGAAAAAAACCACGATTTCTGTAATTGGAAACTTCCCAGCTTTAATTCTTTATCACGTTATGCAAATATGTTATATTTTAACTTTCCAAAGAACATTTGAGCCACGGATGACAATGCTCAAGTGCTAATAGCTTCAAACTTGGAATGAAGTGAATTGACGTATGCGTTATGTAATCGCTCATTTCAAACGATTCAAGTAAAATTTGCATATAAGATGCACAATAAGATGGGCTATACGCTGTTTTTTGTTTTGTTTTAATTCTAATGCCTATTTCTCGACTTGCGTCCTTGATCATCCACCCGGTATTTTTTTATGGGACGCCCTGTATACAATCAATTTCCCAAGCGTTTAATGTTTTTGAGAACTGATATTTTCTTACAGTATAGATGTCCAACTCAAACTTTACACATTTTCTCAATTTTGGGTCATTTTAAATAGGCCTATAATTTAAATTGCTCAAGGATCCCGTCAAGGATACAAAGTGTCACCAGCCGGATTCGATTCTAGGCTACGCACAAAAGTATCCGAATACTTAAAACAAAAGCAATATCTTAAGGGGTCGGTCACCCACCTTTGCAGAGTAGGCCTATTTTTTGTGGGACCTGAGAGCACATCAGACACACCAAATTACATACGAGGAATGTCCTTCTGATATCAAATAATTTGGATTTTTGCAGTGCCGCCGAAAGCCATACGGACCCGGGGGTGAACGCACGAGCCCCATTTGATCAGCAATGAATGAACTGTCACCAAAAGATCCAGTGTTTTTTTTTCAAATTCATTTCCACTCAGTTTATTTTAATTTAGTTTTCAGTTATTTTGATCATACGGATAAAGTTTGCAAATTGCGTAGTAGACTATGCCATAGTCGATTTTTGATAAATAAAAGCATGTTATTAATCATGATGAAAGCATTCAGTTGAACTCGAAATTATACTGATATTTATTACATCAAAATACTAGTATAAAATTATTGTGAAGAAAAAGTTTATATAATTATATTAGTGACAGTAAAAGAAAGTAAAGTGTACGTAGGCTTATATTATTGAATGCAACATATCATAATGTCATAATTATATTGGCACTTCAATACTGAACAATTCTGATTTTATATAGAATCTACGAGTTAAAAATGGAAGCTAACAAACAGAGGCGGTACGGTAACTGAAAAGATCAGTTGTGAAAATCTATCAATTGTGCACACATTAATTAAATCAGAGTTTTAAGCTTAAAGACAATATCCAGAGTATACACAATGGGCAAGTGGACTACGGAGTCTAATTGCGTAGCCGCTCGTGTAGGCTATTGAAACTTGCAGGCGCGTTTCTTGTTTCTTGCTACGTAAATTCCGGGGTGGGTACTGCCCAATATTCTACGAAGTGTGGTCCATTCATGCGATCTTTCCCGTGTTATGCAAATTAACATGTTTCTGACCAAATTTAAGCTCATACGTTTAACACGTAACCTTTACTAGATGCACTTTTGATCAGTTTTAAATATTTATTGTTTAAAGATGAATTGCTCGTTGGTTGGCAATAGAATAGTAACGGTAGAAAGCATACATCATCATGATATAGGCCTACATAAACGGCGACTAGCGATCGTGCAAAAGTAAAAGCGTTTTAAAAGCCTATTAAGGCTCTGATGCATGGACATTTACCTCGGTGTCTTGACTTCCGATATAGGTAGTTAATACTACTGTGGTTTTGAAATATTTAGTAGGCTTCCAATGTATCCAGACATACCATTGTCAGCATTAAGTTAATTAGTTTGATTGATAAAATATTTAACATTGTTCTAGGTAATTATAAATAATAATAGGTTAATAACAAAACAAAAAGCGGCAGAAATTGTACGAGTCTTCAAGCCCAGAAACAAGAGCTAACAAGTCAGGTGCACCATATGGAAAGGTTTCTATACAAAACGATTCTCTTATAAACCACCATGCGCACAGTTTCCACCTTGATACACCTGAGCACACATTTTCGTCCCAAGAGCTTCCAAGCAGAGAACAACAAGCAGTGAATGTCTCCACCACAGTCTTTGATTACACTACACGGTTGAGTGCATAGCAATGTAGGAGCTGTGAAGCTTCTAGTTAATAATGGGCCTCTTTGATTAGTTTTGGTCGAAACCTCAAGTGTTCCCTTCATCCAATCAGAATTTGTTTTATATCAAACGAAAGCTAACACTTCCCCCTAAAAACACTTTTAGTCACTAGGTCAACAGATAACACAAATCAATGTTATAGCAAGGCGAATGTGGAAAATCTGTTGAAAACTACCTATCCAAGCACATTTTTTGACCAAAATGTAGGTTTTAAAAGTCAAAACCTCAAGTGTTCCTTTCATTTTTTTGAATTTTGACCAATTTCACCAAAAATATTTGAAATTTGGGCCAAAATAGTGCTTTTTATGATTTTTTTGAAAAATCAGCATTTTTGACCATTTTGGTGCAAATTTCTCAAAGTTGGTCGAAATTTAAAAAAAAACAAAAAAAAAAAAAAATCAAAAAAAATTTAAAAAAATAAAACAAAAAAAAAAAAAAAAAAGTGGGCCAAAAACCGTTATTTTTGGGATTTTGGGCCAAAAATGGCATTTTGGCCCAAATTTGACCTCACAGATGAACTTATCAAGTCTTTGCCATTCTAAATATGTATACTTTTATATACTTTAGACCAACAATGTAGAAGTTATGAGGCCCGAAAGTTTCCATAATTCCAGGGTTCAGACCAACCTTAAGAGCACCGATCAGATGATTCATGATTCAACTCAATTCAGTCACTTTTTGCTACACAAAGAAATGAAAGTGGCCCTGCAGTTTTAGGACTACTTTACACAACTGGCTATATCTCCACTTGTAGACCACCGATTTTATTGAAACAAAGCTTATGTAGTAGTTTAAAAAAAAATACCTTGATGATGCAGTAAAATTCAAACCAATCAATAAGTGACATAAAGCTATTTTCTAAATTGTATAAAATTTTGTATTACAACCTGTATAAATTTAAAAAAAATCGAATGTGGTCAATGATAATTATGAACGCAGTCGTATAATTCTGTTTTTGGATTACTTGTAGGAATTTGCCTAGTCAACTGTCAAGTTTGTGTACTGAAACAAAGACCAGACCCATCTCAAAGAGGCACTTTAAGATGGTCACTATCCTATAACGAAAGATGTTTTTGTCAAGCGGTAGTAGCGCCTCGACCGCCTACTCAAACATGTAATGGAGTAGACGAATATGCAGAAGATATAAAACTGTGGTATGTGGATGACCCGAGACCATTAATAAACCGTATCAATTGGACTAAGGAAGCGCTTGACAAGCTATTGGACAGAGCTGAGTATTGTGGTAAGCATACCACTTTTGAAATTATAGAGCAGCCTAAAAGTTTAAAATGAATCTCACACAGAAAATTTTGTCAGGATATGTAAAGTGGTAGTCAAAATAGGTCTTTACACAATAAACCTTATTTTTTGTTCTTCCGCTTTATATTTGTTAGGGAGGAACGAGTGTGATTCGAACCCTTGCGAACATAGAGGGACCTGTCATGACAGAATTGGGAAGTACATATGCACATGCTTGGGTGGATATTCCGGTGATCGTTGTGAAATTGGTAAGCAGGAAAGAAAAACAATAATGATTAGCGTCTCCACCCGCTTTTAAGTATTCTGAAATGTACTTTGTTTCGGAACTTTTTGCTTGCTTGTTTCTTTGGCATTCTCTATCATTTTTACATGTTATAGATTACGAAGCACCAGTCATCGTCAATGTTCCAGAAAGCATTATACAAGTCACTGACCCAGAAATGCCAACCGCTGTCGTAATATGGATACCACCTACAGGAATTGACAACTCTGGTTCGCAAACTCTGACATCAAGTCATATCCCTGGTACGGCATTCCCAATTGGTATGACGACAGTGACGTATAACTCAACTGATGCTGCAGGAAACACGGTGACTTCGTCATTCACTGTGACGATACAAGGTAACGATCATGTATGACTCACATAAGACTGCTTTTCATTTAAAAGTTATGATTCTTAAGAAGCGCTTGCACAGTGTTAACAAGTAAGTAGGGTTTCTTGGTAGCGTTGAAATCGGCATAATGTGATGTACCATGATTAAAGCTATTTCATAAAAGATGTGAATCACTTTTTATGTATTTGAATAGTTGTTGTGTAGTAATGTGATTACTGCTATCGGCTGCTATATGCACTTTTCCTCCCAGCTACATACACTTAAGGTCATATCATTAGATTTATAAAGTTTAAATGTCAAAAATAAAAAAAAATGTCATTTTTAACCATTTATCATAAAATTTGTATTATATCGCGAATTTCAAAAACATATTTGATATCAGAAGGATATTCCTCGTATTCAAAATGCAATTTGGTGTGTTTGATGTGCTCTCAGAGCTTCTCAGGTCCCACAAAAATACTGTGCAAACGTCGCTATCCGAGCCTTTTATGCAAGTTTGAAATTTGACCCTGTATGATCATTGATGATTCGACGATCTTTTACTCAAAGTCCCAACTTTGCAAACGTCGCTATCCGAGCCGTTTTATGCAAGTTTGAAATTTGACCCTGTATGAGAAAGTACTTGTTTTCCTGAATTATCCAACAGTACCAAGAAACCTTTAGTCCTAATTTATTCCGACATGGGTCTGACAATTTTTCAATTAAGAAAGCCTAAAAATATCAACCGCTATTAAAGGCTGTTTATTACTGGTGCTTTATTTGGTGTGCTCATTACATGATGTTGAACTAGCGTTGGGTGCCGTGGTTTGTGACTATTTCGCAAAAGTCCAAAAAAAGAATATGATCATGATTACACATGGGGTTTGTTGTTAGTCTTTTACACAGCCTTGGTGTTTGAGAACAGATGTTCTTTTACTACCGAAAAACACATTGCAGATTCTTAAAAATCGGGAAATACTTTGTTTTGAATGATTTGGTAGTTTATTTATTGAATTTTAGAATTAATTTTATTTTATTTTTAATTATTTATCTACGTTAAACGTTAGATAATGAGAAACCGGTCATCGGCAACGAACCACCAAACATAATACAATACACTGACCCAGGAATGTCAGCCGCTATGGTGACTTGGACACCACCTACATCGAGTGACAATTCTGGCTCTCAAACTCTGACATCAAGTCATACACCTGGTTCGTTATTCCCAATTGGTGTGACGATAGTGATGTATACATTAACTGACGCTGCTGGAAATATGATGACTTGGTCATTCACTGTGACTATACAAGGTATTATTTATGATACATGTTCGTTACAATTCGTAGATCTTATATAATATTAATGAACGAGATTCTGAATAGACTCAAAGCATTATATTTAATTGTAAATCCTAGTCTTTTGCATTTGTAAAATTTTGTTTCGTCATTGTTAGATCATGAGAAACCGGTCATCAACAATGTGCCGTCAAACATAATACAAGAGACAGATACGGGTATGGCAACAGCTATCGTGACATGGACATCACCGACATCGAGTGACAATTCTGGTTTGCAAACTCTGACATCAAGTCATACCCCTGGTTCGTCGTTCCCGACTGGTGTGACGATAGTGACGTATAATTCAACAGATGCTGCAGGAAATACGGGGACTTTGTCGTTCACTGTGACGATACAAGGTAACGATCATGTATGACTCACGTAAGACTGCTTTTCATTTAAAAGTTATGATTCTTATTTTAGAAGCGCTTGCACAATGTTAACAAGTACTAATACCTTAGGCTATCTTTATAGCTGTCTCGCATACATGTTCTAATGTTTATAGATCTTACTTTAAATAATGCGTATGAACCAGTTTCTGAATGGACTTGAAACATTACACTAATTAAATGTTTGGTGGATGGAAAGGTTGATTATCGCATAGCCTCGGAGTCCATTGTTAGCCAGTTACAGCACTGGTCTTTTAGCTTCGGTTCAAATCACTCAATCCGTACTAAAAATTTGTCGTATTGGGTTGATCCCTGTTAGATCATGAGAAACCGGTCATCAACAAAGTACCGACAAACAAAATACAAGACACAGACCCGAGTATGGCAACAGCTGTCGTGACTTGGACATCACCTACATCGAGTGACAACTCTGGCTCTCAAACTCTAACATCAAGTCATACTCCTGGTTTATCATTCCCGATTGGTGTGACGATAGTGACGTATAACTCAACTGATGATGCAGGAAATACGGTGACTTCGTCGTTCACTGTGACGATACAAGGTAACGATCATGTTTTTAAAGACTTTTATTGACTCTATATAATAATATGTGTGAACCAGTTTCTGAATGGACGTCAAGCATTACATTTATAATATTAGGGGTGGTGCAATAATTATGTGTACCCCGGGGTGGTGAATTATGGGGGAATTTTTGGCAGGCCAAAAGGGGGGGGCAAGCATTTTTGGCAGGTCAAAGGGGGGTCAAGCGATTTTGCAGGTCGAAAGGGGGGGCAAGCAATTTTGGCACAGATATTTTGGGTGCCATTTTATATTACGCCCCGGATTACGCCCTAAAAAGGCGTAGGAAAACGTTAGGAACACGTTCAAATATGCAAAATATCCTGCTCGCTACGCTCGCATTATATGATAAGACAATTTAAGGTTCTAAATTCGGGTTCCCCAAAATCTTGCATGTGTAAGGGGGGCAAAGATTTTTGGCACGGCCAAAGGGGGGGGCAAGCGATTTTTGGCAGACCATTTTGAGAATTAACCCCTCCCCGGGGGTACACATTATTATTGCACCACCCCTTAGGTCCATGGAACAGTTGTTTATTGCATAGATTCAGATTCCAGTCGTCCAAAGGTCGGGAGGTTACTGTAAACCGAGTTTATTAACTTTGTTTTGCGTTCACACAGTGGAACTATCCTTTTTGCATTTGTGCAACAGGCTTTCGGTTCAAATTGCATATTTCGTACTAAATGATTTGTTGTGTTGGGTTCATCCTAATTAGATCATGAGAAACCGATCATCGACAATATGCCGGCTAACGTAATACAACACACAGACCCGGGTATGGCAACAGCTACCGTGATATGGACATTACCTACAGGAAGTGACAACTCTGGCTCTCAAACTCTGACATCAAGTCATGCTCCTGGTTCGTCATTCCCGATCGGTGTGACGATAGTGACGTATAACTCAACAGATGATGCAGAAAATACGATGACTTCGTCATTCACTGTGACGATTCAAGGTAGTCTGATAGATGTTGTTTAAAAGGTTACATCTTAATCTTAATCGCAGGTCTACACTGTCAAAACATGTAATAAAAACACGTTTTAAAACATTGTTTTGTTGGTTAAAAATTGCACAACGTTTGTTAAAATTTAAGTGTTGGTTAATAATTGCATAAAAACTTCGTTGGTTAAAGAGTAAATGTACAACAACATTTTACTTTATAAAACGTTGATCAAGAGCGGGGGCATTATTTTAACCAAAAATGGGTTAAACAATATTCCCGTCAATGATAAGTTCATGACGCTAATATTTGTCGTGCAAATTATCAAAGTGTTGGTTAAATCTAAATCAATGTGGATTAGAATTCAATTGTTTTTGTTAATTTCATTAATTGTACGTTGCCTGAGCCACTATTTGAGTACAACATGCGCTCACATTAAGTTTAGTCATTACCGATACTAAGTAGCAGCTGTCTCAAGCAACTTTCGATTTTGTTCAGGACTTTTTATAGCCAACTTTATTTTGCGCTCACACAGTGATTTATCCACAGCAGTCTGATCTTTTAGCATGGTGTAAACCAAATGGGTTTACATTACGTAATTGGTAAGTTTAAAAAGATTTGTAAGTTTGTTACACAGCCGTGACGTTAGTCACGGCTGTGTCTTTTTTCTTACAGGATCTTCTTCTTTCTTCTGTCAATTTTTACATTGCTCTAGCACTCACATGCTTACATCGATTTTGACCTAACTTAGTCACAATGATCATTCACCGTGCACCTACAAGTTACATGAAACTCATGGGGTCAAAGGTCACGCAGAGGTCATAGGGGTCAAAAACGTGATTTCAACTAAAAATGCATCTTCTCCCACAACTTACGTAGGACAGCGACGCCACTAGCACACATGCATTGATATTACCCAGTGTCTATGTGGTGTACACAGATTTGGGGTCAAAGGTCATTAAGGGGTCACTTCCGGTGTAAAATGAAATACCTTCAAACATTTTTATTGCTAAACAAAACATAGGCCAGTAACGGTATGTTGACATATGAGTTGTAGTAACCCAGTGTATATGTGATATTTTTTCATATGGAGTCAAAGGTCATTAAGGGGTCACTTCCGGTATAAAAACGAAATACCTTTAAAATGCATCTTCTCCCACAAATTACGTAGGACAGTGACGCCACTTGCACACATGTATTATAATTACCTAGTGTCTATGGGGTGTACACAGATTTGGGGTCAAAGGTCATTAAGGGGTTACTTCCGGTATAAAACAAAATATCTTCAAAAATTTTATTAGCTAAGAAAAACGTAGAACAGTAACGGTATATGCACACATAAATTGTGGTTACCCAGTGTATATGTGGTATTTTTTAATTTGGGGTCAAAGGTCATTAAGGGGTCACTTCCGGTATAAATAGATATACTTATAAAATGCATCTTCTTCCACAAATTACGTAGGACAGTGACGCCACTTGCACACATGCATTGGTGTTACCCAGTGTATATGGGGTGTACACAGATTTGGGGTCAAAGGTCATTAAGGGGTCACTTCCGGTATAAAACGAAATACCTTCAAAAAATTTATTAGCTAAGAAAAACGAAGGACAGTGACGGTATGTTCATATATGAATTGTGGTTACTCAGTGTATATGTGGTATTTTTATTTTGGGTCAAACGTCATTAAGGGGTCACTTCCGGTCTGAGACGAAAACCCTTCAAAATGCCCCTTCTGCCCGAAATAGCATGGCATAGTGATGCCACGTGCAAATGTGCATTGACATTAGCCAATGTCTATGGGGTTTTCATATATTTTGGGGTCAAAGGTCATTAAGGGGTCACAACACGGCTGTGTTCGTGGTCTTAGACCACAGCTAAGTCTAGTTTTATCTTTTATTGTTAGATCATGAGAAACCGGTCATGGATAATGTGCCGGCAAATATAATACAAGACACAGACGCGGGAATGGCAATATCTATCGTGCCTTGGACATCCCCTATAGTGAGTGACAACTCTGGCTCGCAAATTACGATATCAAGTCATACACCTGGCTCGTCATTTCCGATTGGTGTGACGACAGTGACGTATAACTCAACCGATGATGCAGGAAATACGGCGACTTCGTCCTTTACTGTGATGATACAAGGTATTCTCATTTTGTTTAGAATATTTCGCACTGCTAAATATGACCATTCTCAGCAATGTTGTTGTTTATAAATAATAGCTTCATATTCTGTACAATCTATGTACTATAATAATTATAGAGAATATGAATACGGGGTGTTTTTATGGCCAAACCAGCACAACATGACGGTACTATCCCCGTGAAAACATTTACATGTAGATTGAATTTGATTTTGAAATACCTCATTATTATTTATATATATTGTCTCATATTTATCATGTTTATAATTTGATTTAATCAATTTGTAACACAGCGTTATTTTTGCTACAAAGTTTATTTTATTCCTTAATTTCAAGCAGATATATAAGTTTAAAATGATTAACACTTTCATCCTGCATAGTTGGTGTATTCATTACAATTTCTGCCGCTCAAAAATACCGTTAGAAACACAAATATGCCTCTCCAACAAAATGATGAAAATGCAGATACGACCTTCTTCTATTCACATAACGATTTAATATTTATGAACCCGTTTCTGAGTGGCTCACATAGTCAAGTCCTCCGAAGGTTTCACCTCCTTTTAATAAGGCGTATTCCTTAACCACATGGACGTGTGCGGTGAAAGGTGCAGTGGTTCCAGCTTTAGTTTGAAGACCTGAAGACCAGTAGTACAGTTAGGTAGGCAGAAAGATCAAATAAATTTGAATCACACATCCACTGTTTAGAATGCTAGATATCACGTCACGCATTATTCATATTTTAGATCGTGAAAAGCCAGTCATCGGTGATGTACCGACAAATATAATACAGGGCACTGGCCTTGGAATGTCAACAGCTATCGTGACATGGGCATCGCCTACAGGGAGTGACAATTCTGGCTCTCAAACTCTGACATCAAGTCATACTCCTGGTTCGTCATTCCCGATTGGTGTGACGATAGTGACGTATAACGCAACTGATGATGCAGGAAATACTGTGACCTCGTCGTTCGATGTGACGATACAAGGTATTTGGACATGGTCTTCTCTAAAAATGTTTAGAATGTTTCGTACTCCTAAAATTGTCATTTATCTTTCTCTTAATGTTGTTGTTTAGCTCCATATTCTGTACAATCTATGTACTATAATATAGAGAATATGAATACGGGGTGTTTTTATGGCCAAACCAGCGCAACATGACGGTACTATCCCCGTGAAACCATTTACATGTAGATTGAACTTGATTTTGAAGTGCCTCATTATTATTTATGTGTTACCTCCGAGTCGTATTATTTGTCATGTTTATATGTAAATTTAATTGATCAATTTTGTAACACAGTGTTATAGTTTGCCACAAGGTTTATCTTATTTCACGCAGATAGTCAAATTCCTCAGCAAGAATTCCAAATATCTTTGAATTCCTCGATTACAATGCGATCACCAGGCTACCCGACTGGTTATTGGAATAACATGCGTTTTGAATGGACTGTAACACCATCAGTGATGCGTAGGATACTAGTTCAATTCCTCGATTTTGAAGTAGAAACCGGATTTGACTTTCTATATATTGGCATTACCGACAAACCTAAATCTCTTCAGTACACCGGTATTCAAATTCCTCAGGCATCCATTTTATCTTCAGTTAATGAAACTCTACTGTTTGAATTCACGTCAGATATTAGTGTCACTGCACGAGGATTCTCCTTGTTACTGAAGGATGTAGCTAATAATGAAGGTGAGAAAGGTGAAGGTATATATTTTCTATCAAGGGATGTAAAAATAATTTAAAAAATCGTGACACACAATCATTCATGATTATTATGCCTATTCATCTAAATTTAATAAATAGGCCTAGTACACTGACCAATGGATACGAGAAAAATAGTATGATTGCGCATTGTCTTGTGATATATATTGTAGTATCATACGATACTTTAGTTCGGGAGGTACGTTTGGTTCGGGTAGGAGATGCCGCTCATCCATTATACCGAAATTGGCCTAGAAAAAGGCTTCATTGATATACCAAAAGGCCACAGATGCTTCCCATGTTTGCCGCACGTCCCCATCAGGGTGTATGTCCCCATATGGCCATTTGTACTGAGTACCTGGGACTTCGGTATTCAGTGTAAAATGAATGTTACTGGTTGTAAGTCCAGTTTCCTAGATCGTAGTTCAAAATAATTTAATGTTACTGGTCCGCCATAGAGTCGTAGTTGACCATGTTGACTGCCGACTCTCAATTGTTATTTTCGAGATTTGCGTGTAGTTTTTCAGCCATAGCGGTTTAACCCTAAATTTACACTTTATTTAGGTGCAATGGTTTGGGTCCAATCTCTATTACGGAATATCTTTATAAAGATAATGATTATTTGTACTAGATCTGGGGTTTTGCGTCTCATATTTAAAAGAACCAATGTTTATTTGCAATATTTTCGAAACTCCTGCTATGATGTACGAGATTGGGCTATGAGTATACATTTTATCAAGTTCAAGTTGGCAATAGGAATTTGCTTCATTTTGAAAATGCCACACTTTGTGATGACCTCCGAAGATGTGTCTAGTTTTAGGGGAAAAAAGAGATGAGGTTGTTTATTGTACTTGTAGAGTTTATTCAGATATGAAATGTTCTAGATAGTTTTTTTTTGTTCATGGATGAAATTTGCTGTAATCAACGAAATATGGCGAACGACTCATTTCCAGATTGACACCCAAATTGACTAATTTTTGACAAAAATATGATATTTTCTTTTTCCCCGTTTCAACCAAATGGAAATGAAATTCAGTGGCCAAAGTTCCCTAAATATATAGTCATTTATACCACATAAAGCCATCCACGGTATCTGAGTTTTTTGTATTATACTCAGAAACAGATTTTATTATAAGAAAGTTATCTAGCGATTGAGCAACATGCAGGCCGGGCCGGTCCGAGTCAACTAGCGCAAAGTTTCTGTTTTTGACTATAACAATGCAAATAATAGCAAGGCCACGATGTTTTTGTCTACTAGGCACCACTACCGGCTGGTACTGATAGCTACTGATAACTGAATTGTGTGCATGCCTAATTGAATCCAAACACACTAAACGTTTATTTTGCAAACAGATAATACTCTGTGGTTATTTATGGATGGAAACTAATGAAAATACTCTCAATGAAATAATTAATATATTAAACATACATTTTGGTTAGTAAACATAGTTCGTTGTATTGATCCAGATATAATGCACTTACTGTGTACGTTTCAGCAACCACTGTTACCTTTGTCAACACTTGATGACGAGTGACTGCATCTACTGATAACCGACGCTAGAGGGATTATCAGCGTGATTGTTTGGATTGCCAGTTGGTTTTACTTCTGGAGATTTTTTGGATCCTTGTTGCAGGAACTCGTTAAAATGTGAGAAAGTTGGTGCTGCCCCTCGTCTCTGTTCATAGTTATACGCCCCTCTTTCTTAATTCAACAACTTCTTTGATCCAGTGTTTGTATCTATCTTGCTCTGTGCCAATGACCTCAGCTTTCCCCACCCAATTACGTGATTCTTGTCATCAACATGATCTGTTATGGCCGACTTGTGCGTGGTAGTTAACGACTCTTTTCTATCTGATCTATTGACCACAGTGCTGTTGACTGGCCGCTTCACTTTTGTGTTCTTCCAATCGCGTACCGCATTTTCTGCCTGTTTCTCCAATTATACGATAAGTTACAGTTCATGCAGGGGATTTTATACACTGCCTGATATGCAAGTCGCGCTTATCTTTGGACAAGTTATTTGCTGAGCGTATTGTGCGGTCTAATAGCTGTGGAGATATTATATTTCTTCATAATACTCTGGAGACTCTTTTAATGACGCTCTTGAAATATGGTAGAGTCTACCATATGTCAAGAGCGTAGTTGAAAGTAGAGCAACCATACCTTTACTCTTGTTGTTTTCTTCCGTCTTTTTAGTAATTTTCTTTGGTTTGACACTTTGCATTTGATCTTTCACTTTTGCAAATGTCCAATTAGGATAACCACAAGTTTGGAGGGCTTTCTGGACTTTCTTTTCTTCTTCCTCATTATCCGCCTCTTCTGTCATATGGTGTCCTTTCTGTAGTACAAAGTCCCCTAGTTTTTGATGCAGAGAGTGATGGGACTGGTAATTTAGCACTTATTTTCCAATTCAGCTTTCAACATGAAAATTCTTGAATATTTCCCAGTGTATTATTGATGGTATTTTACCAATACCGATATTTCCTACCCGGTTAGTTGTGCCACACACACAAAATTACTAGCATTCCAAGTACTTGACAATCAGTGTTGTAGGTCTCGAGACCAGGTCTCGGTCTCAAGACCATCTCGAGACCTAGTTTTGCAGTTCTCGGTCTCGGTCTTGACCTCGAAAATCCTGGTCTCGGTCTTGGTCACGGTCTCGGACCTCAAAGGTCTCGGTCTCGAACGTTTTTAAGTTCAAGACCAGTCGAGACCTGCAGAAAATTATATGATTTTTTATTTTTTTATTACCTATTTCTTATCCTAAATTTCAATGAATGTTTAAGAAATTGTTAAGATTAAAAATACAGAAATCATTTGAAACTGACATGATGCGACTATAAGAGTTATGTGAGCTTCCAATTTCAGTTCATGCAAGGGGGACGTCGAACCAAAAATAATGGAAAAAAAATAATGCAAGCTTCTTTTTTTATCACGAAAAACACTGTGTTTTGAGCCCAAATATGATAGAATTGCTTAATTTTGCGCGTCTCGAACGTGCATCAAGAAAATAAAACACACATTCATTTGGGTTGAAATAGTCTGAAATTGACATGGCAACTTATTACCATAGTCCCAGTAAAACCGAAACAAAAAATCCCGTACCTGAACCTTTCCATCTCAATTTTAATGCTTCCGCCGACTCTGATTAAACCAAGGTCTCGGTCTCAGTCTCGATATCGGAACTTAGAGGTCTCGGTCTCGAAGAGGTGGTCTTGGTCTCGGAAGGTTCGATCTGGGTCTCGGTCTCGGTCTCGGTCTCGATCTCGGATGGGCAGGTCTCGGTCTCGATCTTGGTCTCGGACATAGAGGTCTTGACTACAACACGTGTACTTGTCAATGCAAAATTATGAAACATGATCTTCAGCCGTTGTCTTTTTAAAGACAGTTCTTGTTATAACTAATCCTTAAAAGTGCTCGTGAAAAGACAGGTATTAAAACACCAAAATGCGTCGCTGGCTGTACTGTTCTACGTCAGTATGTAGCATTTGGGTATATTCAACTTAATGGCCACTAGCCATACCGGGGCCGTAGCAACCCTCCTTAGTAAGATGTGTTTCTCAAGATGGGGGTTAATGATAGGGATGTCCCGCGCTGTCAACACATTTGCTGCTAGAACAGTTTCCCACTTTCATGTGTGTGTGCACTCACCCCTGTAAGTCCAAGACCTGATAAATAATAGGCCTAAAACAGGGTGTTTCAAGAAATTCCTTATTCCACCAGAAAACATTAACAAACTCTTTCCTGATTGGTCAGTAAATAGAGAGGACCTTCATTTATCAATGGGTCAACTTTTTAAAGAAACAATCAATGAGATGAGAACTACAACAGGTTGAAGTGACAGCATTCTGTGCATGAGGTGTTGAAATGCAATGATCTCCGAATAAAATTTAACTATTTTTGAAGACAAAATGTGCAGATGTTAAGAAATTGAAGAATATTTAAGCCTACCAAAACCCTTTTCAAATTATGCACCTTCTGACCACCATGCCCATTTCAGATATGCTACCCTGCTTCCATGCACACACAGTGTATTGATCAGTGTAGTAAAGATAACCTTTGAGTGGGAGCAAATTTCTCAAAAAGTGATTAATGTTACCAAACTTATGTCATGATGAAATCATTTTTGAAGATAAAATGTGCTGATCTTAAAAGATTGAACAATATTTAAGACTACCACTATTCATTTAAAATAATGCACTTATTTCTCAGCTCCTCTATGGAGCAATATCCCATGGCAGCCATCTAGGATCATGCTTGAGGTTTCACCAAACAAACCAAGGGTTTTGAGGTCTTATATTTTTTGTTTTATGTCAAAAAAAATCGACTAAATTTTCAGGATGATCTTATTTCATGTTGTTATAAGGAAATATAATGTTCCAGATCACGCTAGTTAATAAATACATTAAAAAAAGTTCCTTAAAGTTGCACTTTCTATTATTAATCCTTTTTGGCCTTTAACTTTTTAACATGTTCTACCAGCCCTTTATAAAACCATGACACTCGAAAGGTCATATCTCTGGAATGGAACATCCGATTAAGATTATTTAAACGCCAAAAAAAACCACAACCCCCCCCAAAAAAAAAAACCAAACCAGCTTTCATCAAGTTCCAGCCAATAAGTGGACATGCCTATTAATAATATCAGTCTCTTTTAATCTAGTATGTGTACTTATATAACATCTATCTTCTATTTGTCTCATTATATTAGACACATCAACTTGCGCTGATAATTGGAAACCATTTGGTAATCACTGCTACTATTTTGCTGAAAGTGCTAGGGTCAATTTCTCTCAAGCTCAAGCTGAGTGCCAAAGTATGGGCGCAAATTTAACCAGTATCCATAGCCAAGAGGAGCAGGATTTCATTGGATGTGAGTTTAGTGTGATGACGTAAGGACTGGTAGGGGGGTGGGGGGGGTAAAGGGATGGAAAGAACCTAGACATATGTACACATAACACGTAGACAGCCGTACTGTTTATGACCCTTTAGTTACTTTTGACCCTAAATCTGTGAGCATCACAGAGCCACTGATTATTGTTATTATACGTTCCACAACTGTTTGGAGTTACCTTTTTTGTGCAGTTATTAGAGAGATTGCGTAGAGGCGTTCACTGCTAACGCCATACGGGTTACGTATTACGACATTGTGTAGTAAAACGTCATAGTGCCGTTCACATTCAAACTAGTCTCCTACAGAGCCAGTTTGTGTCGGTCCTAACGTTCGTCGTTCCTGGTATGTCCGTGATAACCGCATACAGTCTGACCCGAGACTACATCGAAACGCGATTGCAATAAGCTCATGGTGACGTTATGCCGAGACAAATATATCTAAAGATTAACCTTGGGTGCATCGAACCAGAGATGCTCATCGAACCCACTTCCTCGGTATTGATGTGCAAATACGACTGGCTGACTCTATTGCTCTAACCATTCAGTCCATGGATTTAATAGCGATATTTGAGTTTTGCGGTCCATTGGAAAATGAGTAGGCCTATTGTTCACATGTGTATGCTATTTGTCTAAACAACCTAAACAGAGTTTGGTGTCGGACACCTTTTTCTGCGATTCCTTTTCACTGATGAAGGCACTAGATGAATTAACCTTCCATTTAATCGCTACTAACCAATCACGGGCCACGCGGATCTTCAGTTGCGATCTAGTATCTTTATTTCTGACATTTATTTAATTGTCATTCCAAATGACGTCATTGTGCTATGTAATTTGTGGGAGAAGATGCAATTTGAGTCAAAATCACGTTTTTCAACCATAATTATTACCCTGTATAAGCTATGACTCGAGACAGTCATGTGCTCGAGCACAAAACGAGACACAGTTTATGTGTGATTTGCTCCACAGCAACGCCCTCAGGTTTTTTTTTCGAATTTCTACTTTTTGCACCATTGTAATGGCCATAGGTGTACATAAATGCCATGTGAAAGACCAAGCCTGAAACGTTTTAATTACAGTAAAATTTAAATTTATAATAAAACCGGAGATCTATTTATTCTGAGCTCGCTGATCGAGTGCTGGATAGACACATCGCTTGCGTTTGTACATTGAATCCTTGAATCAGTGACAGTTATGCGTCGTTACAACGTACGATATAAACTGTATGCATATCACTATTTGCCTTACCTCTTGTTTGTACATCACATCAGCTGCGTGTAGCTTTGCCAGTATTAATCATAATAATATTACGATCGGCGCGGCGAGATTGTACACGCATTGTAAGCGCTGTCCGTCTTGACGTATAATCTGTGTGCATATCGGTATTCGTCTTACGTCTTGTTTTCTTGTCCTTGCTGCGTAAAACTACGGCCAATATTCATGACCATAACATGTTCCGCGAGCTCATATTATATACACGCATTTTAGGCGCTGGAATGAAATAGCAATTTTCTTCGTTTTGTCTCATTTGTTTGGCTTGAAATTAAAAGAGAATAATGTGATCAGCAGGGTTTACTTTAACGCACAAAACACGCGTATTTACGCGTTCAGGCACTTTTCTGACTCCTTCAAATCCATAGTCCCAAAGTCTAATGCGTACAAAATCTTGAAAACGTACGCGTTCAGATATTGCAAGATTTGAATAGAGAAACACCCGATATTGTGCATTTATTCTCGGCTGTTGGCATTTACGACCTATTCCCGATATGTACCCATCACATTTTGTCAGCATCGATCCATATATGTTTTAGTGATTGCCAGTCTCTAAAATTGTATAGTGTCAATTTGAAATCTTCCAAATTGGGTTCGGGTCCTTTTTCTGTTTAAATGATGCACTAAATATGTCTTCAATTGGACTTTAATTTTGCAAAATTTTCCCTCTCAGGGTAACATCCCCTCAGACACCCCCCATGCGTAGTGGATAAACAAGTGACCATTTTCGCTTCTGCTTTCGACATTTGCCAATTTAGGCCCTATGTTTAACACAATTTATAGGTCTAATGGGGAAAACGTGACAACGAAAGGCTTTATGGACCGTCATTTCACAATTTTCGGCTTTTCAACTGTTCAAACTTACATTTTACACAGTAATAGTGCCAAAATGGTCCACCAAATCGCTTCAATTAGCTCTTCATTTTGCAAAATTTTCCAAGTTCTAAGAGGGGAACATCACCCTGCGTAGTTGATAAACAATTGGCCACTTTCACTTAACTCTGCTTTCGACATTTGCCAATTTATGTTTAACACAATTTATAGGCCTACCATAATAGAGAAAACTTGCCGTCCACGAAAGACTCCATGGACTGCTCATTTCACAAATGTTCGGCTTTTTTTAAACTAAAATTTTACACATTAATAGTGCCAAAATGATCCACCAAATTGTTTCAATTAGGTCTTCATTTTGCAAAAGTTTCTTACTTCTCAGGGGGCATTTTTGAATATTATTATTTTCTTCTAAAATTGCCCCACCCCTTTCTGACTGCTCTAGATCCGCCATGCACTGCTCCAAGCAGTGGCGTAGATTTCTTTTTGACTCGGGGGGAGGGGGTGAAAAAATGTCTTGAAGTATAGTGCATCCAGCACCTTTTGGAGAAAGAATAAGTTTACCGTAAAACCCCGTCTAAAATGTCTTCAAAAATAATATTATAAAAATACCCCTTGGGCAATGTTTTTGACTCCTTCAGAGGAAAAATTCACAATTGAAATGGTCAAAAAAATTTGAAAATACCCCTTCAGCAAAATGCTTAAAGAAAACCCTGGTGATCAGTAGCTATCAGTGAAAACTAACATTTTTAATCTATTCTTTATGCAAATTACACATTATTGTTTTAACCTCGTTAAAACCTGGTTACGCGCCCGTTGTACACAAAGGCGCAAAGACCAGGAAGTTCACGGTGCAAAGATATCTCTTTCCAAGTTCTAAAATGTTTCTTACTGCATAATCCATTTTTATTTCCAGTAAACACCGAATACAGTGATGTTGGAAGCTGGATTGGACTACACGACCAAGAAACAGAGAATACATTTGTGTGGACGGATGAAACTATGGTAATAAGTTGGTTGGTTACTCTTCGAGCGAAGTAGTAGTAATATTAGTATTAGTATATAGTTTTCTTTGCAAGGATTCTATATGTACCATACCCGGTTTTCCTGAAATAGCAAATTATTGTATCCGGCTGTCACAGGTAATTTTTCTACAGGCCTGGAGCTTGTTTTTGGTGTCCATAGTTTTGTTTTTGATGGATTTTGCTTCTCAAGACCACCAATTGCAAAAGTAAGTTTACAATAATCAAAACTGATCAAATGTTGTTGGAAATTATTCCGCTTGTCATAAGAAAAAGGTCCAGAAGAAGTATACTTTTACCTATCTGTAACATACCGTACCCTTCTGGAGTTACATATACAGTGGTCAAATCAACGTCAACATGGTCAAATTAACCGACTAGCAAGTAGAAGAATTTGACATGTATTTTGACCCGATTGATGCCAAATGCAAAAGGTTATTGACCTTTGACTTGTTTCAACCATATTTAAAATAAAAAAAAAAATGCTAGAGTGAACAATAGCTCATGAAGGTTGACACAGGTCAAAAACTAATATAGGCACCTAGGCACTATAAAAGACAACCATATGGGCCAATCAGTGGTTCACATCAGCTTAGGGACAACAAGAGTGAAGGGGTACAGTAAAGCCTCAGATACAAGAAATAAGATGCTTATGCACTCTGCTCTTGAGTGATGGTGTGACGTTGTCAGATATTTATCCAACTACTCTATCTGGCAGGCTATTCCAAACGTAAACTGCAGTGTGGATATAAAAGGTCCTGCCAGTCGATATGGTTCTAGAAACTGGCACTGTGGGAGCATAGCAAGGCATGGACAAGCTGGAGCGGGTAGCTCTTCTGACTAGAAGTGGCTTTGGTAGCAGTGCTTTCAGATCTTGTGGGCACAAGCTGGTGTGTATTTTGTAGAGGACCGTTGTTGCAGCCACTTGACGTCTTTGATGGAGAGATGTGATGTACAGCGTAGTGCTTGCTTCCTCTTCGCTCACCCCAATGATTCGAAGGGCCTTCCTCTGGATACAGTCTAATCCTAGAGTGGTGGCGCTGGCACTCATCCAGGAGAGTGAGGCGTATGCCATCACATTGCGAACTTGAGCCTTGTAAAGGGTTGCTCTGATTCTGACATCAAGTTTATTTGCAACTCTCCTCAGAGCGCCCAGCTTATGTCCTACTCTGGATGAGACGTTAGAAATGTGCTTTGTCCAGGTCAGCTTGCTGTCGACTGTGACTCCCACTCCAGCTCCTCCTTCTCGGCCAGTTTGATGGTACCAAACATAAGAGCTAGCTTGGTTTGATTCCCAATATGCCCAATATTGGCCTCTGAGGATCTGATGCATTGATGGAGGAAGTAAAATAACTGGCCAAATAAGACAACTTTCGAACGATCTGTCATGTAGCTCCTAATCCAGGTGAGCCGGATACTAATTTTGCCATGAGTTTCGAGCAAAGGCCATTATGCCAGACCTTGTCAAATGCTCCTCAGGCGCACTTCCTTGCCTCTGTCCAGGGAATTGGACCATTCTTGGGTCAGTATCGTAAGGATGTCAGCTGTGCTGTGGTCTGGCCTAAATCCAAACTGTTTGGTTCTGTGTACAATAGCCTCCATGACCTTGCTGATGATACAGAGGCGCTTCTTGGTTGCTGTACGTTTGCAGTGGTCATCAAACCATACCTTGTCACCAGTCTTCTTACAAACGAGGTATGAAACTCTCCATTGCATTGCTGATAATAGTGGTGATGTTGCTGTAAGCTTCTTCTGGCACATCAGAGTGAAGTGCAAGAGACTAGTTTGCAGATGCAAGGAAACCTCTCATTCCCCAGTAGTCAAACTTATCGTACTACCACACTTTGCTTTTGTAGGATTTATCTCTGTACAGTGGCACGTTCAGTTTAAAATGAACTGGACCGTGGTCTGAAGTACCTAGTCTTGCACGTACTGCACAGGTGGCATCAAGATCAGTGATAACCAAGTTAAGAATCTGGTCTTCACGGGTAGGTTCTTTGACAAATTGTGTCAGGCCAAGAGCATTACACATCTCAAGTGTACGGCTGCTAAGCCATTCCACGTGGTGGACATTGAAGTCGCCAAGAAGAACTACTGATTGTGCATTGAAAGCTTTGACAAGGTGGTGGAGTTCAGATAGCTGATGATAACACTGTTAGCACTAGGTGGTCTGTAGACAGCAGCAAAGAGTATTTTATGTGACTTCAGTGTTACTGAGAACCATATCAGCTCTATGTCCTCTGCATCAAGAGCACTGTCATGAAATATGGCGATACCCTCCAGGCAATAGATGGCGATTCTTCCTTTGTTGGATGTAGGTCTGTTTCTACGACAGCTGAGGGAGTATCCTGGTATAGTTATGCAGTTAGCACTATCGATCACAGTAGCATCGAAGAAGGATTCAACGATGACAATAATGGATGGCTTTAGTTCATATCACAGATTGGTCAGCTCTCCTATATTGGAACGTAGTCCTCTGATGTTCATTTCTAGTAAAGTCAGGTCCGTTTCACGCAGTAGTTGAGCAAGCGTGGGTCGTTTCCGTTTTGATCCGTCCATTTGAGGCGTCTGTAACTTACTTGTAGCGAGAAAGGTTGAAGAGGGGCTTGCTGGCCCATCACCCCAGATACACACCTAAGTAGTGCGGTGGGGGGTGTGCACTATACATGACCTAAACTGAAAGCATCCTGAGATTCAGAACAGTTCGGGCATTCAAATGGCAAGTAGACCTCTCGGTCAAGGATGGGTGGTAAAATATCCAAACCTTAGATAGCTTTTACGATCAATAATTTCTTAAATCATTGAATGCAAACCATTCCCCGTGACCCCTATGGGACCCCTTTGGGCACATTTATATTTTAATTGTCGTTTAAGGCTTGGGGAATGGGCGAACTTGAACTACAGGTATCTGGAGAGGAGAAACAACGAGTTACCCCAAATCACAGCGGAAGGTAGTCACTGGGCCGCCGAGTGCGAATATGTATTTATTTTGGAAGGTTCGTGTTTGTTTTTAATTTTGGGGCGTTTTTCCAAAATTTGATATTTTTGGTGATATTTCAAAAAAATTTGCTTTGGTGATTTAATAATATTATATATTTTGTGACTGCAATTTGGCGTTTTCAATTCGTTTTAAGCTTATCGTGAAATTAACACGAATATCTAGTCACGCTCATTTTAGAATTTTTACCTGATCGTCGGCTTTTGCAGGCAACAGAATGCAGATTGGCTTACGATAGATGTCGTATTCCTCTATGTGAGTCACTTGATGATAAATTACTTTGAATTCCTTGTAACAACATACAAATTTGTGTCTGGAAACAGGGTCTGGAACTGATTTTGGAACAGGTATAGACTTCGGCGCGTCAAATCTCATAAAAAGGCCACGACTGGCGAAAACTTACGTCAACATCTATACTATACTTCTTTGGAAACGTTGACCTTTGACCATTCTTTGTAAATGCCATGCTATGACCTTTATATGTAGGCTTGATTGGGTAATGTAAGAGCATCCACTTTACCGAGTTGTTTAGCACCTGGTCAGTAGATAATCCTACAGGGATACAGTCAGTAGTTTAACATAGTGTGAGCATGGTGAAAAACTCGTTATTGATTAAAAGGAATCGAAATCGAAAGTGTCTCGAAATCGTCCTCTGCCGTATTGCTGGTCATCAGGCGAATTTCCGAGATAGAATGAATGTTGGTATATGCTGGGCACTTTTGGAGAAAGAAAAAAGAAAGGGAAATAAAACTACCTACGAACCGGCCCAGCTATAAAATGTGGTCTATGGACAAGCAAACAATCGTTTTGGCCTCATTTTGTTTTTATCATTATTTATGATTTGTTATTGTGCCTATAAATACAATATCAATTTGTTGATGAACTTTACATTTTACAAAAATCAGTGAACTTGAACTACAAGATTAAGATCCCCTTATTTGTTGATAAATGTTAATAAAATATGTATATACATTAATATAGCCTATTGATTATTGGCATTACATCTATGCAGGGTGAATACACGAATTGGGCCCCTGGAGAACCCAACGATTATGACAACGAGGATTGTGGCAGTGTGAAAGAAATATTTCATGACTTCGGTTTTGTGTCATCATGGTCATCTTCTCAATTGTGGAACGACTACGGCTGTGGGAGACTAATGCGTTTTGTTTGTAAAAAACCGATACAATACTAGACAAAGGCTACCGAAAATCTACACAATATTCTGTATCAAACCTGTAGGATTAGACCAATGTGCCTACATCTTTTCCATGTTACTCGTTTTCCATGTTTCGAGGACCATTTTTTTTAAATAGTTTTTTTAGTTTTCAGGGGAAAATGTGAAAATTGGAAAAAGTAGGCTAAAAACGCAATAAAAATATCTCGCGTAGCCTTATATATAGTAAAAAATTCTCAATCCGCTTTCCTGCTTTTCCATTTTCTCCTGAGACAAACTTTTTGAACTTATACAGACAAATTTATCCACAAGGTATTTAATATCAGAATTGGATTTCCGAAAAATTATAACCTCCACATACATTTTGTATAGTTGAAAAGTGCGCACTAATAAACTGCGCACAGAAAATTTCAATATTTCTGTCAACTTCGGCCAAAGCGGCTGTTTTTAATTTCATACAGATAAAAAAAAGTTCCCAAAATACAAAATCTGGGTCGGCCCATAGTATTTTGTCGTCGTCTAACACGTTAATATAGGCCTATATATGTCCATTGAATCATTGCAATGACAACAAATTAATAATGATGACAAACTATTACTCTGCAGTGAGCCTGTTTACAAAGGGGCGTCAACTTAGTCAAGCAAATTCTACCAAAATATCACCCGAAGTGTAAACTTGGGCATGACTATCATATTTTTGCTTTAAATGGTAGTTACAGGTGTGAAGATGAAGATTTTTGATGAGTGCCCAATTGGAAACCTTGAGGAATCCCAGCATTCAAAGATCAAAGTTAATATACAAGGGGTCAATGTTCGAATTGCTCAAATGTTGTTAAAAAACCAATAATTGTAAAACATTCTTCTGGTCATTAGGATTTAGAAAATAATATGCTTTGGTCAATGTGGGTTTGACCTATCTATGACTTATCAGTCTAGAATAATTATTGGTGAAAAAGTTGAAGGTCAACATTCGGGCCCAACACGTGTCAAAACAGAAAATTTCTCAATATGTCAGTTTGCTCGAGCTCCAAACACGTCATTTAAATAGAAAAAACAAGCAAAACAAAACAGATATTTAGTGGTCATCATGTCATTGTGGGTTACATTTTTAACTACAAATGTAAAGTTATGACTTTTATTTTTAAATAATTAAAAATCATTGTAAAAATAGATGTTTGGGGGTAAAGAAATATACTGTTTAATTGTGATCATGGTGGTGATGGTGGTTTACTAGAAAAAAACTCTTTTATTTTAAGATCTGTGAATCTCTGCTTTTACTCAATTATTTATTACTTATTCCGGAGAATAGTGATTGCAAAAATGTACCGTACGGTGAGTGAGTGAGTGAGTGGGGGTGTGAGTGAGTGAGTGAGTGAGTGAATGAGTGAGGGGGGGGGGGTGAGTGAGTGAGTGAGTGAGTGAGTGAGTGAGTGAGTGAGTGAGTGAGTGAGTGTAGTTAGTGAGTGAATGAGTGATTGATTGATTGATTGATTGAGTGAGTGAGTGAGTGAGTGATTGAGTGATTGATTGATTGATTGATTGAGTGAGTGAGTGAGTGAGTGAGTGAGACATTTATTTCGTTAGTTATTTAGTATTCATTTCCGGCTTGTAATTATTGCAAAATGTAACTGTACTGTAGTAGATGTTACTTGACCTTCTTAAGTAATAATTAAAAGAAGTCTCCGGCAATCACAACATTATGCCTTATATATGTTTGAAAAATAATTATCAACCATGAATTACATGGTCTTATTTAAAGCGAACTCATATTGACCACAAAAACGAATAAAAACGCCGAAATTATCTAGGGCAATGACGCCATGGTTATTTGATCTCAATTGTCCGTCGCCAACCTTCATTGCAATACTGGGACGTCATTGCCCCAGACAATTTCGGTGCCCGGGACTTTTGAATGTTGCGTTTTGAGAGCCTATGGCTGTTTTATTCATTTTATGGTAATATGAGTTTTGTTTTAAATAAAACCATGTGATTGAGACTTATTTATAAGTTGTTTTTATAACGTTGTAATTGTCGGAGACTTTTAAGTAAATATGTTAGTAAGTACACACTGGCTCGATTTCGGTTTTCGGATTGCATACCAATAGTTTTTGTGTCATATGTTCAAACCTTGCTAGACGTGTTCCATTGGTAAGCTTGATTGACAGGTCTCTATCGTGAACCTGGTTTGATTAATAACCCTTTTGTGGCAAACGGAAAAAATTACTGAAAGCTTTGTTGTTTAACCAGTGTTTACCAAAGACTTGAACCGAGCCACTATAAAAACATGTAATGAAAGTTATAACGCATAGCAAATTCACCTTCTATAGAAATATTAATGAAAGTTATAACGCATAGCAAATTCACCTTCTATAGAAATATTAATGAAAGTTATAACGCATAGCAAATTCACCTTCTATAGAAATATTAATGAAAGTTATAACGCATAGCAAATTCATCTTCTATAGAAATATTAATGAAAGTTATAACGCATAGCAAATTCAACTTCTATAGAAATATTAATGAAAGTTATAACGCATAGCAAATTCACCTTCTATAGAAATATTAATGAAAGTTATAACGCATAGCAAATTCACCTTCTATAGAAATATTAATGAAAGTTATAACGCATAGCAAATTCACCTTCTATAGAAATATTAATGAAAGTTATAACGCATAGCAAATTCATCTTCTATAGAAATATTAATGAAAGTTATAACGCATAGCAAATTCACCTTCTATAGAAATATTAATGAAAGTTATAACGCATAGCAAATTCACCTTCTATAGAAATATTAATGAAAGTTATAACGCATAGCAAATTCACCTTCTATAGAAATATTAATGAAAGTTATAACGCATAGCAAATTCACCTTCTATAGAAATATTAATGAAAGTTATAACGCATAGCAAATTCAACTTCTATAGAAATATTAATAAAAGTTATAACGCATGGCAAATTCATCTTCTATAGAAATATTAATGAAAGTTATAACGCATAGCAAATTCACCTTCTATAGAAATATTAATGAAAGTTATAACGCATAGCAAATTCATCTTCTATAGAAATATTAATGAAAGTTATAACGCATAGCAAATTCAACTTCTATAGAAATATTAATGAAAGTTATAACGCATAGCAAATTCACCTTCTATAGAAATATTAATGAAAGTTATAACGCATAGCAAATTCACCTTCTATAGAAATATTAATGAAAGTTATAACGCATAGCAAATTCACCTTCTATAGAAATATTAATGAAAGTTATAACGCATAGCAAATTCAACTTCTATAGAAATATTAATAAAAGTTATAACGCATGGCAAATTCATCTTCTATAGAAATATTAATGAAAGTTATAACGCATAGCAAATTCACCTTCTATAGAAATATTAATGAAAGTTATAACGCATAGCAAATTCATCTTCTATAGAAATATTAATGAAAGTTATAACGCATAGCAAATTCACCTTCTATAGAAATGTTAATGAAAGTTATAACGCATAGTAAATTCACCTTCTATAGAAATATTAATGAAAGTTATAACGCATAGCAAATTCACCTTCTATAGAAATATTAATGAAAGTTATAACGCATAGCGAATTCACCTTCTATAGAAATATTAATGAAAGTTATAACGCATAGCAAATTCACCTTCTATAGAAATATTAATGAAAGTTATAACGCATAGCAAATTCAACTTCTGTAGAAATATTAATAAAAGTTATAACGCATGGCAAATTCATCTTCTATAGAAATATTAATGAAAGTTATAACGCATAGCAAATTCACCTTCTATAGAAATATTAATGAAAGTTATAACGCATAGCAAATTCATCTTCTATAGAAATATTAATGAAAGTTATAACGCATAGCAAATTCACCTTCTATAGAAATGTTAATGAAAGTTATAACGCATAGCAAATTCACCTTCTATAGAAATATTAATGAAAGTTATAACGCATAGCAAATTCACCTTCTATAGAAATATTAATGAAAGTTATAACGCATAGCAAATTCACCTTCTATAGAAATATTAATGAAAGTTATAACGCATAGCAAATTCATCTTCTATAGAAATATTAATGAAAGTTATAACGCATAGCAAATTCACCTTCTATAGAAATATTAATGAAAGTTATAACGCAGAGCAAATTCACCTTCTATAGAAATATTAATGAAAGTTATAACGCATAGCAAATTCACCTTCTATAGAAATATTAATGAAAGTTATAACGCATAGCAAATTCACCTTCTATAGAAATATTAATGAAAGTTATAACGCATAGCAAATTCACCTTCTATAGAAATGTTAATGAAAGTTATAACGCATAGTAAATTCACCTTCTATAGAAATATTAATGAAAGTTATAACGCATAGCAAATTCACCTTCTATAGAAATATTAATGAAAGTTATAACGCATAGCAAATTCACCTTCTATAGAAATATTAATGAAAGTTATAACGCATAGCAAATTCACCTTCTATAGAAATATTAATGAAAGTTATAACGCATAGCAAATTCACCTTCTATAGAAATATTAATGAAAGTTATAACGCATAGCAAATTCACCTTCTATAGAAATATTAATGAAAGTTATAACGCATAGCAAATTCACCTTCTATAGAAATATTAATGAAAGTTATAACGCATAGCAAATTCACCTTCTATAGAAATATTAATGAAAGTTATAACGCATAGCAAATTCACCTTCTATAGAAATGTTAATGAAAGTTATAACGCATAGTAAATTCACCTTCTATAGAAATATTAATGAAAGTTATAACGCATAGCAAATTCACCTTCTATAGAAATATTAATGAAAGTTATAACGCATAGCAAATTCACCTTCTATAGAAATATTAATGAAAGTTATAACGCATAGCAAATTCACCTTCTATAGAAATATTAATGAAAGTTATAACGCATAGCAAATTCACCTTCTATAGAAATATTAATGAAAGTTATAACGCATAGCAAATTCATCTTCTATAGAAATATTAATGAAAGTTATAACGCATAGCAAATTCAACTTCTATAGAAATATTAATGAATGTTATAACGCATAGCAAATTCACCTTCTATAGAAATATTAATGAAAGTTATAACGCATAGCAAATTCACCTTCTATAGAAATATTAATGAAAGTTATAACGCATAGCAAATTCACCTTCTATAGAAATATTAATGAAAGTTATAACGCATAGCAAATTCATCTTCTATAGAAATATTAATGAAAGTTATAACGCATAGCAAATTCACCTTCTATAGAAATATTAATGAAAGTTATAACGCATAGCAAATTCACCTTCTATAGAAATATTAATGAAAGTTATAACGCATAGCAAATTCACCTTCTATAGAAATATTAATGAAAGTTATAACGCATAGCAAATTCACCTTCTATAGAAATATTAATGAAAGTTATAACGCATAGCAAATTCACCTTCTATAGAAATATTAATGAAAGTTATAACGCATAGCAAATTCACCTTCTATAGAAATATTAATGAAAGTTATAACGCATAGCAAATTCACCTTCTATAGAAATATTAATGAAAGTTATAACGCATAGCAAATTCACCTTCTATAGAAATATTAATGAAAGTTATAACGCATAGCAAATTCACCTTCTATAGAAATATTAATGAAAGTTATAACGCATAGCAAATTCACCTTCTATAGAAATATTAATGAAAGTTATAACGCATAGCAAATTCACCTTCTATAGAAATATTAATAAAAGTTATAACGCATGGCAAATTCACCTTTAACAAGTTAGTAGATAAATTAAATCTTTATTCCAAATGTTTATTTGTTTCAGTGTATTTGCTCTTTAGTATTGTTGAAATAAAAGCTAATAAGCTAGTTGTGCTCTGTATAGTTACTGCAGTTTTGTTTCTATAATTTGTGTACCGATTGAAGAAGGAAGAAGAAGAAGAACTAGCGTGCCTTATATGTGCATGTTATCAGTGCACAAACTTGCCAAGAAACATGCCCTTTTAATATTTTAGCCAGGTGACCCATAATAGTTGACCTATAGCTACCTATGGGGTTCATACCGGGGGTTCATATACAATGTTTAGGTATAATGGTCTCATTACATACCGTCGTTTTATCTTTTCAGTTTCTGTTTCCGTATCCGTAATAGTTTTTGTAAGTCATTGTTATTCTGAAGTGGTAGTCTCCCAGGTATGACCAATCTTTTATTCTAGCCTTTTGTTAGTTACTGAAAATTTGAAGCTCGTGAATTTCAGTTTTCGTTTTGGTAAGTTATATTGATTTTTTACATAAAACCTTGAGATGTGCGGTTGGGTGCCAATCTAGACAAAAGAAGAGTCTAAATTTTACGGTCCTAAATTCGCGGTAAATTGTACGGCTTCAATTGACTTGTGTTTGGTGTATATGTACTTACGCCTAGACGTAAGTGCCTCGTAAAAAGTCTTGCATTGAAATATATACTAACCATGTTGCCAAGTTATAAGCAAAAGTCTTTCATATTGGCGATGAAACGAGCGTCTAAAATATCCCAATGAGGCGCGTACAAGTGGTGATTTGGTAATCATGTTTTATATTGAAATGCAATACAAAAGAATTTGCATTGGAGCAAAGATAATGTATTCTATTCATGGCAAGCTAATCTGATAATTGGTTGGGCCTATATGCAAGACTCGGGTTTATTTTAAATGTTTATTTTTGCAGAGCTTATTTTCAGTCATGGATCATACTGATAAATATCGCGAGGGGGAGGGAGGGAGGTAGGCAGATACTTAAGTTGAGATTGAACAAGCGAGAGTGGGAGGGGGTGAGGAAGAAAGAGAGGAGAGGGAGAGACGGAAATACTAGAAAGAGAAGAACTCGAGAGGAGAGAGTAGGGACCGGGGGACGGGGAGGGAGTGGGGAGACTGATCATGGGGGGGGCAGGAGGAATCAAAATAGGGAGATAGACATTGATACGAGGGAAGGGCGACACTGTGGCCCTGCACAAGTGTATTGGGGTGCGATATGCTCATAAGCGGGCCTTTTGTGATTTTAGGGCTTATTTGCAACGTTTTTACAGAAAAAAGTGGACTTTGTCATTCGGATTGGCATGCATTTTGTCAAATCAATGTAGATCAATTTACCAAGAGGGCGCTAGGCCATTAAAACACTGGTGTTAACATAATTTTTTTCTCTCCCGATTTTATTGACATAAGCAATCACTTCTATTGAAATAAGCTGATTGGTACTTCAGAGTTAACAATGAAATCAGATTACAGTAACTTACTGAATCCCTTGCGTTTTCGTATCTGAACAAAAGACTTACGGAAACTGAAAAGATAAAAAGACCCATAGCCTACCAATGTCAACGAGGCGCTTGTAACCCGTGTTATTGTGAGCTAATGTATAATACAAACCAAATCCCTGAAGCTGCTTTATTTACTCCCATGTCCGACGTTTTGTTTTAGCGTTTGGGGCCTTTGGACCAATAATATGTGACTATGGTTTTCATGAATGCAAGTTAACATGGTTAAGATAAAATACCTATAAGTGCTAAGATACCAACTCAGAGCGCTGTTTCTGCTTTAATTACTGAGAAACGGCAGGCCCTTTGTTTTAGCGTTTTAGGCCCTGGGCCCAAAATATTTGACTTATGGGTTCGTATACATATGTAAAGATATTGCTTAAGCGCTATCAGTGTACCAAATCAAAGCCCAGTAGCTACATGACTTCAAATGCAGGAAGATACACGCATATACAGCATGTAACAAACCATCTGGAAGTTTAAACACGATAGAACTACTTATTTCAAGTTCTTCAGGGCATGCGTAGAAAGTATACTTATCTGAGGAGTAGCGGGATTAGGTTAATGCGCGTGATTCGAATCTACCACTGCGAAATCCAACATGGCGTTATACTCTTAACTTCAGATGAGACAGACCATGAGCTACGACGAGACAGATAATGCGAATCCTTGACTGTATGGGTGTCAATCCGGGGGAGGGAACAGGGGGACATGTCCCATGGGGGACACAATATCAAATGTCCCCCCCACCCACGTTTCGGCAAATATTTCCTTGGTCTAAGTAGGCTTACTGTAAAAATACAGACAATGGTCGATAATCGATATGTAAAATTTCCAACAAAACATCCCCTCAGACATCCCCTGCGTCGTACAAGCGAGAGACCAGCTTCCCCGTCATATTAAAAATGTGTACCCCCCCCCCACCATTAACTTTGGATTGACGCCCTTGCTTGAGTGCATGCTGACAGTTACACATACATGAAGTTAAATCCACATGCGTTTCCGCCAAGCATAGAACTAAACACAACTTCATCTAGCATAACACCCCACCTAATGCTAGAGAATTACACTTCACCTTCCTTCAATTTGGGTGCATTTATAGCAGTACAGTTTTACTTTACACTCATGGTCTTTGAAAATGTTGTACGGGGATTTACCACGCAATTCTGGATACTGACTTTCTCTATTTTTTTAAACAAAAAAACACCCAAATATTGGGCGCTTTTAAGGGCACTTTTGCCAGACCCCGGGCCTTTACATTTTCTATTATATTGGAAGCAACCCAGGAGAGAGACAAGTTTAGAATCCATTTTGTTGCAAATTCAGGCCACGTATACCCAAAACCGCGGGCAAAAGAGCCGTTCGTGTATATATGGAAGAGCGAGTTGCCGCAGGGGTTGTTCCCTCGCCTTGCACCGCTGAGGTCCGGGGTTCAAACCCCAGCCGTGCCCAAGGACTGTATGTGCACTTGTTTGTATCCCGATTCCATGCTCGCTCTCGCAGGTTTTCTCCGGGATCTCCGCTTTCCCCCTGCTTTCAAAAATCGGTAATTAGTTGTTTGGTTATCAAAAACTTCCTTCACCCAATAGTATTTGGGGAGCTGCATATTTACTTGGTGGATGTTACAATCTAAGTGCAGATAGGTTTGCGCTGCAACCGGCCGCGGCCTAGTTGATGCGAATTGATTGTGATGATTCACCATGGCAGCGACATTACAGCGGTTTGAGTCCTCTAGGATCTGGAAAAAGGTGCTATATAAATCATAAATTTATTATTATTATTATTATTTATAGGCTATTGAAACTTACCGCATTTCTTGCTTTAAGGGGGTACTACACCCATTGCATTTTTTTTGCGGTTTTTTTTTTGCATTTTGTGAAGAAATGAGAAAAAAATGGACAAGGTGGTATGCAAAATGAAGGTGCAAATCTTCTCGCTCTATTGGTGGCATCAGTATCAATGTAGCTTACATGATTTTAAAGGTAGAAGCCAAAAGGTGGTACATCACTGATGTTTTAAATTCACTTCATTTTGGAAAGCTTACTATCAACGGATTTCGTTAAAATTTTGTATTTGTGTTGCTAACGCATTAGAGAAATAATGTTGATATATAAAATGGGAATAAGTGGTTCCTGATTTCTTTTATGACTTCAGGAACTTGGTGCTCCACACCGATCAAAAAACGAACTGGTTAAAATGCTTCTATTTTTCAATGTTGAGATATATTTTGTATTTTTAATTAAGTACTGTGTTGTGAACATCGCGTACGTGGTCGACTAATATTTTCATCGTAATAATAAAACGACGGTTCCTGCGGTTTATTCAAAATCTCGGATTTTAACCAAACTACAGCCCCTGAAGTCTTGCTTTTTTCAGTATTATATTTAGTACAGTACAAAACAGAATTTTGAAAAATATTAAGGGCGTCCTCATCAGCAAATGTTACAATATGGCTTTACCTCTCGCTAAAAACCCTGGACATTCCCACGCGTATCCTATTTAGACATTTAGACGCACGTCACAGCATTTTTGATAAATTTTGGTAATTGCAATAGCTGCCCTGTATACATTTTCAATTTACACACAGTATTTGTATTTTTCTACACATGGTAGCTATTGCACTTACACACTTCTAGCACACGTCGGTTTGCTCGTTGGTTGGCAACAGAATAGTATAATACACCTAATATAATGTTGATACATATCATGATGACATATATGCCTAGCTTCATTTATTGGTATAACCAAAAGAACAATAGGCCTACTAAAACCATGGATATAGACGGCAGTGATCCGACCAAGCCAAACCAAAAACGTTTAGAAGCTAATCAATCCAATTTAATTAGGTTTTCTTATTTCCATGGTTTGACGCATGATATACTTTACCTCGTCGTCTTGACTACCGATATACATATGTGACCGTACACCACGAATGAGCCGTAAAGTCCGCCCGGTTAATTTTGTTTTATTTTGTGTTTAGAAAATATATATCATATTAAAGCTTTAAAAATGGTATATCATTTGACTTCAAACAATATCCCGAAGCGGGGTTATGGTTTGTTGATCTTTGCTCCTTGAACAAAATGGTATACCTATTTTGGTTCTACATGTGTCTCGTTTCCCACATTTCTGGTAATAAATTTGAAACAATCATAATTGGCGGTCGTTTCAAATCATCCCCAAGTCAACGAGGTTCAGGAATGTCCTCTCATTGTTAATTGTTGGTTATACATACTTAATACAATGCTTTGTAACCCACCACTTGAACAGGATTTAGCCAAAGCAAACAAAGACTACAGATATTTAAGAATTCTATAGACATAGGGAGAAGCTTATTATCCTCTGCAACAATAGGATTTTTGATTGGTTTAAAAGGTGTTTGACTAGCGCTATCAAATGAGATACATGTAGCACTAATTATGAAAAAGCATACATTTTAGCAGAACATTTGTGCGAGCGAAGCGCGTGACAAAATTTCAATTTAGCCCAAAAGGTGAAAATTGTGCAATTTTACCCTGTTTTGGCCAAAAACATGGAGTTTTCGGGCTAAAAAGGAAGATGCTAGGGGGGCCCTTTGACCAAAATTGCAGGGGGGCCTTGTCAGCAACTGCTGACTTGCTGACAGCTTAAATCCGCCTTTGGATCCCTCATTACTCGTCGATGGTCGATAGACGTCCCAATAAATCGGTCAGTTCTACAGAATAGATCTCCAAGGCTAACGATGGTTAACTATGGAAACATGTTAAAGGACATCAAGAAAATTTTCAAAGTTATTTATTTTGAGCTCTTTCGAGTATCGACGAGTAATCATATGATGCGAGCGCATACAGCCAGGCAAAAAACAATGTAAATTGTTATGATGCGTGCGCATACTGCCAGGCATTGACCGTTGACGTACGTCAGAAGTCAACTCATCTATAGTATCGCATGTTATAGATGTCTTGGTGGGCGTTGCATCAAATGATCAAAATGACTAAACATCTGATATTTTTTTACTTTAAGGGTAAAATCGTGTTAACAGGTTGTTCATTACGAAAACACTGTTAGAGAACATCATAATATGCCACTTTGAAATAATAATGAGTATTAAATAAAATGACCAAATTGCTGGTATTCTTTTCCACATTTCATGCCCCGGATAAAGTAGGTTTTAAAAAGTTTCTGCCAACACTGTCAGAGAACATCGTAACATGCAACTTGAAAATAATAACGAGTAATGAAATGACCAAATTGCTGGTAGTCTTTTCCACATTTCATTCCCTGGATAAAGAGCCGTTTATAGGTTTTAAAACGTACTTCTGTTAGGTCATATACGAGTATACATGATGGCTCTGAAAAGTGCCGTTCGTACGGGGTTGAGTGCTTCAGCCGATTGCCATTTGAAAGCAAAAAGATCTGCTCTTTAGAAATATGGGGCCGCGCTCAGGGGAAAATGTGTGAGCGCAAAAAAGACATGCCATTTTTGGGGAAAGGATAAAAGAGATACAATATATTACATGTATTACAATACAAGATAAAGAGATCCAAGATAAAATTGACAATTGCCAGTGAGTCGGGTAGTATACTTCCCTCTTATTAAAGACATCTAAGATAAAATTGACAATTGCCAGTGAGTTGGGTAGTATACTTCCCTCTTATTAAAGAGATCCAAGATAAAATTGACAATTGCCAGTGAGTTGGGTAGTATACTTCCCTCTTATTAAAGAGATCCAAGATAAAATTGACAATTGCCAGTGAGTTGGGTAGTATACTTCCCTTATTAAAGAGATCCGAGATAAAATTGACAATTGCCAGTGAGTTGGGTAGTATCATACCGCGGAAACATGGCATGTTGCCTCAGGGGATCGACGCTAAGTCAGGTACCGCGTGAGCAAACTCAAAAATAGCGCAATCAGCGCGAGCGTACACAAAAGAAACTTCGCGCGTAAGATAAGCGATGTCGCCAGGTCTGTACGCTGTACCGGCGTCAGCTGAATTCGAGTACGCTTAGAGGGCACAGGCATGGAAAATTCCAATCTGTGTATTAATAATCTAAGGGTAGTATACTTCCCTCTTGTTAAAGAGATCCAAGATAAAATTGACAATTGCCAGTGGGTTGGGCAGTATACTTACCTTATTGTTTAATTTATTTTTGTGGTTTACCATGTATATCATTGGCTCATTTAACTCCGTCGCCGCACATCCCTTTTAAATGGAATTTTTATTAATGAAATGCAAATAGACCGCATCGTCAGGCGCGCTAGTACAATCGATTAGCCTATACCCTTGCAAGGATCTGACTTTACATCAGAAATATTTCCGTGTGGCAAGCTATATATAAGTACACTTTATACTATAAACGCAATTTTCATGGTATCACAGAACTTGAAGGAAGCGGGATGATACTAGACAACAGGGCCACCTTATTGGTGGCCTTATTGGGTAAGTGTTATCAAATTAATCTATTTTTACAGACTTGACTTTAAGTATGGAATATTTTTGACGAAGTGCCAAGACTAATCTGAAAGGGGTCGGCATAAACCACACGGGTTAAATATTTGTTGGGGTGTGTCGTGAGATGGTGTCAAATAATTTTGATACACAATGTGCTTTCTATTAGTTTACAAGACGGTGCTCATAATGTAGCGAATTAGCCTAAAATGGCAGATTTAAGGAGACTGAATTTGAGTTTTGTTGGGGGTAAAGTGTCTGAATTTCTGATCATTGATATTATCATATTTATTGAAGTTTGAGGTGATATGTACTGAACCTAAATACCAATAAGTGTTGATCAGAACTGAATGAAGTTTTGAATGAGCTTTTGAAAAAATGGCTCTAAAAAGTGGTACATACCGGGTACTCCTCAGAAATTTATGACAAAATTTAAGAAATATCACATCAAACCCCAATAAAATTGATAATAACAGCACAATGTTGCATAAAGTCCCAAATTGTATCCCCTGCAAAACTTAAATTCAGCCTCCTTAAACCCGCCAGTTTAGGCAAATGCACCATGAGCACCATAATGTAATAATTGTGCGCAGTTTAATCAGAACATGTCAGAGAATCAGGAAAAATTGCAACTATACTATCAGTTTAGTTGGAAGAAAAGCCTATCGTGCACCCTCTGAAATTAACTTATAATCAACGTTTCTTGATGAGAAAACATGTGTAGAAAAAGATAAGCTATACTAAAAAAATTAAAAAGTGTCCCGTCCCTAGGGGTTAACAGGGGTCAAATTTCATACAACAGTGTTGAAATTTCAAAATGCTCAGTTTTTGTCAAAAACCATGACAAAATATTCTGGTCATAACGATTCAGAAAAGGTATAGTATGTAACATTGACCAATTCTAACATTAACATGCTTAATGTACATGTAACATTGACCAACAGATGAGGTAATTTTGAAAAAAGGAACCTTAAAGAGCACATCTATTGCAAAAACAAGTTTAACTCCATTCGAAGAGAATAATCATTACATTACAAGTTGACACTCTTTTTTTTCTGACAACAACAACAGTATACGTTCTGTGCATTGAGAGCGTTTACAGTCCCTTCTCTCAAAGCAGGCACATCTCATTTCATGATGTCAACTTTTTTCTAGGTCAAATCTGTTGGTTTTTGCGGGATATCAATTTTAAACGTCTTATTTTCTCAAAAAAGGAGTCATTTTTATTGTCCTCATAATATTAGCTTGCCAATGATATGATGTTATCCGAACAATATTATATGACCTTTAATGTAACATTGACCAACAGTAACCTTAATGTAACATTGCACCACATGTTGCATAAGTGTTACGTGTGATCGTATGAGCTTAAATTTGGTCAGCATTGACCACCCCTCGTAGAATATTTCGCGGTATATGCAAATTATATGTTTCTGACTAAATTTAGCCTCATACGATCACACGTAACCCTTATGCAACATGCCGTCGTTTTATCTTTTCAGTTTCTGTTTCCGTATCCGTAATAGTTTTTGTAAGTCATTGTTATTCTGAAGTGGTAGTCTCCCAGGTGTGACCAATCTTTTATTCTAGCCTTTTGTTAGTTACTGAAAATTTGATGCATGAGCATTTTACCGCGGCGTCACGGTCTTGACTACATGACTATGGTTTTGGCTTCCAAACAATGTATCTAGATATATCATAGGTTGATAGGTTCATTGATAAAAATATTTAACTTTGTTCTGGGTAATTATAAATAATAATAGTCTAATAATAAAAATTTTAAACAAGGCGGCTGAAATTGTACGAGTCTTCAAGACCAGAAACAAGTCAGGTTTAAATAGGTGCACGTATGAAAGCATAATATGATATGATTGATATTTGTAAGAAACAACCTCCAATTGTTTGCCAATATACAGTGTATGCTAGAAAAAATTACTGAGTGAATTAAATTGGACACAATGAGAAGTCGAGAAATAGGCATCGGAATCAAACAATTTAAAAAGCAGCGCGTAGCTCATTTAATTGTGCATCAAATGCGCAACATTTAATTCCTGAAATTAGCTATAACATTAATAGCTTTAATTCTTTATGCAAAATTATATTAAACTTCTCAAATAAACACGAAAGACATGATATGTGGCGTGTAGCTTCTAATTTTCATACTGTGAAATATTATTTTTCATACTTTAATATTTGGTTTAAATTTAGTCAAAATTAACACTCAATTGATGGTGAAAATTTTATGTAAATTTTACGTAGGTCTCGACTAAAGATTACTTTTTCGTCTTTATGGGAATCTAATCTTTTAATATCTGAAAGAAACTTTTGGGACCTACGTGGACTTTTCCTATAAATTGCAAAAATTCAGACCGTCTTAGAAGAAAAATGGTAGGCTGACTGGGCTCCATACCTCGCAACCGACGCGATGTCCTGCAGAGCACGTGGCCGAAATCAAAATCGATTTATGTATTGTGTATGTATCATAGGACTCTCGCATTAATTGTCTGTATGCGCTTGAGAATTCAACAATATTAATAATGGTAGCTCTATTATAATACATATTAATGTTTTAAGCAGATAAAATTCCAAAATATGGTACGTTTTCTGTCTTTGCTTGTCACGTGGTATGTTGAAGTAATGAAGTTGCGATTATATGTTTAAATTTTCACGATGACACCAACAAGTCTTGTGGCCGAGCGGTCTAAGGCGCTGGTGATATGTCGATACTGTATACAAGATAGCGGCGCAGTGCAGCGTGGGTTCGAGCCCCACTTCTGCCGAACTAAAGTTCATTTTTGTTTTAAATTTCATATTATGTTAGGGACATGTGGCTGGGAGAATGTATGTATGACGAAGAGTGGTGTGGCCTGGTCCCATGCATGAGATAAGTTAAAGTGGGGTCTCCCTCTCTTGTTCAGTGATGGCTGATCAACACACTCCCATATGGCTTCTTTATAATGCCTCTCCTATAGACGAATCCAACGACCCAAGTCATGGTCAAGATTTGATCGGCCATTTTTGGGTCCCCGCAGCACCTAACTGGTGTTGTGACTGCCCAATTGGGTGGATTAAAGCCGCTTAAAATTCGATGTTAGATTCTTTTGTGTTGTAAACTGTCATCATTCTTTTGTCTACGTGTAGCACGGGTGATAGAATGCAGTTTAAAATACCCTGTGACAGAGCTGTCACACTACACCGAATAGGTCTTCCGTACAAGAAACGGATGGTATTTTAGTAAATCCGTTGTTGTTCGTCAATGATCGTTTTATGTTCTTTTTATGTCCTGCTACCATCCGCCAAATGCGTTTCGTGTTAGGTGATGTTCGTTAAGTCCGTCGGCAAGTTTTGTGCATGCACAAAACTTGAACGGAGTGTACCGAATACATATGTTCGGTATTTATCCGATGTGTGTCCGTATGATGCTGCATATTGCCGGAGTTTGTTCGCTCTCCTTTCGTTCATGTTCGTTCTTTGTTCGTTGCACTCGGCCCGTGTTCGTTGCAAATACGTTCATGTGAGGCCTTCACCACCGGATAGCATATTTTTGCATTCGGTGATGTACGTTGACCCAGACCGTGTTAGTGTCACACTACACCGGATCGGTCTTCCGTATAAGAAACGGATGGTATTTTAGCAAATCCGTTAGTGTTCGTCAATGTTCGTGTTATGTTCTTCATATGTCCTGCTATTATCCGCCAAATGCGTTTCGTGTTAGGTGATGTTTGTTTAGTCCGTCGACAGTACGTTTCAAGTTTTGTGCATGCACAAAACTTGAAACGGAGTGTGCCGAATACACATGTTCGGAAGTTGTCCGATGTGTGTTCGTACTGTTCTGTATATATACCCTGGGTTTGTTCGTTATTCTTTCGTTTATATACCGCAGGTGTTTGCAAGGTTTCGCAGGCGCTTGTGCCGGATGTAGGCCTATGGCGAACATGTGCATCGATCATGGGGGGGCTTACTGAAGGGTGTGTGACGCAATATCATATTTCCCCCCAGTACTTTAGTGACTGACAAGTAGAAAAAAGGGGGAAAGGAGAGAAAAAAGAAACTAGATCTGGTTGCGGTCGCCTGCGACCGCGAGCATGCACAACCGCCAGGTATTTTAGAAGGTATTTTGTTTAACACCGGAAGTGACCCCTCATAACCTTTGACCCTAAATAAAAATCAATAATGTAAACGAGATCTGATTGCGTTCGCCTGCGACCGCGAGGATGCACAGCCAGCAGTGACAAATGAGTTATGACTCCGAATCTGTGAGAACCGGAAGTGATCCTTAATTACCTTTGACCCCGCAAAAATATTACATAGTGCTTAGGATGTCATAAGGAATATTCCTGGTGAATTTTCAGCTTTATCGGAACTTATACATGGATTATGATTTTTTTAAATTTATGATTGACCTTTTGACCCCTTTAATGACCTTTGACCTCAATGAAAATAAAACCTTATATACAACGACAAAATGTATTGTTCCACTTTTAATTAAAAAATTCTACTATGTTTAGTTGTTGAGATAAAAATTCTTGAAGTTATTTAGCTAAAACAGGAAGTTACCCCTTAATGACCTTTGACCCCCAAAATAAAAAATACCATGCATACACCATGTAACACTAATTCATGTATGATGAGTATATTACTCTGGTTTGTTTACATTTTGAGATAAAAAAAATTTAAACTTTTTTGATAATTTTGGTTTTTGACCGGAAGTAACCCCTTAATGACCTTTGACCCCAAAACTGTAGGCATCCTAAAGACCCTAGATAATAGCGATGCATGTGTGCTAATGGCGACTCTCTGCTATGTAATTTGTAAAGACAGTGATTTTTTGAATATTTTTTACAAATTTTTCAGACTTTTACCGGAAGTGACCCTTAATGACCTTTGATTCCAATTTTGTGGTATAACTTTTAGACACTGGCTATAGATGATGCATGTGTGTAAGTGACGTCACGGTGCTATGTAATATGTGGGAGGAGTAGCATTTTTAGTGAAAATCCAAGTTTTGGCCATTGACCGGAAGTGGATGACATTTGACCGGAAGTTGATCATGTGACATCTGTGGCACCACCAAACGGTTATACTGACCAAGTATGGTCAACATGCCTGAAAGCATGTGGCTACGATGGCTGATCATAGTGTTGACAGAAGAAAGAAAGAAAGAACTAGATCTGGTTACAGATCTGGACCTAGCCGGGGCCGGAAATGCCAGTCTTAACTTAAAGTTTGACCTTTGACCGGCTATTATGGACATCTCACACCAATGGTGCATCACTGTAGCATGTAGGGGCTTTATCTGTGTTCCATATAGGCTGAGATACAGCTACTTTTCCGTAATTTAAAACAATTTTTTTGCAAATTTGACGTTTTGACCTCCTTAATGACCTTTGACCCCAATATAAAAAAAACCTCATATACACCAAGAAAATGCATTGTTACAGTTTAAATTAAAAAATCTACTATGCTTAGTTATGGAGATAAAAATTCTTAAAGTTATTTAGCTTAAAACCGGAAATGACGTCTAAATGACCTTTGACCAAAAAAATAAAAATACCGTACATACATCGGGTAACACTAATGCATATATGAAAGTTTATGTCACTCTGGTCTGGTTACGTTTTGAGATATAAAAAAATGAAAATATTTGATGATTTTTGGTTTTTGACCGGAAGCGACCTCTTAATGACCTTTGACCCCAAAACTGTAGACACCCCAAAGACCCTGGTTAGTAACAATGCATGTGTGCTAATGACAACACTCTGCTATGTAATTTGTAACAACAGTGATTTTTTGAATATTTTTAGCTTTCAGACCGGACATGACTCCCTTAATGACCTTTGACCCAAAATCGGAGAATAACTTTTGTGTACCTGTAATAGCCGATGCATATGTCTAAGTGACATCATCGTACTATGTAATTTGTGGCAGAAGAAGCATTTTGAAGATATTTGGTTTTATACCGGAAATGAACCCTTAATGACCTTTGACCCCAAATATGTGAATATCCTATAGACACTGGATATAGCCGATGCATATGTGCAAGTGACGTCATTGTAGGATGTAACATGTAGGAGAAGAAGCATTTTGAAATTTGTTGCCAGAAGAAAGAAGACGAAGAAAGATCCGGTAGCATCACAAGACCTAGCCGGTGTCCCGGCTAGGTAAGAAGAACGCGGTAAAAAGAATGCACATCGCCGATGGCGGATGTGCAAAGAAAGTGAGAAAAATTGAAGAGAGAAGAGAAGAGAAGAGAAAAAAGTTAAATTGTACGTAATTTAGTAGGCTTATGCATGTAAGTAGTATTGAGGGAGGGGCACTTTCTGAAGGGTAGAGGACGCAATATCAAATTCCTACCAGATTGTACGTTATTGAGTAGGCCCAGGATAGTATATAGTAAGCCTAAAAGTATAGGCCTGTGATTATTATAGGCAGTGCTTAAATGTGGTTCCTTGGCCCAAAAGCCTGTGAAAATTACTGCCGGCCCGTCGATATGTAGGGCCCGTGACATTTTGTCACCAAAGTCAATATTTGCGACGGACTTAGGTCTATTACTGACTTTAACATATCAATCCATGCATGCTTTACCTGAAATTACGAGTCTGAAGTCTTATATCTAAGTGTCAGTGGTTCAGTGTAACATTTTAAATTTTGCAAATTCAGTTCGGGCCTTCTTTGTTTTTTGTTTAAGGCAATAATAGTGTAAAAATGATGCACCAAAAACAATTTTCCAAATTTTCCATTTTTAAAACTAAATTTTTACATAATAGGCCTAGGCCTAGGCCTAATAATGTAAATAGGCCCTACAGTCCCCATGCAAATGGCTTCAATTGGACCTTCATTTTGAAAAATGGACAAGTCTTCCTTTTTGCTTATGCTATGGACATCCACGTGTTATTTTTAAAACAATTGTTTATATTATATTATACAATAATGGTGAAAACTTTTCAATGGCTTCAATTAGGCTTTCGTTTCACCAATTTGCAGCTGTTTCAAACTAAAATAGTACCCAATAATAGTGCTAAAATTGATCTAAAAAATGACAAATGGCTTCAATTGGGCCTTCATTGTCCAAAGGTTTCTCACCTCTATTGCCCCCGGACGCTGGTTGCCCTGATATATCAGATTTGTAGCCCTTTTGTACTTATTATCCAATATTTGACAATTTTCGTCAAAGTTTTCCCCCTTAAAAGTTGTCTTTCCCCAATTTGTTCACCCTCTCAAAAAGTGCTTGCTACGTCACTGCCTCTAAGGGGTCAAAAACCCTCTCAAACACCCTTTCCTCCCCCACTTTTCTGATATGGTGGACGTCCCTGTTGGTGCCACATGCCACGGATTCGCCGGTCATTTGTCGGACGTTGAACGATTGAATATAAAACGCCTGCAGGATTATTAGCGGCCACAACGCATAGAGAGACGAACGGGAATCGGACCCCCAAATCCGGACATTTGTCGGACGTTGCCCCCCCCAAATCCGGTCATTTGTCGGACGTTGAACGATCGAATATAAGACGCCTGCAGGATTATTAGCGGCCACAACGCATAGAGAAACGAACGGGAATCGGACCCCAAATCCGGTCATTTGTCGGACGTTGAACGATCGGATATAAGACGCCTGCAGGATTATTAGCGGCCACAACGCATAGAGAGACGAACGGGAATCGGACCCAAAATCCCACCGAATCTTCTGCCGGACTGGTGATTTTTCCACCGAATAAAATATTTTTGTATTCGGTGATGTACGTTGATCCAGTCCGTCGTAGTGTGACAGACCTATGAGATGGAGCCGACGGGGACCCAGCTAATGGCTGCCATTGAGATGCAGGAATGCGTGAATTTGGATTCGTCTATAATTGAGTGTCTGTGGTACCAGGCGGGGTTTTGCGCTTCGTTGGTACTGGGTCTTCACCAACATAAGCAGCTGCGCAGTCAGTGTCACCGCACACAACACATACTAAGTTCGAATGTTTTATCTTTGGCTCGGGCTGTTTATCTTTCACTTGAACAAGTTTGCCACGAAGTGTGTTAACTGGTTTGAAAGATGTGGAAATCCCGTAGGATTTAAAGTGGTAAAAAAGTGGTTTTCTACCCGTTCCGAGATTCCCGATATACTCAGTATGTGGAATGGTGACCCGTATACTGTAAAAATAAGTCCGATTAATTAGCCAAAACGACCGATCTGCCGAGAAAAACATTTTGACTAACTATATTTGTACATGGATTAATGCAAGTTTCCCATTGACTTATTCAATTAGTCATTCTGTCTGAATACAATTTTTTAGTCATATGCTTTGACTAAATATAGTTTCTCTCTGGACGAATTTTGTGTTCCAATTACCAATTCAGTAATTTTGCCACAATGACAAAATTTTCAGTCATTAAAGGAGGATTACGTGATCCTAGCATCCTCTTTTTATGACATTTTTCAGTAGATATCCACGAAAAAATCTTATTTCCAAAATTTCAGTTGATTCCGATTTTGCGTTTGCGAGTTATGCATGATTATGTGTATTACACTGCTCCATAGACAATGTGTTGTAATTTCGTTCTGGTGCACCAGAACGAAATTCAAATTTGGCGATAGTTTTGCTAAACGAATTAATCGGCAAGAAATATTTGGTACATAAACATTATGTAGCCAGAGGTATCCAGTGGTGTAAAAACCCGGTTCTCGACTCCTTACTCTTGGCGGAGGTATGTTTTGACGTAATCCTTTTCCGCAGGAATTAGTTCAGAGCCACTGATGATGGTGTCCGCTCAGTATCTTGGATGTCAGGGTTCAACACTTCGAACAGTTATCAAGCAGTCGAGAAAAGCAAGCGAATTGTCTTTACAATGTAAGGACAGTGGATGCGATGACCTATACATAGGAGAGACAAAACAAACACTAGCGAAGCGCATTTACCAGCATAGGAGAGCTAGCACTTGTTGCAGAGAGTCTGCGGTTTACTCGCATTAGGCAGCACCAATCATTCGTTTGACAATAAGGATGTTAAAATATTAGATCGCGAAAGCAGATGGTTTGAGAGAGGGATCAAGTAAGCTATTTATGTCAAACGAGAGGAACCTTCACGTAACAAGGGAGGCGGGCTACGTCGCAACTTGTTCAGCGATAAAGGATATCCATCAGTGGTTTGGCTCATCTTCGACCTGTGACACAACATCCGCTTCACACGTCAAAGAACTTTTGCCGCTTTAACATCAGTTGGCCTGATGATACATCCAAATGCATAGTTCTGGAGTGAATTTAATGTTGTCATCCACGCTATTGATGTGTTAAACCATCAAATAAACCGTCAAACTCGTTACGGTTACGTACAATGAAAGGGTCATCCACAAATCGCAACCAAAGCTGCGGTTTGGTATACCCGGGTACGACTTTAAGGCTTCTTGTTCGAAGTTTTCCATACACAAGTTCACCAAAAAGGAGAAAAGTTGGTGCTGTTCGGGGATGCGGTCGCTTACACATGCCCTTCTTTTTATCGCCCATTGATACACATGTTCCGAGTTTAAGCGACAAGATGCTGTTGGCATGGTTGTGCAGTTACCAATCAGACGTTCGCGTTGAAGTAAATCTGAGCAAGAACTTCAATCGATATATTTGAAGTTGCCGTGGAAGTTACAGTAAATTTTCAAACTTCATTTCGCAAAATATCTATTGACATAAAATCACTGTTACTTCTTAAAATAAACTATGTCAGGCTATGTATATAGTAATACGGCATACCTTCGCACCAGTGAAACTGTTTACAATTATCGGGACCACAATGCATTCTCGCAATAATTGTGCTAATTACTGATTCACATTTTGTGCTAAAATATTTTTACATGGGTGCATAAATGGGACGATATTTGACATTGTTTTAAGTTGAGGAAAATCTATATACCTAAACCAAACCAATAGCGGTTACCTCACCTTACCTCACTAGGCTGTGTTTGACCATTGTTGGACGTAGCCCTCTTCATTATTCTGCCAGTTTTTTTCTGTCCCTTGTATTTCTTGTCTATGTAGGCCTAGGTCCCATATGGTTAGCAATATCGCCACCTCTTCTGTCATCCTCTTGATCTCTTCCCTGTTCTTGGTTGCCATTCTGAAAGTCGTTTAGTCCAACTGTTATCTTCCCTTCGTGCAAGGTGACCTGCCCATCTCCATTTCGTTTCTTTGAGTTTCACCATAATGTCTTTGACTAGTGTTTGACATCTTATTTCAGTGTTCTTAAATTTAATTCTTAAGGTAACATGTAGCATCTTCCTTTCCATCGCTCTTGGGGCCGATTGTAGTTTCTGTTCCATTTACTTGGTTGTTGTCCATGTTTCAGCCCCATATGTCATTGTTGGTAATACACACTGGCTAAACATTCTACTTCTCAGATGCATTGGTATTCTTATCACATAGAATATCTTGAACCTACCAAAGCAACTCCAACCTGCCTTTATTCTGATCAAAACTTCTTCCCTGGTGTTGTCTTCCCCTTGATTAATAGAAGGATAATGTAAAAATGTGAAACATATTGTCATGCGGGAGTAGAAAACGCCATGGTAGAAAACGCCGTAATTTTAGACGCGGGGTAGAAAACGCCATGTTTTCAATGGGGATGCTATTTGGTATAGCGCGCCCTTCAAGGCATGTTTTCAAAGTGGCGGAATGAGCTATAAAATTCCGAATTTTAAAATTATTAAAATATTTTCCCTGAAACTGATTTATTTTGAAATGAGAGCATTTTATTTTGTAATGAAAACAAGATTTTAGTGTAGAAATAGCTAGAAAACTGGCTGCAAACAGGGTTTCGTACAGAAGCTGACATGTGCGGCATGCTTATTTTGATATGTCAGTTTGACCTTAAAAGCGAATGACCACCAACTTGACCACTGATATACATAGTTTATAATTTCGAGCCTCAAATGTATCCAGATATATCATTATGATCATTAGGTTTAATGTTATGCATGAACTATGAATGAGAAAACTCGAATTTGGTCACAAATACGAAAGTATTCGTGTAATTCTGTACTTTGATTACTTTTAGTAATTTGCCTAGTAAACGGTCAAGTTTGCGTACTGAAACAACGACCAGACCCATCTCAAAGAGGCACTTTAAGGTGGTCACTATCCTATAACGAGAGATGTTTTTGTCAAGCGGTAGTAGCGCCTAAATCCCTTGCTCAAGCATGTAATGGAGTAGACGAATATGCAGAAGATATGAAACTGTGGTATGTGGATGACCCGAGACCATTAATAAACCGTATCAATTGGACTAAGGAAGCGCTTGACAAACTGCTGGACAGAGCTGAATATTGTGGTAAGCATGCCACTTTTGAAATTATAGATAGAGAGGCCTAAAACAACTATCTGCATAATTTATGTTGAAGAAAAAAATGGCATTGTGCAATTTACCGGAAAAGCACAGAAATTGGCACATTGGTAGCTCTTGATCATGTTTTTATTTGGAGTAAAGGTCAAAAATATTCACTTTCCAAGATGGCGGAAAATGTTCACCAAAAAAATTATTTTAGGCCCTAACTCCAGATTTGTTCAGGAAATCAAAAGCTACAACTGAGCCAAATTTGACGCTTTTCCGGAAAATTTCACAATACTTCTGATACTTAACACGATTCTGTAGCACCTTAATTTATGTTCTTCTGCTTATTTTGTTAGGGAGGAACGAGTGTGAATCGAATCCTTGCGCAAATAGAGGGACTTGTCATGACAGAATTGGGAAGTACATATGCACATGCTTGGATGGATATTCCGGTGATCGTTTCGAAATGGGTAAGCAGGAAAAAAATCATGACTAGTGTCTCCATCCGCTTCATTTTTAAAGTATTCTGAAAATGTACTTTGTTTCTGAACTTTTCCTTGCTTGTTCCTTTAGCGTTCTCTGTCATTTTTACATGTTAAAGATCACGAAGCTCCAGTCATCGTCAATGTTCCAGAAAGCATTGTACAAGTCACTGACCCAGAAATGCCAACCGCTATCGTGACATGGACACCACCCACAGGGAGTGACAATTCTGGTTCGCAAACTCTGATATCAAACCATACCCCTGGATCGTCATTCCCGATTGGTGTGACGATAGTGACGTATAACTCAACTGATGATGCAGGAAATACGAGGATGTGGGATATCACGAATTTCACAAAATCAAAACTATTTGATATCAGAAGGACATTTCTCGTTTTAAAAATGCATTTCGATATGTCTCGTGTTTTCTCAGGTCCCACAAAAAATACGTGAAAACGTCGCTATCCGAGCCCTTAATGAACCAGATTCTGAATGGACTTTAAGCATCAGGTCAAATGCTAAAACTAAATAATCTGTACGTTTAGAATGCCTTTGTTTTAATTCTTTTGTTCTTGTTAGATCAAGAGAAACCGGTCATCAACAATGTGCCGGCAAACATAATACAAGACACAGACCCAGGTATGGCAACAGCTATCATGACATGGACACCACCTACAGGGAGTGACAACTCTGGCTCTCAAACTCTGACATCAAGTCATACCCCTGGATCGTCATTCCCGATTGGTGTGACGATAGTGACGTATAACTCAACTGATGATGCTGGAAATACGGCGACTTCGTCATTCACTGTGACGATACAAGGTAACGACTATGATTGGCTCACATAAGACTGCTTTTCATTTAAAAGTTATGATTCTTATTTTAGAAGCGCTTGCAGAATGTTAATGTTAAGTACTAATACCTTAGATCCCGCCTTAGATAGGCTGTCTTAATATATATTCATATCTGGTTAACATACATGTTCTTATGTTTATAGATCTTATTATAAATAATGCGTATGAACCAGTTTCAGAATGGACTTGAAGCATATTACATTAAAGCCATATTATAACATTTCCATACAAAATAGATTAGTATTTCTTTGCCATAAAATGATAGCTTTTATTATCAGATATGCCCCTTTTTAATTTGGAGCCGAATAACTGAGTAAAAGCAAAGAAAATTGGAATTTACTACCAGCGCCGATGTCGTCAATGTGTATCACTCGGTCGGTTGTGTTACGGTGCTATCCTTTGATGTGTATATCCGTCCCGCACACACATACACCTACTGTGTAGTGAACATCGTGTACGCGTTCGACTAATATTTCCATCGTAATAATAAAACGACGGTTCCTGCGTTTTATTCGAAATCTCGGATTTTGACAAAACTACAGCACCTTAAGTCTTGATTTATGCAGGGTATGTTAGTTTAATGAAGTACAATATAATCTAGTAAAAAACAGGATTTTGAAAAATATTGAGGGCGTCTTCCACAGCAAATGTTATAATATGGCTTTAATTAAATGTTAGGTGGATGGATGGAAAGGTTGCTTATCGCATAGCCTCATTTTTAGCCATTTACAGCACGAGGTTCTGATTTGAGTCACGTTTGTAACGTGCTTAGCCATATATCGTGAAACGATATCAATCTGATTGTTTGAGAAAAAATGGTTATCCTACATCCATCAAAAATGGATGGAAGACGCCCTCAATATTTTTCAAAATCCTGTTTTTTACTAGATTATATTGGACTTTGCTTTTGTACAACAGGCCTTAGGTTCAAATCACGCAATCCGTACTAAATGATTTTTTTTGTATTGGTTTGATCCTCGTTAGATCATGAGAAACCGGTCATCAACAATGTGCCGGCAAACATAATACAAGACACAGACCCATGTATGGCAACAGCTATCATGACATGGACACCACCTACAGGGCGTGACAACTCTGGCTCTCAAACTCTGACATCAAGTCATACCCCTGGATCGTCATTCCCGATTGCTGTGACGAGAGTAACGTATATCTCAACTGATGATGCAGGAAATACGATGATCTCGTCATTCACTGTGACGATACAAGGTAGTCTGATACTGTTCTGTAATGTTTACATTCTATTTAATTTCATAATATATGAACCAGTTTCTGATGTCTGTACTTCAAATATTACATTAGTTAAATTTTAGGTCTATAGAAAGGCTGTTTATTTCATAGACACAGATTCCAGTCCTCCGAATGACCCGAGGCCACTGGTTTTAATTGATTTTCATTTTCATTTTTAATAAGACTTACTCGTTTCCACATGGACACTAGTGCAATGTACTGTATGTTTAAGTCTTCGGTTCGGTTAAGTACATAGAGAGATCAAAACAATTATTATGGAATAACAGACCCAGAGTTTACAATATTAACATTTATTCAAATGATAGACGGCGAGAAGCCAGTCATCAGAAATGTACCAGCAAATATAATACAAGAAACAGACCCGGGTATGGCAACAACTACCGTGACATGGACTTCTCCTACGGCTAGTGACAATTCTGGCTCTCAAACTCTGACATCCAGTCATACCCCTGGTTCGTCATTCCCGATTGGTGTGACGATAGTGACGTATACCTTGACTGATAATGCAGGAAATACGATGATCTCGTCATTCACTGTGACGATACAAGGTATTGAGATACCTGTTCTTTAAATGTTCATTGATCTTGTTTAATATTTATGAACCAGTTTCTGAATGGACGTAAACATTACTTTAATTAAATATCAGGTCATATGCAAAAGCGGGTTTTTTGCATTCGTACTAAATGATTTGTCGTATTGGTTTGATCCTCGTTAGATCATGAGAAACCGGTCATCAACAATGTGCTGGCAAACATAATACAAGACACAGGCCCAGGTATGGCAACAGCTATCGTGACATGGACACCACCTACAGGGCGTGACAACTCTGGCTCTCAAACTCTGACATCAAGTCATACCCCTGGTTCGTCATTCCCGATTGGTATGACGACAGTGACGTATAACTCAACTGATGATACAGGAAATACAGTGATTTTGTCTTTTACTGTGACGATACAAGGTAACAATCGTGTCTATTATGTGTTTTTATGTTCATAGACCTTATGTATAAGCATTATATTAATTAAATATTAGGTCCGTGGAAATATTGTTTATTGGGCTATTCCAGAAATTAAAGGCACCCCCTAAAAAAGACATGGGATTCCCAAAATTTTTCACGATTTTTTGCGCTGGGAATCCCCCCAAATGGTCATTATTTTCACAACCCTAAAGAAGACATGGGAATTCCCCAGAAAAAGATACCTTTTTATTTTAGTCTTGGGAATTCCCCAAAAATTTGGCTGTCTTCTTTAGGGACACTGGGAATTTTGGATAAAGTTTTGGTCTGGGAATTCCCTAAAATTTTTGGTACAAACTTATATGTCTTGGGGGGTGTCCCATTAATTTCTGGAATAGCCCATTGACTAGACCCAGACGGTTCAGTCGTCCGAAGGTTGGGACATCACTGGTCACCGAGTTTGCGGTCGCACGTGGATTTAGCTAATTACAGCACTGGAGAGTTTCGTTTTTGTACAACAGGCCCGTTTTAAATCACGCAATCGGTACTAAATATCAGGTCAAATGCAAAAGCTGGTCTTTTACACTTGTACAACAGGCCTTCTGTTCAAATTACGCAATCCGTACTAAATGATTTGTCGTATTGGTTTGATCCTCGTTAGATCATGAGAAACCGGTCATCGATAATGTGCCGGCAAACATAATACAAGAAACTGACCCCGGAATGTCAACAGCTACTGTTGCATGGACATCACCTACAGGGAGTGACAATTCTGGCTCTCAAACTCTGAAATCAAGTCATACTCCTGGTTTGATATTCCCGATTGGTGTGACGATAGTGATATATAACTCAACTGATGACGCTGGAAATACGGTGACTTTGTCATTCACTGTGACGATACAAGGTATTATGATACGGCTTCTGTAAAATGTTTACATCTTTTTACATGAATAAATACATGAAAAAGTTTTTGAGTGGACTTCAAGCATTGCGTTAAATACATATCATGTCCATAGAAAAGTTTCAATTCGATTTCATTTTTAGTAAGACGTACTCCTTTATCACATTAAATTTTCAGTAGAAAGTACATTATGTTTTTGTCTTATTCCTGAAGACCAACGGTTCGTTTAAGTAGGTAACGTGATCAAATCAATTATGAAATTGGAGACTGACCTTATCTTTAGAATATTAACTAGATCCCACGTGTTATTCGCATGATAGACGGCGAAAACCCCGTCATCGGTAATGTACCGGCAAATGTAATCGAGGCCACTGACCCAGGAATGGCGACGGCTATCGTGACATGGACATTACCTACAGGGAGTGACAACTCTGGTTCTCACACTCTGACATCAAGTCATACTCCTGGCTCGTTATTCCCGATTGGTGTGACGATAGTGACGTATTACGCAACTGATGACGCAGGAAATACGATGAATTCGTCATTCATTGTAATGCACATATCAAATGCAACCCCGGCCCCTGGGGACCCGGGGATGGTCCGGGACTTGACATCATGTGACCCGGGATTGGACTCAAAATGTGTCCCGGGGGGAGCCGGGTGTTGGCCGGGATTGGTATAAGACTTGACGTCGGCCAAACACCCGGGAAATTGGGCTGGGACTTTACCCGGGCGAGGGCCGAGATTATGTCATAACTTACCCGGGGTTTTCCAACCAGTAAAATGGGCCGTGAACATGGCCGTGGTTTGCTAGTAAGGATGCCCGCATTTATGGGCCGGGGAATCCTATCACCTGGCCGCAGGGGTCTCACATGAGCCGTGGATGTATATCAATAATCCACTGAGTCGCCACATTAATGTTACTGTTCATATAAATCAATTCAACCAAATTTTGCAGTAGGCTAGACCATGTATTTGCTATTTAGCAGGGCTCTAAAGTTATCATGTTTAACCAGACCACACTGGCTTCTTGACATGCACGTGCAAACGAGAGCCTGCTATACGCTTATTTATGCCAAATGTATTGTTTTTTATATTTTTTTACGTTATTTATTTAAAGTTTTAACCATCCGCCGAGAGTTAAGTTTTAAATTATTAGGCCTACACTCAAAAACAAAACTGACCGTGTTAATAAAAGAATCCATGATACTTTTGTGACATCTGCGATCGACTGCTACATGGCCATAATACTTAATATTATACTATAGGTAGTGTACATGTTCTATATAAATTCTCAAGCTGTATTTGTCTTCTTTAAAAAAATAGGTGTACATGTATGATATGAAAATTTAATTGAATGTCTTGTGTTAATAAATTATACTGGTTTTCAAACCTATATTATATTTTCATGTTGGAGCGTTTAACAATATCATTAATCACAAATCGTTGAAAGGATGTTTTAAATAATATCCGAAATGGCAACCTCGTGAAACAAAATATTAATAACTTGTGCACCAAAAGTTTGATAGATGGTCATTTGATTTTAAACAAGTTACAAGATAGGCCTATTTGGATGGGGTATGGTCCTTTACAGAATAGCCTCATTATAATTGAAGTTGCATTTTGAATTGACATAAAAAAATCATATATAGGCCTATAATATTATGTGCTTAAAATGTTTAAGCAAAGATCGCCACACCGTTTTCTGCACAGATGTAAACATAGTAAATGCAGTGATCTGTTTCTTTCAAATCTTTGATGTTTTAATCATATAGACCTACATGTAGGCCCTATATCAATTCGATATTCCTGGTTAATTCCCGGCATTTTCCGACCCGCCATTCATGCCTCGTAATATATTTAAAACAAGCATGCATATTAATTAAATATAGGGCGCTTGCACGATTAAAAGGTTGCTAAAAATGACCTGCATTGAGAGTCAGTCAAGTGCGGTGGAGAACAAAGATACTATTATCATCCTATTATTTGGCCTATTATAGTACTATTATAATATTTGAAGCGTAATCCACCCAGCATATCCAGAGCTCGGCAGTCCATTGAAGATATACCTGCCGAATTTTGAGCCCGCATGACAAGATTGCCGCGATATTAAAACCATATTAAGATCCAGGCCTATATCCGATGCTCAGGGCCGGGAACTTGGGCCGGGGAATACCCGGGGTTTTCATCGGTTTGCATCGGATATTCGCCCCGGGGGGGCCGGGGAGTGGCTGAGAGTTTTGCCCGGATGGGTCCGGGACTGGCCAGGTGATTACCCGGGACTTGAACATTTAAACCCAAAATCCACGGCCCACGACCCGGCCATTCCCGGGTCCCCAGGGGCCGGGGATGCATTTGATATGTGCATAACGATACAAGGTATTCTAATATATCTTATTAATCTAATTAAAAAACTAGTTTCTAAGTGAACTTCAAACATTAATTAAATATCAGGCCCGTAGAAAGGTTGCTTATTTCATGGACTCCAACTCCGAAGAACCCGAGGTCACTGGTTTCAATTCCTTTTTATTTTTAATTAGACGTATTCCTTCACCACATGTAGACTTGCAATAAAAGGTACATTATGTTTAAGACCTATTCTTGAAGACCAACGGTTCGATTAAGTAGATCGAGAGATCAAATCAATTATGGCATCACAGACCTACTATTTAGAATATGTGACCAGCTCCAACAAATCCGAGAACAAGTCGCCAGACATTGTTTTTGAATTATAGGCTTTTAAAGATGACAATGACATTCCCATTAAAAAAAATCAAATTTCGGATTTGACTGTGGGACTGTGGGGCTTTATTTAATCAATAAATAACAGTTGAACTATTATAATCCCTATTTAATTCTGTGTAAGGCAGGAAACTAATTGGCCTATTACTCAGAATAGCAATTTGGCAAACATATTAAGGTATCACTTACAAAATTATCCATATCTTAAAAAGTATTGATGCTATTTATATTGGTGTCATTTTAAAGCTTATTGTCTAGTACTTACATTTTTATTCAAATGAAATGTCAAAAATGCGACTTGTTCCTGGTTTTGTTGGAGCGGTTCTCGGCTTTCGCGGTTCTCGGCATTCGCTGTTCTCGTTAAATGTGGGTTGGCGGCAGGGAAAAAATATGTCCATTTATTTTTGTTGTTGAAAATTAGAAAGAAAATATTTAAAAAGATCCAGACAAAAAATGTAAACTAGCTCAGTGAGCACGCATTTATTGAACCAGTGAAATAAATTGGAAATGACACACTTTGTGGTCTTAACCCTGAAATTACGGAAACTTTTGGGCCTCATAACTGCCAAATTGTCCAAAGTATATAAAAGTATACACATTTAGAATGGAAAAGAAATTCATCTGCGAGGTCAAATGCTAATTTTTTGAGAAAATCCCCCCAAAACGTTTTTTTTTTTGCCAAATTGTTTTGGATCAGGTAACAAAAAATTTCTTGAGTCAAAAATATTTGTTTATTAGTTTTTTTAAACTATAAAAAACCTCTACGACCTTTTTTTTATTGTTTCTAGTTTAATCAAATTGTAAATTGTAAAAAACGGAAAAAATCATAGAATCCGAGGTACAACACGGAAAATGACATTTTTCATGATTTTTGTATGGATTTTAGAAAACGGTAAACTTCGGTCTCTAGCTGAAGGCCACACTCGCCATACCTCAGTGAACATACATATTTCTGTGTATAATATTTGGGTATTTGCCAAATGCCAAATATGGGCAAATATGGGAATTATGACCAATATTTATGAATGCTGAATGTGACTCAATAAATCTCAAATTGGCATCAACGCGATTGAAAATTGGTCTTATTGCGCAATGGACCATTGACAATGATGTATCCACATCTCTCTGTCAGGGGCGTAGCAAGCGGGGGGACAGGGTGGACGAAGTCCATGGGCTCCGAGGGTTCAGGGGCCCCAAGCAAAAGAGAAAATGAAATAAGCGCTCATTAAGGAGATACTAAAAGGCAGGGCCGAATTTACCTGGGCCAGGCCAAAATTTGGAGGCCCAAACTCACCGTAAGGACGGCATTTGCACTCAAGAGGCCAAGTTTGGTTTACAAATTGGGGGCCTACTATAAGATCGACAGTGGTGGCAGAAGCATTGTACGACGTAAATTAGAAGGAGATAAGCATATTTTGTTCCGATCTTACTAGGCGAATTAAATTTTTGATTTCAAACCATTTGAGCACAAAATGAAGATGAAATTTGCTATGTGAAGGGCTAGTATAATATGCGAGAAGCGCACGCAATTTTGCCATATTTTGGTCCAAAACACGCTTTTGTCGGGCTAAGAAGAACATGCACAGGGCAATTGTTGGGCCCCTCTGGCCCAAATGGTAAATCCGGCCCTGCTAAAAGGGCCCCGTGCATGCTATGCTAAAAGGGCCCTGTGCTATTTCTTGTCCATGGGCCTCCGAGGCTCTTGCTACGCCCCTGCTCTCTGTGTGATATAATATTCATTATTATTTATAGATAATGAAGATCCTATGATTGGCGATGTTCCAGAAGCTATAATACAAAATGCTGACATGGGAATGGCAACAGCCCTCGTGATTTGGACATCACCTACAGGGAGTGACAACTCTGGCTCGCAAACTATGACATCAAGTCATGCTCCTGGATCGTCATTCCCGATTGGTGTGACGATAGTGACGTATAACGCAACTGATGATGCAGGGAATACGGTGACCTCGTCGTTTAATGTGACGATACAAGGTATTTGGACATTGTCTTCTGTAAAAATGTTTAGAATGTTTCTTCGGACTGCTAAAATATTAGTACTGTAGTGAAGAGACTGAGTTGGAGTGCTAGTACTTAGTAGAGTCATCCCAAGACGTTTTGTTTGGTCAGACTTAGTGCATAATATGCCAGGCGTCAGGCGATAACGGATGTTAAAACTACAAGCACCAGCAATGGCTGTAAAAGAATTTCTTTTGATTAGAAACATTCATTCCATTGATAATACTTTATTACTATATCATTTTCACGTTGCTCTAGTCTATTTCAATGGAAATAGGGTATTCTGACTGGCCATTTTGGTCGCGATCTTGAATTGAAAAGATACGAATGTAACTAAATGGGCACATATTTATTTCTGTTGATTAGAAACATTAATTGCATTGATATCTTTTCATTATTAGATTATTTGTATGTTGCTATAGTGTGTTTTAATGGAAAACTCCTATTTGGCGGCCATTTTGGACACTATCCTTAATTTTACTTGACCAAAGCAAATTTCTAGAATAGTCACGACCCCCCCCCCGCATAGAGTAAGTAATGTTGTTGTTGTTTATGAAAAAATATACCTTTCCCATATTTTGTACAATCTACATGTTTGAATTATATTGTATAGAAGATGAATACGGGGTGTTTTTATGACAAAACAAACACAACATGTTGGTACGATTGAACACCTGTAAAACATTTACATCCCAGCAAACACAAACGTTTTATAGAAAACGTGTATCAAACGTTTTAATAATATACGGTATCAAACATTCAGAAAGCATTTGGCATATATAACATGAAACTTAATGCAAAACATAAACATAAAAATAAGTTTACAAAATATGCCCAAAATGTTGGCCAAAAAACGTTTTGCAATAACATTTTGACATTTTTAAAATGCTGTTGTAGCGTTTTTAATATAAAATGTTTTAAAAATGTTTCCATGACCTTGATTATAATTAACCCGACATTTAAATGATATTAAAATATTTTGACCAAAACCAAAATGTGTTCATAACATAATATATGTTTGTGTTTGATGGGATGTTACTAGATTGAGCTTGATTTTGAAGTACCTCATAATAATGTTACCGCATGTAAATTTAATTTTACCGATTTGTAATACAGTGTTATATTAAGGTCTTATTCCTTAATTTCATGCAGATTACCGATGTCCTCAGCCAGAATTCCAAATATCGTTGAATTCCTCAATTATAATACAATCACCAGGCTACCCGGCTGGTTACTTGAATGACATGCGATGTGAGTGGACTGTATCATCAGCAGCGATGCGTAGGGTACTGGTTCAATTCCTCGACTTTGAAGTCGAAAACGAATATGACTTTTTATATATTGGAACTACCGACAAACCAAGATCTTATCAGTTCACCGGTTATCAAATTCCTCAGTCATCCATTTTATCTTCAGTTAACGAAACACTACTGTTTCAATTCACATCAGACGAGGATGTCACTCAACGAGGATTCTCCTTGTTACTAAAGAATAATGAAGGTGAGAAAGGTGAAGGCATTTATTAGTCTAGGAGCAAGGGGTTTTGAAAATGGTCGATTTCAACACCCATGTCAACCAATCTGTGATACCATGAAGTGTTAATATGGACCTTCTAGATCACTGCTAGAGGAGTAGTGAACTCCAATTGGGTATGTTTTTCGCTGGAGGTCACGAAAGATCACACAGGGGTAAAAACCTGAAAATGCTTCGATCTTGTTGAAAGATATATCAATTACTCGTCTGATGACAAGGATTTAAAAAAATGTATAGTTTTTTAATAGGATAACTCAATAACGATAGATCGTAGATAGCACAAACTGTACATTTTTAATGATGGTCATGATGTCATTAGACGAGTAACATGATATACCTAAAAAAAATGGGGTCATTCGGTATGAAACTTTGAAAAAAGGATGGTCATTGGGGTAACAAATTGTAAAATGGGAGTCTTTGGGTACAGGATTGCCAAAAGAGTATCATTAAGTACACATAAATAAGTGCCAAACTGGCGGAGAACACAAATACCACCTAAATTGGGGAATTAAAAGGGGGGTCATTGGGTAGCAGGAAATAGAAAAAGGGCGTCATTGAGTACATGAATTTTTTTAAAGGGGGTCATTGGGTAATAGGTAGGACCATAACACAAAAAAAGGGGGTCATTGGGTACAAGCCGGTTTGAAAAAGGGGGTCTATCCCGAGGCACATGATGCATATCTGTTATGGAAGTGCCCCCCGGGATATTTACATGTAAGTTTAATTTGATCAATTTGTAATTTACATTGTTTTATTTTGCCATAAGGTTGATATTATTCCTTAATTTTTACGTAGATATCCGATGTCCTCAGCAAGAATTCCAAATATCTTTGAATTCCTCAATTATGATACAATCACCAGGCTACCCGGCTGGTTACTCGAATGACATGCGATGTGAGTGGACTGTATCACCAGCAGCGATGCGTAGGGTACTGGTTCAATTCCTCGACTTTGAAGTCGAAAACGAATATGACTTTTTATATATTGGAACTACCGACAAACCAAGATCTTATCAGTTCACCGGTTATCACATTCGTCAGTCATTCATTTTATCTTCAGTTAACGAAACACTACTGTTTGAATTCACATCAGACGAGGATGTCACTCAACGAGGATTTTCCTTGTTACTAAAGGATAATGAAGGTGAGAAAGGTGAAGGCATTTATTAGTCTAGGAGCAAGGGGTTTTGAAAATGGTCGAGTTCAACACCCATGTCAACCAATCTTTGATACCATGAAGTGTTAACATGGACCCTCTAGATCACTGCTAGAGGAGTAGCTAGTGGACTCCAATTGTAGGGTATGTTTTTCGCTAGAGGTCACGAAAGATCACACAGGGGTACATACCTGAAAATGCTTCGATCTTGTCGAAAGATATATCAATTACTCGTCTGATGACAAGGATAAAAAAAAATGTATATTTTGTTTTATAGGATAACTCAATAACGATAGATCGTAGATAGCACAAACTGTACATTTTTAATGCTTGTCATGATGTCATTAGACGAGTAACATGATATATCTTTCGACAAGATCGAAGCACTTTCAATTTTTTACCTATGTGTGACCTTTCGTGACCGCTAGCGAAAAACGTACCCTACAATTTGTGTCCCCTTAGCAGTGATCTAGAGGGTCTATCCTAACACCTCATTGTATTAAACATTGGTTAAATCAATCTTTAATTAAAGTCCGTATGAGATTTAGCTCCTAGACTATATTTTCTATCACAGGATGTAGAAATAATAAAAGTGACACACAATCATCCATACGTGAAAAAAGTATACATTGCGGATTGTCTTGTATGATATTTTAGTATCACACGATACATAACAAATAATTACAGGTTACCTTTATTCTGTACAAACAACATGTTTGTACTATGCAGAGAAGATGAATACTTGATATTTTAGTATCACACGATACATAACAAATAATTATAGCATACTGCAGTTACTGTCCGTTTTCCTATACACAATACACAGTGCTCTAACCATTGACGCGTGACCTCTACAAATAGCGTACGTTAGAAGTATGGGGATTTGCCTAGTTAACGTCGCTGTGTGAAAAATAACCGGCCAATATTAAAAGTATTCTTCTAAAATTCTAGAAAATATAGTTTTGTAACATGTCCTAAATATTTAGCTAATTTAGATGTTTGGAAATATTCGTACTTTGGTGTTTTAGTGTATGTTATAGGTAATAGTACATTGCCTAGTTAACGTCGCTGTGTGAAAAATAACCGGCCAATATTGAAAGTATTCTTCTAAAATTCTAGAAAATATAGTTTTGTAACATGTCCTAAATTTTTAGCTAATTTAGATGTTTGGAAATGTTCGTACTTTGGTATTTTAGGAAGGACATGTAAACGACAGATAACACCAAAAAATATGAAGAAATTATTTCCAAACCGTGTTAAGTCAACAATCATTATGTTGCTCATTTTCAAGAATGCTGGTTAACAAAAAGCAGACCATTGTCTCATTTCGTGAACAAAGGTCCACATACCATTGTTTCCTTTCGTTTCCTTTATAATCGGTTACCCAACTGAAGCTATAATACCAGCTCATTGCGATACCGCACATATAAAACAGACACATGTGCACAACCAGAGAAGATCTGATTTAATCAGTTGAGCTGTTTTCAATGAGTGTTATCTTGGTTTAATAGCTTTTAATGGGGTTTAAGTCCTGCAAAGGTCGTGGTGAATTCTACTGTAGACATGACTACATCATGGCTTACTTTATTCTGTACAAACAACATGTTTGTACTATGCAGAGAAGATGAGTACGGGTGTTTTTATGACCAAACCAACACAACATGTCGGTACGATTGACCACCCTGAAAACATCCCACAAACCCAGAAAAGGGTTTGTGAACTGGGGTTATAAACGGTATCAAACGTTTTAATAACATTTAGAAAACATTTTTGACAACTTAATGCAAAACATTCTTACATAATGTTATTAAGTGTTGACAAAATGTTTTGCCAAAAAACATTGTGTGATGACATTTGGACAACATTTTTTAAATGTAGCGTTTTGTTTTCGTATGAAATAATTTTAAAAGGTGACCTTTATCATGTTTATATAATTAACCCGATATTTAAATGGTAAAAAACCGTTTTGACCAAAAACCAAAACTCATTTATAACACGTTTATAACGTTTTTAAAAATGTTTGTGTTTGCTTGGATGTAGATTACGCTTGATTTTGAAGTACCTTATATTTATATGTTATTGCATATTTACATGTAAGTTTAATTTAATCAATTTGTAATACAGTGTTAAAGTATGCCGTAATGTTGATATTATTCTTCAATTTCACTTAGACATCCGATGTCCTCAGCCAGAATTCCAAATATCGTTGAATTCCTCAATTATAATACAATCACCAGGCTACCCGGCTGGTTACTTGATTGACATGCGATGTGAATGGACTGTATCACCAGCAGCGATGCGTAGGGTACTGGTTCAATTCCTCGATTTTGAAGTCGAAACCGGATATGACTTTTTATATATTGGAACTACCGACAAACCAAGATCTCTTCAGTTCACCGGTTATCAAATTCCTCAGTCATCCATTTTATCTTCAGTTAACGAAACACTACTGTTCGAATTCACATCAGACGGTATTATCACTCCACGAGGATTTTCCTTGTTACTGAAGGATATAGCTAATAATGAAGGTGAGAAAGGTGACGGTATTTATTTTCTATCACGGGATGTAGAAATAATAAAAAGCGACACACAATCATCCATAATTATGGCTATTCATCTGAAATTGATCAATAGTGCACTGACCAATAGATACGTGAAAAAAAGTATGCATTGCAATTTCAAGATAATTATGATGACCTGAGATTTTTTGTTTAAATCACTAAAGTGTAAAGACCACAATTTACAATGCGCCGTCCTTTTTTGAACAGATTGGAGCCCACTGGTTGGGTGCCGGGTGGCACTTCCATAACGGATATGCATCATGTACCTCGGGATAGACCCCCTTTTTCAAACCGGCTTGTACCCAATGACCCCTTTTTGTGTTATTGTCCTCTAATTACTCAATTACCCCCTTTTCTGGTACTCAATGACACCACTTTTTCTATTTCCTGCTACCCAATGACACCACCTCCCCCCCATTTTAATCCCCAAAGTTAGGTGGTATTAGTGTTCTTGAGAAATAATGGGATTTCTCAAATCCCCGCTGAAATCAATCATCCAGTTGCTTATTGTTAATTGATTCAAATTCCCAAAGTGGCCAAGTTTTTTTTCTCGCAGTTTGGCACTTATTTATGTGTGCTCAGTGACACTCTTTTGGCAGTCCTGTAATACCCATGTTTCATACTGAATGACCCCATTTTTATTCCGGTTGTGTACTGAATGACCCCATATTTTTGTAATTGTATATTTGACCTAAAAGCCCCCTACTTTTAACATTTGGCCGAGGCACACCCCTGCCATTTCAGATAGGGAGTGCCTCCCCGGGGTTGGGTAGCAAAATCGTTATGCAGCGGATGAATCTGTGGGATTTGTTTTCATCAAAACTGTAAAATAATCATTTCTGCATCTTACTCTGAAATTTGCATACTTTTGACTATACAGCTTGGTATTTTTCAGTGATTTTTAAGCACTTTTTCAGATGCTATGCAAGAAAATGGTCAAGTACTGCCCAGCTGCTAACTATTTAACCAACAGAGTGACGCCTCATCATGCGTCGCTGGCTGTACTGTCTACGTCGGTACAGTAGCATATGGGTACATTCAAATGGCCAGACTAACAACCCCCTTGGCATGCTTGGTAAAATGTACTTTTCAAATACCCGGGTAAGATGGGGGTTAATAATTTTAGTCGCTTATAATCTGTGTATACTAGTATAATTTCTTTATCCTCTTCTAAACACTTTGTCTCATTATATTATTAGACACATCAACTTGCGCTGATAATTGGAAACCATTCGGTAATCACTGCTACTATTTTGCTGAAAGTGCTAGGGTCAGTTTCTCTCAAGCTCAAGCTGAGTGCCAAATTATGGGCGCGAATTTAACCAGTATCCATAGCCAAGAGGAGCAGGACTTCATTGGATGTAAGTTTAGTGTCATAGCGTAATTTGTGCTGGCATGGGGTGAGGGAGGAAGGGGTAGATTGATTGATTGATTCGAATTTATTTGAAATAACAACATTTATAAAGTAATAAAGATCATATTTCACAAATTTTTTACATCTTAAAAATTACATTAAAAAGAAATACGATAACGATAAAAGATTACAATTCAAAACAAAATGTTGTTAAAACAGGATCACCCATGAAAGTCATAAATAAATAATAACTTATTTAAAATGGGGTCCTTGGTAAAAAGGGACGGAAAGAAACTAGTCATGTGGTCATAGAACACGTAGTGACCCTTTAGTTACTTTTGACCAAAAATGAATCAGTGAGTATTACAGAGCCACTACCATGACTACGTTGACAATACATTGTGTGCAAGTGGTTTCACTCTGCTATGTTATTTGTGGCAGGAAATGCATTTTGAAGGTATTTCGTCTCAAACCGGAAGTAATTCATTAATGACCTTTGAACCCAAATCTGTGAACACCTCATTGGCACTGGCTATACTAAAATTCGGAAATAGAGAATCTAGTTCGCGTCTGACGTCACCTGCTAATCAAACTCAGATACGGTCGGTTTGTTTACTTGATAAGGGTGCAAAAGTTAGGTTTTAGTAATAGGACACTTTCTTTGCCTTGTCAAAAACGCGCTTACTAACCAATCACGTGCTGTGGGGAGTTGATTGACAGGATCTGTGTGTCTGCCTGACTGCTCGTCCCTCTTGACTGTAAATTGCTGGAAGTCTTGGTGAACTTTTAACATGGTAATCACAATGCTATCTTCAGTAGATAGCAGATGTCAGAGACACAATGATTCTGCTTGAAAATTTTTTTAACCAGCTTCTTGCTCAAATTATGCTCAAAATAAGTTAATTAGATTAAAATAGTCTGAAATTAAGGACAATCAAAAACATGTTGGATCATTCAGATTTCCCACCACCAAATAGAATTATATGGTTGTGCGCCCTTAATTTCACTTCTCAGACAAAACCATGGATAGCTAAAGTAAGCATTAAAATGAGCAGAAATTTGCATAATTTTGGCAAAATTTGGATTGGTCATGATTAGTAATGTTAAATACTGCAAGTGTACCACAGATGGGAGAGATCGAATAATTTTTAATGATTTTAAGCAGCCTTTTCTTTACAGAAACACTGGTATGATTTTACCTGTAAAGTAGGCAATTCCCGGACATCGTAGACTTCGAAGGCCACCCGTAAAAAATAATGACGGTCAATCTATATTTTTTTCCCAGCCAGAGGGATCAGGCAAGGGCTGATTTCAACCATCATAGCTGTCGCTTAAAACTGAGTCGCTCCTGTGAAGAATAAATGACGTTTTCTTAAGGCAAATTTAGCACATATCTCTATGGGACTCTGATTTGGTGGTGTGAGATCATGTGTGGCAGAAGAGGAATATTGAAAGGATTTCATCTTAGACCGGAAGTGACCCTTAATGACCTTTGACCCCAAATCTGTGAACACTCCGTAGAAACTGGTATTGTTAATGCATGTGTGCAATTGGCACCAATATTAATTTGTTTCCGATTCGGTATGTTGTAGGTATTTCGCCTTAGACAGGAGATGACTTAATGACACTGGCTAATGTCAATGCACATATGCAAGTGGAGTCACTCTAGTGGGGTCATATTTGGGCTTTTCATAACCACGGAGAGCAAAGGAAGGTTTGAAGGTGGATTCTGGTGCTAAAAAGTATTTAGAAAAAAATGAGCTCCTATATCCCTCCCAAAAGTGTGGGCTAACTCCAGGAAACGGCAAAATCCAAAATGGCTACCGGCAGCCATCTTGGAATTCAGAAGATTACATAACTTTTGAATATATCAGGCTACAGACATGACTGAGGTGTCATTTCCTGCTATATTTATGATCAGGAATACATACCAAGTGTTACTTTTTCATATTGGGGTCATCTTCATCATGAAATCCAAGATGGCCGCCAATAACCATATTGATTATTTTCATATTTGCACATTTACAGACCCCCTCTACCTAGAAATACCAGTTAGGTGTTATTTTTAATTAAATTTATGGCTAGAAATTCAATCCGAGGTTTTATTTTGCCATTTAGAGTTCAAATTTAGCTTGCAAAATTCAAAATGGCTGCTGGCGGCCATATTGGAAATTTGAAAATACCATGGCATTTGAACCAAATGGCTTAAAATATGCAGATTTGGCTGTTTTTTAACTAATTGCATGGAGAGTAATCCAATCCAGAGGTTAGTTAATCATTTTGAGGGCATCTTAAGGATGAATTCCAAGATGGCTACCAATTTCAGAGTTATTTCTACAGTTAGTAGCCATCTTAATTATGACAGTCATGGTGATCACGGTTGTTTGAATGGAAGGTGGCAGAAAACGGCAGCATGCATGGTTGGTGTAGATAATTAAGTGTATTTTTCCCCTATGGATGTTTTTATTTGGTGTCATTGTCTAGAGTAGACAGAAAAGTATTAGTAACATTTTTTCCATCAAATGGCCGCCATTTTGGATTTCGAAATGGCTGCCATTTCCAAAGGATTTTGCCTTATAACTTGAGGCGTAAATGCCGATCATGGTGGCAATACCTTCCTGTCATCATGCCTAAGTAGTTTTGGCAATGCTTTGCTAACATCTCACTGGATAACAGCCATCTTGAATTTCAAAATGGCCGCCATTTCAGGACCAATAAGCATCATAACTTGGGATTTGAATGAAGTATGAAATCCATTTTTGTGACAATAGTCACATTTATTATGCCAAGGAGTTCAAAAAACATAGTATTGATTTGCTTTATTCATATCTTAATGTATGAAAGCTATCTAAAATTTCAAAATTGCCACCACTTTAGACCAATATGCTAAACAACCTAAGATGTGAACCTAATATTACTATGTCGAAGCGATCCAATATCTGCACTGGACCCCATCCATATCATATTCTTAAACGGGACTCGTTATAGAGAACAGCATACTTTTCATGGCACTCATGGTTAAGAACATTGAATGAACTGTCTAAGGTGATGCCTAATAAAATGTCATCACTTTCATCTGTTATGGCACTTGCATTAGTGTTACAACAGTTCTCATCTGCCTTACACTTGCAACTCTCTGTGCGCATGGTAGATTGTTCTTCCCACAAGTGAATGATCTCGATGAACCAGGTTTCTGCAGTCAAGATAGGGAAGATCCCCTGGCAAGACCTGTCTTCATTCTTGCTCCCGCCTAATTTGCAAGGTTCTGGTATATTGGATCAAGGACATTGTCTTGAGCTCAAATATGGGCTTGCTCTGAAGATATGGTAAGATATGTATGGGACTTAGATTTAATTTGCACCAGGTGGTCTATGGAAGGAGCCGAAGTTGCTACCAAGCAGCAGACTTGATCAGAACCTGTAGGGCAGAGCTCTTCTTGCCAACACCACACATTTTGCCTTTGGTGTCTGCTCCAGTTGTCGCAAGAAATCCAGGCATCTCTCGAACCAGTTTGTCATTATATGGGTTAATAAAGTTTTACCCTCCTGCTGTTTGAACTTCTGTATGTGACTATCTTTGTGTTGGCTCTAAGCTCAGGAAGTCTGCAAAATATGATCAACCACCAGGCAGTGTCCTGGGTGAAGAAGACAACTTCATTAACTGGGTCTGCCATGTCCTAAGAAACTGCAAGGAACATCAAGCTTCCACAGGTGTGAGAACACACAAAAAATCTGACACATTGGTGATGCTTCATGCCCTAGAAATAGTCAAAGCAGACCCTGTAATTGAAGTTGACTTCTTCAGGCAGGACACTGACTGATGGGTGATCATATTTCACAGTTATATATAACTTCAATCCATATATAACAAATCGGGTCAAGAGAAAGCTTGAACAGACACAAAGGGGAAAGTTTGTTGCATTTGGTAAGAAAGTGCCCTAAAGGTCCTGATCAAGACTCCAAATCATTTCATATGGGGCATAATTCTCTTCCACGGTAAACCAAACAGCTTCCGTGGTAAACCTTATAGCGCCATCACTTGATGAAAGTACGTTATTAGTAGGCGTGAGTTAAAAGCTATCTGGGCTAGAACTATTGCGACTGTAGGGGTGAGCTTGCCTACAGGTAAAAAAAATACTCGTGGCGGTTACATTATACACGTCTAGTTTAGGGCGACGGGTGGGGGGGGGGGGATTAGACACTTAAAAGTGAACACCTAAATAACATATTTTAACTTCCATGGCCATCAAACACAATTTTAAAGTCAGATCTCGAATGCTATATCATAACCCTTTCCTGTATTACTGTGTAGTTTAAATAGGCCTATTAATATAATATAATAATAATATTAAATGCTATTTTATTATTTTGTTATTAATTGAAAATCTAAAATAGTATAAATCGTATATGATGCCTTAAATTAAAGTTTAAAACGTTCTTCCAATATTAAAAACTATTATTAAAAAATCCCTAACATCTCAGACAACACCCCCCACACACCCCCACACACCCAACACCTACACACCCTACACCAACAATCACATGCCAAGTCTTGGAGCAAGTCTACCTTGTGCCCATCCAGCATTGCTTCGCTAAAATACACTACCCTATTACGAGCAATGGAATAGCCCGTCAATCATGCACAGTGGTTGCTCCTGGAAGGAAGATTATACCCGATATGACGCGGTTGCTCATGGAAGACAAGAAGGATTATACCCCTTTTCAATCATTTCGGCACTTGTTGAGCTGAGCAAGGATGAAACACCACTAGCAAATGTAATTCCACATCATTCAGCCTGTTAAGAATTCTTTTGTTTGCTTGACAAATCTAAAATAGTATAAATCGTATATGATGCCTTAAATTAAAGTTTAAAACGTTCTTCCAATATTAAAAACTATTATTAAAAATCCCTAACATCTCAGACAACACCCCCCCCACACACACACACCCAACACCTACACACCCCTACACCAACAATCACATGCCAAGTCTTGGCGCAAGTCTACCTTGTGCCCATCCAGCATTGCCTCGCTAAAATACACTACCCTACTACGAGCAATGGAATAGCCCGTCAATCATGCACAGTGGTTGCTCCTGGAAGGAAGATTATACCCGATATGACGCGGTTGCTCATGGAAGACAAGAAGGATAATACCCCTTTTCAATCATTTCGGCACTTGTTGAGCTGAGCAAGGATGAAACACCACTAGCAAATGTAATTCCACATCATTCAGCCTGTTAAGAATTCTGTTGTTTGCTTGACAACACAAGGAATATATCTGCTACACTAAGATGTAAGAAAATTTGAAAGTCATCAACATGTTACCATCTACAGTATGGCATGACCCCTACAAAGCACACATGCAAGCACATCTGTGAGCTCAAGACAATATCCTTGATGATCCAATAATAATGTATCAGACCCTTACAAATTAGGCTGAAACAAGAAGGATGACAGGCGGGCATGCTCTTGCTGTTCATGACTGTAGAATCCGCAGCACCTGAGGTAGTGGTAGAGCTATTAAAGTGTAACTGTGTTATCAGCTATTGTTTAACCCGATCATGCACCTGTACGAAGAACAATCTACACTGAATGCACAGAGTTGTGTGTGTGAGGCAGATGAGAATTGTTGTAACACTAATGCAAGACCCATAACAGATGAAAGTGATGACATTCATGCTCCACCAATGAAAGCTCAATATATGAGCTTAATAATCATACCGTGTACTTAAAAATGGTGTTTACCATGTTGGCAATTGAGATTGAATAGCTATACCATGACGGGTATGCCATTCTCTATAAGGGCATTCACAGTTTCAGTATCTGATATGGATGCCGTTCATTTTAGTTTACACATATATTATTATATTGGATCTCTACGACACAATAACATTAGGTTTATAGCCCCAAATGCACTTTATATGGCATTCACATCCTAAGTTGTTATATTTGGTATAAAATGGCAGCCATTTTGATATCTTTCATTCATTAAGTATATCTAAACAAATCTATGTTTTTGTACTTCCTGGCATAACAAATGTGGTTATTTTGAAATTCAAGATGGCTGTCATCCAGCGAGATGTTAGCAAATCATTGCCATAAACTCCTTTGGTATAAGAACGTTGGCACCATAATCGACATTTTGGTGTGCATTTACACCTCAAGTTATAAGGCTAAATCCTTTTGCAATGGGGGTCATTTTGAAATCCAAAATGGCAGCCATACGGTTCATGGAAAACCATCCTTAAAAAATGCAAATATACCTAATTACCTACACTAACCATGCATGCTGCCGTTTTTCTGGCAACTTCCATTGAAACAACCGTGATCGCAAATACAGATATATGATGACTGTCATAAATTAAGATGGCTACTAACTGTATAAATAAGCCATTTTGAAATCCAAAATGGCGGCCATTTGATGGAAAAAATGTTACTAATACTTTTTTGTCTACTCTAGACAATGACACCACAAAAAAAATCAATAGGGGAAAAAATACGTAATTATCTACACTAACCATGCATTCTACCGTTTTCTGGCAACTTCCATTCAAACAACCGTGATCACAAATAGAGATATATGATGACTGTCATAATTAAGATGGCTACTAACTGTATAAATAACTCTGAAATTGGCAGCCATCTTGGAATTCATCCTTAAGATGACCTCAAAATTATTAACTAACCTCAGGAGTGGATTCCTCTCCATGCAATTAGTGAAAAACAGTCACATCTGCATGTTTTTAAGCCGTTTGGTTCAAATGCCATGGTATTTTCAAATTTCCAATATGGCCGCCAGCAGCCATTTTGAATTTTGCAAGCTAAATTTGAACTCTAAATGGCAAAATAAAACCTTGGAATGAATTTCTACTCATAAATTTAATTAAAAATAACACCTAAATGGTATTTCTAGATAGAATGGGTCTGTAAATGTGCAAATATGAAAGTAATCAATATGGGTATTGGCGGCCATCTTGGATTTCATGATATAGATGACCCCAAAATGAAAAAGTAACACTTGGAATGAATTCCTGATCATAAATATAGCAGGAAATGACACCTCAGTCACGTCTGTATGCTGATATATTCAAAAGTTATGTAGTCTTCTGAATTCCAAGATGGCCGCCGGTAGCCATTTTGGATTTTGCCGTTTCCTGGAGTTAGCCCACACTTTTGGGAGGGGTATAGAAGCTCATTTTTTTCTAAATACTTTTTAGCACCAGAATCCACCTTCAAACCTTCCTTTGCTCTCCGTGGTTACGAAAAGCCCAAATATGACCCCACTACTCTAACTATGCTATGTTATTTGTGGCAGAAGATGCATTTTGAAGGTATTTCGTCCCAGACTGGGAGTGATCCCTTAATGACCATAGACCCCAAATCTGTTAAAGCCTATATACCAACGCTCTGCAGGGTCTATTGTTCTATTGTTTCCGATTAGAGCGCTGACATATTGGAAAATGTTGCCAATCAATATTCATGAGAGTGTACATTCAACGTCCAGTTTGCGAAATTGGGTGAGTTGTGTTTGGTAGGTGTGAAATACATCTGACTGGGCGTTTTAATTACGTAACGAATAAAGGCATTGACATCGTCGAATGGCTGCCCAGTGCTGTTATGTGTTTAGTTATTATATAGGCCTAATAATTAAATGTATTCATCATTCCTTTCTTTTCCTTCTCTGTACTTAGTTTTTCCTAGGCCTACATTTTATCACTCCCTCGCTCTTATTGTCCCGTCTCACCCTCCCTCTCTCATTCCCATCATTTTCCTTATATTTCTCTTTATCTCCTTGCCTTTATTATCCCTTCCTCCAGCCCTCTCTCATTCTCCATATCCCTCCTCCCTCTCCCCCCCTCCCAAGACTTCTCACAGAGGTGAATCTGTCCCTCCCCAACCCCTCCCTCTTTGGGTACGCCACTATTTCTATACCAATCTCCTTCTTAAAATAACATTAAATGGAAATTTCTTAAAAACAACCTTTATAGGCCTATACTTATACTTACATGTATACGTATAGCGATTACCATTATAGTGTAATATAGATATATGGACTGGAAATGGCAGCCTTCATACATTCTAATGTGTAATCGATCACCAAGAGCATTCAATTTATTTAAATGAAACACCTATCGTCAGGTGGGTGGTAAAGATGATTGCATCGACAGCTAAAGCCTCCTTATAGTCTTCAGACCCACACAAGCACACATTTGGGATACATTGAGTACAATGGTACCACTTTACACATGACTGCCCTTACACATGACTGTAGTGTGGTCACTTATTGATACTCGCCTGTTGTGTAGAGCGTTAATATGATGCCGGATCAGTGACCAATTTAATGGCGGAACCCCTTTATTCGAAACAATGGTACCACTTTTATGAATAGCCTGTCGCAACTTCTAATCGGCATCAAACGAACAAAAGATTATATAATCTATTGCGACTCTATTTCTATTTAAAAGCTCTTTGCTATATACCCTCCGCTAATAACGCATGTAAGTGCCGCCACTGTGCTATTATGTAATTTGTGCCAAGAGGTAAGTTGAGATGAAACACAGACCCTGTCTGACCTTTGACCCCGCAACTGTCATGTGACATGTAATCTTGGTCAGTGATGTTCTTGACAAAAGTTCTTATTATTTCTTATTACATAATATATTTTTAAATTCCAGTAAACACCAAATACAGTGATGTTGGAAGTTGGATTGGACTACACTACAAAGAAGCTGAAAATACCTTTGAGTGGACGGACGGAACTATGGTAAAGTTGGTTACTCTTGTAGCGAAGTATTAGTATAATAATAGTCGAGTTTTTAGCAAAGGAAAAAATTGGTGAATATTGACATGGGCAGTAGCCAGTGATAACGTCGGTGGTGTTAGTGGACAATAAAAATCGACAAAATATTTGCATGGGGGATCCAAAATGTGTGATAAAAATGATCTACCATATTTTAAAGGATTCAATCTTTATACAGGAGTCAAAGTTCAAAATCTTAAGTTCAAACATAGACATTATTTCTCTCGTCATAAGGATTCAGAAAAAGTATAGTTTTTGTGAGCCATCATTTTCAAGTTATAAGCGAAAGTCGAAAGTAATATTTTTGCCTCCACAGGGGGTCAACATGCAAAACAATGCTTAATTTCTTTTTTAAATTATGCAAAGTAAGAACAGTTTACCATATTTGGATGTTCCGTTACCTAAGTAACAGGGTGAAAGAGGTCAATCCCCACTGAACGCTATGACTTTGACCTATTTAGCGATTTTAGTATGTAGCAAAACATCGTAGATAGTGCAAGCTGTATTTCATTTGAATTGTTTTTGCAAGAGTAATAAATTGAGACAATTTTGGTTAAATCCCAATCGTTGCATTTTAAAGGTATGGGGCTGTGCAATAATTATGAGCCCTGGGGGAGGGTAAAATTGGGGGGGGGGGGTTTGGCGAGCCGAAAGGGGGGGGAAGCAATTTTGGGCCAGCCGAGAGGGGGGGGCAAGCGATTTTGGCACACATTCATGGGGCGCGTTTTAAATAAAACGCTCTAAAAAGGCTTCGGAAAACAGTACGGGAACGCTTTAATATGCAAATTTTCCTGCTCGCTGCGCTCGCAACATATATCTAGACCATTTAAGGTTTGATCCCAAAAATTTGGCATGTGCAAGGGGGGGCAACGAATTTTGGCGGGCCGAGAGGGGGGGGCAAGCGATTTTTGGCAGGCCGAGAGGGGGGGCAAGCGATTTTGGCAGGCCGAGAGGAGGGGGGACAAGCGATTTTAATTATTTCACAGCCCCTTAGGTTTGGCCCCTGACTGTTGTACTCAAGAAGCGTAACTCACATATGCCAAACTATACTTTTTGCCCGACTTTTTGGAATCCTTGTGGTCACAAGTGATTTTCAACAGGATTTGAACAATTTTGAAATTGGACCCTGTTTAAACTTTTATGACCTTTTCCGCCATTTTGGTATTCTCTGTCCATGAAACTTTCCATGGTAGAGATTGGACCCAAGCCGAATTACATCTAAATTAAGTGTAAATTCAGGGTTAAACCGCTATGGCGGAAAAAGGCGTCACACGTAAGCTCGACTCACGTGTGACAAGGTTAAATGAGATATGAAAGTGCGTGAGTAAATATCCTTTACTCGGTAAACTCCAAGTTCATTGATTGGCTTTATTGAAGAAAACCGATGACACAAGACTCCCAGTGTAGATAGTCAGGTCGACGAAAATCCAAGATGGCACCTGCTCTCTCGAACAAGGGGACGTCACACGTGTGCTCGATTAACGTGTTACAAAATAGTAAATGAGCTGTCTTTGAAAGAGAGGGAATTATTAGTCCAAATTCAAGCAAGACGAAGTCATGCAAGTAAGAAAAGGTTAAATCACGGTGATCTGGGGTAATTAAATTTACTGATGGGACAGTTCATGAGGCAATTTGGATCACAAAACCCGGTTTTTGACGGAATTTAGAGTCCAAAATTTCCAGCGATTTAAGAGAGATGCTGTCACTTCGGCGCATGCGCACACAAGAAAAGTGTGGAAAGAAGAAAGAAAATTGACGTAGAAACAAGTAAAATACAGATAGTGATCAATGGGGTAAATAAGTGCACTAGAACAAGAGATGACAGCTATTGTGCACAAAGGCAGACACGAGGAACCAAACAACCAATGTAGGCACAAAGTTAAATCAAATATTATACGTCGAATACTCGGAGTCTATAGTAAGATATCCTATTAATTGCCACTTACGTAAATGGAGATTTGACATCTAATTTTCTGTTTTATCTTGTCTTGTTTAGGATGTAATGTGTATCGGACTATCTGTATAATTATTATTTTTTTCGACTGATTTGGTAATTTTATCATGTATCTTAGAATGTTTGGGTAGTGTGACTGCATAACTTTGTATTTCTAATTTTTGCTGCCTTGATGTGATTTGTTGCTGATTTTCTTAATTTGTTTGCTGAAATGAATAAAAATTATAAACATTGACATATAAAAAAAAGATATCCTATTAATTTATTGATTCTTAGTCCAGCCGAGCAACGGCTGGACTCTTGAATCCCAGTGGTTTCTTCTTAGTCCAGCCGAGCAACGGCTGGACTCTTGAATCCCAGTGGTTTCTTCTTCTTTCTTTCTTTCTTTCTTTCTGTCAACATTTAACATAATTGGCTCTAGCTCCCTAATTATTTGACCGATTCTGACCAAACTTGGGCAAAGGCTCCACTACACCAGGCTTTACATTTGACATGACCCATTTGGGGTCAAATGTCACGCATGAGTAATTTTGGCTAAAAATGCGATTTTTACCAAAAATGCTTCTTCTTTTACAGATTACATGATAGCGCAATGAGACTTGGTCATCGGCATCGACTATAGTTGGAGTCTATGGGGTAAACACAGATTTGGGGTCAAAGGTCATTAAGGGATTTTTTCTGCACATAACCAAAAACTTTCAAAATGCTTCCTTTCCTACAGATTACATAGTACAGAGATGAGATTGACACATATGCACTGACATTAGCTGGTGTCTATAGGGTAAACACGGATTTTGAGTTCAAGGTCATGAAGGGGTAAAATAGGGTTGATTACTGAAAATCACCTTAAAGTTCACTTCTTCCTGCATATTAAGTTCTGTGATCATCAGAATAATGCCAAAATGACTATAGCATTGGGTGCATATAGGGTTATTATCAGATTTGGTTTGAACATGGGGAGGGTCTGTTTTGGGGTCAAAAGGGTAATATTTAAAAGTTTATCCAATTTGAATAAAATTGTTATTTGTAATTCTAGTATGATTCAAAATATAATGGAGGTCTTTTCAAGGTCACCAGAGGTCAACCAAAGGTCAAAAGGGGTAAAATTGAACATTTTATCCAATTTGAATGATTTAAAATGAAAATTGCAATTTCGCAAACCAGACACTTTCTAACGGTGATTGTAAAACAATTTGCCTAACTTAACAGCCAATATAACAGAGTTAGGCACTAATGCAGGCTACTCTACACACCGTTAAAAATCATAAGATGTATAGTTAGGCAAAAATGTGAGAGCATACTGCACTAAACGACAGAGTAGATCACAAGTTATTGATACTGTTACATAATCATCTTATAGACAGCTATTCATAGAAGATAATCTATGAATGTAGATTGTCCCGCTTTGGTAAACAGATAATTGTCCTTTATATTCAGAGGTTCTATTTACTCTTGGTCAGTCATGCATGTTAATAATACTAAAGAAACTGACTTGATGCACTTTATTTAAATCCCATACAGAGTGCTTGCACGGAAGGTCATTAGTTCAAATCATCCTCCAGACACGCTCCAGAAGATATGCAAATGCATGGAGTACAAAAGAATTACTTTGATCAATACCAGTTACACAGGTGATTGGTATTGTGCTGCATGCATTTGCATGTCTTCTGGAGCGTGTCTGGAGGATGATTTGAACTAATGACCTTCCGTGCAAGCACTCTATAGCACTCTATGGCACTGACCGATTACCATCACATTATTAATTTTCTAAAGTCGGACGCCATGGTACATTTTTCTATTGCAACACATTGCTATATGCTATGAGCTCTCGTATAAGGTATGTACATTTTTGCTGTGTTCTTTTTATACCGTCTTTCAAGGAAAACAACAACACGATTACTCCTTATTATATTAATGTTAGAGATATGTATGTTATAAAAATCACAATAATTAACTTCATTATGACTAAAGAATTAGCGTATATGGGATCGGAGGCACCAATTTCAAACACTGCATGTCAGATAACTGTGAAGTCACTTCAAGGTCACGGCTGGACTTCGCAGCCTTCTGAGGATGCAATATATCTAGTTCTTTCTTTCTTTCTTTCTTTCTTTCTTTCTTTCTGTCAACATTTAACATAATTGGCTCTAGCTCCCTAATTATTTGACCGATTCTGACCAAACTTGGGCAAAGGCTCCACTACACCAGGCTTTACATTTGACATGACCCATTTGGGGTCAAATGTCACGCATGAGTAATTTTGGCTAAAATGCGATTTTTACCAAAAATGCTTCTTCTTTACAGATTACATGGTAGCGCAATGAGACTTGGTCATCGGCATCGACTATAGTTGGAGTCTATGGGGTAAACACAGATTTGGGGTCAAAGGTCATTAAGGGATTTTTTCTGCACATAACCAAATACTTTCAAAATGCTTCCTTTCCTACAGATTACATAGTACAGAGATGAGATTGACACATATGCACTGACATTAGCTGGTGTCTGTAGGGTAAACACGGATTTTGAGTTCAAGGTCATGAAGGGGTAAAATAGGGTTGATTACTGAAAATCACCTTAAAGTTCACTTCTTCCTGCATATTAAGTTCTGTGATCATCAGAATAATGCCAAAATGACTATAGCATTGGGTGCATATAGGGTTATTAACACATTTGGTTTGAACATGGGGAGGGGTCTGTTTTGGGGTCAAAAGGGGTAATATTTAAAAGTTTATCCAATTTGAATAAAAATTGTTATTTGTAATTCTAGTATGATTCAAAATATAATGGAGGTCTTTTCAAGGTCACCAGAGGTCAACCAAAGGTCAAAAGGGGTAAAATTGAACATTTTATCCAATTTGAATGATTTAAAATGAAAATTGCAATTTCGCAAACCAGACACTTTCTAACGGTGATTGTAAAACAATTTGCCTAACTTAACAGCCAATATAACAGAGTTAGGCACTAATGCAGGCTACTCTACACACCGTTAAAAATCATAAGATGTATAGAAAGGAAAAAATGTGAGAGCATACTGCACTAAACGACAGAGTAGATCACAAGTTATTGATACTGTTACATAATCATCTTATAGACAGCTATTCATAGAAGATAATCTATGAATGTAGATTGTCCCGCTTTGGTAAACTGATAATTGTCCTTTCTATTCAGAGGTTCTATTTACAGTCATGCATGTTAATAATACTAAAGAAACTGACTTGATGCACTTTATTTAAATCCCATACAGAGTGCTTGCACGGAAGGTCATTAGTTCAAATCATCCTCCAGACACGCTCCAGAAGATATGCAAATGCATGGAGTACAAAAGAATTACTTTGATCAATACCAGTTACACAGGTGATTGGTATTGTGCTGCATGCATTTGCATGTCTTCTGGAGCGTGTCTGGAGGATGATTTGAACTAATGACCTTCCGTGCAAGCACTCTATAGCACTCTATGGCACTGACCGATTACCATCACATTATTAATTTTCTAAAGTCGGACGCCATGGTACATTTTTCTATTGCAACACATTGCTATATGCTATGAGCTCTCGTATAAGGTATGTACATTTTTGCTGTGTTCTTTTTATACCGTCTTTCAAGGAAAACAACAACACGATTACGCCTTATTATATTAATGTTAGAGATATGTATGTTATAAAAATCACAATAATTAACTTCATTATGACTAAAGAATTAGCGTATATGGGATCGGAGGCACCAATTTCAAACACTGCATGTCAGATAACTGTGAAGTCACTTCAAGGTCACGGCTGGACTTCGCAGCCTTCTGAGGATGCAATATATCTAGTTTGCATTTAATCCATACAGAATGATTACACGGACTGGGCCCCTGGAGAACCAAACGATTATGACTATAACGAGGATTGCGTCAGTATAAAAGAAATTTTTCATGGCGCTTCTGCTCTTTATGAATATGATTATAGTATATCCTTCAGCTACAGCTATCATTATGAATTGTGGTCATCCTTCTCGTCCGAGTTGTGGAACGACTACGCCTGTGGGAGACTTCTGCGGTTTGTTTGTAAAATCTGAAACAAACTATTCGAAACAAAGGCCACCGATAATCCTCATTCAGTATCAACATGTAGGATTCGGTAAAAAAGTGTTTTTTTGGGGGGTTTTTTTGGGGTTCTTTTTTTTTTTGTGGTTGCGGGATTTGTTAATGTTTATTTCTGGGTTTTTTATTTGTGAGGGGAAAATTAGAAAACCTGGAAAAAGTCGTCCAAAAACGCAAAACGCAAAAACGCTCCAGCTGAGTGGAACCTTTATTTTTTGTTTTTTAATAACCAACATTCAAGGCTAGATCCTCATAGTATTGCTACATGAAGATATCAACTGTTGTACGTTTGGGACAGCTGTGAAAAACGGTAACTCGTGCTACGAGCAGAGGACATGCTAAAAAATCACTCACTTTTATTGTGATGGTGTCCTAAAACAAAAACACTATAAAGCCTAATTGATTATGATAAGTAACTACTATGGTAAAGTTTATCTTGGTATACCTTAAAAGATTTACCCTTCATAGTTTTACATTTGCTTGCAAAAAACACGGTAACTCGTGCTACGGTAACTCGTGCTACGGTAACTCGTGCTACAGTTTGTCCGGCCAAAAAGATGGAAACGAATTATGTAATAAATACATTATCAAAATAAAAAAGCATGAAAAACATCACAGAATATATAAATTTATATATTCCTTGAGCAATTTAAAACAAAAAACATGAAATAAAACCTTAATGAAGATGTGCAAAGGAGATCCAAAATGTAGGCATTTTTTCACTCAAAAAAGTAACAAATTTGGCCCAAAACAGGTTTTTCAAAAAAAAAATCATGATAAACATGCACCAATGTAACTGCAAGACAACTTAAAGGCTTAATGTACGATTTCCTTCAAATTTTAAATTTGAAATTATATACTCAAAATGCTGAAATAATACTAGTAATAATGATCGGGAATGGTTTCTATCCATTTTGAGCTGAAATAACGAGGTAACGTGAAAGAAACACTGCTTGTTATTTTGGCCGTTTAACACGTAGTTCTATGGGCGGACATAAAGTCATAATTTCTTGAATTATGACTTTATGTCGAACTTTGCTCTGTTTACCTACAAACACAACAAATTTGGCTGATTCCATTTAGGTGCAAGTTGTGACATGTGTAAACATTACAAATATGCCAAAAAATCAGGTTTGAAAAAAATTAACCAAATTCATATTATAAGATCGTACATTATGACTTTAATTTTAACTTCTTTCATTTGATACCAAATTTGCCATTGTAGCACTTGTAGTTTTAAAGTTCTAAGCACTTTTCATGTTTTGGGTCATGTCCACTTTTGCTTGGAATTGCCCATATATATAAAATGCTAGAGTGAGCAATAGCCAATGAGGAGTGACAGAGGTCATGAACTTATATCTGCACCTAGGCACTCTAAAGACAAACAAATGGGCCGGGCCAATCAGTGGTTCACAGCAGCTGGTAGGCTATTCCAAACTTGAACTGCAGTGTGGATGAAGGTCTTGCAGTAGATATGGTCAAGCTGGAGCGGGTAGCTCTTCTGACTACATATAGACTACTCGGTAGTCCACTTGCCCATTGTCATGATTGTGCATACTCTGGATATTGCATTTAAGCTTAAAACTCCGATTTAATTAATTTGTGCACAATTGATAGATTTTCACAACTGATCATCTTTTCAGTCACCGTACTCCCTCTGTATGTTAGCTTCCCAAGTGGACTACTGACTTTGGATTGCGGTTAACATTTTTAACATGGGACTCTATGGAGAGTTAGGCCAATTTCTGGCCTAACTAAAATTGGTCATGATGTAATGCATCTTTAAATGAATCTGGCTTGTGATTGGTCGCCCAGATCTCGTTATTGTTTAAATCCCCCCGACACGTACCATTACCATTAACTATACATGGTACACATCTATCTTTGGAATGCGGCGCTTTTGTGCTGGCGCGAAAGTTGGTGGATGAACATACGCATCTAGCGCGTATTGTACAACTATGCTTAGTCTTGTGGTTAGATTTGATTGATAAACAAGTATGATTGACAGTGTGTTTTAGAGAACGAAGTCCCTGGGTAAAGTTCTGCTTAAAAGTGAAAGTCCATAGTCGATTTTTAACTCGTAATAAACTGGCAGATTCTAAAATTAGAATTGTTCAGTATTGAAGTGCCATTATAGTTATGCCATTATGATATGTTGCATTCAATAATATAAGCCTACGTATACTTTACTTTTACTGTCACAAATATAATTATATAAACTTTTTCATAACCATTTTATACTAGTATTTTGATGTAATAAATATCAGTATAATTTCGAGATCAACTGAATACGTTCATCATGATTAATAACGTATTTTTATTTATCAAAAATCGACTATGGCATAGTCTAGACTACATATGGCTTTGGTAGCAGTGCCTCCAGATCTGGTGGGCACAAGTTGTTGTGCATTTTGTAGACGACTGTTGCTGCAGCCACTTTACGTCCTTGATGGAGAGATGTGATGTTCAGCTCTGTAATTGCTTCCTCTTCGCTCACGCATATGATTCGAAGGGCCTTCCTCTGGATAGAGTCTAGTAATCATAGAGTGGCGGCGCTGCCGGCCACTCATCCAAGAGAGTGAGGCGTATTCCATCTTATTTCCTGCTGAATGAGACGTTAGAAATGTGCTTTGTCCAGGTCAGCTTGCTGTCGACTGTGACTCACAGGATCTCCAGCTCCTCCTTCTTAACCAGTTTAGGTATGCCAAACAAAAGATCTAGCTTGGTTGAATTCCTCTTTATTGATATTGTCATTGAATTCCCAGCAAACACAGAAACGTTTTAAAAACGTTTTAAATAAGTTATATTTTGGCTTTTGGTTTAGGTAAAAACGTTTTAATAACATTAAAATGTCGGGTTATATAAAGGTCATGATAACGTTTTAAAACGTTTTGTATGAAAAACACACTACAGCAATATTTTTAAATGTTTTCAAAAAATGTTATTGTAAACTATTTTTGCAAACATTTTTGCCAAATACTTTGTCAATACTCAAATAACATTATGTTAAAATATTTGAACCCAGCAAACACAGAAATGTTCTTAAAATGTTTTTTCAAAACATTTTAATAACATTTAAATGTCGGGTTATATAAAGGTCGTGAAAACGTTTTAAAACGTTATTGCAAATATTTTGGGCAAACATTTTTCGCAAAATATTTTATCAACCCCAAAATAACATTCTGTTTAGAATGTTTTGTATCAAGTTTTCAAGAATGTTTTTGGAATGTTATCATTTAAACATTTTTCTGTAAAACATTTTTGTTTGCTGAGCAGTAGATTATCAAAAAATGTTTTTTAAGGTAATGAAACCGTTTTATACTCTTAATATACCCTTTATAATAACCCAACATTTAAACGTTTTCTGACAACCTTTTATAACCTTTTGCGAATGATGTCGAAAATGTTTTGTGTTTGCTGGGTTATTACATTTCAATGGCTGGATGGTCACCTTCCATCTGTCTGCCCGGATCCTCATTTTCTCATTTCATTTCATATTTATTGAAAATAACATCGTGGCAAATAGCCAAATTGCGTCACTTTTTACAATATATTAAAACATAAAAAAATTATTTACTATTATTATACATAAAAGTTATTAAAATACATATTACAAGAAATAAACATAAGAAAAACATATAATATTCAGAATTATATTGCACATAATTATAAAAGCTTATCTCCACACTCACCCCATCACACCACACTCACACACACCCACCCCTAAGCACACCTCTTACTCCCAAACACAGTGACCACAAATAATACTCGCCACACACCAAATCAAATAAGCATCAAAAAAGCATAAAAGAAACACAAAAATTATATTGCACATAATTATGAAAGCAAACCCCTTAACTAATCTTATATCCACACTTATCCTCACAAACACACCCCCACTCACTCTTGAGCGCACCTCTTACATGTACATGAACTTCCAAACACAGTCACCCTAAATAATATGCATACACACCAAGTCACTCAATACACTCATATTCACTGTCATACCCATACCATAAAAATTGTCACATCAAAATAATTAAATTAAATTGCATCAAATTGTTAAACTGCATCAATGGGTGAAACAAAACATCAATTTTAAGCATTAAGTAAGGTCTCTGATTGATTCAAGATATTACCTCTGTTCGGTCAGGTCCGTAGAACAGGTTAATTTTTTGTCGCCTAACGCACTTAATTTCTTCAAGTAGGCTAAATAGGTCACAATAATCATTTCAGTGATTATTTTGACTAAATTATATCATTGTACTCTGATGCTGTTGTATATATTATGAATCCTATGTTATTGTAGATTTAAAGTTATTTGATGTGTAATTTACGGTTTGCTGTAAATATTTTACAGTATTCTTTTTCATGTTTTTTCTTCATGTTATGCACTCTATAAATCCCTTGTTATTATTATACAGTTATGTCCATTGAGTAATCATTGACATCAAGTACAGATTTCCAGAAATGTCAAATCATCACGCTGCCTGTTTCCAAAGGGACGTAGACTTAGTCTATCGCCCTTGGGTATGACCATCATATTTTGTAGTTTCAGGTGTGCAGATGAAGAATTTAACGGGTGCACAATTGTGCAAGTGAAAAGCGCCCTCACTCACCACAACTTCTTTTTTCCCCTCCTTTTTTGATGTTGAGGAGGTCTTTTAGAGATAAGAAAAACGTTTTTGTTCCAATTTTCTAACCATAGATTGACTAGTCTAGAAAATATAAACCTAACAGTTAGTAACACACAACCATATGCTAACAATGTGACCATTAAATATTGGCTGTATGTAGCACTTGAACACTAACTATATATATATTTATGTTTTTATTCAAAAAGAAAAAAAAAAAAAAATCATTTTTTAAATCAAAATGGTCCTGTCACTGAAAATTAATTTTCGCCTTAAAGCTTCTTACCATTATGTGATGCGACTAAATGCTAGCAGATATTTATTTAGTGGTCATCATGTCATTGTGGGTTAGATTTTAAGCAAACATTAAATGTAAATTTATGACTTTTATTTTTTAAATGGTTAAAAATCATTGCAAAAAAACGATATTTTGGGGTAAAAAATATACTGTTTAATTTTGATGATGGTTTAACTAGACAATTTCATTTATTTTAAGATCTCTGCATTGAACTCAATTATTTCCTCCGTTATTTAGTACGCATTCTGCAAAATGTACCTTATGGTATAGTAGATCTGTGAGTGAGTGAGTGAGTGAGTGAGTGAGTGAGTGAGTGAGTGAGTGAGTGAGTGAGTGAGTGAGTGAGTGAGTGAGTGAGTGAGTGAGTGAGTGAGTGAGTGAGTGAGTGAGTGAGTGAGTGAGTGAGTGAGTGAGTGGGTTGTTGGGTGGGGGTGTGCGCGTGAGTAAGACATTATTCGTACGTTATTTAGTATTCATTTCCGGCTTGTAATGATTGCAAAATGTAACTGTACTGTAATAGATGTTACTTGACTTTCTTAAGTAATAATTAAAAGAAGTCTCCGGCAATCAGAACATTATGCCTTATAACTCAAATTGACCATAAAAACGAATAAAACAGCCGGCTCCCAACATATTCAAAATTCCCACGCCGATGGCAATGACGTCATGGTTATTTGTGCTCGATTGTCGCCAACCTTCATTGTAATACTAGGGCGTCATTGCCCCAGACAATTTCGGTGCCCGGGACTTTTGAATATCGCGTTTTGAGAGCCTATGACTGTTTTATTCATTTTATGGTAATATGAGATTTGTTTTAAATAAAACCACGTGATTTGTGATTGATAATTATTTTATGAGGCATAATGTTGTGATTGCCTGAGACTTTTAAGTAATAATGCACTATGGTAATTATGTAAGTAAGTACACACTGGCTCGGTTTGGGTTTTCGGATTGCATGTAGTTTTTGTGTCGTATGTTAAAATCTTGCTTGACGGGTTCCATTGGCAAGCTTGATTGACAGGTCTCTATCGTGAACCTGGTTTGTTTGATAGCCCTTTTGTGGCAAACAAAATAAATTACGAAAAGCTTTGTTGTTTAACCAATGTTTACCAAAGACTTGAACCGAGCCAGTATGAAAACATGTCATGAAAGTTAAAGCAAATTCACTTTTAAAAACTGTATTTGCTCTTTAGTAATGTCGAAATAAAAGCTAATAAGCTAGATGTGCTTTGTATAGTTACTGCGGTTTTGTTTCTATTGTGTACCGATTGAAGAAGAACTTGAAGAAGCGTGCCTTATATTCATGTTATCAGTGCACAAATTTGATAAAGAAACTTGCCCTTTGTTTAAACATTTTGAGCCCCGTAACCCATATTATCCTACCTATGGAGCTCATATGCAATGTTTAGGTATAATGGTTAAGTGCTATCAATATACCAACCCATTTTGGGTCCTAGGGCCCATAATATTTAACATTATGGGGTTCATGTTCCCATGCCAATGTATTATTCTAATCGGGGGCATCGGGCTACCATTCTCATTACATACCAATGTCAATGAGGCGCTCGTAACTTAACCGTGTCAACGTAAGCTAATGTATAATGCAAACTAGAGCCCTGAAGTTGCTTTATTTCTTGCCATGTCCGACCTTTAATATGTGACTATGTTTTTCATGTACGCAGGTTCAGGTAAAATGTTCAAGTGCTAAAGGTACCAACTCAGAGCTCTGTTGCTGCTTTATTACTGTGAAACGGCAGGCCCTTTGTTTTTGCGTTTTTGACCTGGGCCCATAAAATATTAATATTTGACTTTGATACCAATGTGAAGATAAAGTGTTTAAGCGTTATCAGTGTACCACATCAGAACCCGGAAGCTACGTTATACTTAGAATCAGCAAATCAGAATTCCCGCGCCGAAATTGTCCAGTGCAATGACGTCGTGGTAATGTGTGCTCAATTGTTGTCAGACTTCATTGTATTTAACTGGGACGTCATTGCACGCACTCGGCAATCTCGGCGCCTGGGAATTTTGAATATCGCTGTTTTAATTCGTTTTTAAGGTCAATATGAGTTTGTTTAAAATAAAACTACGTGATTCATGCTTCATAATTAATTTTTTAAAATATTAAGCATAATGTTGTGATTGCCTGAGTCATCCTTTAAGGAATAATGCTAAAAAATCTACGGGTAAGGGCCCTTACGTGTGCCACATATGAGCCCTAGAGCCTAGTTTTGGAGGTAGCCTTGTAACTCAAGTGCCCGTTATTTTAACATGTGGGGACCTGGGTCTCATAATAGATTTCTAAATGTAGGGCCCTGGAGACTTTGTAGTTTTAGCGCTAGCTTTGTCACTTTGAACATGTTGAAGTGTAAGGAAGGAGGAGGAGAAGACACCACATAATAACAATTATTATACAGCTGTGTGTGAACAAACACGAATATATACCCGTGACCAAACCTAAGTTTCACCCTTAATCTACACTCCATAACCCATCATGTCACCCCTTAATCCACCATGGCACCCGTTTATCCATTCTGGTACATCGTGTTGTGCCCTTGAGTAAGGCACTTTATCTCGATTACTCCTCTCCACCCAGGTGTTTAAATGGGTACCGGCATTCTTAAATGCTGGGAAGGTAACAGACTCGCTGTAGAGGAGGTGTAGCGATCCCCCATAGCAACATTACATGGAGGAGTCTGGCCCAATCGCCAATGAAAGAGAGATGGGCACTCCGATCACTGTTTATACAGGATCGTCTCCTTTACCTTACTTTTACCATGTAAAAGCCCTTAGGCATAATAAGCTTTAATTAGGTTTCATCTTCACATCGCTTAATTGTTTTTAAGCGGCCAATTGGGCGCCAAATATAAGTTATTTATATGCGAGTGTCGGAAAGAAACGATATAAGTTTGAGAAATTGTGATTCAAAGGAGGATTTCGTGATCCTAGCATCCTCTTTTTATGACATTATTCAGTAGATATCCACGAAAAAAGCTTATTTCCAAAATTTCGAGTTATGCATGATTTTGTGTATTACACTGCTCCATAGGCTACTGTTGTAATTTCGTTCTGGTAACGAAATTCAAATTTGGCGATATTTTTGCTAAACGAATTAACCTGCAAGAAATATTTGTCACATAAACATTATGTAGCCAGAGGTATCTAGTGGTATAAAAATCTCAACTTTTTTTGAGAAAAGTGGGGGGATAGGGCTGTGGATCTCGAAATGCCCTTTTTAAATGACGTTTTGTGGCTTCGAGCAAACTGACATATGAAAATATGAAAAGAGAAAAAAAAACCCGGACTCAGTGGGGATTGAACCCCTGTTGCTGGATTATCGGTCCAGAGTCTTGAACTAAAATCACCATGATAACTATCTCACTGTATCTAAGCGGTCAATTATAATGAAGAATTAGGAGGCCTATATGCTTCACCCAAGCAGGCGTATGTACGAGATAAAAGAGAGATTGCAATTTTTACGTGAAACGTGATACCGGAACGGCAACTGCGCTGCATGTTACACTAGTCCAAAATAAGTTAGTATGCCCTCTAGATTGCGAAATCCATTGTGAATTGATCAATCGTAGAATTCCCGCATGGCGGTCAGTTGTGGTTAGTAGCAAATTGTGACGTTCCAAACTGACGAACAAAAGGCATTAGAAAATCTCACACTTTGTCATGTTATCATGTTATGAAGGGATTCAAAGTAACTAAATTGAACAATGAGAGTCCGACATGTAATAAAGTCAATTTTGGTTTGTTAAAATTTGACCTAGTATAAATGAGATGAGGTGAATAGATTAAGAAGTTTTTTGACGCGAATTCGGATGGGCAGATTGTCTATTCATTTGTGTGTGTCCAAAAACACTTTGCGAAAAGGCGTTTTAGGTATAATCGTATCGTGTTATGACATAATGCAGAATGAATTGTCTGTTTGAACGGGCAACAGTAGTTCGTGTAACGTCACTGCTATTTCTTCGCGTTAAATAGCTGTCAAAGTGTTTTGCTTACTAATACTACCCAGCAAACACAAAAAATGCTTTTTTGGTTTTAGTTAAAACATTTTCATAACTTACTTTTAAATGTCGGGTTATACATAAGTCAAACAATAATACAATATACTACCCGTATGGCGTTAGCAGGGAACACTTCTTCGCAATCTCTCTATTTAATCCGGGTTATTAAATATATTCTCCTCGATTCTCGTGCAATATATTCTTGTATCGTACTCAAAGTCATTTTATATAAATATTTTAAACGAATCGTCAGCTCATAAGTCAAACATATTTCATAAAGCTAAAATAAATCGATTTTTTTAAACAAGTGCTGTGCTATAAGAAAATATATTTTGACATTATAATATCTGAAATAAAGTTCAGTTTAGAGCAGATCTTCTAACTTTACTTAATTACTTAATTATTATCAATTTTACTATTGTTACACTACGGCTAAAAGCTTTTAGAGTTTGGTTCTTCTTAAAGTTAATTATTTTTATTTTACATTATCTGAAATTAAGTCCAGTTCAGAGCACATCTTAAGGCTTATCTCAGGTTGCTATTGAATTTATCTATCTTAATATTTAATAGTAAAATGCATTAGATATCGTCAGGTGAAGGTGAGAATGGAGAACGATCTGGGTACAAAATAGCTGTTATAAGAATGTCAACTCTCCTAGGGATAAAATCAAAACTCGACCGCTGGTTGCTCGCCGGTTCCGGGCGGTTCCATCCGGTTGTCATGATGTTGGGAGAGCAATTAACTTTACAGAAGTGAGGGGTATTCTATGAGGGGTATACAAAAACAAATGCATCTACCCACAGTTTCCACCTCGATACACCCGAGTACACACATATTTCCATACACAGCGAGTCAAACCTCTACGCAGGCTTTGATTATAGTACACGGTTGAGAGCATAGCATCATAAGAGCTGTGTTAGATCTAGTAGAAAATAGGTCTCTGTGATTGGTTTTTGTCAAAATCTCAAGTGTTCCCTTCATCCAAGCAGAATTATTTTTATATCTTAAACTTAAACTCTGAGGTTTTCTTAAATACTTTTTGATATGACCTGTCTTTTATGTAACCAATATGCACTTAAACCTTATATGTTGATAAATAAAAGTATTACATATTATATTTCATCACCAAAAACCTCTTGATGTCTTTTCGTTTCCTTTGGTGTCTTTTTATCTTACCAAATTTTAGGCAAATACTGGTATTTTACCAAGAATTACCCGGTAAATTACCAGAGGTTTATTTTACTTACCGAATTAGAACACTGTATCTAGTGAGTTCTATAAAAAGGTGGGACGGAACGATAATACGTTGTTATAGGAAAGAAGTGGAAACCTTAACCCACCATGCATACACCTTTGTTCCATAACCATTAAGGTATAGGACATTTTTTGTTTTTGCTATAGCCCCCGAATGAAATGTATTTAATTATGTTTGTACTCACTCAGGTAGCATTGTGTGTGAATTTTACATCCTAACTAAGTGTGAATTTTACATCCGAACTAAGTGTGAATTTTACATCCGAACTAAGTGCTATTCTTTTTTATGGGCATTTTAGTGTCTAAAATGGCCCAAAATGAGGGTATTTCAATATTGCCGTCCATTTCTAATCGTCACCCCATAGACTTTACATGTAAAATAAAAAGGCTCATAAAAATTAATAGCACTTAGTTCGGATGTAAAATTCACACAAAATGCTTTTTGAGTGATTACAAAGATAATTATCATTCGGGGGCTATGTGGAATTTTTTTTAAATGTATTCCTTGTACAATGACATTTCACAATAAAGTGTCCATTGGAAACAAAGGTGTGCACACTGTGCATAGAACTGCTCCTCATTTTGGTGCCCCCTTCAATATAAAATTTCCGTACGCTTCACGCGCATTGCAACATAATTTGTCATTGAAAGACTAAAATTCAACTTGATTATACCAAATTAGTGGTATTTATGCACATTTTCGCGTGCCCGTCAGCAATTTTTTTGGGAGAGTTGGTATTTTGTATTCTTGTCAATGGGCGCCACAACTATAGCTACGTCACTGTAGCTAGTGACGAATCTTCAAAAGTAAAGACATTGGAGAAGATGACAAAATTTCTTTATTATTCAGGAAGTTCATTAAGGGCTGGGGTATGAACGTTTGGACAGTATTTATTGTGGGACATTAGAGCACATCAGAAATATCGAATTGCATTCTGAATACGAAGAATGTCATTCTGATATCAAATAATTTTGATTTTTTGAAATTTGCAATTTAATACACATTTTATGGTAAATCATTAAAAATTGATATTTTTGATATTTAACAGTACTTGAAGTAAAGTTTATAAATCTGATGATTTATACTTAAAGTGTATGTAGGTGGGATGAAAAGCCGACGATCAATTGAAAATTTTGACCTTTTGTATTGAAGATATGGATTTTTTTCCCAAAACACACAAAAAAAATTAGGTCATTTTGGGAAAAAATCCATATCTTCAATATGAAAGGTCAAAATTTTCAATTGACCGTCGGCTTTTCCTCCCTGCTACATACACTTTAAGAATATGCCATTAGATTTATATAATTTACTTCGAGTACTGTTATATATCAAAAATTTGAAAAATATCAATTTTTTATAATTTGTCATAAAATTTGTATTATATTGTGATTTTCAAAAAATGAAAATTACTTGATATCAGAAAGACATGCTTCGTATTCAGAATGCAATTCGATAGGTCTGAGGTGCTCTCATGTCCCACAAAAAAATACTGTCGAAACGCAATAAACGCTCATTTTAGATCCCTTAAAACACCAAATAAATACATGTACGTCAAAAAACAAGTATTCTGTTTCAATTCGTGATGGGTTAACACCTTATTTTTCTAAATTTGACCGGCCTTGTGTTTCTAACAAGTATAAAAAGATATATTTTGGCTTTATTTTATCTGAAATTATGTCCAGTTCAGCGCACATCTTACAACGTGAGTTAGCTACCAAATTGCACTATTGTTATAGTACAAATGAAAGCTTTTACGAGAAGCGTATGCTATAAAATTAAATATCAATTTTACTATTGTTAAGCTACAGCTAAAAGCTTTAAAGACGGTACAATAGCTGTCAATATAAAAGTTGAAGGAATCTGAGTGTTGCTCGTTACTAGTATCTTACAATCTAGCCCTTTAGTGAGCACGGTGAGCGACTCATAACGAGTGTTCCATGTTGTGCAGGTGTAGTTAAAATATAAGGACATTATAACATTTTCACCCTTAAGAGTGTGTGGTTTTTACTAGTTTCTCTCCCTAATGGCGATATAGGTATAAGATACGCGGTCTTGCCACTATTTCCAAGAGTGTGTGGTTCCCAAGCTTTCTCATTAGTATCTTTGTTATAGACGAATCCAATTTCACGCATTCCTACACCTCAATGGCAGCCATAGCTGGGTCCCCGTCGGGTATATCCCACCTAAAATAGGATGCGTCCTTGGAAAGTTTACAATGCAATACAACATAACGGCTTTAATCCACCCAATTGGGCAGTCACAACACCAGTTTGGTGCGCCGGGCCGGGACCCAGTCATGGCCGACTAAATTCTGACCATCACTTGGCTCATTGCATTCGTCTATAGGTACACCATCTGTAGCACAGACTAAATCAAATAATCAAAGCTGTAATTTCTCTAAAACAGCATAATTTTAATTGACCACTCTTATTATTCCCAAAGTCCAGCTAAGTTAAAATTCAAAATTACGAGGGGCGGCCAAAAAGTTCGTAGAACAAGGTAAGCTTCTTTGCCACACGGTAGTGAATTTGATCTCATTTGAAAGCTTGTTCCTTCAAAACATTACTGCCAAATATTCGATTTTTGCATCACTGTATAAGAATGGGCAGGACACTCTGCAGAGGACGCTTACCTCCTTACGAAGCTCAACAGATCCAAGGTCAATTTGCATGTTAGGAGCGAAAAAATTAAGCTGCTCCGATTTTCGAAAGAATTGATGCAAACTGTTCCTCAAGTTCAAGGGATTCAGGAAAATTCTGCTAAATGTTCCCCTGGTCATGAGGCACAGTGTCGACGACCTGTAAATAAATATTTTTGCCGGCAATGAATCACGTCTTAATACTCCGTTGGTGAGCGACGGGCGATTGGTATTTCACCGAACGCAAGAAAATGAGTCATATCTGATTGGCTAGAAACCGATCGCTAGATCGCTCAGTGATAAGTACAAACTCAGATGTACAGATGTATTCAATTCCATTTAAATCAATGTTCTATTATTGACGCAGAAAAAGAAAGTTGTATAGTGTCTCATTATTGTGCAGTGTATTATAGACTTGTGATTTAATATTCTATACAGCACGTGGATCTGAGCTGAATGGGCTTGGCTTGTTCTTTTCATATGATTATATTTCTCAAACAGTTATTATCATACGATTTGAAAACACTTCGGTGAAAATGCAGTAAAATATATGTGTTTAAAGAAAACAGCAATTGCAGCTGAGTGTATTGAATTTCCAGTTAGTGTATTGAAAACAAAAGCTGGGTTTTATCTGACAACAAATCGAATATTCTTGTAATGGCAACATCATATGGGGTACTGAGCATGCGCAGATCGTAAAAACGTGTATGAATGGAAACGCTGCGGTATCTCATATTGTGTGATATGCTCGGCCTATCTGGAACAAAATCGCTATGCGTAACTGTTGAAGAACGAGTGGATTCGCCGTACTATCACGGCAATTTTTGACACGAAGATATAGACGAATCCCACGAGCCAAGTGATGGTCAGAATTAAGTCGGCCATGACTGGGTCCCAGGCGCATCAAACTGGTGTTGTGACTGCCCAATTGGGTGGATTAAAGCCGCTTAAAAATCGATGTTATGTTGTATTGTGTTGTAAACTTTCATCATTCTATTGTCTACGTGTAACACGGGTGATGAAATGCAGTTTAAAATCCCCGTCAAGGACGCATTTTTACATTTTAGGTGGGATATACACTACAGGGACCCAGCTACCCAGCTAACAATTTTTCGTTGTTACATAGTCGTCTAAAAGTTATATAAAGTCGTATAAACGTAATATATGGACGTTGTAGGTACGTAAATCTGTGAACTCGTATTCGTGTTGTGACAACGTTATTCCCAAACGTTCATGTAACGCGACGTTATTTCGACGTCAAGTTGTTAATGTCGAAACAACGTCACTATGACGTTACATCAACGTCGAAATTAAAATTAATGAAATTACGACGTCCGTAGATTACGTTGTATCGGGATCAGACCATGACATTCATACGGCGTTGTAATAACGCGCTTTATACGTCGAAACAACATCGTAAATTTGCATATTAACGACGTCCGAAGATGACGTTGTATCTGGGTCAGTTCATGACTTTTAAACGACGTTTTAACCACGTGCTTTATACCGCTAGACAACGTGATTATGACATCATATTAACATCCGGCAACAATGATGCTCAATCCCAAAAAGGGAGAGCGTATAAAAATTCAAAGTTTAGAACTTCAGGAATAGAAGTCGTAACTTTGAGTCACGGCACGATGGAGAAATTTTGGCTGGACAACCATCTCCTTGGAATGGAAGAATTTACATTCCATGGTGTCAACATCCAAACTATTTTTGTTATAACGTTATTTGTGTAACGTTTTCTGAACGTATTATTCAAACGTTGTCACCGGTCTGGTCAAACATTGCATCAACGTCGAAACAACGTCATTGCAACGTCATAATGACGTTATACCAACGTCCAAAATTCAACGTCGAAAATAACGTTGTCACTACACGAATACTAGTTCACATATTTACATGTTTACAACGTAAATGACAACCTAAGTCTAACGTCAGCGAACGTCGTGAAAACGTAATGTGTTAGCTGGGTATGGCTGCCATTGACGTGTAGGAATACGTGAAATGAGATTCGTCTATAGGAATGATGACGCTGTGTGAGGTTTGTTCTCAACGAGTTTGAGCCATGTCACTTACAGATGTCCAAATCATGCAATTCTAAGATTTGACCCCAAATGACCTTTGACCTGACCCCTGCAAAATGTTCCCCTGGTGGTGGGGTTTGTTGTCACTAAGTTTGAGCCCAGTACCTCTTACAGATGTCCAGATAACGTAATTCTAAAATTTGACCCCAGATGACCATTGACCTGACCCCTGTAAAATGTTCCAAAATGTTCTCCTGGTCTAGACTGACCCACAGTCTCGGACGGTTCCATCTCTGGATAATGTAACAATAAATAATTACATAATGCCCTATGAAAAAAAAAAATGAGAAGGTCCTGTAACCACTCCCCTTAGTTTTCTCAATGCCAAAAACCCATTCCTCTTCTTCCACAAATCGACGCCACTGACTACACACACAAACGAATCATGCAGCAATATAGAAACATACTCGTATTATAAGTGAACGCGAAAGTCCAGTGAGCGCTGATTCCTCGACTGCACCAAATTGTTTGAGATCTCCCTCAATTACGAAAGCCCCGCCCCAGTTACAATTCAAATATCGTAGCACAAAGCTATACCGCGGGATGTGACTCAAGATCCAGCCCCATTGTGCTCCAGGCAGGACCATATGTTCCTGGAGCATAATTTCGGGCAAAATCTCACAAAGCACGTGGGAGTGGCCTGTTTTGTTCTTCCGATAATAATAAGTTCTATGAATCATGCATTAGCGGCTCGGCTTTACGGTGACGACTTGCGTGTATAAAATCTGTATGTGTCTTACTTGTGGGCTTATTTGAAATCATACCGGCGACAAATTGCGTGTAGGAAATCTGTTTGAGTGTTTGATACTCTTTACAATTTTGTCGTAATTAACTAGACAGTGAAAAAGGATACGCGAGTGTAATTATAATGGCTGCAAATTGTTCCTTAAACACTTCGGCAGTTACCTACTACACGGAATCCGATTTACAAAAAAAGATTGGCGTCACTGCACAATAAGTAATTATTATTCGGATTTGGCGATAATTGCCTATTTAATCGTTAGAACTTCGCAACAGCGTTTTTCATTTTCGACTATAGCTTATATTATTATTTTGTACTGCGCAACGCCAAAAGCATCTCACATTCCCATCCCATTTATATATAAGCGTTACAATAATTATTTCGTCAAAATGAACTGACAACTAGACAGTGAAAAAGGATATGCGAGTGTAATTATAATGGCTGCAAATTGTTCCTTAAACACTTCGGCAGTTAGCTACTACACGGAATCCGATTTACGTAGCATCACATACACACCCGAAGCTCGTGCTTTTGTTTCAATTATACTACCTACACTCGGAATATGTGGTCTAATTATAAATATAACGTTCCTCTTTGTAGTTTATCGGTCTCCTGCGATGCGAACGATAACCAATCTGTACTTGGTGCAGTTGTCCATCTCCGATATGTGCACTTTGACGGTTTTAAGTTCGCGTTTTTTTCGCGCCTACATACTCTCTCCTGAGTATGAGTTTTGGCCAGGTACACGGATTGGATGCACGGTTGTCGATTTCCTCATGTATTTTACGTACTTTGTAGGTGTGAACTTTATATGTATCGTCACAGTAGAGAGGTACTTCGCTATTTGCAGGCCAATTCAGCACAGGGTGTTCAGGGGAAGATCCCGGGCAAGAGATACGTCATTAGCCTGTTGGATAGTAGGTTTCCTCCTTGCAGTTACTGGACTTGTACCATACGATGTAGTTACTATCTGCGCTAAAAATCCAGATGCATCCGCTTCTGACGACACCTGGATGGTATTCCAAACGTGTACGGTATCATGTTCCTGGTGTTATCATTTGCTGGTATTCTACGACATAGTTCAATTTGTAATTGTGTTTCTTATCAACGTCATAATATACTTTGCTATCATCAAGAAACTGCGTAAAAGAGCAAGTGACACCAACTTGCCTCAATCTAACTCGACGCATCAAGTAAGTAAAGATATCACACGAATGCTCATTATCAATGGTATCGCGTTTTTCATTCTGCTAGGGCCATATCAAATTTGGAATTCTGTTCTTCTGATATATGAATACATTGGAGTTTGGATTGTTTCACAAAAGACGTTTTTCTTGCTTGGATGGCTTTCGCGCATATGCTCCCCGACGAATTTTGCTCTAAATCCTTTAATATATGGCTCTACAAATCCGCGGTATCGAAAGGCATTCCTGCAGGTATTTGGCTGTTCCGTGTCAGGTAAGAAACAGCAAAAGAATCAGTCATGTCGTCACAAAGAAATCACCGAAACCGGTGTAGGGACATTAGCACAAGAAGACACTCTTTCCCGCGGCCGAGTAGACACGCAAATGTAAATATTTTCAGTCGACCCAATCTAACAATATGGATGTGTCTATTAACTTTAGCACAACATATATCTAATGTTCTCAGACTATATATAGTACGATGATAACCGCGATAGAGAAGTGTTTCTTCAGAAATAGCAGTACCTTATTATAAAGCGTTTTTCGCCTATCACCAGCCTGAAGTAGTCCTGGGATGTAGTAGTGTCACTGACAAAAGAAAGTGACTGTTCCGATCTCGCCTTATCGGATTAATTCAACAGAATCCTCTGGAACTAGTTCGCAATAGACAGATTACGATGCTTCATTTGCCATGTGTGCGGTCCGTGCGTTCATACGACGTTCCTACGTTCGGTTCCAAACTGGATGGAACAAAGACAACGTTTGTGCTGGACATACATACAGGAGGGTGACAAGCAAGGGTTTAGGTGTGTCTATTTATTCCGCCTGATTTTGCCTGTCAAACGGGACTATTAAACATGCCACTTCAAATCATTTTTGTTAGTTCTTCTGGAATAGTATGGTTGCAAACAAACAATGATTTGTAAGGACTACTACATGCATATATCATGACTTTTCGTGGGAAAAATTAGTCGCGTTGCCTGAACCAGGACAAAATGTCAACGTCATTCCTGCGTTACGCAAGGAAGTTTGTATGCGGTCGATCTTACACGCATTTCAATGGGCAATCTGCACGTAATGACTGAAATCAAATTTTCACACCTCACGATTGCTTGATTATACCGATTTCTTACAAACAAAATGGACACTACATAGTTAAACTTTCCTTCATATGTTCAATATCCGTGACTGTCTTTAATATACGAGCGTAATTGTAAAACGAACACATTTAGTACATTTTCTACCATGTGCGAGCGTTAATTTCGTGCGTGAAGAATCTTAAATACGGCTAAAATAGCAACCTCACTCTGTCACAGCTAATTTGAAAGTTAGACGGTCGTAAGATCACGGCGTTTGGGAATCGCAATTGGTTCCTGCTTTACTCGTTCAAAGGAATGATGCTTAAATTAATATTACAAGCATCTTGTCATACACTAGTAGAAAATTTAAAATGAGAATTCTTTCAAAGCGATGAGAATTGGACAAAAGTATGAGAATTGAAAATGTTCTCATCCAAACGAATGAGAAATGTTAATTAACGTATCAACCACCTGTCACGTTGTTTTAAATGAGGAATTTAAGTTTCAATCGCCATCCTTGCGTTCTATATATAACTACAATCAAGTAATAATTGGCTGGGATGCTTCCATAGTTTAATGACTCTCCCCGCTCCCCTTATTCAATGTTGTATAACAAACGCCGCATTTTTTTAATGTGCTCTATGTTTGCTCCAACATTGATCGGTGGGGGAGGGAGGGATTCAAAAATTAAATAGTTTGGAAATTATACAAATAAAATATCCTATGGTGAACTTCATATGAACGGCTTTATTGAACCGAGGGTGCTAAAATATGCATATGCCGTTATTAGGCCTATGAATGTCTATAATAGGAGATGAAAACAAAACAAAACATGTTGAAGGAAACACAAACCATTGATACATGGAACAGGGAATAAAGCAATCAAGATTTATCAATTTAAAATTTCATATAGAAATTATAAAATTATACAATAGGGTGTTTGCACGGAAGGTCATTAGTTCAAATCATCCTCCAGACACGTTCCACAAGACATACAAAATGCATGGAGTTCAATCATACCAATCGCCTGCTTAACTGGTATTGATCAAAGTAATTCTTTTGTACTCTTTCTTTTGAAAGAGAGAAAGAAAAAAAAAAAAAAAAAAAAAAAAAAAAAAAAAAAAAAAAAAAAAAAAAAAAAAAAAAAGAAAAAAAAGAAAGAAAGAAAGAAAGAAGAAAGAAAGAAAGAAAGAAGGAAGGAAAGAAGGAAAGAAAGAAAGAAAGAAAGAAAGAATAAGGAATTTTACATGGATTCGAACTTCTAATCTTTGGGGCAATAAGCGAAGTCTCTAACGACACGCCACTGGGAGAAGTTAACAATCACTCTTGATTTTAGCGTATTTATTGCTACTACATTGTGCTATTGATCTTCGATCGGAATGAATTCATTCATTAAAACTCATGTTTTTATCGTATACGGCATTTTATCATGTTTATCTAAAATATATTTTGAATATACACGGTCACTTTACACACTCTTTTGTGTTCTATATGTTTATAGGTTATTATTCCTCTATTTAAGGCAAATTGCCACGGTCTACCATTTATGTAAAATAAATATATATTACCTTTTAAGTTATATTATGTTGGTAGACCGTTAGTGCGTCATTCTTGTAGTGTAGTGGATTCATTACTGGGATTGTGATCAGGAGGTCTAGAGTTCAAATCTCTTTGGCGACGGTTCAAAATTCAGATAACACCTATAACGGCAGGTTTATTGATTTTTATTTAAAAAAATTATAATCCATTATGAAATCTGTGACAGGTTGTTGACAGGTTAATTAGTATTTCTCATTCATTTGGATGAGAAAGTTTTATAGAAATGAGACAATTTTAAATTCTCATACTTTTGTCCAATTCTCATCGTTATGAAAGAATTCTCATTCTCAATTTCCACTAGTGATATAGGCCTAAACTTTAAAAGCAGCCTCATTGAGCTGAAAATCTTGATCTCTATTGTAAAACAAAAAACAAAAACTTTCACATGTGGCCAGCATTATATGAGAGAAAGTGTCATTTGGACAACATTATATTCCAGCTATAGTCTATTGCGTAGTAAACACACGTGTGACAATTAGCCTTTTCGAAGTATAGCGTACACAAAAGGAGGGCAGTCTTCAATCTGGGTATAACCCGGCAAATTCAAAAGACTTTACCAACTTTGTGCAGCGCCATCCTATTGTGTCCGCCATATCTCGAAAAGCTAATACTCAGTCATAGGGGCAATTAGCTAACAGCAATCTAGTAAGCTCAATCGGTAAGGCTCTAGACTCTGATACGTGAGTTCAGACCCCGCAGTGTCATTTCAGTTCTCGTGGAAAAATTGAGCTAACTTGAAATTCACATAAGCGAGAAACTTACTGTCCCGGTCTACCCCGACCCGTATGAGCTCATGGAGCTGATCCTGTGTCATGGTTTATAAGGTGTGTCTTGGGGTACCGATGGTCATTGATTGATTGATTGATTGATTGATTTATTGATTGATTTTAATGTGTAGGCTGATTAGGGTTCTGCACCTGTAGGTTGATAAGGTTCTGCACCTGTAGCCTGATTAGGGTTCTGCACATGTATAGAGCTGCATCCCTGAATGATGCTAAATGGTTTATAAGGTGTGTCTTGGGGCAGCGATGGTCATTATATGTGTAGGCTGATTAGGGTTCTGCACATAGAGCTGCATCCCTGAATGATGCTAAATGGTTTATAAGGTGTGTCTTGGGGCAGCGATGGTCATTATATGTGTAGGCTGATTAGGGTTCTGCACATGTATAGAGTTGCATCTCTGAATGATGCTAAATGGTTTATAAGGTGTGTCTTGGGGCAGTGATGGTCATTATATGTGTAGGCTGATTAGGGTACTGTGCCTGTATAGAGCTGCATCCATGAATGATGCTAAATGGTTTATAAGGTGTGTTTTGAACCAGAGAATTCAGCGACTTTCTGTAAATAAAAGTACAGTTATCTTATGTAATTTCGTAATATCTTAATCTGTTTTTTTTAAATTCTTTGCACAAAGTTACATGTAATAGCACCTTTAATGTATTATCAAGTCACTGCTCCATGCAACTTTTTTAGCCTAGTTCGACCATCTTACTTTAATAGTTTGTCTCAAAATCCCCGCACGCATTTAGTGGAATAACTCACTTTTAGCGCGTTTTTCCCGCTGACTTTATTTTTTTCCTAAATCTACCGCTCAAAAGCTCAATTCTGACATTGTCCAAGTAGTAAATCTCAATAAAATTCTTCATCTTAAACACAGTGATACTATACGTGTGCGTATTCCTCCGATTTCCTAGGCGTATTTTTGTCAAAAAGCTCGTCCCACAGTTTGATAAAAAATAAAGTAATAAAAAAGATGAACCTAAAAAAATCGCATTAATTCCGCATTAGGTTTTCAATTTGGGAAGGGCTTTGGAGACAAAATATTAAATTAAGAAATAAATAAATATAAAACAAACATATTAAATTGGGTCTAGTTTCCGTTATTATTCTATTACGTGTTTAAGGTTGGTCTTAACCCTGGAATTATGGAAACTTTCGGGCCTAAATTGTTGGCCTAAAGTATAAAAGTATACATATTTAGAATGGCAAAGACTTGATAAATTCATCTGTGAAGTCAAATTTGGGCCAAAATGCTCATTTTTGGCCCAAATCCCAAAAAATGGGTTTTTTGGTCCACTTCTTTTTCGTAAAACATAACAAAGATATTCTTGGGCCAATTTTTTTTTTGGTAACAGTTAATCTTCGTAGGACAAGTGAATCAGGATATACATCAAGAACATTGACATCAGAACTCATTTTTAAAGCGCAAAATACAAAGGTTTCTAAGCGCTAACTACAACTTACACTACAACTTTAACTACTACAAAATGACATGAACATTATAAGCAAGAAATGACATGAACATGATAATCAAGAAACAGACTGCCAGCTATTGAGTAACATAATTAAACTTTCATAATATATGTAATAATGATTGCATGTATATGTTTATGTATCAAATCATTATAAATCACATTTCTCTCTTGATTAAAAGACTCAGATATTGTTAACTTAATCAAACATTGTGCTTTGTTGTGCATTCTGAAGTGAATTTGGGAAAAAGGTGTTTTGGCCTTGAGTCATTAACGACTCGTAACATAAGTAATGGCTAATGGGGCTACGCATCCTGCATAAGAACATATAAACACAATGGGGAATGATTGCTCGCTACAAAAGAAACTAAATATAATAATTATAACTACACGGATCTCCTGAACTTGTGTATACGTATCTGTTTGTGATTAGTACCCAGATGTGCAATGATTTTGGGGCTGTGGTGACTACATGTATAGGGTGGTTTGGGATTAGGGCATATGTGACTGAGCCCGGATGTCGCCAGTGCCACTATTGAGATATGCTCCATCGAACTTAACAATAAACAATAGGAAACAAAGGATTTATTGACTGTTTTATTGATTTTTCACTACTTAAATGTCAAGTACTATAGACATGATATACATCATTTTAAAGCTAATTTAAAGCAGAATATTTTGGTTGAATATATCAAAAATGATGATTGGCGACTTCCGGGCTCAGTTGTGACGAGGAGTCACATATAGGTGCGCCTGGCTACAGAGCGCATAGCTCTGTAGCCATGGCGCCTATGTCCAAGGGTTTAAGGTTTGGTAGGTATCATTTTTGCAGCGAGGTGAAGTTCATACAATTGTGTGCAAGCATGGTGTAAGGGAAAAATATTGCACCACCGCCAATCGCCCCTCCCCCACTACGACCACCACACTCACAGGTTCACACACCCCATAGAAAATGAAGGATATAAATAATAAAGTAATGTTTACATATTTATATTAGTAATAATAAATTATCTAAAGGGAATAAAATTGTTCAAAACACTCCATTTAACAAACATGCAATATTTTCAGCAGGTGTAAGTTTAGTAAATGGAAGAGCCAAACCAACGATGTAGGATCGGCGGCGTGTATGTGTCTTTGACTGCTATCCCTCCCTTTGAACTTTTTATTTTATTTTATTTATCAAATTTCCACACATTTGAAATAAAATGGTCATAATATTGTGCCACTAATTATTTAATAAAGTCACGGAAAGTATTGGTTTTTATCACTTTATTTTACATTGTGATGGACAACAAAAATGTATTGGCGGAAGTTGATGTTGCAAAGCCTTGGTAAACAAATGCTGAAAATCACGTTTTTCACATGGGTTTTAATGGTAATAGCCCCCTATGCCTCAATTCTTTGATCAAAAGTAGTGATTTACTTCCAAAATATTCCTTACCTTTCACGGCGCTGTATCTCCGCTAATATTTGACGTTCAATGGGTTTTTTTTTGCAACGCATTTGTACACGCCGTGTACACTCTCGCCGGAGGCTATACTCAATATACAAAGTCATAAGGTCTAGTGGTGTCTGATATAAACATCATATTCGAGACGGCCATTTGAGCACGCTCTGGGTCGGATTCCATAAAAATTTGGGAATGTTAAATGAAGGTCCATTTATGACCCTAGGCCTAAGGGGCTGTGCAATAATTATGAGCCCCGGGGGGGTAAAATTTCCAAACGGCTCGCCAAAAATCGCTTGCCCCCCTCTCGGCCCGCCAAAAATCGCTTGCCCCCCCCCTTGCACATGCCAAATTTTTGGGATCCCAATTTGCAAACCTTAATGGTCTATATACATGTTGCGAGCGCAGCGAGCAGGAACATTTTATTGCATATTTAAGCGTTTCCGTACGGTTTTCCTAAGCCTTTTTAGAGAGTTTTATTTAGAAGGCGCCCCAAGAATGTGTGCCAAAAATCACTTGCCCCCCCAGCAAACACAAAACGTTTTCGACATCATTCGCAAAAGGTTATAAAAGGTTGTCAGAAAACGTTTAAACGTCGGGTTATATAAAGGGTATATTAAGGGTATAAAACGTTTTCATAACATTAAAAATCATTTTTTGATAATCTACTGCTCAGCAAAAAAAAATGTTTTAGAGAAAACGTTTAAATGTCGGGTTATATAAAGGGTATAAAACGTTTTAATAACATTCCAAAAACATTTTTTAAACTTGATACAAAACATTCTAAACAGAATGTTATTTTGGGAGTTGAAAAATATTTTGCGAAAAATGTTTGCCCAAAATATTTGCAATAACGTTTTAAAAACGTTTTCATTACCTTTATATAACCCGACATTTAAATGTTATTAAAACGTTTTGAAAAACATTTTAAGAACATTTCTGTGTTTGCTGAGTGCAAATATTTTAACATAATGTTATTTAAGTGTTGACAAAATAAAAAAAAAAAAATGTTACAAAAATAGTTACAATAACATTTTTGAAAACATTTTAAAAACATTGTTGTAGTGTGTTTTCATACAAAACGTTTTAAAACGTTTTCATGACATTTATATAACCCGACATTTTAATGTTATTAAAACGTTTTTATGTAAACCAAAAGCCAAAATATAACTTATTAAAAACGTTTTTAAAAACGTTTTTGCGTTTGCTGGGCCCCCTCGGCTTGCCAAAAATTGCTTGCCACCCTTGCGGCTCGCCAAAAATGTCTTGCCCCCCCCATCTTACCCTCCCCAGGGCTCATAATTATTGCACAGCCCCTAAATGGTGATGAGCGTTGACCATTAATGTCACAACAGTGCAAAATTTACCCCTTATTCCCAAAACGACGTTGGATGGCGAAAATCTGATCCTTTTTGCACCTGTTTATTACAGGGATGCATAGCTCAAAGATATCTGCGTGGTTCGCCCCGGTTCAAAAAAAATTCTTAAAACAATGGTATGACGTCATTACTTCTTAAATGTTTCCAAAAATTGGCCTTCAAACTCATAATAACAGTCCAATACAAGAATCAACTGCAGAAATTCATACTTTAATAATATATCATTATGTACATGTATATCCGGTTATTTGAGATAATGACCGCCCCGTTATCTTACTATCTCATGACAAAGTCATACGAAAAAAAGGCCAAAATACGAAAGGGCCCCCCACGTTGGCTTCTTGATCGCTAGCGCGTATTGGCCGTTGGCGGCGGGGTGTTAGCGTCCAGTGCCGGGTGGGATTCGTGTTTATTTGTTGTCATGTTTAATTGTAACACTTTGAGTTGGTAAACTGTTCTTTCTTTCGTATGTGTGAGGGTTAATACAAACGATTAACAGTAGTAAACCCGTCTGTTGGGACGTTCATAAGGTCAAAGCTCACTTCTGATCAATAATCGTTCGATAAATCAATAGTCGATCGATAAATCAATAATTCAATAATCAAATGACAATAAAGGGCTTATTAGCCTATTCACGAGGTCATGTAATTTAATGTTCGTATTGCGAGGTTGATCAACAAATTTTTGCGGGGATGATCGTGAAATTTGTTTTCGTTGTGTTTTGGCAACGTTTTATCGATTGGAAAAAAATTGAGATCACCAACGTTTAATCGATGTTAACGATGACATAAAATGTTTGCGTGTTTAGCAGCGTTTATTCGATTGGAAAAAGTTTAGATCACCAACGTTTAATCGATACAAATGACGAGGCAATATTAGTTTGTCAACGTTAATCGATACTACTGTATTAACGACAACACCAATCTTCCAACGTGCAAATCACGGCGCGTTAATTACTTTCTATCGAGTCACGATGAATGGGTCCTCGCAAATGACACATAACGAAGGTATTTATGCGTAGGGGAGACTTTTTTTTTTTCAATCTCGCCTAGAGAGGGCAATTCTCATGTTTAGAAGGGTGTTGCAAAGGCATTGCTCTACCAGTGTATGTAGGCCTATACAGGAGCTCTGATTAGTTTACATCATAGAGCCATATTTTTCACTGAATAACTACAATTACAACCTACTCAAAGCTATAATACCAGCCTTTTATCAACTTTATGATGACTAATTGCGCAATGATCCCAAGTACCTTCTTAACATCAACATACCAACATTCTCCTTTGTGTCAATGGACAGATGCCAGCAAATAAAGTACATGTATGATAATGACATTTGTGATACTGTATTTAAAGTACTAGTAGCAGAATCCTTCTCACAGGAAGCCACAAAGATATAGATGCTCGATCATGCCTTGCTTCTGGTTTCAGAAGCAGAAGGGAGACATTTTTACCTTTGGGGAATGTGATCTTACAGCTGAGCATGCCGTAGGCATATCTTCCATGGATCCAGAGAAGCTTGACAAGGAACCGATCCAAAACCTTGCAGCTGTATCTTGAAGTAAGATATGCAAGGGACACAAGTCTTCAACTTCTTAAATCAAGTGATGTTTGCAGGCTATTGAAAAATCATAGAAAACTGCCTGTGAAATATAATGCCGAAAACCTGAACCTCTAATGTGATGTCTAAGGCAGACTGCAACTGGACTAACTGACTTCAATGAAGCATTGTATTCTCAAAAAGTGATATTTATCCTCCAGATGATAAGATATTTACGTTATTGTCAACACATTTGATCAAACTCAGCATTAAGCAATGTGCAACCTTGTTACCGAATCTTCAGGGGGCATGTACAGGGGGGTTAATCTACTTAAAGTTATATACTGCGCCAATAAAGTATCCTTACACTTGGAAAAATAATCACAATTTCAAAACTGAACAATACTGCACATTATGACACCACATTAAATCCAATGTGACCTCAAGAAGTAAAGTTACAAGCAATTAAATAGACGAAGGTCCAGTTTTAAAACTGACAAACTGGCCTATACAAGGCGCAAAAAGTTCCCAACAAGCGCAATAAAGAGACAAAACAGTTTCTTCAATGAAGCGTTTTTATTTCAGTTTTTACTTCTCTGTACTTTTCATAACTTTCATTTTATTTGTCAGTTCTTTTGTTTCATTTTTTGTTTGTTCCTTAAAAAAAAATTAAAGCCAAACGCATAAATTAGCCATTAACCACTCTCAAACCAGATTTGTGGTCTGTGGAGTTTTGAATAGGCCAGTTTGTCACTTTTGAAACTGGACCTTCGTCTAATCAAATGCTTGTAACTTTACTTCTTGAAGTCACATTGGATTCAATGCGGTGTCATAATCTGCAGGATTTGATAGTGCATCTATTAAATAAACAAATTTACCCCAATAGTGTTCAGTTTGGAAATTGTGATTATTTTTCCAAGTGTAAGGATACTTTATTGGCGCAGTATATTTAATGATCATATTCTTGTTTAGTATAGTCGATACTATATTTTCAGCAGCAATTCACAAAAAGTTGGAATTATCACACTCCTTACTAAAAGCTGTCAATTCAATATACTGTTATTTGAAAAATCGTTCTTTGTAAACATCTTCGACTTGCAATCTACAAATGACCCGTTGGCTATTAAATCATACATTAGGTAAAAATTACAGACAGTACCGGAGTGAAACCGTGAGTTTTATTCAAATGAATACAATCTTGTCAATACTAACTTGTCAGTGAGAAATAAATGCAGAAAAAAGATTGGCGTCACTGCACAATAAGTAATTATTATTCGGATTTGGCGATAATTGCCTATTTAATCGTTAGAGCTTCGCAACAGCGTTTTTCATTTTCGACTATAGCTTATATTATTATTTTGTACTGCGCAACGCCAAAAGCAACTCACATTCCCAGCCCATTTATATATAAACGTTACAATAATTATTTCGTCATAATGAACTGACAACTAGACAGTGAAAAGGATTACGCGAGTTATTATAATGGCTGCAAATTGTTCCTTAAACACATCGGCAGTTACTTACTACACGGAATCCGATTTACGTAGCATCAAATTCACACCTGAAGCTCGTGCTTTTGTTTCAATTATACTACCTACACTCGGAATATGTGGCCTAATTATAAATATAACATTTCTCTTTGTAGTTTATCGTTCTCCTACGATGCGAACGATAACCAATCTGTACTTAGTGCAGTTGTCCATCTCCGATATGTGCACTTTGACGGTTTTGAGTTCGCGTTTTTTTCGCGCTTACATACTCTCTCCTGAGTATGAGTTTTCCCCAGGTACACGGTTTGGATGCACGGCAGTTGAATTCATCATGTATTTTACGTACTTTGTAGGTGTGAACTTTATATGTATCGTCACAGTAGAGAGGTACTTCGCTATTTGCAGACCAATTCAGCACAGGGTGTTCAGGGGAAGATCCCGGGCAAGAGATATCTCGTTAGCCTGTTGGATAGTAGGTTTCCTCCTTGCAGTTACTGGACTTGTACCATATGATGTAATTACTATCTGCGCTAAAAATCCAGATGCATCCACTCCTGACGACACCTGGTTGGTATTCCAAACGTGTACACTGTCATGCTCTTGGTGTTTTCATTTATTGGTATTCTATGACACAGCGCAATTTGTAATTGTGTTTCTTATTAACGTCATAATATACTTTGCTATCATCAAGAAACTGCGTAAAAGAGCAAGTGACACCAACTTGCCTCAATCTAACTCGACACATCAAGTAAGTAAAGATATCACACGAATGCTCATTATAAATGGTGTCGCGTTTTTCCTTTTGCTGGGGCCATACCAAATTTGGAATGCTGTTCTTCTGATATATGAATACATTGGAGTTTGGATCGTTTCGCAAAAGACGTTTTTCTTGCTTGGATGGCTTTCGCGGACATGTTCCCCGACGAATTTTGCTCTAAATCCTCTGATATATGGCTCTACAAATCCGCGGTATCGAAAGGCATTCTTGCAGGTATTTGGCTGTTCCATGTCATCTGGGAAACATCAAGAGAATGATTTTAGTCATCACAAAGAAATCACTGAAACCCGTTTAGGAACATTAGCACAAGAAGACACTCTTTCCCGCAGCCGAATAGACACGCAAATGTAAACAATTTCAGTCAACTCAATCTAATAATCAGAGGTCTAAAAACAATATGAATGTGTCTTTCAACTTTAACACATTCTTATTTTTAATAACCTCAAACGTGCACTTATGACTAGTACGATGATTACCGTGATAGAGTAGAGGTTCTTCAGAGATAGCAGTACCACATTTCAAAGCGTTTTCTGTCGATGACCAGCCTGAAGTAGCACCCGGATGTTGTAACTGACAAGAGGAAGTTTTCCGATCTTGCATTATTTCTGAGCAGCATATCCTCTATTAGCATCGTGCGTATGTAATAATCTTCATAATGGTTCCTGTATTACTCCTTCAGATCAATGTATGCTGCTTACTTTGATGTTATATCCATCTTGCCACTTGCAAATTAGCAATAGCGTGTTGTAGACTTGTTGATCATGACTCTAAAAATGAGCTCGACACCTTTATATTAAGGAATATTTATGAAAAAACAAAAACAACAACAACAACCACAAAAAACACTCTCACAATTGACCACCGTTACACCCACAGAGAAAGTGTCATTTTGGACGAGATTTTTGTACTATAGTAGAGTGCTTAGTAAACACACATTTGACAATAATCATAGGAATAATTGATAGCAGTCCATCAGCTTAATCGGTAGGTAAGGCGCTATAGACTCTCTGATGCGTGACGGTGGAGTTCGAGCCCCCGCATGGTCATACTTTTATTCTTGTGGAAAACTTGAGCTAGCTTAAAATTCACATGTACAGGTCCACCCGTACCAAACCTTGGACCTGATCCTGGCTGACAATGTATATATATGCTGACTAGGGATTTGCGCATGTACATAGCTGCATCCCCAATGATGCTAAATGGTGTATAAAGTGTTCAGTAACTTTAGTAAAGTGCAATGATCTTTATGTAATTTTATTTTAAGGCGCAAGAGTACACCAAACAAATATTGTGCCATATGCAATAAGCAAGAGAATAAATGAACTGTAATTAATTTGTGCGAATGGTGCAGTGGGGTCATTCAAAACTAAACATGGCGTTTTTGAGGTTTGGCCCTTCGATTATTAGACTTGTTTTGATTCGATCCAATAAATCTGACATTTCGATTTGGACAATTGCGTTATTTTTATTGTAAAAAATGATGAATTCTTTCAACCTACGTAAATATGTTATATAAAAACGTGTTTACGTAATCAGCATGATCAATGAAATGGCATTTTGTGTTGATATAACAACGCTATTCTTATTTGCCAGTAAACTCTTTCAAAATAGACTTTTTTGTGTTTGCTGTGTCATTTCCCATTTCGTTACGTTTTGTGAAAGTAAATAATAATTTCCTACCATCATATAAACCTATTTCCTTTTGAATTCGGAGTAAAGAAGTATTATACTGCATTAGATTGCCAGAATACCTTAATTTTACGAGGGCGAGGTCATATTATGACGTCATAGCAATATTATGTGAGCAATGTTTGTACCCCTTCGTAGTTTGTTTACAAAACATGCCTCATTAGCGCTAGAGTTAATAAAAACAATTAACTGCAAGTTAGTTAATCAAATTTGAATGTCGATTCACAATTAACTGTGGAGAAATATTGACTCGGAAAATGATCTCCGTGGATGTTAAATGGCTGGATGTAAGCCAAGGCCTTGGTCATTGACTTTCTTGTGTATTTGATTTTTCAAACAAAACGTTTAAGGGGGTATATACCCTGATTTTCATCAGTACCCTTCTTCTTTTTGTTGTTGCAAATTTGTGAAGTATATAAATATGTTCATCACCTCATGTCCTGAACTTATAAAATATCTCTATATACAAAGTGCTTTAAACCACTTTAGAAAATCATTTTAGCCCGATATATTTTTTTGTTTACTGTAACCTAGTAACTCAGATGTGTGTTTCATAACAAACCATAATTTATTCTATTCAACATGTTCAAGTAGAGTACATGAATAGAATACATTAAATCCTTTGTTATACTATCTATAGAAATGTACTCACTGATTATAACACTGAATTAATTAAATAAGCTCTTTCACATAGACAATTTAATACTACACCATGTATGTATCTTCTATAATGTGTTATTAGGAAAAGAGATTTAAAAAGGCTATAAGGTCATCAAAGGTCAAGTTATAGGTCACTTGGTTCAGGTCAAATTCAGGCATCCATTTTGAATACATGTGATAGTCTGTGATATTTTGTCTGTTACTGAATATATAATGGAAATGTGTGAGGTGGATATACTAAAATACCTTGGGATGTAAATGGTGAGTACAATTTAGATTGCCTAGTTGAGATGGATTGGGCAAATAAATATAAAATAGTTACCAAAATTACAAAAATGAAGCTTACGGAAAACTACCTAATATGGTGGTATAGGTGACAAAAAATACAATCTTTTTCAACATTGCTGTTGTGTGGTTGTGGTATACCTGTTACCTATGGCTTAATTAAGTTTCAGTGAAATAATGTCGCAAGTTAAAAATACAAAATATAGCTCAACATTGAAAATAGAAGCATTTTAACCGGTTCGTTTTTGATAGTTGTGGAGCACCAAGTTCATGAAGTCATAACAGAAATCAGGAACCACTTATTTCCTGTGCACAACACACAGACATGACATAATGTACGAAGTTTGAAATGTTTTTTTTTTTTTTTTTGCAAAATTCCAACACAGTCTGGAATTGATCTATAAACCGCACGAGCTAAATATTAATTGGGGAGTATCGGGAGATTGAGTTTATATTATGGTGCTCATAATGTAGTGAATTTGTCTAAATTGACGGATTTAATGAGGTTGAATTTCAGCTTTGCGGGGGACACAATTTCGGACCTAATGTAACATTGATATTTCCTAAATTTCGTCAGCAATTGGGATTCGTAAGAGCTGAAATGCAATTGTAATGTACTATAAGGAGTTTGAAACATGCCTCTTAAAAGTGGTAAATACTCAGAAAGTTGGAATGGCCGCCCCCCCCGGGTCAATGTTATAAACTTACGATACAATAAAAAAAATCCATTTAAAAAGGGATGAGCAGCGCCAAAGTCAGTATCATTTGGCTATGGGGGACTAAATTAGAGTAAGCTTTGTCACACGAATCCACCATTTCATCATTTTTATTGTAAAAACAACTGATGAATTATTCTATCAACCTACTTAAATATATTATATAAAAACGTGTTTACGCAATCAGTGAATGACATGGCATTTCTGTCGATATACCGACAGTATTCGTGCTAACAAATGCTTTCAAAATAGACTCGATGTTTTTTTCCCTTATAATGATGTGTTTCTTGGCTCATTTGATGCATCGTTACTTTTTATTAATGCAAATAAAATTATATATTATTTCCCTTACTCTCTCTATTTTATTATTACCATCACTCACGAAACCACCATTAGCCGATTTCTCTTTCTTTATTTCTTTCTATTAAAATTTAGAAAACATTTTTGAAAACATAATGTTGTTCAGTGTTGACAAAATAGTTTGTCCAAATATTTCTTAAAACATTTTGCAATAACATTTTAACATTTTAAAAATGTTTTCACCACCTTTATATAACCCAACATTTAAATAAAATTAAAACGTTTTGATCAAAGAAATTAATAATGTTGTTTTTTTTAATGAAAGAAAGAAGAAAAAGGAAAAAAGCAGAAGAAATGATTTTTATAGCTTCTTCCAGAAAACAAATCCGACTGATCGACCCTACTTGTACACAAAGGTCCCCTGTATAAAAGCCAAAAACGGTCAAACTTCTACCTATTTAGAACAAAAATGACAACAACAAAAATTATCCTGCCCAATATGTTATAAAACTAATTCAAATTAAGAAAACGACGAAGAAGCTAGAAGAAGATGACGAGGAATACGATACGGCGACGACGAAGAAACCTGAACCATGTTAACCCTACCACTACAAAGGGGGTTAAGATCTTTCTTTGTGATTACACCCAAACGACTTAAGCTAATCTTAGATTCATCCTTTGCGCTTGTTTTTTTTTAAAATATATTTTCATCCCAGCACCCAGGTTTCTACAGTAAAGTCCATGATTTTCATTTTGCACTTGTGAAATAATTTTACAATTTTCATAATTATTATTCCAAGAGATATGAATAAGTTGAATAATAATTTCTTTTCATATTAAATTTAGGAGAATAATCCGGTGAAAATTGCATGTTCATAGAATTTGTAGCCCAAAATCAATTTTGCCTAGATACTTTTACCCCTTGCCAGAATACAGGGTGTCCAAAAAGTCTCGATGCCATCTTGAACGTCTTTTACCCCTTGCCAGAATACAGGGTGTCCAAAAAGTCTCGATGCCATCTTGAACGTCTTTTACCCCTTGCCAGAATACAGGGTGTCCAAAAAGTCTCGATGCCATCTTGAACGTCTTTTACCCCTTGCCAGAATACAGGGTGTCCAAAAAGTCTCGATGCCATCTTGAACGTCTTTTACCCCTTGCCAGAATACAGGGTGTCCAAAAAGTCTCGATGCCATCTTGAACGTCTTTACCCCTTGCCAGAATACAGGGTGTCCAAAAAGTCTCGATGCCATCTTGAACGTCTTTTACCCCTTGCCAGAATACAGGGTGTCCAAAAAGTCTCGATGCCATCTTGAACGTCTTTTACCCCTTGCCAGAATACAGGGTGTCCAAAAAGTTTCGATGCCATCTGGAACGTCTTTTACCCCTTGCCAGAATACAGGGTGTCCAAAAAGTCTCGATGCCATCTGGAACGTTTATAACTCTAGTATTCAGCAGCCGACAGCAAACATGAGTGTCTTTGTATAGAAAAAACTCGTACAATTAATTATTTTGACACCAAATATGACACACAAACCTACAGACATAATAAACAAACTACGGTTAAACATTGGGCATATTAAACCAAAAAACAATACAATAATTTACAACATATTCCGGATCCCTGGTATCCACTACTTTCTCTCAACATCTATATCAATTTCTCTCCATTCATTTCAATTACAATATCAAACGGTTCTCATAATTATAATAATTGCAGAAATCAAGCCAAATAAAATATCTTCTTTTAAGTTGTGTAATATTCCATCCTTTAATTTTCTACTCTGTCACAAGACTCCTCCAAGTATTCAAAAGTCTAGGCATATTGGAAAGGTTTAAAATTAAAATTTGATCTTCAGTTGGTGCTTCATCATCAGTATGACCGGGCCAGAGGTAAAAGCGCTACTTGCAAATTTATATACTATTGTTATATTGGATATTATATTAAGAAATTATTTCAATCTATCATCATCAACTTATCATAACACAATAAGGTGTAGAGAAAAGAAGGTGAGGAGAAAAGTTTTAGTCCAAATACAATTTCACAATTCTCAATGAGAAACAGACGTTTTGCTTACTAGTATTGATATGTTGCATGTGTACTTTTGATTGGTCTTGTATGTTCTAATAGGGAAGGAAACGTAGTAAGATTGGTATCTAGATAATTGCATGAATTTAACATGTATTTTAATTTCCCCTTGTGAAAGATATGACGATATCGAGACTTTCTTGGGACACACTGTACTTTAATTAATTTTACGAGGGTGCGATCATATTATGACGTCATAGCGATATTATGTGGGCTACTGTCACAGTGTCGACAGCCTCTAAATAATTATTTTTACTTGAAATGAATCAAGTCCTAATACTCCGTTGGTGAGCGACGGGCGATTGGTATTTCACCAATAAGATAGCTCTCCTTTCCGAGCGCAAGAAAATGAGTCCTATCTGGCTAGAAAACGATCGCTAGATCGCTCAGTGATGAATGTACAAACTCAGATGTAGAGATGTATTCAATTCCATTTAAATCAATATTCTATTATTGACGCAGATAAATAAAGTTGTATAGTTGTTCACTGTGCGTGCTGTACTGTATTATAGACTTGTGATTTAATATTCTATAGCCAGTGCTGTACATTCTTTTCATAATGATAATATTCTCAAACAGTTGAATATATCACATTATTATCGTACGATTTTTTAAAAACATTTCGGTGAAAATGCAGATAAATACATGTGTTTAAAGAAAACGGCAATCGCAGCTGACTGTATTGAATTTCCAGTTAGTGTATTGAAAACAAAACATGCGTTTTACCTGACAACAAATCGAATTTTCTTGTAATGGCAACGTCATATGGGGGTACTGAGCATGCGCAGATCGCATAGACATGTATAAATGGAAACGCTGCGGTATCCCATATCGTGTAAGTGATATGCTTAGGGGACCGTTCACAAACACTTGTTGGGGGCCTGATGCAACAAAATTTTATCGCGAAAATTTTTCGACCACTCCCCTTGTCAAGTCTCAAATATTTCAGCCCCCCCTTTTTTTTACATGAAAATTATGGGTCAACCACATAGAAAAGCATATAAACTCAATTTTCCTGGGAAAAGTTGTGATCAATTTTTTCAGGGCCCCTTAGGAGGGTCAACACTTTTGAGCCCCCCCCCCCCATTTTGCATCAGTCCCCTAACAAGTGTTTGTGAACGGTCTCTAAAATCAAGCCTGAGTCGCTCGGTCTATATCTCGAACAACATCGCCATGCGTAGCTTTTGAAGAACGAGTGGATTCGCCGTACTATCACGGCAATTTTTGACACGAAGATATAGGGATGATGACGCTGTGTGGGGAATATTTGTACTCCCTTCGTATTTTGATTACAAAACATGCATCAGTAGGGTGAGGCTTAATAAAAACGATTAACTGTAAGTGGTAGTTTTGATTCCAGTAACCCATTGTAACTAATGAAATTTCATTAATCAAATTTGAATGTCGATTCGCAATTAACTGTGGAGAAATATTGACTCTGGAGGTGATCTCTGTGGATGCCAAATGGCTGGATGTAAGCCAAGGCCATGGTCATTTATTTAATTTGTCAAGCAAAACATTTAAGCACGTATATTACTTGCGGTTGTCGATCAACATGATGAGGATGATTTTAAAAGCATTAAAACCCTATACTCTTCCTCTGACACTGACATCCATTATCACAGAATTACTAATTTATTTATTATTGGTGTGTTGGCTATTAGGGACCGTTCACAAACACTTGCTGGGGGCCTGATGCAAAAAAATTTCATCGCGAACAATTTTCGCCCCCCCCCTCCCTTTACAGACCTCAAAAAATTCAGGCCCCTTTTTGACATGAAAATTATGGGTCAACCCCATAGAAAATCATATAAACTCAAATTTCCCAGGAAAATTTGTGGTTTTTTATTTCAGCCCCCCCCCCCTCCCCGAGGGTCGAAAATTGTCAGCCTCCCCCTTTTTTTTCATCAGGCCCCCCTAACAAGTGTTGGTGAATTGTCCCTTATTCGCCGGTGTGCGCGTGCTAACAATGACACAGCAGCGGTGTATCTAGGATTTTTTTACTGATAAGAAACGCGAATAAAAAAAGGAATAGGAGTACGGTCGCCGTTCGCTGAAAAAGATTAGATGTGGAAAATAACAAAATGTGCACAAATTAATTATAAAAAAAAAGTTGTTTGTGTACAATTATCATCCCGGCATAAACTTACATAGTTGACAAAAAGTATTAAGTATGGAATATTTTTATGCAGAATTCCAAGACAGTCTGGAATGGGTCTGCATAAACCGCCCGAGATAAATATTAAAGCCATATTATAACATTTGCTGATGAGGACGCCCTCACTGATTTTTTAAAATTCATTTTTACACGATTATATTGTTAAGCCAATATACCCTGCAAATATCAAGACTCTACAGTCTTGTACAATGATTTTATATAGTCGATAATATATTATCGAGTAGAGCTCATGGAGGCAGCCATTAGCAGACCACCCATTGTCAGATGACTGGATGATTTTCAGCTGCACACACAAATGAATAGGAGAATTTTGAAAATGAATCATGAATTTTTGATAAACCGCTTACGGTAAAAATTCTGAGTACTGGGTGATTCTAAATTTCACATACAATGCACAAAACAATATTTGTAAAATTTTTGTCGAGAGATTTAAAAAGTTATCGAGAGAATTGTCTGTAATATTGTTTTAAATTAGCTTAAAATACAATTTTCTAAGCAGAAAACTACAGGAAGACCACCCGCAGAGCGTCAAGCCACATGCCAGACAACCTGGCGCCAACTGCAAATGGCTGCGCCCATGTGATGTAAGTCGATAATATATTATCGACTTTATAAAATCATTGTACAGGACTGCTCTAGGTGCTGTAGTTTTGTCAAAATCCGAGATTTTGAATAAAGCACCGGAACCGGCGTCTTATTATTACGATGGAATTATTAGTCGAACGCATACACGATGTTCATAACACACAGTACGTACACGGCGTGCGGGCCGGTGATCTACACAACAAAGGGTCGTACCAGAACATGACCGAAGGAGTGGTACGTATTGGCGACATACGCGCTGGTAGTAAATTCCAACTTTCTTTTGCTTTATCGTAGTTGTTCGGCTCAAAAATAAAAGGGGATATATCTGACAGTAAAAACTAACATTTTATGGCAAAGAAATGCTAATCTATTTTGTATGATAATGTTATAATATGGTGTGTGTCGGGAGATGGTGCAAAACCATAATAGCAAATACTCATAATGTAGTGAATTTGCCTAAAATGACTTTTAAGAAGCCCTCTAAAACGCACGAATGAGCAATTATTATAACAACTCATATTGTTTGGTACGTAACCAAGCAAGCACGGCCGCAATTTCGGGCTTTATGCAACATTGTTCTGTTATTATTACATTAAATTTATTGGGGTTCGAGGTGATATTTTCTAAACTTCATCAGCAATTGTCATTTGTCAGAGCTGAAATGCACTTATAATGTACTATTTTTTTGAAAATTAAAAAAAAAAAAACCCAAAAAACCCGGGGCCTTGATATGAATACCTAGTTTTTAAAAATTAATAAAAACAAAATCTTACGCAAGAAATGTTTTGTTTCGGTGACCGAAAATATTTGGCCCCAAACCCCGTTTTGGAGGATTTTCTCCAAAATTGACAAAAGAGACTATTGCAGGAAAATGAAGTGTCATAAAGCGCAGAAATAAATGTTGCTTCAAATACATTTTGCCAAATTTTGCATGCGATGATCCGCATCGGAATAATAGTTATTCATTAAGGGGGTAGTTACTTTATTTGATGTGTTTAGAAAGTTTTTAATTAAGGCTTACTCTTGAGGGCACTAAAAGTCACACACCGGTATTTCCTAAACATTACTGTGGATGGAAGCAATTCCATATAATATTGTTAAAGGCACTGTATTCCCAGGTGGTGGCGGATGCGATATCGCCATTTTTGACATCGGCATTCGATTAACACATAAACATGAAATCTTCACAAACAATTCTAAATGTGTTATTTGCTGTCAAAGGATAATTATTTTGTTCTAAAACCGTTGGGGTTCGACAAAGTACCCCACTCTAAGTATGTTATTTTTCAATTTGTAACTGCTAACCGTCTATTTGAATGGGGCTGTCAGCCTTGTATCGTCGTCAGCCTCGTACGTCGCGTGTCGCGTGACCAATACCGCCTGTGTATTCCCACACAGTGTACAACCGAAGAGCCCGCATCTGCAATTTCCTTGATCCTAGTCTGGTACATTGTACCATTTTTCACCATGTGATGGCGTGCTAACATAGTATTCCCTCTGGGCAGGCTCACATAGTCATGTGCCAAACATCCAAACTTAAACACAGTACAATTCTGTTAGGTTATTGATGGGCGGGGCTAGCCAAGAAAACTTTCGCTGCCCAGTGGTGTAGCAGATGGATGCAGTGAACATTCACCAGCTAGACAAGGATTTATTGCACCATATCCCACGATGCAAATTGATTCAGGTGACCTTCAGGTGGCAGGTGGTGTAAATTTACATTTATGTAGAATAAGTGTAAATTCTTAATGCATGCATGATGGGATATTATCTGAGCTTGAGATTTCTTGCTATGTGGTAGGTATAATGTTACAACTTGACCACAGACTTTGTCTGACCTGGTCTTTTATTCAAAATGAGTTAAATATTGTTTGTATTCTTTCTTATCCGAAAGACTAGATTTATCATAAAAATTCACTGCTCAAACTTGTAGGACTATCCTCTTCTTTGTCATCTGATATCCATCTCATAATCTTCCTTTAACCTTCCTTTTTATTCTAGTAGTAGGTCATAAATGATTATGAAAGAGAGAGCAAGTATAAAATCGTGTTCAATTACAAGATTCGTCTACAATAATTCACTTACGATACTTTGTTGATTGAGGGCTGTTTAAAAGCAATTTCCAATCTCTGCATTAACCTGACTTGTATTGAAATTGAAGTAATTATTATTGTCATTAAAATATTGAACAGAAAATCTAGTGCTGATTACCCAAAGATAATTATCGATCAAACTCCTCGGACAATAGGTCTAGCATGATTTCTCTTACGTTAACATGGTTAAAAGTCAATTAATACATCGTATTTGATAAATTGTATTGACTTGGATCATTACAACTAAGCGTATAATAATACCATTCACACAAAATGACCTATATTGGTTAAGACCGTGTGGTACATATATGAAGCAGTGATACTCACCTGATTGGATTTTAATGTAATCTGGAGTTAAACTGACAAAGAGTTTTAAAATTGACATTTAGTCTTTACATAAAATGCTCAGTTTTTATGATCGTCCTAGATTACACAATTATGACATAGCGCGGGGGCTAAGATCCAAAAATGGTCCGTCAGGGGTACATTATCGTGTAATATACGTCTAGCCCTTTTCTATTCACAGATTATCCATTGTATTCCTTTTGTTTCAGGTTCGTTGCCTCGACCATTACCTAGAGTAATGGAGGTAGCTAGCTGCCCAGAGACCATTATCAACACAATAGCTCAAGATAACGGTCTCGGGCAGCGAGCTAAACAAAAGGAATACCATGGACATTCTAGAAACACTATGGAAAGGATCACAACATACATGTATAATCCGAGTTGGTTACTAGTCCCAGATAGAATTACAGAACAAATGCATTTACAGCTCGATTTAAATGCAAATGTTACATGAAAAGAGAAAATTATAGAGGGCTCCTGCAGTCCGTATAACAGTTATTCATATACCACCTCTGGTGCTCAGTTCAATTTATGCAAATTAAATTTTACTAAGCATATTAAACGAAGTAAATATTCATAAATAAAAAGTAACCGTTTCGTTGAATGTATACTCAGTACATGTTTATTTGGTTTTTAGAAGGGAATCTGTCTTTATCCTTGCCCAACCCAAAAACGCTCAACGGTCCATGCAAATTAGCTACTAGGCAAGAACCCCCGGGATACTACCCGACCAGGGGAGCTTCGCAAACTAACCCGCGGTACTCATTACAAGTCAAGAGGCTGGGGTGCAAAGTCTTACTGTGACCTACCCATAATGGAGAGCACCATTAGACACAACGTTACTAGGTTTTTCAAATATCTGCTTATACTCACATTTTTCTAATATATAAATTCCATGGTGTTGAAACAGATTCAAATGTCCAAACGTTGACAACTCTATACAATTTGCATTATTCACTAATCATTTGAATAATAATGGTCACGGGGTGAATACACTCCAGCGGATTAACTAAGGGAATAACCTACCAAACCACTTCAAATACTAAAATGTCAATTGATATCAGTTCTGTATTGATTTGATTAAATCACTTGCATTTGTCATTAAATAGACTTGTAGACTCGCACGCAGGACACATGGGAAGAATATTACACTATCTCGGGGTGTTTTTATTTTGGGAAAAACCCACAACTTTTACAAAATAATACATCAGTTTTTTCCATTTTGTCTTTTGGAAAATGAATACACCATTACAACAAATTCATTTATTTTGGCTCGTCGTATATGTAAGATAAACGAAGTTCAAAACAGACAATTACCATAGATAATCGGCGTCTTGTTGAGGTATGGTTTGCATGTTAGTCGCTCGGAAGAGCGACTAACATGCTCACCATACCTCAACAAGACACCGATTATCTATGGTAATTGTCTGTTCCTCACCCTTTATCTACTACTTAAAAAGCCATTGGTTTCAGATGATAGGCCTATATATGGGAATCATCACCTGGGTGGATGTGGAATTCTAAAGTGGTGCAATTTTTATGGGTCAAAAAGTGTAAATAATTACCCAAATTGAGTAATTTAAAAAAAATCTATTTTCAGCTTCTTGCAAACAGAAGGTTTATGGATGGTATTATGCTTCCTTTTATATGTACACCTGGTCAATTCAACCTATTTTTGGGTCTTTTAGTCTCTTATCGGGATAAAAAAAAATGGTTAAAATGTGTCCAAATTGCTCAATTTTAACACAAATGTAGTAATACACTAATTTTCCGTCACGGACTATTTCAAATAAATATGACATAATATGAAACATGTTCTTTGAGATAAAAAGAAAACCCAAATTTTAATTCTGTAAGTGCCCTCTGTTGATGAGATGCATTACAAGTTATTGTCCCAAATTGTGTAACATGTATTGAAAAAATAATTGTTTATAAAAACTAAAGAATGGTGGCACTAACTAGTGTCACTGGAATGAGGCCATTGTGGTCCATAGTGATTGCAGTTACAACAAGACATCCTTAAACCAACACCTAATCAATTATAATTGACCAACACAACCACTGACCAATCATGAAATCACCAATTGGTGTATGTGCTTGACTGCTATTACTGATGGTGACCATAGATATTGGAACACAGTTCAGTATCTGTGTGGTGACTATCTCTGATATTAAGAACATTAATTAACAAAGTTCAATTCTGTTCACCGTTGTTCACCCGGGTCGGTGTCGGGCAGCTTAAAGAAATAATGTACGATTTTAATACGTCATTTTGTTATTGTTTACCCAAAATGCTGAATGAAATAATATTTATAGTAATATGCCTAACTGCCGGGAAGGGTTTCTGTCCAATTTAAGCTGAAATAACAAGGTAAAGTGAAAGAAACCCCATTGGCTATTTTGTCGGTTTAAAATAGAGTTCTATGGCCGACTTAAAGTCATAATTATGACGTAATTTTGTTATTGTTTAATTAATTTTTAGCAGAATTACTAACATAAAAATGGGCTGTGCCTGTTTCATGAAGACTTACGATCGATGTTACCTTTGCTTGATTTAACATGCCTGTCAACTTCTTGGAATTGTTTGATATGAAAGTAGGGTATGATATTTTTTTATTAGGAATTACTTTAAGTATTTCTAGCCTCTTAGCCACAGGCTAAGCGTCACAGCCTGCGATGTGTTAGAGACTGTTTTGCACTTACGATATTGTAGCATTCTGTGATTATACGATAGTCTTGCATGCATTAATTAAAATTGCTTTGCACTTACGATATTTTATTTTATTAATTAAAAAATAATTAAGCAATTTTGAAACTTAAAACCTGGTTTAAAATTGTGTTTTTATATGGCTTTCCATAATTCGTCAAAATCTCATTTTGGACAAAAATGTCACTTACGATAGTGTAGCACTCTGCCGACGAGTTGAGACCAAAAAATCAGAAAAATGCAAAAAATAAATTCTCATTTGCATATTTAATTGGCGGTCATATTGGATTTTAGGTATCAGGATTCAAAATAGTAACGGAACGCAACCGTAGACAATGGTAGATGCTAGAGATATATTGTTTTTTAAATGAAAGTTAAAAAGCAACAAAAACAAGAAATGTCTTTAAAAAAGACATTGCCTCCAAGATACCAGTGGGCACCTTTTGTTATTAGTTAAGGAGACACTTATAATGCTAGCTTTAAGGTAACGCTATTGAATATAGATTTTTGTCTATTTGAAATTTGTGAGTCCATTCTTTCCTGATTACAAGACTGAAAATTTTATTTTAATCGGATATTCGGTTACCAAAATGTGCCCTGTCAAAATGGCGCGAAACCAAGAAGTTGGCAACAAATTTCTTTTATTTTTGTTATGCAATGTTGTCAGGTAGGCCTTATTTTCTAATTATATATGCAAGAATTATACAAAGTAAAATGTTCAGATCGGCTACAAAATAAGATTATAAAACCCATGGATGCCTTTGGCAAATTTCCATTTGCATAATTAATTAGGGCCCTAATCAACTTTTCTAATAAGTTGCCCTAATTAATTATGCAAATTGAAATTTGCCAAAACGCAACCGTATTGATAATTCATGCATGTAATTAGAAAATCATCTGGCAACTGGACTTGTCAAAAATATAGAAAATAAAAAGAAAGTTGTTGCAAATTTTATATTTTGGTTTCGCGCCATTTTGACAGGCCATATCTCAAGAACCGAATATAATCTACAGGGCATAAGCTTTAACATATTATTTAAATAGAAAGAAAATCTAAATTTGTGCATTAGCCAATAGGGCCACGGTCACCTAAAGCCATCTTGCAATCTTGCAGATAATTCTGATGTATGAAATAAGACCTTCAAACTTTCAGATATGAAGAGTTCCAGATGCAGGCAGCCGGTTTTTTTTAAAATATAGGCCTAAGTTGTATCAAGAGTCATTTCTCGTGGATTTTTTGACTGAAAATTACGATTGTAACGTTTCAGAGTAACAAATTTTCGTATCAGATTCTTTTATGCTTGTTTATTATATTTTGTATTCAGGACTAAAATAATATTAATATTATTATATTTAGGGGGGTCTTTTCATAGGCCATTACTTTTTGTATGTGTAATTGAATAAAAAATCAAAAACATTATTGTTTTGTTTTGTTTCCTTCATGTGTGCTTTGTCTTGCATCGAAAAGGCCAATATCAACACCTTGTTTGTAAGAAGTATTGTGTGGGGAAAGATGATTCTTCAAACGGTCATGGGTATGCATGCAAAAATATTGCAACAGTACTCAGTAGAATGTAAAAAACTGACATACATACCACCAACATAACCAACCACGCATGGGAATTGGGGAAGCAAATACTTTAAAACGAATTATTCCGAATTATATCAACGCAAAAAGACAATGCCTCCAAGATACCAGTGGGCACCTTTTGTTATTAGTTAAGGAGACACTTATATCCCACAGCTGTTTGATGTGATCATTTATTAGTTTTTCAAACAAAACATCATGTACAACCCAATTTTTAGGCTTAAACAGCTTAAATCTGTATCATACTAATTTATACAGATGCGTTTGAGTCATTTTCAATTTTAATTTCCCCTTATTTACAACATTATTCACTTTCACAGCATTTTTCGGATATAAAATGTATCTATTTATGACAAGATAGGTGGCGCTATTTAGAAACTGGAAATTACTCTTTCAGGCTTTTAATAAAAATAATTCCTTTTATTTTTTGATGAAATATGCTTATAAAATTTCTTTGTTGCTTGTTTCACCTATTCCACCTGTTTAAATGGCAGAATTGATTACCTACCCCTTGCAAATTAAGAACTATGATTTATGATAAATAGCGCCATCTATAGTTTGCATTTTCTTAATAATGAAGCCAATTCTATAAACATCAAACAACCGTGTTATAATGCTAGCTTTAAGGTAACGCTATTGGATATAGATTTTTGTCTGATTGAATTATGTGAGTCCATTCTCTCCTGATTACAAGACTGAAAATTTTATTTTAATCGGATATTCGGTTACCAAAAGATATGGCCTGTCAAAATGGCGCGAAACCAAGAAGTTGGCAACAAATTTCTTTTATTTTTGTTATGCAATGTTGTCAGGTAGGCCTTATTTTCTAATTATATATGCAAGAATTGTACAAAGTAAAATGTTCAGATTGGCTACAAAATAAGATATAAAACCCATGGATGTTTTTTTCCATGCAAATTTCCATTTGCATAATTAATTAGGGCCCTAATCAACTTTTCTAATAAGTGGCCCTAATTAATTATGCAAATTGAAATTTGCCAAAACGCAACCGTAATTTTGTAGTACAGTGTGTGTTCTACCCATGTGTACCATGCCTCAGTACTATAGCTCTTTTAATTGTATCTGAAATCTTTACTTTGCATAATTCATGCATGTAATTAGAAAATCATCTGGCAACTGGACTTGTCAAAAATACAGAAAATAAAAAGAAAGTTGTTGCCAATTTTTTTGTTTTTGTTTCGAGCCATTGTGACAGGCCATATCTCAAGAACCGAATGTAATCTAAAGGGCATAAGCTTTAACATATTATTTAAATAGAAAGAAAATCTAAATTTGTGCATTAGCCAATAGGGCCACGGTCACCTAAAGCCATCTTGCAATCTTGCAGATAATTTTGATGTATGAAATAAGACCTTCAAACTTTCAGATATGAAGAGTTCCAGATGCAGGCAGCCGTTTCTGTTTTTTTAAATATATGCCCAAGTTGTATCAAGAGTCATTTCTCGTGGATTTTTTGACTGAAAATTACGATTGTAACGTTTCAGAGTAACAAATTTTCGTATCAGATTTTTTTATGCTTGTTTATTATATTTTGTATTCAGGACTAAAATAATATTAATATTATTATATTTAGGGGGGTCCTTTTATAGGCCATTACTCTTTTGTATGTGTAATTGAATAAAAAATCAAAAACATTTTTGTTTTGTTTTGTTTCCTTCATTTGTGCTTTGTCTTGCATCGAAAGGGCCAATATCAACACCTTGTTTGTAAGAAGTATTGTGTGGGGAAAGATGATTCTTGCATTTTATTTTTATTTTTATCTTAACAAACAAAAAGCAAATGGTATGCATGCAAAAATATTGCAACAGTACTCAGTAGAACATCAAAAACTGATACATGACCAACCACGCATGGGAATTTGGGAGGCAAATACTTTAAAACGAATTATTCCGAATTATATCAACGCAATACAATTGCAATACTTTAGTACATGCATTTGAACAGCAATGAAGCCGGCCATAGGCGCGGCTAGGCGTATCATACCATACATTGCAGTTCAAATGCATCATGATCATGATTGTGGCCTAGTCGAGCCTAGCATGCATACCAGTCGGTCTGCTGACTCGCCGCGGCACAAAAATACCTCCAATTTTGCACAAAACAATCCATGATGTCAAATTATCACATCCAAAGTGTCGCCATGAACGTCAGCTTCAACTTCTCCAGCCAAAGTTTTTGCATTAATAATCACATGTGACTACGAGCCTACCTTAGGACCTGCATAAACAAGTCACATGGATGGGCCCAAAAATGTTATTTATTTCTGACACCTAAAAGAATAAAATTTATGATGCATTCAAACCCATTGTGATGCTGATAACAATAGGCTACTTCAGTTGGAAGTTTCATGACAATAGCCAGTGGCCACTTTAACCAGTGGTGTGTGAAATTATGTAGTACTAGCCAAATACTAGTCATATTCAGACAATCATACAATTCTTGAGGATTGGTGTGCTCGAGAATTATGATCCCCAAGTCAATCCCTGAGTGTGTGTCCACATGACTCAATTTGCAATATCTGACTCTGATGTCGCCAGATCTGGAATTGCAACCGGAGTCATATAGGTTATGCTCAGCACCCAAAAATCGAAAATGTATCGGTCACATGGCAGTGGAACCCGAGGATCACTTGGGAAATCATGAAATTTCTTGGGGATAAATTTGGGGATACATTTTGGGGCAGACTTTAGAGATTAAAATCCTCGAGAGCGTTCATACGACAGATTTCCCGAGGCTTTTGCTTGAGAACTGCATTGCTTAAACAAAAAGTCCTCCGTGTGGACGTGCCTAGTACTGTGATCAGTTTGTCCTTCATTGATTTATCTCTATTGTCTGGTAGGTGACAAATCTATGAATGGACTGTGTATTCAGTCCTATTCAGTCAAATGGATGAATGGGGTTTATTTGTTGACTTTCTTGGGATTAAAAGTGTGTCCTAGTGCAGGAGCCAAGGTAGGCTCGAAGTGACATGCAGGTTTCATGTAATCATGAAATTAAACCTTGTTTGATGTGTATTCCCATTGCCACAGCATAACGGTTTTCCAACTTGTCTTCTACGATAAAGCTGCTGCTGATGAGCGCTGAGGCTAAAACCTATAATTAAAGACCGAATTAAAAAAGACTAGTTTGCGTCTGACGTCATGACAAAGGCGCGCCGTGATTGGTTGCTGACCTGCGCAGTATGGCATTTTTGGTCTGGTTTACAGGACGGCATACGCAAGCTAGTCTTTTTTAATTCGGTCTTCCATTATACAACATATGAGTTTGAAAATATTCTAATGCATAATTCATTAACTTGATAGACCCACGCCATTGGCGCCACGTGCTAGGTGTTTCTAGAATCGCTATAGAATAAGATTAATTTTAATGCTAATTTATTGCACATGCTGAGGAAGCGTGATTACCTTTTTGAACATTCGGAAATGGCGATAGGCGAATTTATGTATGGCGCAGAGAGGTGGGGGATATATATTGGGCTCTCAATATTGGGCGGAAATTAGAGTACTTGTCAGAATATAAATTTGTATTAATCGGCCTACATGCCGCGCAATGTGCGGCATTTTAGGTGTCAATTTCAAAGCAAACTACCTCCTGCGGAGGCAGAAAAATGTGGAAGTAGATTCTTTATCAAATGCAATGTTGGTTGTTGATGCGTCTCTCTTTTCGGTGCGCTATCTATAGACATTGGAGACGTGAGTTGCGTCGCCCTCTTGTGGCGATGTTCCTGATTGGTCAGCTTGTTGTTGGTGACGGCAGGCTTTACTTTTGTGGAGCATACCGATGCATCAGCTGCTGTCTGCCATCACTTTTGTTTCGGAGCTTGTGTTTTGTACACGTTTTTCTCTTTCTGTGAATAAATTGTCTTTCTTTGTGATACGTCATTTGAGTGTCTTTCGCTGCATTTTATGTTGTTCCGTGTTATTTATTACGCCGCCTGAATCCGTACCAGATACCCAGCTGAGGAAAAATCATTTTAGGACTTTATAGCCTACATTTTCTCATTTTTACCCAAATTGGGTAATTTTTGTCCCATTTTGCCCCAGAAAAAAGTTGCACCACTTTAGAATTCCATATCCACCCGGGTGATGATCCTCATACATGTACCTAAGGGGCTGTGCAATAATTATGAGCCCGGGGGGGGTAAAATTTCGGAACGGCCCGCCAAAAGTCGCTTGCACACCTCTTGGCCCGCCAAAAATTCTTTGCCCCCCCTTTACACATGCCAAATTGTTGGGTTCAAATTTGCAATCCTTAAATGGCCTAGATACATATTGCGAAAGCAGCGAGCAGGAAAATTTGCATATGAAAATGTTTCCGTACTGTTTTCCTAAGCCTTTTTAGAGCGTTTTATTTAAAGGTGCCCCATGAATGTGTGCCAAAAATCGCTTCCCCCCCTCTTCGGCTGGCCAAAATTGTTTGCCACCCAATTTACCCTCCCCCAGGGCTCATAATTATTGCACAGTCCCTACCATCTGATAGCAATGGGTTTTTTTTCTCCGCGATTATGTATAACCTTTTTTTCTGCCGAAAGCAGTATGTATTCGAATTGGAACATGAAACACGACTATTGGGCGAAATAATGGCCGGATTGCCATGACAAATCATTCTGTCAAGTACATTTGGGCTACGTTTTCCACGTTGCAACGAAGTTCTTACAGTACAAAATGCTCAATAAGTCTGCATTTCGGGCTAATGAATTATGCATTAGAAAAAAAAATGGCAGGGACGGTCATAAATTCTTTATACGGGGTTGTAGTAAAATGTTTGCCTTGAAGAGTGATTATAAAAATATTTGACTTGATTCTGGAATTTGAAAAGAATATAAAGCTTTGAATGTGTGAAGTTTGTATTGTTTTAAAGAAGTTAATCTGAAATAAGGTATCTGTGAAGGATTTTACGGATATTTAGAGGGCCTGCACCCCCCGTCTTACAAAAATGTCGAATTATTTTGTGAACGGCACCTAAATAGTTCAGCCTGATACGAAAATTTAGGGGAGACCGGGGCAAAGTGGAACACGGGGCAAAGCGGAATCATCAGTCGGCTGCGGAGCAGGTGACTACAAGCTCCTCTCTTTGGCTGCATCCTTTTTTGTACTTTGTGTACTTAACCCTCTATCTTTTTAACCAAATATCCCACAGAGTCGTGCGATATGTCAAACTTTTCCTCTGGTCATAAGGAACAAAATGTCAGTGGTCACATCTCTGTAGGATCATTGGTTAATGAGATATAGTCACTTTTTTCTACTTTCTGTACTTAACTCTCTATCTTTTTAACCAAATATCCCACAGAGTCGTGCGATATGTCAAACTTTTCCTCTGGTCATAAGGAACAAAAAGTCAGTGGTCACATCTCTGTAGGATCATTGGTTAATGAGATATAGTCACCTTTTTGTACTTTGTGTACTTAACGCTCTATCTTTTTAACCAAATATCCCACAGAGTCGTGCGATATGTCAACCTTTTCCTCTGGTCATAAGGAACAAAAAGTCAGTGGTCACATCTCTGTAGGATCATTGGTTAATGAGATATAGTCACTTTTTGTACTTTGTGTACTTAACGCTCTATCTTTTAACCAAATATCCCACAGAGTCGTGCGATATGTCAAACTTTTCCTCTGGTCATAAGGAACAAAAAGTCAGTGGTCACATCTCTGTAGGATCATTGGTTAATGAGATATAGTCACTTTTTGTACTTTGTGTACTTAACGCTCTATCTTTTTAACCAAATATCCCACAGAGTCGTGCGATATGTCAAACTTTTCCTCTGGTCATAAGGAACAAAAAGTCAGTGGTCACATCTCTGTAGGATCATTGGTTAATGAGATATAGTCACTTTTTTGTACTTTGTGTACTTAACCCTCTATCTTTTTAACCAAATATCCCACAGAGTCGTGCGATATGTCAAACTTTTCCTCTGGTCATAAGGAACAAAAAAGTCAGTGGTCACATCTCTGTAGGATTATTGGTTAATGAGATATAGTCACTTTTTTCTACTTTCTGTACTTAACCCTCTATCTTTTTAACCAAATATCCCACAGAGTCGTGCCATATGTCAACCTTTTCCTCTGGTCATAAGGAACAAAAGTCAGTGGTCACATCTCTGTAGGATCATTGGTTAATGAGATATAGTCACTTTTTTCTACTTTCTGTACTTAACCCTCTATCTTTTTAACCAAATATCCCACAGAGTCGTGCGATATGTCGAACTTTTTCTCTGGTCATAAGGAACAAAAAAGTCAGTGGTCGCATTTCTGTAGGATCATTGGTTTATGAGATATAGTTACTTTTTTGTACTTTGTGCACTTAACCCTCTATCTTTTTAACCAAATATCTCTGGTACGTGAAGACGGCCCGATTGGCGCGAGGTTCATATTGGTGCGTATGCACTAAATATGTATCTTGTAAACCTTAAGTTTTGCCTTGCCTTCCTTCGTAATCCTGATTGGGCTGGATAAAAAATGTGTCCCACTTTGCCCCGGTCTCCCTAGCCTAGGTATATTCGTCTCAGGTCAAGGATTCTCGAGTACTGCTCAGTTTAAGCATCGCTCGATGGGTAAGCTTACTGATTTTCTTATTTTATTACTAGTATATTGTAAAAAACCAAGTAGCTATGGTGTTAGCTCAATATGCTAGGAAAATATTATAACCGATGACTTCATGTTCACTTTTGCTAAATCAGCTGTATTTTTGCTGATAAGGGTGCGTAAATTAGCATTCGATGATGTTGGAGAAACCGCGTCAACTGTTTCACTATTGACATGATTGAAGTAGTAGCACTGACAACGTTCGCCGTACACACGACGAAATGATTGCAAATTTACACATTTGTAATCATTTTGACCACAAAATATGATGTGAAAATACAGGTAAGCAACTCGGGGTAAGCAATGAGAACAAGTCCTCAAACATTTGAAATTTGTTGCTTCTTACTATTAGGTATGCTAGGTGAATTTAAATTTGCCATCAAACTGCATCATTTTATATATCAAATTAAAGCCCTTGAGTAAACAAAGCCAAAACTGAAAACCATTTTTTCATAGCACTTTCCGTAGCAAAGTTACATCTTGTCAAAGATTGACTTTCATCAAAAAGTTTCAGCTAGCAAAATTCCCCAAAACGGCATTTCGGGGTGTTTCTAGATCTTAGTCTCATTATGATAGCAGCTTTTTTTAATGGAAATGCTATCCAAATCCCTCTAAAATTCCATGTGCGGGTGACTTATCACCATAAAAAATCATATATTTGGGTCAAGTGAAGTATAGAAAACATATTTATGTAGGTTTCTTTCTTCGGGCACTTGTTTTAAATTTCTATGTAAAAATGCATTGACATTGTCGGCGAATTTGACTGACTAGCAAATGTGTTAACTAAGGTTTGCCTGGGTTTGACAAGGACGAATACCTGGGCGCAAGCAAGCAGATATGTTCGCGTCTACGGAACATGTTGTATTTGATGCGAGCGATAATGGCGCAGGAATCACACAAACCAGCGCGTCTTTCTCTCCAGTCGCGTCTACGGAACATGTTGCATTTGACGCGAGCGATAATGGCGTAGCAATCATGCAAAGCGCGTCTTTCTCTCCAGATATGAACGCTTTTTTCTCCGCGTCCGACCAACCGACCAAAATACGTGGATACGTGGCTTCACCTACTGCCATGGTTAGGGATGGGCACTCATATTTATTTTATTTATTTATTTATTTATTTGAACAGACGCTTTTGAATCAGCGGCACACGCCTAAATTGGCGGTGCGTGTTAGGTCTAGGTGGTATGTCTATGAGTGCGTTGGCATGGTTGGATTCACTTCCGCGATACTCACGCACAATCGCACACGCTGGCGTATATCGCGCAATGTACGCAAAAAATTCGTCACGCTATTGAAAGTTGCGTTCATTCAATTGGAATTCCCTCAGCCGAATTCCTACTGAAGACATAAATCATATACACATGTCAGATGTATATTGTATTGGCAAATATCCACACAAGCGTTCATTATAAATTTATATTGATAAGGCTAGTGAAAGTCGATTCCGAGTTTATCGTCCCCCGCCCGCGTCACTTTTTGGAAACCAAAAACACCCGCGTCAAATTTTCAAAAATGCCAAAATAATTCATTATTTTCAAAGTATCAGTGTTTTCACCAGTTTTAGCAATTGGAAACATATATTTTTGTTTGTAAAACATATAAATTCATAACTTGGAAGCAAAACCAGGCTCTTTTCTAACTTTTCTAGTCCCTACCCATATAAAAACATGTTTATAAATAACATGTATGAGTGTGGCTTTAAATCAACACGCATTTTAGGTCAATAATGAAATCTGATGAAATAATGAAAAATGAAAAATGAAAAAGTCACCTCACCAACCTGGGAAAAAAAAGGGACGATAAACTCGGAATTAACTTTCATTAGCCTAAATTGTCATATTTTATGCCATGTATTATATCCTTAAAACTAACCGGTGGATTTGCGAACAATTTGTCGACATAAATGACGTTATTTTTGGTAATATGCAGACGAATGGCCAAATTAATAGAAAAATACCTGTTGTGATAAATTTATCTGTACAAATTGTCACACTCCAAGTGACATATAGTAAATTTGCAACCCTGCTGTGGATTTGCGAACAATTTGTCGACATAAATGACGCTTGCGGAGAAATTATTAGAAAAAAAAGGGTTTTTTTGCCTAGGCCTATGCTAGGTATGATCATCAAATTTCCAAGTAGCCTTTATCTGTACAAATTGTCACACTCCGAGTGACATATGGTATATTTGCAACCCTACTGTGGATTTGCGAACAATTTGTCGACATAAATGACGCTTGCGGAGAAATTATTAGAAAAAAAAGGGGTTTTTTTGCCTAGGCCTGTCTAGGCCTAGGCTCATGATACGTGATTATAGCCTAGTTTCTTGTGTGTAGCCTTCTTCACTCAGTACGAAGGCTACAGCATCAATGTATTGGAAATGCAGGGTCCATCGATCATGTCAGTAAATGAATAGGGCCTTATTTTGTTTTGGGACTGATTATTCGGACTACCACCCGGCATGCAGGTATTCCTGCATTAAATACAACAGAATTATTACCATTGCAAGATGGCTTAAAGCTAGCATTTCAAGTATCTCTTATAAGCTAATAACAAATGGTGCCCGCTGGAATCTCTTGAGGCATTGTCTTTTTAAAGACATTTCTTGTCATATTAGCCCCCCCCGCCCCCTACTAACAATGCAATGGAGATTTAATGATGCCTGATATTACGAGAGCCTTTCCAAAAGTTCTCTCTTCATTGTAACATCTATGTTATCTTACGTGCCAGGCAATTGAAATTATTCATGAATATACTCTTAAAACTTAGCTACAAAATCAAAGTTATTTGATTAAAACATGTAAAATGTGATTTTTGGTTGTTAAGATGTGTTGGTTAAAGCGAATACAGATTTGGTACGTCGGAAACGGTGTGAAAAGAAAGGCTAATTTTGATTTAAAAGGTTTCCCCTATCTATGTGAAAATGATTACAGATTTAGTTCTGAAAATGATTAAATTGCTTTCTTTTTGTTTCTAGGATTTAAGCAATATCTAATACGCAGAAAAAAACAATTGTTCCAGCTAATTGCCATATGGAACAAATCGATGGATACAACCCACGTTACACAAAAATACTTAGTATATAAAGAAATAAACAAAAAATAATAGTAGAATACGGTATGCAACAACCCAGCAAACATAAAACGTTCTCGACATCATTCGCAAACGGTTAGAAAAGGTTGCCAGAAAACGTTTAAATGTCGGGTTATAAAGGGTATAAAACGTTTTCATAACATTCCAAAACATTTGTTGATAACATACTGCAAATATTCTAACATAATAATATTTAAGTGTTGACAAAAATGTTTGCAAACTTTTTTTACAATAACCTTCTGGAAGAGGTTCATTTGGATAGTTCAATGTTCATTTTGTAGCTAAGTTCTATAAAACATACCCATGTACAAAGTACTTACATTTTATTTGCTGGTTTCCTAATCATGAGTGATGACTTGATCCAGCAACACTGGTGGTGTTTCTGGAAGATGTAGTGTTTCTAGAATTGTTCTGGATCAAATGGTCATAACTGTGACTGAGGTTGAATGCTGCGCCCCCTTGGTTGTTCATTGCTTTTTCTCCCCATGACGAATCCATATGGATTCTCTTATCCATCTGGGATATATTTCGTCTTCTCGGTGGAGGAGTTTGCTCCCTCCCAGTCTATAACGTGGTTTGTTGCGGCGCCATGGTCTGATATGGCCGATTTGTGTTGGTCTGATATTGAAGCGAGTCTATTTGCTCTAGTTTGGATTTTGTTGATGATTTTGTCCGCTTCCTTCCTATGTTCTTTGATGCGTGTGCTAAGGAGTCTTCCAGTTTCCCCCACATAGACAAAGTCACAGTTATTACAACCTATTTCGTATACATGTACGCAGCCCGTGGTCTCTGTGGGTTCGCGTTTGTCTTTTGGATGGACAAGAGATTTTCTTAGTGTGCTGTGGGGTTTGAATGCGGTGGCGATATTATGTTTCTTGAAGACGCGTTGGAGTTTTTTGCACATATGAAAGTACTACCATGCCTTTTGACTGTTGGTTCTGGCCAGTCTTTTTGTTGATTTTGGAAGTTCTGTTTCTTTGCTGAGTTTTGACTTTATTTATTGTCCATTCAGGATAATTACATTTCTTGAGTGCTTGCCGGATGTGGTCTCCTTTCGAATAATCCATTCCATTCAGGAGGAATGTCCACTCCTTTGTCCCTATTGAAATTGTCTTGAGTGGAATGGATATGCCAAGCTTCCATGAATTTCCTTTCAGACCACTTGGTGTCAGCGGCGTAGCAAGAGCATCAGGGGCCCGTGGACAAGGAGCAGTGCGGGCTCTTTTAACCATGGCGAGATTTACCTTAGGGAGTGTTCATAAATACTTTGGTGGGGGTTGGAAAATATTGGGGGGGTCAAAACAAATTTGGGTCCTAAAAGGGGGGGAACAAAAAATTCAGTCCTTATTAGGGGGAATCAAAAAAATTTGAGGGTAAAATTCCGGGGTAAAATGTACGAGAAGGCATCTACATTCCAAAATTTTTTTGGACTGTTACGTGTTCAATTTTGTAATCTCAAGCTACAAATCAACAAAATGTGTGCACTTTACAATTTGGGTGTAACACTATGACTCCAATGAGTAATAACTCCAAACGGTAATTTTAGCTAGTAATGAGTTAATGACCATAGGGTAGATCTCGGAGGATAGGGATAAACCCCCCCAATATTTTGATAGGGGGATGGTCCATACAATCATCCCCCAATGTTGCCTGTATATGGGTTTCTAACCTAAATTAACCCCAATTTAATTCCAGTTTTGTACTATATTTCACCAGTTTAGCTTCAATATGGCAAATTTTTTTGCGGGCTTCGCGCGCATTTGTACCATAAACTTATTTTGTCTGCAAAAGGTGCTGCATTTACTGGACTTCAAGAAATTTTCACCAACTCCAATGTCAAAAATAAATCTATGCCAGTGTTAATATAAATAATGTATATTTTTGGTTTCTTTTTAGGACATAAAGGGGGGTATCAAAAATTTCAGACCATAAAAAGGGGATCAAAAATCCACCCTTTTTAGGGGACCAAAAATATTTCGACGTCCGAGGTTCCAACTTTTCCAACCCCCCCCCCCCACCAAAGTATTTATGAACACTCCTTTATTGGGGCCCTTGGACAGGCCAAAATTTGGAGGCCCCGAACTCACGTGCTGAGGAAGGCATGTGCACTCAATTCAATTGCCAAGTTTTGGTTTACATATAATATAGAGGGGGACTAACGTACTTTGTTCCGATATTACGAGGACATTTGAGCGCAAAGCACGCGAAAATTCAATTTCAGACTATTTTAGCCCCAGATTAACATGAATTCTGCTATTCGAATGCGCGCGAAGGGCGGAAAATTTTACAATTTTGCACTTTTTTGGCCAAAAACGTGCTGTTATTGTGGTTAAAAGAAAGATGCATGGGGCAATTTCGGCCCATCTGGCCCAATAATCCGGTCCTGCGCTCCATTATCAACCAATATTTAATTTTCGCTTTAGTGCTCGGGGCCCCTGAACCATCGGGGCCCATGGACTTCGTCCACCCTGTAACCCCCCCCCGCTTGCTAATCCCCTGCTTGGTGTTCATGTTCAATGTCATGCTTAGCGACAGCTGATTTGGGTGCGTTGCCAGAGTCAGTGTCTCTTTGGTGTTCTCTCAGGGCCGTAGCTCAACTATTTAAATTAAGAACTACTTTATAGCAATAATGTTTGCAATGCTCTCGTGTCCAGGCTTTAATTTGTTTGCTATCTTCAATTACGTCTTTTTCAATGACAGGCGATGCGACATAAAAATCCATCTGGACTACTTGATATTGGTTCACTAAGGTAATCATGGCAATAGAAACAGTTGTATGCCGTCATGTTGTATTTTTGAGGTAAAATCTGATCCAATGTTAACAACGAAACATCAACAAGAGGCATCGGATACATCAATAGGCCTAATACATTTTAATACACTTAAAAGTGTTTAATTAGAACACGGAGCTCAGAACACAGGGTTCAAAGGTACAAATTGACTGTTTTTTCCGAGAAAAAAAGCATATTGTCGTGACAGTCTTTTATACTGACAAAGGAGCAAGAGACAATACTATGAAACAGATGTAACATTTGGTAACAATTATACCCATTAACTGGCAAATATAATTGAGTGCCACAAAAAGCCATGCCGACGCAGAAAGAAATGGTAACATGTGCCCCATTAATTAGCAAACAATAGGTTTGGAAGGTATCGAGGATTTTCCTATGCAGAGTGGTATTTAGATGGTTCTCCAGATGTAAACTAGTGAGATCGCATGCCAGATAATAAATCTGGAACCAGTTCACGGTGCTGTAACTTTATCGTCTAACTCGTATCTTGTTATACTTATGCTTGAGAGCCATCTAAACAATATTCCGCATAGCTCTGCGAATGGAAAACTTGCATAAACAATGCCATGCTAATGCAAGCTGAAAGTACCAACATCTGTTAATCTGTTGTTGCATCCACGTTTGTTTTTAAGTGTGTTTCATGGTATAATGGTCGCATATGTTTTTACAAATCGTTATGAATTCGGCAGAGTATAAGTTCTTACATATCGTTATGAATTCAGCTGAGTGACGAGTCGAAAAATTTTAGGAATTAATGGAGTTCAAGCTTAAGCCGTTTACCCAGAACAGCAATTTTCCGAATTAGGATCAGTATTCTTTTATACCGTAAACAAGAGTTATATACTCTGTATTAAAAAGGTAAAGGATTCGAACCTGTATTTACAGGACGGAGTGCCCATCTCTCTCTCGTTAGCAATTAGGCCAGACTACGCCGTGAAATGTTGCTGTTGGGGATCGCAACACCCTCCTCCACAGCGAGTCTGTTACCTTCCCAGCATTAAAGAATGCCGGTACCTATTTATACACCTGGGTGGAGAAGAGTAATCGAGATAAAGTGCCTTACTCAAGGGCACAACACGATGGAATCGCCGGGGCTCGAACCCGCAACCCTCCGATTATTAATCGGAGCCTATTTCGCTTGGCCACGGCTCCTTAAAATACTCAACACGGTCATGTGGAAGAGTAATTAGATGAATGATGATAATACTAATAGTAATAATAGGGATAAAAATTAATTTTCAATTGGAAACTTCAACATAAACAGTCGGGGCTCTAAAATGTGTTTTGAAAACGAACTGTCTGGTTGACATGTGTTGCACAATACACTATTCTGCCTCACCTTTCTGCCATGTCTGACATACTTTAGGCTCTATTCAGTTCAAACAATAGTGTGCCATCTGGTTTTACTTATCTCAATAGCATTTCATTTATCATACTTTCATACTTTCGATGAATAAGTTTTCTCCCCCTCTTCTCTCCCTCGCCCCCTATCACTATGTACGACACGCCGCAAGTCCGACTGCACAAATTCCTTATACTTAGGGGTGCATCAGTCTGAAATGAAAAACACTGCGCTAGTCAGAAAAAAGCATGCGCTTCTGAAAATGATTGGTGGAAAATGTATTCGGTTGTTCCATTTTTATGATAGGTATGAGGTTGACAAAAAACACCACATTTCTAACCAAAAATCACATTTTTGACCAAAATCACATTACTTTTTACAAAAAATCTTTTTTTGTTGTTCGGCATTATTAAAAAAAAAATAATGTTGAAAAAGGGCAATTTTAAAGCTATGCACGAGGGAAGCTGAGACAAAGGTTTTTTCTTGGCCTTAGATTCAAGTTGGTTTTGAACGCTTCCTAGAAACACTTGCCGAATGGCGCAGGCTGCTGTAATGTATGGCGTAGCAGTCGTCAATACAGACAATTGACGAATGAGGGCAGCAGCAGTCTAGGCTCATCCTACTGATTTGGAGCTTACTGATTGGTGGAAAATGTATTGGGTTGTTCCATTTTTACGATAAGTATGAGGTTGTTTGGTCAAAAATCACATTAGGGAAGAGCTCGCGAGGCTGGATGCACCCTTGACTAAAATCACATTTTGCCAGAAATCACATTTTTGACCCAAAAAAAAAAATCACATTTTTGACCAAAAAAATCACATTACTTTTTACAAAAAATCATGCTAATATTTAACCAAAAATCACATTTGACCAAAAAACCACCTTTCTTACTGAAATAAATCACATTTTTGACAAAAATCTAATTTTTTGACCAAAATCTCACAGACAGTTGACGAATGAGGGCAGCAGTCTAGGCTCATCCTACTGATTTGGAGCTTACTGATTGGTGGAAACTGTATTGGGTTGTTCCATTTTTATGATAGGCATGAGGTTGTAATTTTTTACTAAATCACATGTTTGGTTAAAAATCACATTTTTGACTAAAAATCACATTTTGATTAAAAATCACAAAAAAATCTAAGTTAAAATAAATTTTTGACCAAAAAAAATGCTAATTTTTGACAAAAAATCACACATCACATTTTTGACCAAAAATCACATTTGACCAAAAATCACATTTCTTACTGAAAAAATCATATCTTTGACCAAAATCTCATTTTTGACAAAAATCTTATTTTTGACCAGAAACTCATTTTTGAACAAAAATAATTTTTTCGTAAAAATCACATTTCTGACCAAAAATATGTTGCAAGATTCTGAAAAAAAATCGCATTTCTTATCAAAAAAAAATTACATTTTTGCAACATTCTGAAAAAAGCAGGGGTGATTTCCTGACTGTTTTTGCCCATTGCTCATTCTGTTGACCAAATACAAAATTTATTGGTTTCGCTTATGAGTTTTAAAATATAAAACTCAAAACTCGACCAATAAATTTAGGTATTGGGTTCAAACCATCCAATTTTATATCAAACTTCGGCCATAGCGGTGGGAACTTTCTCATGTGTAACAGTTTTGTAATGGTTATTGATGTTCAAGGTCACACACTGAGGTCAAATGTCATTTGAGGTCATCTTGTAAAATGGGCTAAAAATTATATTAAACAAATTCTCAAATGACTACTATGCGTGGTGTTCACTACCCGTAGCCTATCTTCGGACGACCAATTTGTTTCTGCTGTCCCTATTTTACAGTATAATACAAATACGGTAACGATTTAATGAGACTGACTTGCATAATACGATGAAGTACAAAATTTGATTAAAAATGCACTCAATTGTTAATCATTACAAGTATTGTAATTTGTGAATTTTATCTTCCAAAGGTATTTTACATGTTAGCGACATTCCCTTTAAAGGGAATTTTTATTATTGAGACACCCTGCCCTGCACTAATTAACTCTGCCGATTTCGCGTATGCATTAGTACCACCTATAATTAACGTGGGCGTCAGTCTTCAAATTGACGCTGCGTTTGCGCAGTTACGAGGGGCGTATAAAAAGTTTACCATCTGGTTTCCGGTGTACGCCACTTGCGGTAAAAGTTTTAGAGCTGACCAATGATGTGATTCGTTTCTTGTAGACTGTTTGTTAGGAAAGAACGATACATCTTATTGGTAAAAAATGTAGCGCTGATGAAATTTTGTTTATAATTTTCATATTTCATTTCTCATAAACATCACTGAATATCAGTAATAGCAGTCACTTGAAACTACCGACACAACCAGCATTAGTTCAGCTAATATCTCGGTTTTTGACGAAGCATCTGAATCGACTTTATACTAATACCCTCCTTTGTTACGGTGAGTACATATATATAACATTTTTTACATTACTTTTGCAAAATTGTAAGATTTAGTCACATCCATTAAAATGTTTTGTGCTTGTCGTGCTGCCGAGCGCACAGAGAACACTCAATTATACTCGGTTTCCCCATTAGGACAATACTAGATTGTGATGTAAACTAATTTTACAAGCATGAAAAACTGCAAAAAATTGAAAATTTCACAAAATTGTTCCTCCCTTAATCCACCCAATTGGGCAGTAACAACACCAGTTTGGTCACTTGGCTCGTTGGATTCGTCTATAAAGGGCGAGAACCTGGTTTGGATTCCAGAGGGAGTGTGCCTGTAAGAGACACAGCCATCGGAAAAGGACTACTGTCTGTCCAATTAACTTAGAGACCCGGTTTTTAAGATTTATTTCGAAAAGTTTTCACTTTGGCAAAAAGTCATGAAAGAAAAGTGTTAACATTTGCTGAGACCTAACAGTATTTTTGTGTTTCCAAAGCATTAAGTGAGAGTTAGCTCAGATCGCGCGCCATATAATTTAGCAGTTCAGAAATTGCAATTTTTCCCAGCCTTGAAAAAAGGTAGGTAGAACTGGGAATTGAACCCAGGACCTCTCGGTTCCGAAACTCAATGCATTACCACTAAGCCAACTAACTATTGCTGTGAGAAGTTTGATAGTAGTCCTAAACTTCTCCGTAGTCCACTTGTCTATTTTGCATACTCTGGCTATTACATTTAAGCATAAAACGCTGATTTGTATTAATTTGTGTGCAATTCACATCTGATATTTTCAGTCACCATACTCCCTCTGTTTGAAAAAAAATTGGAATAGAATATTTGGAATTTTGTTACTAAAATAATAAATGCATTTTGCAAAATGTGCTCTAAATCATTTTATTAGCTTTAATTTGACATATTGCTTGACATGTTTGGAATTATGGTAAATCATTAAAAAAATAATTATTAATTAATCAATTATGTCCATTAATTTAAAAAAATTAATAGTTTGATTCTTATAACATAATATTTACTTTTGACGATAGAAATTTTTTTTTTTCATATATTTCCTTTTATTATGCTAATTTTATGAAAATGTACGAAAACGTGTCAAATTTTGCAACCTTATTAAAGGTCAGAGTTTGATCAAAAAATGTTGTAAGTGACATCTTTCACTTTAATCTAGATTTTAAATTATGTGTCAATCTGTCCAAAATTGCAGTTTCCTGTTGCACTGTAATAGATTGTTATTTGCAAATTCATACAACTAGTCCAATAAAATTCCACTTACATGCAGACGTTTCGAAAACTACCAGTTTTCCTTTTCGATGCTATTGTTGCAATGACGATCTGTGCACTGTAAAAATAGTTGACATTAAATTTACTGAGTCTTAAAAGTGAAAATACAATATGGCAGAGTTCAATGCAGGAGAGTTTCTTGGAACTATAGATTTGGGAGAAGTTTGATGAGTTGAAGAAGCCTGATTTATTAGCCTTTGCCAAGCAATATGACTTGAAAGTCAAACAAGCTACAAGAAAGCAAATAATAAAAATGTATCAAATATATTGATTGATGTTTTGGTCGGGGAAGATATTTTTGATAAATCCTTGTTGGAAGAGAAAATGGCGGTAGAAACTGAAATCGGTGGGGACTCAGCATTTAAATTGAAAGAGTTGGAAATTCAATTAGAACAGAAGAAAATGGAAATGGGCCAAAAGAAACTAGAAATGGACCAAACAGAGAAACTGGAGATTATCAAGTTATAGAATGATAAAAAAAATAATAATAAAAAAGTTAGCTCAATCGATAAGGCGTTCGACTGTGGTGCGAGAGGTTGCGGGTTCGAACCCTGGCGGTGCCTAGTACGCTCACGTGGAAAAATTGAGTTAGCTTGACATTTCCCTGGACAAGGAACTCACTGCTAATTTGTCTCGTTGTAACCCGTACGAAACTCGGGGAGCAGATCCTGGTTGCGATGGTTATTTGTGGAATGTCGAGGGTGTGCGCTCTTGAAGCAGCAAAGTCCCTGATTTGTTGTTTAATGGTTTGTGGAATGATGTGGGCCGTAGTGGTCAGCGACAACCTGTAAAGTGTGCTGAGGCTTGTGGATCAACGTCTACGCGTTGTGCCTGTGCGTAGCGCACTATAAATCACTGCGCTTTTCTTTTTTTTTTTTTTGTACAGCTGATGTTTTCTGCTGCTTGGCGGAGTTGCCAGTTGATTTTCTATCAGAAATCAGATCGTCAAATACGTGACTTAAGTTGTATTGCCCCTCGTCTCTGTTCATGGTGTTGCCCTGTTTCCTAATGGTGATTGCCTCCTTGATCAATCTCTGTATCGTTTACTCACTCTGCCTACGATCCTAGCCTCCTCCCAGTCGTTGACATGGTTATCTTCTACCTACGATCCTAGCCTCCTCCCAGTCGTTGACATGGTTACCGTAAACGTTCGCCTAATGGCGCTATGGAGTTCATGGAAATGAGAGAGCGCCATCCCTGTAAAAGCCGACTATTATCACTGATCATTAAGGGTACGTGTAGTTAAAGGGTGAAACCTATCGACACATACAATTATGAACAAGATCGAACAAACTTGTTCATGATAATGCGGTAATCATTCACCTGATACGTTGTGGCCCAGTGAGCAGAGCATTAGACTATAGTGCGAGGGTAAAGAGAACTTGTGGAGAAGATTGATGGTTCGAATCTCATGCAGTAATTTCTGACAGATTATAATGTCTGTCAATGTTTTTTTTTTTCTGATTTGAGGAAATTTTATTCTCTATTTTCTTGCTTTTATCTTTAACATTGTTTATATAATTTTATTATTTTATCTTGTATGTGTCTTTTTTTCATTATTCTTTGTTTTTATCGTTTCATTTTAGAGTAACTCAATCCATTCAATCAAATGTTGTAATGAACCTATTTGATTGTATAGGCATTTGTTATGTGTGTGAGACGAACTGTCGCGTGCGACAAGTCTTTCAATTCGCGCGAGTGTCCTTGCCTATGCATCAGTGGTCATAAGAAGTATATCATTTTATTCGAAAGGGGGGGGGGGTCCCAAATATACGGGGGTCATAGAGTCTTGGAAAGAATAATAGGAGGGTGTCATAAAATGTTTTATGACCAAAATTTAGGAAGTCACACGATGACCACAGAAAATGTGTTATTTTATTCAAAAAGACTGATTTCAATACAATTTTGGGGTTTGGGATCATAAAATTTTTGTTGCCGAAATAGGGGGTGCGCAATTTTATTGACGCAGACTTTTTGTAAATTTGGGACCCCCCCCCTTCCGAAAAATGATAGCCCTCTAAGAGGATTCAAAAGATAACCTCTGCCACAATAATCCCTAGCTATATTTGTTTGAAACTGTTCCACGGAGGATGTATCATAATAGGCTCAAGTCTTCAAATGATATAAATAAAATTTAAATGAGTGAACGAACAAAATCATACAACGACCAACTGAATAGAGGCTGTGCATGACGTATCATCCCGTAAATATGACGTACTACTCAAATGCATTCAACGAAAGCATGATTGCATCTAGCGACAGTTCGTCTCACACACATAACAAAATGCACTACGATCAAATAGGTTGATGACAACATTTGATTGAATGGACTGCACTGCGCCATGATTACGGGGAAGAAACCGGTTCAAATCCTTTGTTTGGAGCCAATTGATAAACGCAAGGTCTATATAGCTATCATTGAATACTGGCTAGGATTCCACAACACAATGAGAACATGTTATAAGGCGCTTTGGAAGGCATACAATACCCCCGGCTTTCCATATTATGTGCACTCAACAACTATTCAGTATCGAAGCCCGGTATCGAAGTTACGTAATGTTACTATGTCAACGGGATCAGGCGCTTAAATAATGAACCACGATCGAAACAATCAGTACACAAAAAAGGCATACCAAAATAGCGTGATCGTAATGATCGCCATACAAACAGTGCTTGGTTCCGATACCATCACGGAGTTACGTAACTACTTCGTGGTATGATAGTTATATGATCAATGGTCTTTTAAGAAAAGAAAAAAATAGCTGATCATTCATAATGCATAAATGAATAAAGTAATGTAGTTACACAATTTGAAACATTGAGGCCGTTCTATTTTTCAAAGGTCATTTAACTGTTAAATGTAGTGGAATATATCACGCATTGATAGGTAGCAGGTGGAACAAATTTTGTCAGCGGTTTTTGTTGCCGTTTGTTCGCAGTGCCTATTTATCTAAAAAAATAAGAAAATTAAAATTAAATTAAAAAAAATTCACAATATTCGTTCGTAAAATGGGGACAAAATCCAAAAACATTTCTTGACCCTTCTTTACATAATAGTGGGGGCAGAAATCAAGATTCGAACAAGTACCATTCACCATTCAAGGCGCACGCTCTACCGACTGAGCTAACGGGTCAGACAATAGAAGGGTGTAATTTTGAACTGAAGAATAGTAAAAAAATATGAAGAAATTACAATGTTATAAAAAGATTTACCAAAATGAGTTAGGTATAACGTATGAATCGATTTACAAATTAAGTCCAATGGCACTTTGAGAAAGAATACCTGAAGAAACCCCAAAACATTTGCTGCTCTAGCAACTAACCTAGTGACCTAAAGTATTGGGTCATGTCACGATATTTTTTCTGAGGCATTATGTCCAGGTTGCTCAATTTAACATACACGTATCCTTAATGCTGTTGAGATTTTACAAGGATGGCGCTCTCACATTTCTAAGAATCCAAAAGCGCCATTAGGCGAACGTTTACGGTATCTTCTACCACATGATCTGTAATGGCAGATTTATAGACGACTGATTGGGACACACCGACATCGCCTGGCTAATAATTATTTGGTGCAGCAGAGATACTAAAATAAATACACGGGATCGATACACGTGAATTGCTATGCACGATTTTGATATCAGACGAAAATCTTCGGATACAGGGGTGGAAAATGATGAATATCTCCCGTAAATGATTTCGTCTCAAGAAACCAGATCTGGTCTCATACACTTGAAAATACGTGTTGAACAGATATGATAGTCGTTAGTTTGCGCTTTGAGAAAAGGCCGTGAGTCTTGAACTCAAAATCTGACCAAATTCTAATTTTATATTGCGTTGGTCCTGTATGGACTACAGCGAGCAGGCTATAGCTGCACTCACTACTCCAGTGGAGGCAGTATGACCATTGACCGCAATGTCGTATACAAGCTTACTCACACATCGAGAAATCAATTACCCGGCTATTGTCAGTAGCCTTAGTCAGGTCACTTGGCTACTGCGTCTCATATTAAAGGTGGAATAAAATGGCCGTGCGTGGCTGTGGATTCAACATACCATGGCGATTTCTACCATGAAGATATCGGGGCGATGACACTGTGTGGCTCTAGTTTTTATGTTATCACCGATGTTCTCTGCCTCCTTTTTGTGTTCATCCAGTCGCTTTCCGAACTTCCTACCCACTGTACTTCCTACCCATCTCCCCAATATATCACAAATCACAGTTCTTGCGTGGAATTGAATAGATGACGTCAGTTGAGTTATGCGGCTCCCACATAATTATTCCTAGTTTCTATGGAACGGCTATTTGAATAGCATCGTACATTAGATACATATCAGTATTGTTTTATTCTATTCAGCAATATCAATGATTTCTATCAAACTTCTCACAGCTAATAAAAGCATGGTTCGATTCCAAGCTCTTCCTATTTTTTTTTTTTTCAAAGCTGGGAAAAAATGCAATTTCTGAACTGCTAACTTATTTGGCGCGCCGCGCGCGATCTGAACTTACTCCTTTTCTGATGGCTGTGTCTCTTACAGGCACACTTCCTCTGGAATCCAACCCACGTTCCCGCCCTTAAGGATGGAAAATGTATCATGCTTGGTAGCCAAATAATTGCATGTTCCTGTATTTTGATTTACCCTGGGCAAATCCAATTGAAAGTTGTGACGGTTCAAAATAATAACGAGACTTTTGGGACACCTGTAGTTTTGAAATAAACAATTTTGTTAAATTGATTATCTACACGCAAAATGTGTATGGTAATACTAAATATGGTATGTAATTGTTGCAAAATATCAAACTCAGTTCATAAGAAGTATGATTATTGTCGAGTTCTATGTTAGCGCGGTCGAAATGTCGGAGGGAAAAGACAGAATTTATTTTTAGATTTTCAAAAGAAGATTGATTAATGTGCCTATTTTAAGCACGTCAAGCACGTATTCGTTATTCTTAGCCGCACTATTCAAGAACTAAATGTAGATCTTAGGTACAATTATGTTGACGTAGATCAACCAACACCTAGATCTACCATATAGTTTAACAAGTTGACCGGATATGTTAAATAGACTTGGATAATTACGCGGCACCTTGACATTAATGTATGCCTCAATAATTACAAATTCGAGAAAGATCTGTGCAATGTATAAATTAGAGAAATGCATGTTATTTGCTTGTCAATAACCACAAATCTCGTGGAATTATATTCATATTACAGAATTTGATAATGGCTCTTCTGTCCATCTTAATCCTGATAATCGCCGTCTTTTCTACGGCAACAACGGCACGCAAAGGAAAATCCGCCTTCACCGCAATCAAAACCGGTCCTCAAACAGGCAATGTCGGACAGGTGGTTACATTCCAAGAGGTCCCAACGAATATTGGCAATGATTTCAACACAGTCACCAACAAGTTTGTCTGTCAAGTACCCGGTACCTACTTTTTCACGTATACCGTAGGGGTGTATGATTCTCCGGCTCTTGTCGATCCTGTTATTACCCTTAATAAGAATAGCGATATTATTGTGGGTGCTCTTGCACGTTCGAGCGGTACCGGTCGCTTTCAGCAGAGTACTAATACGGCGATCCTGAATCTGGAGGTTGGAGATGAAGTTTACTTGCAGTTTTCTCATCATAATGGACGCACAATTTATAGTGACATTAACAAGTACACAAGCATGTCTGGACATCTGCTTTATAAGCGCAAACGTATGTAAAATTGGTTTTACACGAAGTTGGACTTTTTGTTTTGTGAGCTGGGTAAACAAACAAACGAACAAATAAATAAATAAAAAAACAAACAAACTTAAATTGTGTGTTAACGAATGCATCTTCTTGTGGAAGGTTATTGGGCCATGTAAGACTGACCTAGGTCAATTACCTTAAAAATAAAATAAACCAATTTCTAAAGACGCAACTCCAGGAATCGATCCCGAGACCTCTATATTTCAAAGCAAGAGTCCTATCCACAACACCACGGAGGTAGGATAGGATAGGATGTCTTTAACCTTTATATTTATGCTACATGTACGTTCATGAAGGATCTGCTGCGACATGGGTTTGCTCACCAGTTCACGCTTGGGGTTAAGGGAGAAGCTATACGTGGATCCTGTGTTGTCCAAATATTGTCCTCCGGAAGTCAAATTGACCGAAATTCCTTCTCACAATACAATGCAATTGTAATTATATACAAAGGAGATGAAAGACGATGGGCGACACCTCCCTCCCCGCAACTGTAACTATTGTTGTGTAATACGCCTATTTATTACCTTGTGGGAAGGAATTTCGGTGCAAATTGACTTCCGGTAAAGAAACCCAGGATGCATGATCCACGTGACGTTAACTATATTCCTTGATTGTAGCTACAGCTGTACTGTATGAACATAAAATCATGTCGTATAATTATATTGTTTGTAATCCAGTGTTACCGTATTATGTAATGCGATCAAGCAACATTGTTCGATTTTATTTTCTTGTCTGATTATCAATTTTTCATTTTCTGTCTGAAATGAAATCTAACATCAAAATATAGAAATATATTATTGATTTATGTCATCAAACATTCGTTACAACTTAAACATTACTGGAAATAGAAATGGGAATAGATTAAATAACGAAGATATGTTACATCGAATATTCTAATCCACTAAAACGTCTGTAGGGCACTTATTCTGATGCCAAAAAAAATCTCACTTTTGATCGATCATCGATGGGTTGATGAGGCTTTCAATCAATGCACTACATGGTTTATTGTTCTATTGTGTCTGATTTGAGCGCTGACATATTGGAATATGTTGCCAATCAATATTCATAAGAGTGTACATTCAATTTTCGAAATACGCTGGCGAAGTTACGTAATAATCGGATTAACTACCATAGCAATAGGTGAAAACAATTTTTGAATATACCGCGCTGCACTGATACGTTCACGCGATACCTCTGCATTGACCGGTCAATCATGCTGATCACTTGCACCTGTAAGATTAGTATCTTTGAAAAGACCAGTATTGTATTCAATCTACGATTGCAGACATACACAGGTGATGAGTGTAACCTGCTTGTAGTGCAGCGCGGTATGTTCAAAATTGTTTTCACCTATTGCTATGGTAATTAATCCGATTAATTACGTAACTTTGCCAGCGTATTGGGTGACTTGTGTTTGACAGGTGTGAAATATATCTGACTGGGTGTTTTAATTACGTAACGGATAACGATTTTGGCATCATGCAATCCCTGCCTAGTGTTGTTATTTGTTCTTTATTCATTCATTTATTTTTTATTTTCTCTGCACTTATTATTTCTTATGCCTACACATTAGGGGGCCTATCTATCCTCGCTCTCCTTCTCCCTCTCTCGCCTTCACCCTCCTCTCTTTCTTTCTGTTTCATTCTGTCTTCTTCCCCTCCCCTCCCCTCCCCTCCACTCTCGATCACCCATCCGCTTCTGCTATTTCCCCTGGCTTTTAGAATTAATATTCGTGATATTAAAAAAACCCATTTTGACTTTATTGAATAGCCTATATTAAACCATGATTATACAAAATATACTGCAAAAAAGTTACTTGATAGAAAGTGACGCAGATAGACATGGACCTATGCTGGCAGCCACGGCACGTTGTTACGGGTAATCGATTAGCAACTCTATTCATTTAAATGATGCGCCTCAAATATTGTGGGCGGTAAATAACTGTACATCGACGGCTAAAGTGTGCCTTTTTGTGCTTGCGGCTACTCGTTACACCCTTGGGCTGTATGAGAACAAAAAGTACCTCTCGCTCAAGTAGGCGCTGTCACATTCTTTTGATCACCTATTGACTGCACTGGCTGCCTTGTCATGCGTTCATACCGATTTAATGGCGGAACCCTTTTGTCTTGAACAAAAGGTACCTCTCTATGAATAGCTTGTCGGCAAATCAAATCGGCACAAAGGGTCACACACCTTCAACAAAACCGTGCTTAAGTACCGAACATTTAATTTTGTTGGTAACAAATGCTTCTCCTAAAATTTCTATACAGTTTTCCCCATTTTGTATATGGTAAAGACCAAATAAAGATAATTCTGTTTTTGTCAAATTTGACAAAAATCGATGTATAATTGCAATTATTTGTTTATTTGGTTGTTTAAGGTTGGTCATAACCCTGACATTAAGGAAACTTTGGGCATCATACTGCTGAAGTATGTAAAATATACATTTTCAGAATGGAAAGACTTTGGCGACTTTTGTGGGCAGCATAATAAAACAATTCTTCATTAATTTTGTTAAGATTAATTGTATTAATTTTCAAAAACTAGATTTAAAGATCTAAGTACCTTTTTTTACCAACTTTTAGAATAGAAATATTCACCAAAAATGGTCGAAAGAGTACTAAATTTTCACCCAAATTCCAAGTCACTTTTAGGTAAAGTTGGTTAAAATACAAAAAAGAAAAAATACCAATCTCTTCATATATATTTTTGTAAATTAACCAGGAAAAAAACAATGATGTTTTTTTTTATATGCTGTCCAAAGCAATTTGGATTGAAATCATGCTTTTTTATGATTTCTCCAAAAATGAGCATTTTTACATAAATCTGACGTCATGCACTATTGGAGTTTTTGTATTCTGAATATGTATACTAAAACTATACTTATACATGCTTTAAACCGACAATTTAGCCAATGTAACCAAGCTTTCCATAATTCCTGGGTCAATACCAAACAGTCGCTCAGTGTGGAGACGCACATGGGTCATGATGGGTCCAGACTCAAGCAAAATGTTCTAAAAAGTCTACAAATTATATTAAACGCTTTCAAACAAATAAGAAATAAACATAGTTTAATACGGTGGTTTTAATTTTTTTAAATATAGTAGCCTATCTATAATCATCATTATTCTACTCGTTATTTTGATCACAATATGACGCGTTCTGCTCCAATCAGGCAACCAAAGGCGGCAATTTTAAAATTGAGAAACAGGCAAAATAACACAGGAAGCAAAAATAATGATAAATACACATGGAGTATCTGCATCATAAAATCAATTAGAGATATTGGAACAACACCTGATAAAATATAATAACGTGCAATTCAAGTCGATATGTAAGCTCTCAAAAACAGAAAGGTCTATACAGCCTGTCTCAAAAAAAGTTGTGCAAGTGAAAAACGCCCTCTTTGGCAATAAGAAAATACCGTTGTGACATGATGCTTACATCAACGTCAAGGGCGTAGTCTTAACTCTCAAATGCCGTTTGTTCTGTTCAATTAGCTTGTTTTAATCACGAGATATAACAACGAAAGGGTAAAATCACAATTGTGCCACTTTTACTAGTGAAGAGGGCTGGTACATGTAAATCAATGATGATAGCATCAAGTTTATCAATAGTTCATTGGAGTGAAATTTAAAGAATGCACCCCTTACAGGCTTTCACAACAATACAAAATTGTTTTTTACTGTCTTATTATGATACAGGTATAATGATTCTCTTTTACCACTTAAAACATATAAAAGATAAAAAAAATATTTCACATTCTGCTGTAAAATTATATATAATGTGCATGTTAACGATTTGTAACTCAAAACATGTTAAAAGACAAACAAATATTGCACACTTATAGGTTAATGAACGCGTATTAGGCCTACTTGCTGGGAGAGCCCCGAAGAGTGCATAAGACGCATCAACATCAGCTATCATTGATTTACATGTAGGCCTACAGCCCTCTTCCCTAGTAAAAGTGGCACAATTGTGATTTTACCCTTTCGTTGTTAACTAAATAATATCTCGAGATTAAAACAAGCAAATTGAACAGAACAAACGGCATTTGAGAACTAAGACTGCACTCTTGACGTTGATGTAAGCATCATGTCACAACGGTATTTTCTCATTGCCAAAGAGAGCGCTTTGCACTTGCACAACTTTTTTTGAGACAGACTGTAGAACTTAGGGTCCATTATAGAAAGGTCCGTATTATATTTTTTTAATCATCAGTGAATGATGAATGCAGGTTTCAAAATTGCCTCCTTTGGTCTTAATAATTTTATTTTGTCGGAAATGCTTAATTGTATTTTGAGCAGGGTATTTTAATTCTGGTGCGAGTATTTTGTCAACGTGTGGTGTAAAAGGGATTTTATGATCACTCATTATGCGGCTTTCCCAGCAAACAAAAAAACGTTTTAAAACGTTTTAAATAAGTTATATTTTGGCTTTTGGTTTGGGTAAAACGTTTTAATAACATTAAAATGTCGGGTTATATAAAGGTCATGATAACGTTTTAAAACGTTTTGTATGAAAACACACTGCAACAACATTTTTAAATGTTTTCAAAAAATGTTATAGTAAACTATTTTGTGCAAACATTTTTGCCAAATATTGTGTCAATACTTAAATAACATTATGTTAAAATGTTTGAACCTAGCAAACACAGAAATGTTCGTAAAATGTTTTTTTCAAAACCTTTTAATAACATTTAAATGTCGGGTTATATAAAGGTCATGAAAACGTTTTTAAAACGTTATTCAAAATATTTTGGGCAAACATTTTTCGCAAAATATTTTTTCAACCCCAAAATAACATTCTGTTTAGAATGTTTTGTATCATGTTTTCAAGAATCTTTTTGGAATGTTATTAAAACGTTTTTATACCCTTTATATAACCCTGCATTTAAACGTTTTCTGTAAAACATTTTTGTTTGCTGAGCAGTGGATTATCAAAAAATGTTTTTTAAGTTTATGAAAACGTTTTATACTCTTAATATACCCTTTATATAACCCGACATTTAAACGTTTTCTGACAACCTTTTATAACCTTTTGCGAATGATGTCGAAAACGTTTTGTGTTTGCTGGGTTTGTGTCTTTTTATAAAAAATACATTTCTTGCAAATAATGTGGTATAGGTCGTAAAACGGAAATATAAACTTTGTAGTATTTAAGTAAAAGGTGTTATTTAAGAAAAAAAAAAGTGTCATATTCTTTACCATACATTTAGAAACGGTGATATAAAGAAGAATGCTCTGGTTTGTAGAATTGTATTTTCGCTTAAGGACTTGAAAAAGAAAGGAGACATGTTTGACGTTACTTTAAGACAGAGGATTAATGTATTAGTAGATATACACTTGGTAATGTATTTTAAGATTATTAAATGGAAATAGAAACTTTGTAGTATTTTAAGTAAAAGGTGTTATTATTAAAGAAAAAACAGGTGTAATATTCTGTACAAATATAAACACATGTAGAAACGGTGATAACAATAGGAATGATATTGTTTGTAGATTTGTATTTTCGCTTAAGGATTTGAAACAAAAGGAGAGACGATTGAGGATATTTAAAGACAAAAGGTTAATATTTATAGTATATATAGGCCTACACTTCGTAATGTATTCACATTATTTGTGGTGTGAGTGAAAACAAATTATTTTAAAAAGAGAATTGACGTATGATTTGTTCAATGAAACCATTGATACTCTACAGGGTAATCTGATAAATGGCAAATATTATTGATGACGAGGACACCATCCTGAGACAAGGGCTATTCCAGTTGAAATCCGTACACCACCTATACTGCCCCGCAATGACAAAACCAGTTAACTGCAATTTCACTGTTTTGAATTAGAGACCAAACTGTGAATTGCTCTAGCATTGTTCAATAATCAATAATAATCAATGAAGTGTTAAGTGTGTAAAACTCCATAGGCCTTGTCAGTTAAATTGTTTTGTCATGGTTTTATGAGGTAAATGATGCAGTTAACTCATTTCGACATGCTGATATCTAGCTCTTGGGATGTTTTACAAAAAATATTTTTAGTTCAACATATGTAACGAGTTGCTCAGAGTTCAAAAACATAAAAAAAATCAATTTCGCCAAAATGTCAGTTAACTTGTTTTGTCATGGTGGGGCAGTATAGGCCTATGGAATACATTTACCTTAATTCCCCACACGTAACAGGGAATGTCGTGCAGATTTCAAATGAAGTAAACCATTTCTCATTTTAAATATGCATGTTATGTCTTACATAGGGGGCGGAGTGTATGAATTATTTTGAATTTTGGCGCACTGAAAGCAGACATTATAGATTTATTGGTGCAAAAAGATGCATATTTAGACCATGCACCAGATACAGCTTTTACAAGCGTGAAAGTCTTACCGTTTTAAAATATAAGGACGTTTTGTGCATAATTTTAACATTTTTTTTACTAAAACGTCGATTTCTCAGAGTTCACTTTTGACAATATTGCACGATTTTTGTGACAAGATAACTCGAAAAATATGCAAGGAAAAGGTAAACTTTTTGCACTATCGTTTAGAGTACATCAAAGCCTAGGGAAGGTTTTCTCATGTTTTCAAAATATTTGTTTCAAACAAAAATATACACCATTCTGTGCAATTTTTAGCTTAATAGAGTGACAAAATTGCTTTTTTCACATGCTTTTTTTTTCAATATTTCGAAAAAGAGACGAATTTCAAAAAATTAAAAAACCTTCCCTAAGTTCATGTCCCTTCTTTATGAAAAGCTAACTGATTTTTTTTTTTTTTACTCCGAACGGATTTTTTTTCTAAGTTGTCACAAAAAAATTGGGGTAAAAAAGTGAATTTTTGTGATTTTTTCAAAAACTCGAGATTTTTGAACAAATCTGACATCACCATGGGATTCCTTGACCCATTTCCTTTCCAAAAATGTATAGTTTTATATACTTTTGACATACAATTCAGAAATAATGATGCTCGAAAAGGTCCACGTTCTCTCCCATTACACTGGCCTTAAAATATTCAACGACAGTCAGGGGTTAAAAACCCTACTCTTTTGGAAACTGACGGTAATCTACAAGGTTGTTTGTAGTAGTCTCCTCTTATTTCATTTATACAATTCTAAATGAACCAAAACAGTAGGCCTACCTAATGGGGTCAGATCCTAGCAAATACAAAAACGTTTTAAACAAGTTATATTTTGGGGGTTGGTTTAGGTAAAAACGTTTTATATAAAAACGGCTTATATAAAGGCCATGAAAACGTTTTTAAATGCTTTCAAAATGTTATTGTTAACTATTTTTTGCAAACATTATTTTGCCAAATACATGTATTTTGTCAACACTTAAATAATATTATGTTAAAATATTTGCAGTAGGTAATCAAAGAATGTTTTTTTAATATTATGAAAACGTTTTATACCCATTATACCCTTTATATAACCCGACATTTAAACGTTTTCTGACAACCTTTTATAACCTTTTGCGAATGATGTCGAAAACGTTTTGTGTTTGCTGGGACAATGATGAAAATAAAATAAAATACAAAATAACGCATTCCCTCCCTCAGATAATCATTGAACAATGAACATGTTGAATAAACATTGAAATCTGTGATTTATAGATAATAATATCTCTTTATCATGATTTTATAGTAGTTCAGAATTTGTTTTGAAATTTGCTATTTTTATTATTCATAGTTTGGTTGGTACAATTATTTGAATGAACCCGGATGATAATCTTTTTCCGGTACGTATTATTGTGACGCAGGGATTTCCACATGTTAATTGGTACATAATCATGTAATAGCGGAATTAAAACGGAAACACTGAATAGCTCATCAAAAGTAGCCGATTGATTTTTTTTCAGTTTATTAAGGGATCTGGAATGAGCGTTTTGAGCGTTTCGACAGTATTTATTGTGGGACATGAGAACACATCAGACCTATCGAATTGCATTCTGAATACGAAGAATGTCTTTCTGATATCAAATAATTTTCATTTTATGAAATTCACGATATAATACAAATTTTATGACAAATTATTACAATTTGATATTTTTCACATTTTTGATATATAACAGTCCTCGAAGTAAATTTTTATAAATCTAATGACATATTCTTAAAGTATATGTAGGTGGGATGAAAAGCCGACGATCAATTGAAAATTTTGACCTTTCGTATTGAAGATATGGATTTTTTCCCAAAAAGACCCTAATTTTTGTTGATGTTTTGGGGAAAAAAAATCCATATCTTCAATACGAAAGGTCAAAATTTTCAATTGATCGTCGGCTTTTCATCACACCTACATACACTTTAAGTATAAATCATCAGATTTATAAAGTTTACTTCGAGTACTGTTTAAAAAGACCCTAATTTTTGTTGATGTTTTGGGGAAAAAATCCATATCTTCAATACGAAAGGTCAAAATTTTCAATTGATCGTCGGCTTTTCATCCCACCTACATACACTTTAAGTATAAATCATCAGATTTATAAAGTTTACTTCGAGTACTGTTTAATATCAAAATATCAATTTTTAATCATTTGCCATAAAATGTGTATTACATTGCGAATTTCTAAAAATCAAAATTATTTGATATCAGAAGGACATTCTTCGTATTCAGAATGCAATTCGATATGTTTGATGTGCTCTAATGTCCCACAATAAATACTGTCCAAACGTTCATACCCCACCCCTTAAAGCTATTAACGATTAAAGGTTTCTTTATATTCCAAAATATATTTGATCAATTTGTCTGAAATAGGAGAAAAGAGTTCGCGATGATGGTTCTGTTTTTGTTTTGTTTTGTTTGTTTGTTTTGTTTGTTTTGTTTGTTTTGTTTGTTTGTTTGTTGTTGTTGTTGTTGTTTTTTGTTTTGTTTTGTTTGTTTGTTTTTTGGGGGGACCCTGTATTTTAGAAATCCAAATATCCTACTTGTATCTGTGTATAGCAGGAGGACGTCCCGGGTTCAATTCGCGGCGCTGACAACTTGTTGGGGTGTAGGCTTGAGGGAAAAAATGTAATTGTCAGCATTTGTCGGATTAAGTTCAGACAACATTTGTCAGATTAAATTAGACTTCCGCTCTCTGAGTAAATGAACCATGTGAGTACTCGTTCCTTCTGAGGGGACTAAGACTAGTCGGAGTCAGTTTAGAAAAGAAAAAGGAACCACTGTTACAACCGTCCAAGTTACACCCAAAGGACCTTTAAGTATACAGGCTATATCAAAATGATTGGTACCCATTCAATTGTCATGTTTATTGGAGAACCTACCTTTTCCCAATGCAACATTGGGTACTCTTGAAATATCCATAATGTATAGTTTATAACTTGTTATGCAATTATCTGCACATTATTTGAATCGTATGTTGAATTTTGATTTGTCAGACTCATCCATTACCAATGAAAAATGATGAGCACCAATCATTTTGATACAGCTTTTATGAAAAGCAAGACACTGATTAATGGGTACCTTTTAAAGATGTAATAAATATAAATAAATAAATAAATAAATAAATAAATAAATAAATAAATAAATAAATAAATAAATAAATACATATTTCAAATATTTTATTAGATAACTGCTATTATATATTATATTCATATTCATATTCATATTCATATTTTATTATCAAAAGGTGACCCGAAGGTCAAATTACATGATAAATTTACAAAGATAAAAACAAACATTCAACAATATTTTTAAAGAATAACATCTATAAAACACATAAAATGGTATAAAATTTCATTTACAGAAACTAATATTGCACTTGTAAAATAGTATCATTAAATAATAATAAATAAAAAGAAAAGGAAAGAAACACATTGCATAATACACTTCAGAAAAGGGGGTGATTGCACGGCCACCGTGCATGCAGGATACAATGAGCACATGAATAAAAAAGAAAAATTACATATTACTTGTTTAGCAGGTCCACAAAGTATGGTATGGGACTATTTTGGAAGCGAGAGGTTCTGAACCGCAGTTGGGTGAATTTATGCGCATTGCGAAGGTTGCGACCATGAGCACTCTGTCTAGATGGAGGAAGAAGATCTTTGGTACGGTCTGAGTCGGCAAGCCCTTCGGCTAACCTTCGACAATGATCTTCTCTTCTATCTGACAAGCGCTCAAGGTCGCAAGCTTGCACCGCCTCAGCATATGAGGTAAATCTCTGGCCTAAGATGATCCTGCATGCACGTCTTTGGAGTTGTTCAAGTGACTTTGTCTGATTTGTTGTTAACGAGGAGTGCCAGGTGACATCTGCGTACTCAAGAATAGGGCGCACATAACCTTTGTACACAGTAATTAGTTCTTCGTCATTGAAACCAAATTTTTTTAACAGTTTAAGCATATACAACTTCTGGTTGGACTTCTTTGTAATTTCATTAACATTTTTGTCCCATTTCAAGTCATTTTGAAGGTGAACCCCTAGTATCTTAGCCTCAGTTACATAGTTCAAGGGCTTACCGGCTATCTTAAGCTCAATAGGGGGCGGTGGTTCATTTTTGAAACAGACCTGGATGGCCTGACACTTGCTAGGGTTCAAGCTAAGCTTGTTTTTGTTTGTCCACTCAGTGAACTCGTCCAGTGTATCTTGAAGCTTGCTTGGTTGGGAATACGGACGATTTTCAGCAAGTGTCAGGTCATCCACATACTTCCAACAGTTGATGCTTGCATCTTTGGACTGGACTGCATCATTAATGATAACCTGGAAGCCAATTGAGCCGAGTTTAGTCCCCTGTGGGAGGGCTCCATTGAGAATTTTGAACTCGGAGAGTGTCTGGTTGTAGCGAACACATTGCATACGGTTGCTGACAAAGTCACACAACCAGGGAACGATGGATCTGCGGACTCCCAAGTGGATAAATTTCTCAATGAGGATGTTATGGTCTATCATATCGAACGCTTTGGAGAAGTCCGTCAGAACCACCGTTCCCACGTTGTTGACCCTGTCAGCACCTTGATGAGAAGAGTGTGGAGGAGGTTGATCAAGTAGTGGGAAGTCGAGATACCCTTGATGTTACCAAACTGTTGGGGTCAATTTTGTCTTCGATGTCTTCCAAAATCCACTTCACAACAAATTCTTCACCTATTTTTGACAAAACATCGGTCAAGGAGACAGGTCTAAGTTTATCGACCTTGGGAGGTTTTGTTTTGGGGATCGGGACAACGATGGCTTTTTTTTTTCCACTGTGTGGGGACCACTCCCTCATAATAAGAACAATTCAAAATGTCAGTTACAGGGATACTTAATTCGTATGCGAATTCCTTGATCAACCTTGGGGAAACCCCATCTGGGCCACATGCTTTACTGGTTTTGACTTTACTGAGTTCAGCATACACATCCCATGGGTAGAGCAATGGAGGGAATCAATGGCCGGTAAGTAGGTCTCAAGATTGCAAAGATCCAAAGGTGTCATATGGGAGGAGACCTGCACAAACTGATCATTGATTTTATTCGCAATGGCAACATGATCATCATTGTCCACCCCTGGGACAGGTATGCTGACTTCAGATTTTGTATTTCCCGTCATGATCTTGATTTGCTGATGCCACTTCCGTGGATTGGTAGCCTGAAGATTACGAACCCTGTTAGCATAATAGAATTGCTTAGCCCTCTTAATTTCACGTTGTACCTTGTTACGCAGCTTCTTGTACACCTCATTGTTACCTGTTGAAAAGGCAAGTTGTCTTTTTTGACAAGTTTTTGATTTTATCAGACATCCAGGGCTTATTATTATTATGAACCTTTACTGTGGTTAGAGGGAAGAATGACTCTACAGCACCTTGGAGAGACTCATAGAGAGCATCAGCTTTTTGCTGAGTGTTGCTGGCGTTAAGGACATTGGCCCAGTCTTTGTGCTGGATCCAGTTACCAAATTCTCTGATTTGGTGCTCTTTCATGGAGCGATATGTCCTTTTGACATTGGAATGTTTGGCAACATGCTCTAAAGGTTTCCACATGATACTTATATGGTCACTCTTCCCAAGAGCAGATAAGGGAATGGGCTCATTATAATGAGCGCCAATGTTAGTCAGTACAAGGTCGAGAGTGGCTTGACCACGGGTGGGAAACTTGATCAATTGTTTCAAATTACAGTTATAAAGAATGTTGTTGATTTGCATTCTATTAAAGTCACCCATGATTACAAAGCCTACATCAGGATACTTGGTATGAAGTAAGTCAATTGATTCAAGTAAATGAAGTCTGAGAAGTTCTACAGAGAACGCCACATAAAGCTCGCAGAGCAGGCGGCAAATTCAAAATCTAATTACAAGCAAAAAGTGAGGAACCATAGAAAACACATGAAACACATACATACCGACATACATACACACATAAATTAATAAATTAATAAATTAATAAATTAATAAATTAATAAATTAATAAATTAGTAAATTAATAAATTAATAAATTAATAAATTAATAAATTAATAAATTAATAAATTAATTAAATAATTAATTAATTAATTAATTAATTAATTAATTAATTAATTAATTAATTAATTAATTAATTAATTAATTAATTAATTAATTAATTAATTAATTAATTATTAAAAAAATTTATTAATTTATTAATTAATTAATAATTAATTAATTAATTAATTAATTAATAAATAAATAAATAAATAAATAAATAAATAAATAAATAAAGAAATAAAGAAAGAAAGAAAGAAAGAAAGAAAGAAAGAAAGAAAGAAAGAAAGAAAAGAAAGAAAGAAAGAAAGAAAGAAAGAAAGAAAGAAAGAAAGAAAGAAAGAAAGAAAGAAAGAAAGAAAGAAAGAAAGAAGCAAGCCAACATTTAGGCGGGCATTTAGGTCGATATGGAGCAAATTCAGAATTTAAGCTGCAGTTTGTGGTTTATGTACCAGATTTTATAAGGTTCAGTCACTTCAGTGTAGCTTTAACGCTCAAGTGTATACATTGGTGGAGGAGGTATCTTTTTGTGTACCTGTCCTACGATCTGGCGAAGGTGAAGAACAGCCAAACACTTCCAAAAATGCCTGTCGGTAGTATTTATTGCTTCCTCCGTAGATCAACGGATTGACGAAGAAGTTTATAGGTGCACAGAATCGAGACACCCATCCAAGCCAGTATTCGAAGTTCTCGGAAACCACCAGGATTCCTGTGTAGTCGTAGATCAGGAGGACAATGTTCCAGATTTGATACGGCCCTAACAGAATGAAAAACGCGACTCCGTTGATGACCAACATGCGCGCAACGTCACGGCTTAATTTGGAAGCCGTATCTGCATCGTGGCCGGCTCTCACACCAATGTTTTCGTCTGATCTTTGTACAAGTCGTCTTACTATCGCACCATACATGACGGAATTTGCTGTAAACACTACCAGAAACTGCAGCGTGTCGAAGACATAGAGTACATGGAAACACTCAATACAGGCTGGTTGACAACTGTGGAATACAACCAGGTTTGACCATCCGTTGATGTGGCATGATGCAGTCATGTCTACAGTAGAATTCATCTCGACCTTTGCAGGACTTAACCCCATTAAAAGCTATTAAACCAAGATAACACTCATTGAAACAGCTCAACTGATTAAATCGGATCTTCTCTGGTTGTGCACAAGTGACTGTTTTCATGTGCGATGTCGCAATAAAGCTGGTATTCATAGCTTCAGTTGGGTAACCGAGTATAAAGGAAACGAAAGGAAACAATGTTATGTGTGGCTTTGTTCACGAAATCAGACAATGTCGTGCTTTTTGTAAACCAGCATTCTTGAAAATGAGCAACATAATGATTTTTGACTTAACACGGTTTAGAAATAATTTCTTCATATTTTTGGTGTTATCTGTCGTTTACATATCCTTCCTAAAACACCAAAGTACGAGTATTTCCAAACATCTAAATTTGCTAAAAATTTAGGACATGTTACAAAACTATATTGTCTAGAATTTTAGAAGAGTACTTTTAATATTGGCCGGTTATTTTTCACACAGCGACGTTAACTAGGCAATGTACTATTACCTATAACTTTAACTAAAACACCAAAGTACGAATATTTCCAAACATCTAAATTAGCTAAAAATTTAGGACATGTTAAAAACTATATTTTCTAGAACTTTAGAAGAGTACTTTTAATATTGGCCGGTTATTTTTCACACAGCGACGTTAACTAGTCATATCCCCATACTGTTAACGTAGGGCTATTTGTAAAGGTCACGCGTCAATGGGAAAGAGCACTGTGTATTGTGTATAGGAAAACGGACAGTAACTGCAGTATGGTTGCATTGTTTGGAATCTCAGCGCAGATAGTAACCAATTTCTGAGGGAATAAAGCTGCTATTGAAAATAAAACTCCCAAACTCCAGCAAATGATTGACGTGTTTCGTGCTCGTGATGTACTTTTAAACGTGCGGTATATAAACGGTCTGCAAATTGCTAGGTATCTTTCAATTGCTACGAGGCATATAAAGTTAACTCCGACAAAGTATGTGTAATAGAAAAGAAAGTTATAAATTGTGCAACCTGCTATTGTACCTTGTTGTATATCATACCCTGATGACCTGACGTAAATCCATAGATACCGTATAGTGTCGAACACCAGAGTGGCAAAATCGCATATTGCCAATTGAACAAGAAATGCGTTGGTGACTGTATGCATTTTAGTAGAGCGATAAACTACGTAGATGAAGATGAGGTTGAAAGACAAACCAAAACATGCCATTATTGGTAAGATAATGGACACAATAATGCTAGACTGTCCCACAGTCTCGGTTCGGTCCGGCCTGGATAATGGAACGATACATAATTCCGGGACATAATTACATAATAGCCTACCAAAATATGCCATAGTCCTTCACCCCCCGATTCTAAATACACAGCCCAAAACCAATTCCTCTTTCTTCAGTCGTATATATTTGCGACCCATTCTCATAACACTCTTCTCTATTTCTTCAGTCGTATATATTTGCGACCCATTCTCATAACACTCATCCGGCGCCATATCCATGATATCGTCGATTTAGTGACGTAGTGAAGTTTAAAATTACTGTGCATGTGATGCTATAAACCCTTAATGTGTGTTAATGCTGTGAAACCGTGCTCAGAAATGAAAACTTTCTGTACTTGTCCGTCTTTTATGTTCCTGGCGGACTTCCCTTTACTGGACTTTTAGTTCCAGTTATTTTGCTTAAAATCATGCCAAATGACATATTGAAACTTTATTGTGGTTTTGATTGGTGTTCATATTTTGTCCGGGGTTATTGAACACAAATGCGTCATGTAGGGCAGCGGTTTATACTACATGCAGTACACATCCGCATGCAATATTGGAACGGTCGACACTGCTTTCTTTGATTGGATTTAGCTTACATCTTCTGCTAGGCGTAATCCTGATATTCTCAGCTTTTACATCACCGTTATCAGTGAACCAAATGGGCTCACAATATTAAACATTGTTATTTTGACAAAAAATTAACCCATCTTTTGAGGGGTGCTAAATGTTCACATAAGCCATCAAATGACGCGAGAAGCTAGCTAGCTATTCATTGCGCTACGCTTTGCTCTTCGTATTACGTCATCACCAATTCCGTTTCAAAGCTTTAGTCCCTATAGCACTTTTAATCTGTTCGTCTGATGTCCAGACATGATGTGGATTCAGTCAACTTTCCAGAAAATGATCTTCACCTGAGATAGTCAGTTTTCAAAATGTTTTCAAAAAGTGAGCAATCAATTCGCTGTCGAAGTGACTACCATAGCAATGGATGAATACAAATTTTGAATAGATCGCCCTACACTACAAGCAGGTTGAACTATAACTGAACACCGAATTAAAAAGACTATGTTGCGTCTGACGTCCTGTCAACCAGACCAAAAATGCCGTACTGCGCAGGTCAGCAACCGATCACACCGCGCCATTTCCCTGACGTCAGACGCAAACTAGTCTTTTTTATTAAGTCTTCAATTATAATCACCTGAGTATGTCTGCAAACATAGGTTGAATACAATGCCGCTCTGTTCAAAAACACATATCTTAAAGGTGCGAGTGATCAGCCTGTCTTTGACATCTAGCTAGCTATTCATTGCGCTACGTGCTGCTCTTCGTATTACGTCATCACCAATTCCGTTTCAAAGCTTTAGTCCCTATAGACAAACCCAATTTCACGCATTCCTACACCTCAATGGCGGCCATAGCTGGGTCCCCGTCGGTATATCCCACCTAAAATATGTAATGATGCGTCCTTGGCGGGATTTTAAACTGCATTTCATCACCCGTGTTACACAATAGAATGATGAAAGTTTGCAACACAATACAGCATAACATCGATTTTTAAGCGGCTTTAATCCACACAATTGGGCAGTCACAACAGCAGTTTGGTGCGCCGGGGACCCATTCATGGCCGACTAAATTCTGACCATCACTTGGCTCGTTGGATTCGTCTATAGCACTTTTAATCTGTTCGTCAGATGTCCAGACATAATGTGGATTCAGTGTTTAGGCCTACATGACCTTGCTCAGTCAACTTTCCAGAAAATGATCTTCACCTGAAACCATGAAGACAGTCAGTTTAAGGCGTTATGGCATTTTGAAGAAATACGACGAAAAATGCAAGGAATCTGTCATGTTTACTATGAGCTTTTGCCTAGAAATATTTATCACAGGTGCAAAATTCATGGTGGAAATTAAAGAGAGAAGTCGATAGGAAATTCTTTAAATATGCGCACTGAGAGCATAGGAATTCCTCCTTTTAAATCTGATGGTAAACTTTGCACCTCTGCTACCAAGAAAGCGCACGCACCCAACCAACAGTTCAAGTGTGTTTTCAACTGTGAAACATCCCCAGCAAAGGTTCATCTCCTTTTCCAATCATTTCGAACTTGACCATTAATTGGAGAGGAAGGCGTGATCAAGCAGTTTGAAGAAATAAAACCACATAAGGCCTGCGGTCCAAAACTACTTAAAACAGTAGCAATTGAAGTGGCCCCGGCTATGCAGTTTCTCTTCCAACAGTCTTGCGACCAGGGTGTGATGCCTGATGCCTGATGCAAAGCCTTTGTCACCGCCTTGTACAAGAAAGGAGAAAAATGTTCTCATCTTTTACATCACCATTATCAGTGAGCCAAATTGAACATAATAGGCTCACAATATTAAACATCGTAATTTTGGCAATAATTAACCATCTTTTGAGGGGTGCCAAATGTTCACATAAGCCATTAAATGACGCGAGAAGCTAGCTAGCTATTCATTACGCTACGCGTTGCTCTTCGCATTACGTCATCACCAATTCCGTGATGATCTTCGTCGAAGACAGTCAGTTGTCAAAATGTTGAAAGTTAGGTTCGTAACAGGTGTCACACTCAGTGGCGTATATTTCCTTTTGACATTGAGGGGATGTGGTTGGAAAAAAATTCTTGAAGTATAGTGAATCCAGCACTTATTGGTGCCAAACTAATACGCGCGAAGCGCGGGAAAAAATTGCCATATTGTAGCTAAAATAATGAAATATGTTGCAAAAGTGGAACAAATTTGCGCGAAAAGCGCTAAAGTTTGCTAAAATAGCCAAATAAAGAAAGTTAATTCAGGCGTCGTCAACATGGGAGGAGGGTGATTGTATGGACCGTATTAGGGGATTTATCTCCACACCTCCGGATTCATGCTATGGTCATGTGGGAAACATTGTTGTCAGAGAATGGCGGGGGCAAGGCAACATTTGGGGGCAGAAATTTGATATGTCCACTATTAAAGATTTTCGGATCTTTACTTTTAACTTTAGATACAACATTGGTAAATCTTTATTGGTGTTAATAATGTTTTCATAAGCCATTAAAGCAATAAAATGACATCCATAGAGAAACTAAAACTAACAGAAAGTTCACAAACTTTCTATTAACACTGTTTTAATCGTTAATCCTAACTTGTGTTGAAGCAAAGAAGAGTATATTGTTTGTCACACGATACAGTTTCTTTTATCGTTTTTAATTTAATTTTCTTGTTTATATTACATGATAGAATATGCGTGAATTCACCAAAATTTAATTTACGGATCCTTATATTTACATTTTCTTCCAGAAAGCAATGAATTATTTATTTATTAAGTTCTCTTTTTGGATCGTATCACAAAATCAAGGTGGCTTATTTTTTAAACATTCTAAATTCTCGTGGATGTGATCTTATGTTTATGGGGTGTATTTGAAGAAAGGGAATATAAATATTTATGCATAATGAAACTTGGCAGTTTGGACAATTCAAAAAGTACATCCACCAACCGTCAGAGAACTCTCCCTTCTCCGATTGTTAAACCTAATCTTTGTATGTTGTAATCATTCAAGATAAAATTCCGATTAAACTCTCCAATATTGTGCCTATACAGTGCGCAAAATAATGAAGGTACCAGTTATGTTACATATCCTAAACAAAGATAAATATGTCAAAATTAAAACGAGAATCCAATACCTGTACTCTTTAGGCCTGATTCAAAAGTTGCCCTTTCATGTTCTAATCAATGGAAAGCATGGCGTAGGGTTTCAATGTGATAATGAATCGAAAGCGCGACGCTGGTTTTCTTGTTCGAGAACGCTCTTTGTAAAAAATCAATAGGGCATGCAATGGAGTAAAACTGCAACTTTTGAATTTGCATCTTCCTGGAGTTTTTGGATCGTCGTGTCTTTATTTCTTGACCGATTTTAACAAATAAGGTCTTAAATCCGAGCTAAATATGGCTTTTGGTTGCTGATTGTAATTAGGCTTAAGAAAATAAGTTGACTTGCCCTTATCGACAGACCCACAAATCTGTAAAAAAACAGGGTCGCCTTTGGGTTTTTTGTTGTTGTTTTGTTTTTGTTTTTTTAATGTTAGATTTTGATATTTCAGTTTATAATTTTAAAATATTTGTTTTAATTATGTTTAACTGCGTATAAACAAATTCTGCCTCAATTTCTGCGTTTGTGTTTCATATAACCCTGTGACTATATTGAAAACATGCTCTATTTTATGTTTTGAAAGATTAGTAATCACAACAAATTTCTGCAAAAGGCATTTGAATGAAAAATAACACCACCACGACGTTATAAAGTCTATAAAGAGTTGCAGCATTACGCATCATTTTGTATTTTGCAGAAATTTAAAAAAAAATTTAAAAAACAAAAAAAACCTGTAATCTACCAACCGATCCAGGTGTTGGCACCTATACAGGAGTAAAACATAACTGTTACCTTAATTGTTTTACAGACTAGCTTTATGCATAAATTGAAAGGCAGTTTTGAAAATTCTGAAAGCATATCTACCAACCGTCATTTAATAACTTTCCCTTCTCTCATATAACCTCTTCTTAGTAAGTTGTAATTATTCAAGATAAAATAACGATTAAGCTCTCTAATATAAGTTGTGCAATATCGTTTTATATCTTGGTTTTTCAGTTCCTGGTTACGATTACTTTATTTTCATTTCTTGTTCCTGTTTCGTTCAACCGGCTAAATTCATGTGGCAGTACACTAAAATCTGTTTGCTGCCATTAATACTTCACACTTTCATTACTAGTATGCATAATTAATGATAGCCACACAGCTGGAGATGCAAATGGGAACTCAGCATGAGAAGATGATGCTAATCCTGTGGTCCTCATAATCTGTCAATCAGGAAGTAGTCAGGAAGTAATCAACCAATCAAAATCTGTACTCACTGATGAAACCTTTTGATTGAGACATTTAATCTGGTTTTTTTTATGGGTGTGAAAAAAATTAAGACTTGGGCCCAAAGCATGCAAGGTCAAAAGTCATGTGTACACTTTGTGGCCATGTGTTTTAGAATTCAGTGATTTGGGCATATTGGTCATTTCAAATATTGAGTTTTAGTTTTGGTTTTGGTCACGTGGTTTCCTATTATCCTGCCAAGCGCTTGTGACGTCATTGTCGATATCTTTGTCTGTACCCATTGTTAGAAACTTAACATTAATTTGTAGCAAGCCGTTTCGGTGTTCAATTCAGGTTTTATATAATCGGAAATCAGGTTTGAAGTTACATTCATCAAATTATACAAAAGAAGTTTTTAAATTTCGTAGTACAATATTTACGAGCAGAGAAGGCGCACAAGTCAATCTACATTTGATAGCGTGATTCAGTTTTGGAAATAGCCTGGGCTTATTTCACTGTGAAAAAATAAAGACCATTGATATATTTCCACCGATATAACAAAAGAATACCCTGAAAATCGACACTTGAGTGATATATACACTATTATTCACTTCTCTATTTATATGCAAATCGCATGCATACGAAGCGGACAAAATCATCAACAAAATCCAAACTAGAGCAAATAGACTCTCTTCAATATCAGACCAACACAAATCGGCCATATCAGACCATGTCGCCGCAACAAACCACGTTATGGACTGGGAGGGAGCAAACTCCTCCACCGAGAAGACGAAAGATATCCCATATGGATTCGTCGCAGGGGAGAAAAAGCAATGAACAACCAAGGGGGCGCAGCATTCAACCTCAGTCACAGTTATGACCATTTGATCCAGAACAATTCTAGAAACACTACATCTTCTAGAAACACCACCAGTGTTGCTGGATCAAGTCATCACTCATGATTAGGAAACCAGCAAATAAAATGTGAGTACTTTGTACATGGGTATGTTTTATAGAACTTAGCTACAAAATGAACATTGAACCAGAGAGTAGTTATTCTTGAGAGGGCACTCACCTCATTTGCATGGCAAAATTACCCGTCTCCTCTGCAGCCAATTTGGTTTCGCTCCATCGAAATCAAGCTGGTCACGGAGGAGACTACTTTCCTTTGTGTTTGTTCATTTGTGTATGGAGAGCCCTTCTTGGAGTCCGTTTGGACTCAGGCTACGCTCTCAGCTAGAGTCCGACGCTGCATTGTACTAGAAACACCTTCTCTGTGAACTCGCTAGAGCAAGGAAAATAAAAACTGGTTTCATTACTATCTGTTAGCCTTCTGTTTTTGAGCTTTTTTTGCAGGTCTGCGACCATGGTGTTACCACAACTGTCTTTGCGTCATTAACATGTGCTGGAGTCTAGCACAGGTCAACCAAAGTCCCGGATTTTAATAAGACAATAATGATTGACACACACACCAGGAAGTTTCTCATCCAAAAGAATGAGAAAATTTAAATTCTCACCATTTTGGCCGTTTCTCATCAAAATGGCCGTTTTCTCATCCAAAACTTCCTTTAGTGTATTAAGTTAGGCCTATTGATCCTAAATTTGCTGGTAGGGTAAAACTCGTTTTAGGGGGGTGTTTAAATAAGTTGGCCACACATGCGTATAGGCCTACATTATCATACTTGAGTGCCCTCCCCCTCCCCGGTGAAATTTGAGACTCATTTGGTCACCGTCCTATTAAAGCGTCCTTGCCCACACGAGTCGCCCAGGAGTAGGCCCTACCCGGCATTATTAATTATTAGTGGTTAGCCTCCCTAAATACAGTCGCGTATCGTGTTGTCAATTATCGTTACTTGTGTCCATGGATATGACCCCATGTATAAGTAGTCTTCATAGAATTCACACAGTCTATGCCATGTCATTTACGGATACAAAGAGGATAATAATGCCCACAAAATCTTACACCGTCTTACACAATGTTCCAAGGCAAAGTTCAGTTTAATATTTACTCATCGTACAAATACAGACGTTTTATTGTGTGATGATGTTGTCTGGATGGGTGGACAGTTGTCACACTGTGGAAAAACAACAACCGGGAATCCGCATTCATTTACAAATAGCATTAAATTAGTATCACATAGTGGCCTCCGTGCAGTGGAAAACCTTAATTCTTTCATCAAAAAGAAATGAAAATGACAAAAAAAAACCGGATCCACCTGTACGCCTATAAAATGGGCACAGAAATTTGTCTCAAATATGAATGAATTTTAAGAAACATACGGGATATGATGAACCAATGACCGGACGCCATGATAGAAGGATCTATTAGTCGTTTTATATACAATGTATATACCGTGTTGTCATAATACCAATATTTGACATAATATATAACGAGTAATATTTAGTATTGTAAATATGCAGTTCATATGCACAAACGAACACTGATCTTTATGATATTCAGGTTGTTGTACATCTCATATAACATGTCATATAGGAGGTCATATGTGTTGACCTTCTCCTATTGTATTTGTTCATCTGTGTATGGAGAGGATTAGCGCCATTAAAACTCCATCAGTATTTGGGCGTAGTTCAGTGAACTCACCAGATTGCTATTCCAAGTACTTTGATAAATACAGATAATATGTATTAATGGGTCGAGGCGATTGCATTGAAAAACTAATAAATTATTCATAACAGTTACGTAATCAATCGATAGTGCGGACACTTTTCATTTACAAACCACCAAAATTCGTAATCTTTTAGCGTTGGAAAAGAAACCACGTGAATAGAGTGTCATAGCCCTGATTGAACTATCCAAATGAACCTCTTCCAGAAGGTTATTGTAAAAAAAGTTTGCAAACAGTTTTTGTCAACACTTAAATATTATTATGTTAGAATATTTGCAGTATGTTATCAACAAATGTTTTGGAATGTTATGAAAACGTTTTATACCCTTTATAACCCGACATTTAAACGTTTTCTGGCAACCTTTTCTAACCGTTTGCGAATGATGTCGAGAACGTTTTATGTTTGCTGGGTTGTTGCATATTCTACTATTATTTTTTGTTTATTTCTTTATATACTAAGTATTTTTGTGTAACGTGGGTTGTATCCATCGATTAGTTCCATATGCCAATGAGCTGGAACAATTGTTTTTTTTCTGCGTATTAGATATTGATTAAATCATAGAAACAAAAAGAAAGCAATTTAATCATTTTCAGAACTAAATCTGTAATCATTTTCACATAGATGGGGGCAACCTTTTAAATCAAAATTAGCCTTTCTTTTCACACCGTTTCCGACGTACCAAATCTGTATTCGCTTTAACCAACACATCTTAACAACCAAAAATCACATTGTACATGTTTTAATCAAATAACTTTTTGTAGCTAAGTTTTAAGAGTATATTCATGAATAATTTCAATTGCCTGGCACGTAAGATAACATAGATGTTACAATGAAGAGAGAACTTTTGGAAAGGCCCTCGTAATATCATGCATCAATAAATCTCCATTGCATTGTTAGTAGGGGGCGGGGGGCTAATATGAAAAAAGGTTTTATACATAATCGCGGAGAAAAAAACCCATTGCTATCAGATGTTAGGGACTGTGCAATAATTATGAGCCCTGGGGGAGGGTAAATTGGGGGCAAACAATTTTTGGCCAGCCGAGGGGGGGGGCAAGCGATTTTGGCACACATTCATGGGGCACCTTTAAATAAAACGCTCTAAAAAGGCTTAGGAAAACAGTACGGAAACGTTTTCATATGCAAATATTCCTGCTCGCTGCTTTCGCAATATGTATCTAGGCCATTTAAGGATTGCAAATTTGAATCCCAACAATTTGGCATGTGTTAAGGGGGGGCAAAGAATTTTGGCGGGCCAAGAGGTGTGCAAGCGATTTTTGGCGGGCCGTTCCGAAATTTTACCCCCCCTCCGGGGCTCATAATTATTGCACAGCCCCTTAGGTACATGTATGAGGATCATCACCCGGGTGGATATGGAATTCTAAAGTGGTGCAACTTTTTTCTGGGGCAAAATGGGACAAAAATTACCAAATTTGGGTAAAAATGAGAAAATGTAGGCTATTAAAAGTCCTGTAATGATTTTTCCTCAGCTGGGTATCTGGTACGGATTCAGGCGGCGTAATAAATAACACGGAACAACATAAAATGCAGCGAAAGACAATCAATTGACGTATCACAAAGAAAGACAATTTATTCACAATATAAGAAACCTCAGTTACAAAGACAGCCGCTATAAAATGATGCACAGAAAGAGAAAAACGTGTACAAAACACAAGCTCCGAAACAAAAGTGATGGCAGACAGCAGCTGATGCATCGGTATGCTCCACTAAAGTAAAGCCTGCCGTCACCAACAACAAGCCGATCAATCAGGAACATCGCCACAAGAGGGCGACGCAACTCACGTCTCCAATGTCTATAGATAGCGTACCGAAAAGAGAGACGCATCATCAGCAACCAACATTGCAAATTGCAATTAGCATCAATTAATCATAAAACAGGGAATTATTTGGTTATCATTAGGCCAATGAAAGTTAATTCCGAGTTTATCGTCCCTTTTTTTCCCAGGTTGGTGAGGTGACTTTTTCATTTTTCATTTTTCATTATTTCATCAGATTTGGGTGGAAAAGTTGGAACCTCGGACGTCGAAATATTTTTGGTCCCCCTAAAAAGGGCGGATTTTTTTGATCCCCCCTTTTTATGGTCTGAAATTTTTTGATCCCCCCCTTTATGTCCTAAAAAAGAAACCAAAAATATACATTATTATTAACACTGGCATAGATTTATTTTTGACATTGGAGTTTTTCTTGAAGTCCAGTAAATGTAGCACCTTTTGCCGACAAAATAAGTTTATGGTACAAATGCGCGCGAAGCCCGCAAAAAAATTTGCCATATTGAAGCTAAACTGGTGAAATATAGTACAAAACTGGAATTAAATTGGGGTTAATTTAGGTTAGAAACCCATATACAGGCAACATTGGGGGGATGATTGTATGGTCCATCCCCCCTATCAACATATTGGGGGGGTTTTATCCCCCATCCTCCGAGATCTACCCTATGGTCATTAACTCATTACTAGCTAAAATTACCGTTTGGAGTTATTACGCATTGGAGTCATAGTGTTACACCCAAATTGTAAAGTGCACACATTTTGTTGATTTGTAGCTTGAGATTACAAAATTGAACACTTAACAGTCATGCGAGCGCGCGCAAAAATTTTGGAATGTAGATGCCTTATCGTACATTTTACCCCGGAATTTTACCCTCAAATTTTTTTGATCCCCCTATTAAGGACTGAATTTTTTTGATGTCCCCCTTTTTAGGACCCAAATTTGTTTTGACCCCCCACCCAATATTTTCCAATCCCCCACCAAAGTATTTATGAACACTCCCTAAGGTAAATCTCGCCATGGTTAAACGGGCCCGCACTGCTCCTTGTCCACGGGCCCCTGATGCTCTTGCTACGCCGCTGACACCAAGTGGTCTGAAAGGAAATTCATGGAAGCTTGGCATATCCATTCCACTCAAGACAATTTCAATAGGGACAAAGGAATGGAATAGATTATTCGAAAGGACGTCTGACCAAGTTAATAATAGCCTGTTTGTTCTCCACATAGGAAGTTCTCCTTTTTGACTCATTGACACTTCCTGTCAATCAATTTGACATCCCCTCTTGACACTTTATGTCAATCACTGTGACATGTCCTATTGACAGTTCCCCTAGTGTTTGTAAGACGCATCATCATGTTTATTTGGTTGCTCTGAAGATGGCACTCGCTAGAGTTCCGAAAGCTCATCTCTCTGAAAGGACTTCTCTAGGGAAAGATTAAATCTTACTCAAGAATCTAAGCTAATTGAATGGACAGTACTCGTAACCTTCCAAGCTTGGAGCTGCTTGGCTACATTCATAAAAAGAAAGAGAAACCTACCAAAAAACGTTGACAACTATAAAGAAAGCAGCAAGTTTAAAAAGCCTCGGCTCACTTATGAAATTTAGTCCCATTTTGTATATCAACAGCAAATAAGTGCTTTTATTTTATTTTCAACAAAATATAACGTTTCCAACAAGCACTCTCCATTCTTTAATTTGCGAGAAAATCAAAAATGCATCTGCCTAATTACTATACTTTGCACACTTGCAATCAGCTGTTGATTTCCCACCGGCTATTCTGTCTTTTGTCAGTGCGTGTTTACTCGGGAGACGGGATATAAAAGTTAAAAGCCTATTTGAAAACAAAAATTCCGTGACTACGAAAAACCCGCGATTTTTCATTACAAATTCTAAATCTTGGCTAAACGTCGCACACCGACATCGCCTGGCTAATAATTACTTTGTCAGCAGAGATACTAAAATAAATACCCGGGATCGATGCACTTGAATTTGCTATGCACGAGTTTGATATTAGAAGAAAATCTTTGGATACCGGTGTAGAAAATGATGAATATCTCCCGTAAATGATTTCGTATAAAGAAACCAGATGTGGTTCCGTGCACATGAATATTTTGAACAGATATGATAGTCGTTGGCTTGCGTCTTGAGACAGTAGCTTGCGTCTTGAGTCAAAAACTGACAATATTTCTGATTTATATGTGCCGAATTATATAGCGCAGTGTATAGGCCAATCGTGGAAGTAGTCTTAAAGAATATGACCTATGATGTACTGTCCTTCGGCCTATTATGCGACTCAAAACTAGTAAACAGGTCGATACAAAATGGCCAATTTTGGCGGTGGATTCAACCTACCATGGCGATTTCTGCCATGAAGATATCGGGGCGATGACACTGTGCGTCGGGTAAGCCAAATTGCCGCATGACTCAGAGGGGCTCGTCTGTTAAACGTCGCTCTTTTTTTTCCACGGACGGAACATGAATATTCATACTTTCAGGTTTCTGTAGATATAAAACTTGTTATGATTGGATAAGAGAAAAGGCCACCGTTTTTTTTAAATTTCAAATTAATGAGCTTTATTTAAGAAATGAGCAGATGTGCAGATGAAAAAATTTTATTCACATTTCCTTACACTCTGTTTCATATAAAGTTATGATCATAGGCCTCAATGCTGATAACATATAGCATTACCACAAAACAGAATAGGCCTATTCATGATAACTAAAATTCAGTGGTTTGATAAGGCAAATAGGCAATTGGATCATATTATAATTAGCCCAATTAAACTAAAAATACCCTGCTCACTTTGATACACCAACAGTGGCGCTATTCTGAAAACTTGGTGAACAAACTTGATAGTCTTCGCGGTCCAGTAGCTCGAAAATTCAATAGTTACCAATATATTTCTTTTTGTTTGTTTACTTGCTTATTTGTTTGAATATTACTTCGAAAAATTGAGTCGCTTCGTAAGAGATAGGTAGAGCCATTTGAATAGAGCCTATTTTGTACACAACGTATAGGAAAATTTATTAGTATCGTGATACCTGAAGGTATAATAGTTAATTCAATGACCGTATCCAGACTACAGGCATATTATCTTCACACCGATGACAGGACAGAAGGTCTATTTCAGGCTATGTCAACATTAGTGTATTGTGTTGGCGTGAAAAGTTTTAGCTCGCAGGGAGCTTTCAGTGCTTTCACGTTGGCAAGACAGAGTGTATATATACTCTTTGACTTCTGTGTTGCCTATGATGGTCATGTTATCAAATCTCAGGAGAGTATCAAGTATCTTGGTGTTTCAATAAGCAATACACTGTCTGGTGAAAGCATGGTTAACTCTGTCATCAAAAAGGTTTCTGGTCGCCTTAAGTTCCTCTACCGGCATTCTCACATTCTCAATCAAACTTTGCGCAAAAATCTTAGTTCTGCATTGATTCAGTGGCACATGGATTACTGTTGCACATCTTGCTATAGTGGCCTCACTCAGAACCACAAAAATAAACTGCAAATTACTCAAAATAAGGTTGCTCGTTACATCTTGAAACTTTCTCCCAGAGATCACATTGGGCAACATGAGCTAAACCGTGTGAATCTCTTGAAAATTTGTGACAGTTAAACAGCTGAGGCTTAACCATGTCTTTAACATCTACCATTGTCAAGGTGCACTTTCACAGAACATTAAGTGCTCACTCTTATGGAACCAGATCAAGTGAATCCAATTTCATTGTTCCTCGGGTAAAAGGTATTGCCTCAAACACATTCTACTACAAAGCCATTTTGGACTGGAATGAACTCCCATCAAATATCATCCAAGTCTGCATTAGTGTCAAACAACATCTGGCCAGCAACTCTCTCAGTCAAGAGATGTCTGATTTCACTGTGTAGGCATTTTTTTGTTTCTCTTTTGTTCTCTCATCTTTTCTTGTGACCCCATCGGAAATAAGCTTGCCTTTTCTGCGGGATTAATGGGTTATCCCGGCTTGTCATTTTTTTTGTCCGTGTGTCCTAATCCTAAATGGCTTTGTGGCTGATTAATTTAAGCTTTAAATAATTTGTCACATTGATGTACTTTGTAATGATTTTTCTGTCTCTATAATTGGTTTTTGTATTCTAATGATCTTGCCAAATAAAAAAAACCAAACAAACAAACAAACCCACCATGAAATCTGAATATAATACGAAAATGAGAAAGGTGTCAACATTTCTTTTGATGCGCTAGATGGGGTTGCCTAGCTAATTCATGTAAGTCCGCGGAATATCTACCACAAAACGTTTCAAAACGTTAAAAAATATTTCCCGTGTTGCTTTTCACCCTTTTTTAAACTTGGTATCTTTACTTTACATAGCAAATGTTACCTTCATTTTGGGCTAAAATTGTCTGAAGTATAAATGTCTCAAATCGGAACAAAATGTGCTCGTCTCCGCCACTCTCGATCTTATAATATGCACCCTATTTGTAAATCAAAACTTGGCTAATTGAGTGCATATGCCTTCCTCACGGTGAGATTTGGGGCCTCCAAATGTTGGCCTGGTCCAGGGCCACCAAAAAGGTAAATACGGTACTGCAAGTCAGTCCCCTCCCCGTCCCCTTGGACGTTCCCTTTTTTTAACAAACATTCTACATATTGCTAACTAGCATTATTTAAGATCATTTATTAATACAAAGATTTTGACACCATTTTCATCAAAATCGGAGCAAGTTAAAATTTTTGACCCTTCAGAGGTCAACGGTTGACCTTTGATCTTTTTGGTAATAACTCAAGAACGGTACATGCTAGATAGGTAAAACTATACATTTTCTGAATCCTTATGACCAGAGGAATACATTAGCAATGTTTTCGACACATTATGATGGAGTTTGAAATTCGACCCCATGTAAAGTTCAATGACCTTTCCCCAACCCATGGGACAATATTTTGTTTTGGGAACAACAAAGTTTGTGTACTAGGGACTTTAAGGATTACGAAGAAATAGGATAGAAAAATAAAGCATTCATGCAGGTGCATGGTAAAGCCACCTGGTGACTAGACTATTAAGGGTGCGGTTGTATTGGTTTAGTGAAAGTGCATAACTTACTAGTCATCTGCAGAGGGAGAAAAAGGAGGGGTCCCTGCTTTTGGGTTCATATTCAACAATTAAAGAACATTTTGATTCTTGGTGATAGCACGCAACTCTCCCCATCCCATCTCCGACAAGTGTATCTATTCTTCAACACGCTGGTAACATTAAGCAATCCTGACAATACACTTTCAAAATGTTTCTTACATTCATACTCCCACAGAATAAATTAGGGCATTTAAAGCCTTTGTTTCAAAACACCCCGACCTAGTTTAGACCAAATAAGCGCACCTGTTACATACAGACCTATCATCAGTAGATAGCAGTATGAGCTAGTATGGTTTTGAATCAACGCGACGTTGGTATGTTTTGTGCATAGAGAATTATCATTATCTAAAAGTGTTGATTTTGTTAACAAACATCCTAAGGACTTAATTCAAGTGTGATGCCAGGTTGTGGTGGAATTTTGTTTAAATTCATTTTTTTATTTAACATAATTTCAGAGATATGCAAACAATATCTCACTATACGAGGAATATCCCTCACAACATTCCAAAATAAACTATCTTTCACTGAAATAATTCGAAATACGGCACCAACAGTTTCATGTGAAATCAGAGGAAACTAGTAAATTAGCAAACATAAATCATGAAAAATATGTGATATATTCTCATGCATGCTACTGCACTACATTAACGCACATTTGCGCAGACAATGTACTACAGAATTTAATATCAGGAGTGTAACAGAAGAGCACGATTGTTTTCAAACAACGCATGGTTATGTTCATGCACATAAGGGGCTGTGCAATAATTATCAGCCCAGGGGGTAACATTTCCAAAATGGCTTGCCCCCCTCTCGGCCTGCCAAAAAAATCTTTGCCCCCCCCCCCCCCTTGCACATGCCAAATTTTTGGGATCCTAATTTGCAAACCTTAAATGGTCTATATACATGTTGCGAGCGCAGCGAGCATTTAAGCGCTTCCGTACGGTTTTCCTAAGCCTTTTAGAGCGTTTTATTTAAAAGGCACCCCAAGAATGTGTGCCAAAAATCTCTTGCCCCCCCCCCTCTCGGCTTGCCAAAAATTGCTTGCCCCCCTTTCGGCTTGCCAAAAATTTCCCCCCCAATTTTACCCTCCCCAGGGCTCATAATTATTGCACAGCCCCTAAAATTAGCCCTATATAACTATTCCATTTTAGTCGAGGCAAATTGCCGTATAAGCGCGAAGTTGTATACTACTGCACCAAATAAATAAATAAATACATAAATAAATAAATAAATAAATAAATAAATAAATAAATAAATAAATAAATAAATAAATAAATAAATAAACTACGCCCGCGCTTTTAACCAATCAGATGGCGGGAATCTTTAGATGAGGTATATTATAATATACTTTGATCAGCTCGTAATCGGCGAGAAATGTTAGGCTTTTACCACCACGCCGCAAAGTAGACCCACATTAAGAGTGCTATTGTTGACCTGCTCTATGCGAGTTAAAGAAAGTAGACAAATATATGACATGAATTGATAAATTCATGATGCTTCTGGCGAGATATCACAAGACAATTCTCAATTTAAAACATATTGATATTAATCCGCGATGTTAAAAGGCCGGCCGATTACGAGCTGATCAAAGAATAATAGGGTATAATGATTAATCCCTAAGAAAGGAATCCAAACCCATAGGTGCAACACAGTTTGTATATAGGCCTATATTTTATTGTACAGGGTGTCCCTGAAAATAATATTGCCCGAACTAAACAGAATCAAAAACGGCTATCACATACTTTTTTAATTTGACAATTGACCGCTCTATGCATGTAATATGAGCATTTTACGAAACTAATCCGTCCCACAGAGTCAAATATTAATCAATGACAATAGACGCCTAGTACGGAGGGATTGACCTTCCTAACACAGATCATTGATTGCTAGCTATTGATAAAGGTTTGAAAATAAAGTAGTTTAGGGCCGTGTGTCCTGAACTCGCCACCCTTAGCGTTACATGACAAATATTATGAATTTTTACACCAACCGGGTTTCTAATTAGATTATCTCGACAATCATCAACCCTAAACTAGCAAAGGTATACATTTTTGGAAAGCTAAAGGCATCAGCAATTCCAATATATACATTTCAACTCATTATACAGGGTGACCTGCAAGTTATACAGGGTGGAATAAAAAAGATTTTGATAAAAAATGGGTCACTCAATGCATTGCTTATTACCAACTTATAGTAATAAACTGGAAGTAAACAACATTCATTTGGTCAGAGGAAATGGAGAGCCAACTGACTTCGGAAGAAACCAAAATCACAGCTGTTTGGTAATCTCGGAATATAGGGTGTCCCAAAGTATGTTAGATTTTTTTACAATTCAACATATTTTGAACCTAAACATTTTCCCCCTAACCCATACAGAAAAAATATGTCCATATTTTAGATTCCTCTTCAAATTTCCCTTCAGAAAATCTATACTTTGACTATGATAGGATAAGTAATTAAAATTTTACAGTAACTTTCAGATTTTGAAGACATCTGCATTACTTACTACAGTGATTAAAAACAATTAGTAGAGTTGTTTAGCTGTAAGGCCGTGAGTCGTTCAGATGCTAAATAGAGTCCAAATCCAATTTACAGCCTTTACAGAAGCAGATTACGCACTAAAAATACCAATCCCATAGAGTTTGTGTGTACCACATCCCCACCACCACATCCCCACCACCGCCACCCTGCCCATTCTGAATTCTATGAAGCGTAGTGTCAGTATTAAAAAAGTTCAAGTATTTCTTTTTACAGGGTTGAAAGTGCATTTTATTTAGCAATAAAATGAGACCACAAGCATGACAATAACTTCTTGCTTGACAGAGATATCATCATTTGTTGTGAGTCGACTTTGGCAAAATGTAACGTCGCCACCTTTTTTTGGTGGCGAGCTCAAGACACACGACCTTAGTAAAATTCGTATATTTCAAGAAGGGTGTGGTTTATTGTCAAAATTAAAAAAATATGCGATTGCCTTCTGACATGACGGGTGAGTTTACTGTTGCACTCAATGGAAGAAATCACATAAAATAAATATCTCTTGGCGAAGGAATGATCAAAAGTAGTGATTTAGTTTTTGTAAAGTTTGTGTATATAAAAACAAATTATATTTTTATTTAACATGTTTGATATTATTTATAGTAGTCAAAATAATTCTAGATAATAATGATAATACAACTATGCTTAGGCTATAAAGCGCAATACGCAATTAAGTCTCAAAGCGCTACATAAAACACTGGAGACAAATTACAACAGAACAACAACAGAATACAATCTGATCTTCAAAATCTTGAAAAAAAACCACTCCTCTCTACGTCATACATAAAATCGCCCAGCCCCATTTCCCTAATATGAAATAAAAAAAAAAGGGGATTTCAGTTCGGCAGAGGTGGGCCTCGAACCCACGCCGCTGCTACATACAGAATACCCAATCCGCTGGCCCACATGACTTATTGGTAGCCGAATTGAATTTTAAACTATGGGCAACTCCAACATTGATCGGATATATAATAGAAATACCACTATACATACACAATACATAATCGATTTTGAATTCGTACATGTGATCTGTGTGCTCATCGTGTTGGTTTGCAAGGTAAAGGTAGTCTTTCTTTCAGATATTAAAAGATTAGATTCCCATAAAGACGAAACAGTAGTCTTTAGTGGGGACCTATGTAATTTTTAAATAGATTTTTCATAATCTTTTCGGCATTTATTTTTGCTAAATTCAGAAAATATTTTGGCGTATATAAAATTGAAATAAAATTCTCTGCCTTCAAACGACACCAACTGTACGGTCGTGTGCCTTGAGCTCGCCACCAAAAAAAGGAGGCGACGTTACATTTTGCCAAAGTCGACTCAAAACAAATGATGATATCTCTGTCAGAGAAGGTATTGTCATGCTTGTGGTCTCATTTTATTGCTAAATAAAATGCACTTTCAACCCTGTAAAAAGAAATGCTTGAACTTTTTTAATACTGACACTGTGCTTCATAGAATTCAGAATGGGCAGGGTGGCGGTGGTGGGGGATGTGGTGGTGGGGGATGTGGTACACACAAACTCTATGGGATTGGTATTTTTAGTGCGTAATCTGCTTCTGTAAAGGCTGTAAATTGGATTTGGACTCTATTTAGCATCTAAATCACTCATGGCCTTACAGCTTAACAATTCTACTAATTGTTTTTAATAATTTATGTTTGGTTTAGTCTATTTCCATACAAAACTACCCGTTGTCATATTAACACTGTATTAAGTAATGCAGATGTCTTCAAAATCTAAAAGTTACTGTAAAATTTTAATTACTTATCCTATCATAGTCAAAGTATAGATTTTCTGAAGGGAAATTTGACGAGGAATCTAAATATGGACATATTTTTTCTGTATGGGTTAGGGAGAAAATGCTTAGGTTCAAAATATGTTGAATTGTAAAAAAATCTAACATACTTTGGGACACCCTTATTTTCGAGATTACCAAACAGCTGTGATTTTGGTTTCTTCCAAAGTCAGTTGGCTCTCCATATCCTCTAGCCAAATGAATGTTGTTTACTTCCAGTTTATTACTGTAAGTTGGTAATAAGCAATGCATTGAGTGACCCATTTTTTTATCAAAATCTGTTTTATTCCACCCTGTATAACTTGCAGGTCACCCTGTATAATGAGTTAAATTTTTTTTTTATTTATAACATTTGGCACAAGGCCAGGCAGATCCAATATTGATCCAAAATGTATATATTTGAATTGCTTATGCCTTCAGCTTTCCAAAAATGTATACTTTTGCTAGTTTAGGGTTGATGATCGTCGAGATAATCTAATTAGAAACCCGGTTGGTGTAAAAATTCATTATATTTGTCATGTAACGCTAAGGGTAGCGAGTTCAGGACACACGGCCGTACCACAATTGGGTATCACGAATCGTTATATATGTTGTGCAGTTAATATTCATATATTCCTCTATACATAGGATGCTTCAGTCTTTACACAAAAAATATTTCATCGAGAACCCTCCCACTCGGCTATTTCAAAAATATCCATACCCTGCTATCTACTGAAGATAGCTTGATACACATACGCACCTTTGCAATTTACTGAAGACAGGTTTATACTCACACCTTGTTATCTACCGAAGATAGCTTTATATGCACCCTTTACTATCTGCTGAAGATAGCTTTATATCCACAACTTGTTAAAATCTACCGAAGATAGCTTTATATCTACTGAAGATAACTTTATACCCACACCTTGTTGTCTAAGATAAAATCTTGATAAAACCCTCCTAAACGTGTCACGTTAGTTACTTGCCTGGTCCCGAGACACCAGGCTTTTGACTCGTTTTTGGTCATGCATGTGTACCACAGCCTCAAGTGCCCCCTTCCCTACCTTCACGATACTGTCGATAAACGGTAGACACTTAATATTGATCTAAATCAAGAGTGGTGGCGCACTAACACGATCTGCGGCAATCCGTTGGGTTCCAAGAAAAATACTAATAAACAGTCCACACCACTCTTCGCCATACATACATTCTCGATCTCCCAGCCACATTTCCCTAACATAATATGTACCGAGCCTTAGACCGCTCGGCCACAAGGACTTGTTGGTGTCATCGTGAAAATTTAAAGATATAATCGCAACTTCATCATGTTCATTACTTCAACATACCACGTGACAAGCAAAGACAGAAAACGTACCATATTTTGGAATTTTATTTGTTTAAAAACTTTAATATGTATTAATAGCGCTCAATTGTTGATAACTGCGTGTTCTATACAGAAATCCGACAATAAATGAGCCTATACATGTACAATAGTTTTTTGCATACATTATATCGATTTTGACTCGCACGTGCTCTACTCGCCGTATATGTCAGTCAGTATATGCAGCCTACCATAACTTCTTGTATACACGTCGATGTTTTTATCATTTGTACAAGAAATCTACATTAGACCCCTAATTTTATTTCAGGAAATAAAAGATTAGATTACCATAAAAACGAAACAGTAATCTTTGGCGGGGTCTAATGTAATTTTTACATGGAATTTTCAACGTTTTTTCTATCGCCATTCTCGCTCAATTAAAAAATATTTTGGCGTATATAAAATTGAAATAAAATTCTCTGCCTCATAAACGACATCAAATGTGCCACAATTGGGTATCACGAATCGTTATATACATTATATGATGTGCAGTTAATATTCATATTTTCTTTTATACAGAGGATGCTTCAGTTTTGACAGGAAAAATATTTTATTGAAAACCCTCTCACTCGGTTATTTCAAAAAGGTAACCACGCTTCCCCAGAATGTGTAATACATTTTCTTATTTTAACAGCATTCTAGAAACTCTTGGCGTTTGGCGAATAGAGGAGTATAAACAATCATGCTAAAAATATTGTTTCATTTTATTGCAGAATGAATGAGGGCGGACTACCATAACACAACCTGTTCATTCCAAGCGGTGCAGGCCTATTCAAGTTCTTTAAATTAGAGCGATCCCAAAAGTGGCTTTTTTATATCTTGCTATCTACTAAAAATTGTTCTATAGCCACATCTTGCTATCTACTAGCTAGCTTAATACTCACACCGCGCTATCTTCAAAATAAGGAAGATAGCTTTATACCTTAATACTCACTTCTTGATCATTCCTAATAGCACCTAATAATGCGATATCTGTCAAATGTTGATTTTCGTAATTCTTTCACAAAGCGGTACAAAAATAATATTTGTAATAACTGTCAGGTTTTCTATCAATTTTCAGCTGGAACAATGACGTAAAATGAATTTGGGGAAAAAAGACTCTCGACCGTTTATCCGTAGTCTATGGAGCTCATGCATCAAACCAGATGGATTAGAGAAGCAATGTGGATCAGAAAACGGGGGTGGGGTGGGGGGGGGGGGCAACGTTATCGACCGCGATGAAGGGACATACTCACTCAATCATGTATATGACCAGCTATTACAAAGAACTACACCCTCTGGAGATGAGAGTAGGAGTGTTGCTGGTTCATCACATTAATGATGAAGTCTTCCGTAGGAAGATGAAACGTCTAAAAACGTGAGTAATCAAGTGGATTTGTGAAGCACTATTTACCAATAATTGATATCTAACAATCCTGATGAACTTATTCAAGGACTCTCTATATTGGTATTTATAAACTACGATAAAAATACAAAATCACTAATATAACTTTTCCTGCAAACACAACGAATTTGGCTGATGATTTGAATTTTAAAAAAATCGCTTTTATAGTTATATAAAAATGCTAGGGTAAAGACATAATGTAACAGTGAACTGGGGAGCAAAGGGTGCATGTGCCCCGGGAGCTTTATTTCTTTTTGAAATCATAATGGGCTGCAATACTACTAACCCTTAGGGGTAGGGTTAAGGGTTAGGGTTAGGGATTAGGATTAAGGTTATGGTTATAGTTATAGTTATGGTTATGGTTAGGGTTAGGTTTAGGGTTTTGGGTTATGGTTAATTAAGGTTATGGTTTATGGATATGGTTAGCGTATTGCGGCCCAATATGGTTGCAAAAATAAATACGCTTCCCGGGAGGATAATCTGACCCGCCTTTTCCAAATAACTTAAGTTAATCGAAGATTCACCCTTTACCGTTTTACGCCCATTCTAGATATAAAATTTTTAACCCCATCAAAGTTAACCGAAAGGAGTGGGGGGGGGGGATGTCAACCCTACGGTTTCTATAGTTAATCCGTAATTTTCATTCTGCTGTTGTGAAAGGGATTTGGCCGGGAGATTAAACTTGGTCATTCAAATAAACATTTCTTTTCATATTTAACACAAAAACCGTTTAAAGTTTGCATGAATTTTTAGGCGACAATCAATTTGCTATTTTGTACAATGCCATAATTTCCCAATTTTGTGAGGGCGCGCTAACATTATGACGTCATAGCGATATTACGTGGAGAATGGGTATACTTATTTGGGTATCACTGGAAAGAGGATACACAGAGCTATACATTCTTACCAAATAACAGTATATAACGTCTAAAATGGCAACCCCTTCGTATGTTGCAAAAATGGCGTGACGGAAGTGACGGAGAATACAACCACTGAAATCAGTCCAGTTACACGCACATTTCACGCCGTGTTCTAAATAATTCTAAATAATTAAAAGTCATCTAAGTAGCAGAACAAACTTGAAATTCAATGTCTATTTTTTGCTATCTAAATATAATATAGCAAAGGTGTATTTTGACTTATTAAAATTGAGAATTGATAATCGGTAGCAGTTATCTTTGGAACAAGTTAAAAGGAACATAATAGAGAGATTACGATTTCCAAACGTAGCATCGAACGTACGTGGCATCTATTCAAAATCACTCTCCTGTGACGGGATTTTGAATAGATTCCACGTACGTTCGATGCTACGTTTGGAAATCGCAATCTCTCTAATATAGTGCCTATGAACCATAAATGTTGGTGGTCATGTAAAACCTCAAAATACCATGCAAGCTGTCATATGGATATATATATATACATATTGCGAAATCCGATTCCGTCCGTAACTTGTGGTGAAGGACCACAATGCAGTGTGGTCTATGACAACATGCTATATTGGACTCCGTTATAGTTGCAAGTCTTTACTATGGAAGTCAGCGGCCTCAGTCCTGCCTTTAAGGGATGAAATCAAAACTCGATCGGCGGTTGACCGCCGGTTCCGTCCGGTTGCTTTTGTTCTAAACATTGGAAACCGGACGGAACCGGACGGAACCGGCGGTCAACCGCCGGTCGAGTTTTGATTTCATCCCTATGATGTTTTAAGCATTGTGGTCCTGGATCACAACTTTGTAATATCAGATATAGGCCTATATTACTTTTGAGTTGGCTTAAACTGTTATAATTGACGCTTAATAGATATGCCTACTTGACGATGTTTAGTTATCATCAAGCTTAAGCTTGCAAACGTAAGGGAAAAGAACTGAGAAGCCACACGGTACATCATTCCACCATGTTTGTTCCCATATGGCACAGTCTTCGACACCGTCGTAATTATCAGGTTGACCCGAGTTCCATGCCGCGTAATCAGTGGGACTTCCATCAGTCCAGGCAAAAACACCTTCTACAGCCGTGTCAGTCAATCCAAGATAGATGGTGTTAAATGGAGTGGCGCCATAATGAGTGACACTAAGGGTGCACGTGAATTGAGTGGACTGAAGCTGGGAGTCATGCCAGAGTTTATAGACGAAATCAGACTCTGCTTTACTATGGATGGATACCAAATGTCCTTGAGCCGTGTCCGTGAAGAACCCATTGCAGTGTGCCTCAGCATCTGACCAACTCTTGACAGAACCGAAGAATTGGTAGCAGTTGTCTTGGAAACGGGTCCACAATGGCGGGCATTTCTTACAACATGTATCTGCATGATCTGGAAGAGTCAGTAAAAATATGCGACATTTTATGAGTTAGGATCAAACTATAGGATAGTGGATACTAATAAAGGTACGGTAGGCCTATAGAAACTTGCAGCAGATTCTTTTTTAAGATCTATTTTTTGCAGATTCTTTTTTTTAAGTCTGCCACCCCATGGAAACAGTTGTCCTATTTAAGGATTTTTCTATTTTTTACCCAATAAGGTCATATTTTAACTAGCGATTTCTTTGAAACTAAAACTAGTAGAACATCATATTTGGGGTGAAGATTACATTGCACATGTATATTTAATATCTATGGATAAAATCAGCACTTCATACAATAAATTCGATTTCCGGGTGTAAATGTCATTTTTTAGTGATTTTTTTGTGCAAATTTGACCAAAAAATGGCCAATGAAAATTTTACATGGGAATTTGTTTGTAAATTGTTTTTTATCATGTTTATGCGTCATGAAATTTGAGGCGGCGGTATAGACAATACAGTTCAATCATAATCTCTTACGCTTTGCAGCTATGGCATAGTCCGGATGAAGGGGCAGGATTGGACCTTTGGCATATTTGCGCAATGGCGCAATTATCTCTAATAGCGCAATTATTGCTAATTTGCGCGATGTAGCGTTTAGCGTTAATAACGCTAAATTAGCGGTACCTAGCACTCTGTTGCTAATTTGCTTAATTGAAGTTGATCCAGTGAGAGGGGCGCAATTAGCGCTAATTATCGCGATGTAGCGTTTTAGCGCTAATAGTTAGCTCAATCGATAAGGCGTTCGACTATGGTGCGAGAGGTTGCGGGTTCGAACCCCCGGGGGGCCACTATAGTGTCAAGAGGGGGTATCAGGCGCGTCCGAGGACTCTCAAAAGCACCCTAAACAAGTATTTCCGAGACTGAAATTTTCCCCTAAACAAGTATAAGTTGCACGATTTGCTACCCTAAACAAGTAGTTGTCTTTTCCCCAACCCTAATTGATGCAATTATTACCCCTAAACAAGTAAACACACAGAACCCAGGCGGCGAGTGGCATGATAGGGCTAGTAATTTGTGGCAAGCCGTCTGAATTTTGAGCCATACAAGTTTTAATACGTGGTGCTAAAGCTTACCTCAAAGTTCATGCAGTATGTCCAATATTTTCAAGATGTTTGGGCCAATAATTTCCCCTTTTTGGATTACAGGTCCAACCCTTTTTATTGAAATATTGTAGAATTTATTCTTTGGGATTGGGATGTACCCATTTCTCCACATATCCAAGAGAATTTTGAACTGCAAGTCCAACGCAAATTACGACCATGGCGATTGCAAACCACACATTGAAGTTGGAAGAAGACGGCAAACACACGGGCAAACACAGCCGGTTTAGCTTGGTTTATTTCCTAATTTCGTCTCGATTTAAAACATCCTAGAGCATTAATTATCATACTGGATTTAGTGGTAAACCCAACCAAAATCCTGAAACTCATTGATTTATATTTTAAGAAAGCCAAAATAGTTCCAAATTATTCAATCGTTGTGTTTGTAAATACCCCGGTAAAATTTCACACATGTCAAAAGTTCATTGACACAGCTTGTTTACAAACCTAGAAGTTCGTGGTTGCTTTGTTGCTCCTTTAGACCATGTTCCGACCAACCAAATTTTCTGGGCTGGAAGCCACCAAGACTATGAATATTAATGAGTTTAAAGAGGTTCGGCCAATCAGAAATCCTCTTATATTTTTCCTCATAATTTATTGACTCCCCAGTTAAGAAAAAGCATGCTGATTGGTTGTATATTCTGAACAAGTTGTGACCTCGTCCGGGGACCTCGTGTTTATGGGCCAGTATAGGGATCTGTCATCTCTGACAGCTGAAAGGTGGCTTTTAACTGCTTTTGGGGTGTAGGAAGAAGACACTTTCCTTTCACTTTTCATGAATGAAGGAGAAAGCACAAAATCCCAAAGTTGGCAAAACTACCCTAAGTACGTAAGAGCTCCAAAAACATACCCTTTTACACCAATTTTACATGAATTTGATACCCTATTCACGTTACGCACGTAACGTACTCTAGTCTGAAAAAATACCCTTTTTACGTGAATTTACGGACGCGCCTGATACCCCCCTTCACCATTACAGTGGCCCCCCCGGGTTTCGAACCCCCGGTGCCTAGTACGCTCTCGTGAAAAAATTGAGTTAGCTTGAAATTGCCCTGGACAAGGAACTTACTGCTAATTTGTCTCGTTGTAACCCGTATGAAATTCGGGGAGCTGATCCTGGTTGCGAAGGTTATTTGTGAAATGTCTAGGGTGTGCGCTCTTGAAGCAGCAAAGTCCCTGAATAGTGTTGTTTAATGCTTTATGGAATGATGTGGGGCCGTAGTGGTCAGCGACAACCTGTAAAGTGTGCTGAGGCTTGTGGATCAACGTCTAGGCGTTATGCCTGTGCGTAGCGCACTATAAATCACTGCGTTTTTTCTTTTTTTTTTTTAAATAACGCAAATTAGCGGTACATAGCACTCTGTCGCTTAATTGCTAAATTGAAGATGAGCCAATTAGCGCTAAGTGCGATGTAGCGTTTTAGCGATAACGCTGATTAGCGGTACCTAGCACCCTGTCGGTAATTTGCTAAATTGAAGTGAGACCTAGTGAGAGGGGCGCAATAAGCACTAATAGCGCAATTAGGGCTAATTATCGCGATGTAGCGTTTTAGCGCTAATAGCGGAATAGCGCTAATAAGCGCGATGTTGCGTTTTACGGTAATATCGCTAATTAGCGGTACCTAGGACTCTGTCGCTAATTTGCAAAATTGAAGTTGGCCTAGTGAGAGGGGCCCAATTAGCGCTCATAGCGCAATTAGGGGTAATTAGAGCGATGTAGCATTTTAGCGCTAATAACGCTAATTAGCGGTACGTAAGACTGTCGCTAATTTGCTAAGTTGAAGTTGACCCAGTGAGGGGCGCAATTAGCTCAATTAATTAGTGCGTTGTAGCGTTTTAGCACTAATAACGCTAATTAGCGGTACCTAGCACCCTGTCGGCAATTGAAGATGACCCAGTGAGAGGGGCGCAATTAGCGCTAATAGCCGCAATTAGCGCTAATTATCGCGATGTAGCGTTTTAGCGCTAATAGCGCAATAATGCTAATTAGCGTGATGTAGCGTTAATAACGCTAATTAGCGCTACCTAACACTCTATCGCTAATTTGCTAAATTGAAGTTGACCCAGTGAGAGGGGCGCAATTAGCGCTAATAGCGCAAGTAGTGGTAATTAGTGCGATGTAACGTTTAAGCGCTAATAACACTTATTAGCGATACCTAGCACTCTGTCACTAATTTGCTAAATTATAGACGACCCAGTGAGAGGGGCGCGATTAGCGCTAATCGCGCAATTAGTGTTTATTAGCGCAATGTAGCATTTTAGCGCTAATAACGCTAATTAGCGGTACCAGGTATTCTGACGCTAATTTGCAATAAAAAGATGACCCAGTGAGAGGAGCGCAATTGGCGCGATTAGCGTTTTAGCGCTAATAACGCTAATTAGCGGTACCTAGCACTATATCGCTAATTTGCTAAATTGAAGATGACCCAGTGAGAGGGTCGCAATTAGCGCTAATAGAGCAAGTAGCGCTAATTAGCGATTCCCAAAGTACAAAAAGGGACAATTTTTCATACCACTTGTTCGTGAAATTGAAAAAGGGTGCTCTTTATTTGCGAATCAAATGTATAAATTATCGTAGTTTCGTTGTTCTTAATTCAGTACGACGGCAACTTCGTGACCTCTTTTGTTCGACAGAAAATTTTTACGGGTTGTGAGCATGGTGTTACGTAACACAATGTTGAAAATTTAGCGGGCAAACGCGTTTTAGCAAAATATTTCCGAAATGGAAGACACGGGTCGTTTTCTGCTTAAATTACGTACCATGACCACGGATAAGATATTGAACATTCGTTTAAAGCAACAAATAACGTGTAAAAGTTGAATTATATGGGAAATAACGAAGCTTGAACATTCCCAAAGTAGCAGGAAAAATGAAAAAAAAAATGCGTGTCACAATCACAAAAACGTTCATGTCATCAAGCAAGAAAAAGCGCGGGCGTCAAAAACGGGTGTCATGTTAGAAAATAACAAAAGTTTAGAAAAATTCATGAAATTTGGTTGGTGTATATCCCTAGTTGTATATTGATTGAACATGTTGAAATATTGGCTTTCAGAGTATCGCTGTGCGTGAATATCACGCGATGTGTTATACGGCTTATTGTTTTCCCTATATAAACAAAATTTCGTTGTTAATTGTCCATTGTTGGTTATCTACATGAATATTATACACAAGTGAGCCACTGAGTGAAAGAACTACCGAACCACTCAGTATGGCGGTAAATATTTGGACGCACGATCTTTTCACTCCTGGCTCGAACCCCGGTAGGGCACTTCTATTTTACTTTTGATTTTAATTTTAACTCGGTTTTTTTTTCTTAATCCTAGGCTTTATATTTTTGTTAAAAAAACCATAATATACGATTTTGGTCAAATTTCAGTTTAGATTGCCAAATCATATTATGAAAATATTTATAATAGGCCCTACTAGTAAACAACTGCCATGAAGGTTTTTTGGTCATTTGAAGCAGAAATAATGAGGTAAAAAGAAAGAAAAAGAAAGCACCAATTATGTTGACCACTGCAGCAGCTGTGCTACGGGGGATTTAATATCTAAGAGTAGGACATCAAAGAGGCGCTCAAATTTGGATGATTCCAAGTAGTTAAGCCAGGGGTGTAAGTTGAGACATGCGTAAAAATGCCAAAACATCAGATTTGAACAAAAAAAAATCATTCGTGCATTTATGGCTGAATCTATCTCATCATTTGATAAACGCATAAAGAAAAATTGCGCGGAAAGACAGTGATAAAAAACACGTATATTTGCATTGATATTTCAAAATAATTATAAATGATCGGTCTACACCACCTCCCCACACACACAAATAACAAGACAAGAGAGAAAAAGAAGATCCCAAACGCTACGGTAGGGGTTCGTACCTTCAACCTCTCGCAATAAAAGCAAAGGTATTAACCATTACACCACCACAACCTGCTACAAAATACTCAGGCTTTTTTTGCAACCTTGTTTCTCATTCAGTGTCTCTCTCAATAACAATCCTTTTAAAACTGATTGAACTTCAGTAAAATGAGGTGATATTACTTTTTATATTGACTTCAATATTTTGTGAGGCAAGTGAGTGTTTTGCATTAATAAATAAACATCACTAGACGATTATTAATCGATATATGGACAGAACCGGCTGCTAATTTTAGCTAATTTTCCTAGTGACACTGATCACCAATGGTCACGCATGATTACGACACGAGGCCTTTTTGAAAGCAACTTTTTAACCTACGACTCGATTATTACACCTATCATTTTCGCTCAAAATTTAATACAAGCTGAAATTAGTTAATGTCTATTATTACTAGTGGTGGGTTATTTAATCCTACTGTTTCAAATTTCTTAGGGAACAGGCCTATTTGATGCAATATGATCTCCTGAGCATTTTGACACCATTTTCATCCAAATCGGCCAAAAATGAGTTGGTGCCGACCAAAACAAGTATTTGGACAGGGGGGGGGGGGCTGGGGGGTCTGAAAATCAATATTTTTGACAATAATCATTATTATATGCCTAATTATGTTAAAGTTGGTGCTGATTTGTATGTAATTGATGTCTAGAATTCTATTTATGAAAGTTGCATAAAAATTGGAGTTGTCGTTTTCTTAAAATGGCTGTTTTACGTCCAAATAATAGATTTTTAAGCTACTTCGCGCATAGATATCGTTCGCATTTTAGCGAAAAACGGGCACTGTTGAAGGGCACAAGATTTATGAAATCGCAAAAAATAGGAGTGTTTCAATCCTGAGAACTTCGTGAAATGAGATGCATAAGGGGTGTTTTCAAAAGTTCGTCGACGAGCATGAGTAACTGCGGATACACGGGGTGCTGGAACCGGGTGCCATACATGTAGCCAGGATTTTTCCAGAGGAAGAAAAAGGAAGGGGGAGGGGTAGGCAACCGAAGGGAGGAAATTTGACGAAAATACGCCACTGCTTGCAGCTAACGCCTTTAACACATTTTTTCCCCAAAAGTAAAAACGTCATAATTTATGATTTTTACAGGTTACAAAGTTCGAGAATTTTTTCAGGGTGTGTATATTCGTTGTAGAAGTAGTGATGTAACAGGATTACTTACCACAGCAATATGTGAAAACAATTTTTGAATGCATTGCCCTGCACTAGGCGTACGCTGTAAGTCTGCATCGCACGATTGATTATCAAAGAATAGGTATTGAGACCTGGATCGTAATTCTGTGGAAATGTCACATTATGCAGAGTCCATATACGTGTCACTCGAACCTGTAAGATTAGTGTCTTTGAAAAGAGCGGTATACGCTGTCGAAGTTACCTAATAATCGGATTAACTACGGCATAGCAATATATTAGTACAATTTTTGAATATATCGCCCTGCATTACAATCTAGGTTGCACTCATCACCTGTGTATGTCTGCAATTATAGATTGAATACAATACCGCTCTTTTCAAAGATACTAATCTTACAGATGCGAGTGATTAGCATTTCTTTGACATAATGGTCGAATGCCACGTTGTAGTGCTGGGCGATCTATTCAAAAATTGTATTCATCTATTTCTATGGTAGTTAATCTTGTTACATCATCACTTCGACAGCGTACATTGTATTCAATTGATGATTGCGTGCACACATACACATACAGGTGATGAGTGCAGTCTACTTATAGACAGTAGTGCAGAGCAAAACTTTCAAAAATTGTTTTCACCTATCGCTATATGGTAATTAATCCTGTTACATCACTACTTCTAATGTTCTATTAGGTGGTGACGATACACGGCTGAATGACTTTCAATAATTATAACAATTTTAAAAGCGCAAGACGTTAGTCGCATTCGGCAAATTGCAACGCTTAATAATAATAAAGGTAACTAACTTACCGGTACCAGCGAAGGTGCCACTGAGGAACAAGATGTTCACAAGTAATACGGCTAGGAATTTGAGAAACATTGCTGTGTTGAAGATTGCGAAACCTGGATGGAGACAATATAAACCATAATTTCAATTTTGTTTTGAAAATATATAGTAACCATGGTAACCAGCAGCGGCAACAACTGAAATAACACGGAAACTTAAGGCGTGCGTAACATGCATCTGGCCTTGAGCATGTTGAGGTATAGGCCTAATGTAAAAAAAAAACCACTGTAAAGCGGGCCCCAAACATGCCAAAGTTGAAAACTGTTCTTCTTTGTATCTGCATCCTTTTTAAAACTTGTTCCCATATCAATGATTTCGGAAAGCTGAAATAAACAAATAGTTTATATGGTAAAGCCACGATTTCTCCGTGTTACAAAATTAAAAATCCGTGTTACAAATTGGATGATTTCCATGATGTTCCGTTTTCCACTATAAAGCACTGAAAAGTAACAACAAAGGTGTTTTAAAAGTGTATTTCGTTTACTGTAGTGATGGCCAAAATCTTGTATCGTAGGCCTAGAATTAATGGATTGTTTAATGGTTGATTACTGCCAAATAATCACTTTTCTCAGTTTTATTTTGCATTTGCAAATCAACACAAAAGTTTGTAACTTTGTAACCTTTAAAAAAAAAATTATGATTATAGGCATAAAAACGAACAAGCCATAAAACTATAGCTGATTAAAATAATTATATAATGTATAAATATTAATAAATGATTCTTACCTTCGTATGACAAAAAGTGTGAGAGAAGTCTTTCAGATCTGTGACCGCCTATAAAGTGTCGATACTATACTTTGCACCTCACCACGTCAAATGACAGCTCGCTCGCAACTCTACACCTTTTTATCATGTTTATGATTTAATATGAAACTGTTTTGGAAAAGTTTGAACAGATGTTTGCGAACGTGTAGGAAATAGTTTTTACCAATGTAATATTAAACTTATAGGCCTACTAAAGAAGTATATTTAGAAACAAACAAGTCTGTTTTTAACTAAAATAGCCTGACAGAGAACTTGATCCAGTTTGGACATCGACCTGGTTCAACCCAACCAAATTAGGCCTACAGTATATAGGCTAACAGTAACACTCAAGATGATGCAGTCACGGTCCGCACGTAGCATGGTAAGATGCAACCATGATCCGCACGTACTGTCATGTTAGGCCTATGCGATCAAGCAAAATCAGTCGGAACTCGGAATATTAAATTTTCAGTTTCTTATACGATAGTAAAAAGCACTTACAAAGCTGGATTTTGCAGAAAGCCCCATTGAAATTGAACAACCAATTCCAAAGATATGAGCAATTAAAGGGTTTCCAAAACAATAGGAAACAAAGGGAAATATTCTCTTTGTTTGGCAATATCTCAAAATCAATATTTCCGAGTTCCGACTGATTTTGCTTGATTTTGCCGGTTTTCTGCAATTTTCTTATGGTATTTTTTAAATTTAAATTTTTTTAAAAATATTATCCTTAGATGATATCTGTCGTGAAATAAATCAATGCCGCTATAGGCTATAATAGGCCTAGTAGGCCTACCCTGATTATGCAATATATACAACAATAACTACAACAACAATAACAAAACCAACAACCAATATCTAATTTGTAAAAAATATTTAGACTAGTAGGCCTATTCATGAATTATACAATAATATAAAAAAAACCCCGGCAAAAACAATCAATCACTGCAGTCAGAAAGAAAGAAACGAACAAGAAACAAGACAGAAAAAGTGAAAAGTAAGAAAAAAATAGAAAATAATAGAATTGGACCACACAGGGACTCGAACCCGTACTAGTTGACCAGTTCAAAATTATTACATAGTCGAGAAGAGTATGAGTCAAGCGCGCTACTCGATTGCGCCACAGAGGGAGCTTACGTAAAATGATGTTATGATAAACAAGCGCATTGCCCCCGCCAAGTCGGACGCATCGATGACGAAAAAACTCGTTTTTTGCAAAAGTAGCTTCAATTTCGAATGAAAATCAAATGGTAGATTAATCGACAGACAGTTGAGAAATAATGTTGGTAGTTAGATGTCAAAATTAACGTTCCACAATCAAGATATCGAGAATGTAACAAAACAGTTTTTTCTCATTCAAGATTCTCGAAAATGTTCCCCCCAAAACGGGCTTTTAAAATTTAATCGGTACTGTATTTGGTTCTTCCCCATGGCAACATTATTTCTTTGATCGATTTGTAGTACAATACAAAAAAAGAAGAAAACAATCACTCGGCGTGGTTTTATACGGGGTGCACATTTGAAAAAAAAACGTCATGGAACGCGTTTTTAATCTTGTGAACATGGTGCGTAAAAAGGTTTACAAATTTATTCTAAAAATGTGTTTAAACGTTAAAAATGTTACATCCAATGCACCAACATTTCACTCGCTGCGATATTTGATTACTGAGAAAACTCTGTTTTATAGAACAACTCTCTAAATTCTAAAGAGTGAAAAAGTCAATCCTCCTCGGAGTGACTCTTCGGGTCAATCCAAAAGATTGACATTTCAATCTACCAAGAGTGAAAATCACATATTTTCGTCCATTCGAGTAAAATTTTCACTCTGCAAAGAGTGAAATTTCAATCTTTTTAGAGTGAAACATTCAATCTTTTCACAGAGTGTTCCCTCAGCACAATCTCTCTCGATTGACGTTTATTTATGTTTATTAAATTTAAACACACTTCAATCGAGAGAGATTGTGCTGAGGGAACACTCTGTGAAAAGATTGAAAATTTCACTCTAAAAAGATTGAAATTTCACTCTTTGCAGAGTGACAATTTTACTCGTCTGGAGCAAAATATGTGATTTTCACTCTTGGTAGATTGAAATGTCAATCTTTTGGATTGACCCGAAGAGTCACTCCGAGGAGGATTGACTTTTTCACTCTTTAGAATTTAGAGAGAACTTTATACGTCTTTTATACGTTTTTTTATACGTTTCTTTGTGTAACCTTAAGGGCCGGGATAGCAACGTTTGCACAGTATTTTTTTTGTAAAAACAAGACCTCACTGACATCCCAGGGATAGGCCTATATCGTCACGTACGGGTCTCTCGACCTCTTTAAAATGGATTAGATCACAGACCCTAGAAAAAGATTCCTTTGATACACTGTGCACCTGTCAATAATCACGTTATAAACGTCACATTTTAGTATACCGATATTGATTAATGTAATTATTTATGTCCCCATAAAACAATGCAATAGACCACTTTATAGTAGGTTATAAGTTCAGTATATTGCAATCCGTTTTAAAGGAGTTATTGTTTGATTCTAGCATCTCTTATTTTATATGACATTTGTTAGAAGATATCTAAAAAAAAGCTTTTATTCCAAAAATATCTGTTGATTCCGATTTTGTGTTTGATGCATTATTTTGTGTATTACACTACTCCATAGGCTAACTTTGCTCAGCTTTTTGAAAAAAGTTGGGATGAAGCTGAGGATATTGGACGCCGCTATTTCTAAGATGCTCGTTTCAGGCGGGGTGGGGGTTTGGGGTGGGGGAGGGTACTTGATTGGGTAGGGATGAACTGCTGGGTTTCCGAAAACATACCGTAACGGAAGGCAATTGGATTATTTTTCGGTAATGTCCGGCTCGAGCTTCCGAACCCTTTTTCTATAAGCACTGCAAAAAAATGGTGTCACACAGCGACACCTTCTAGGAGTGAACTGTAAATGACACTGACAAAAGTGTTGTTTGACTTTAAACTGGTTGTAATCGACAATGATAATATGTTGTACATTAATTTAAATAAATAAATAAATAAATAAATAAATAAATAAATAAATAAACCTCTGTACGGTCAGCGAGCATACATTCGCCATTGTCATCTGCTTATAGACTGCCTCTACGATAGTCTCCTACACAGCCAGTTTGTGTCAGTCTGTCTGACACTCGTCGATCCTGTATGTTCGTGATAGCCACATACAGTCTGGCCCGAGACTACCTCCACGAGGGTCTACGCTGCGCTATTTAAAATCTTGAATTTTGGTCACTTTTTCAGCTCAAGACGCAAGCTACTCTCTCAAGACGCAAACTAACGACTATCATATCTGTTCAAAATATATATCCAAGTGCAAGGAACCACATCTGCTTTCTTTATACGAAATCATTTACGGGAGATATTCATCATTTTCCACCCCGGTATCCAAAGATTTATCGTGAATATCAATCGTACATAGCACATTTACGTGTATCGATCCCGTGTATTCATTTCAGTGTCTCTGGTTGTATAATGTAATTATTAACCGGGCGATGTCGGTGTGCCACGGATCATGGAGTGTTCAAAGCGCTGTAATTTTGCTGCCATGGTCAGTGATGGTGAATCATCACAATCAGATCGCATCAACTAGGCATTGTGCAGCCGGAATAGCGCAAACCTATCCGCACTTAGATTGGAACATCCACCATTTATCTGTGCAGCTCCCCAAATTCCATTGGGTGAAGTTTTTGTTAACCAACAAACTAATCACCGATTTTTTGAAAACAGGAGGAAACCGGAGATCCCGGAGCAAACCTGCGAGAGCGAGCATGGAATCGGGATAAACCAAGTGCACATGAGTCCTTGGGCCGCGCCGGGGCTTAAACCCGGGACCTCAGTGGTGCAAAGTGAGGGAACTACCGCTGCGCTAACTCGCCCTTTCAGTGACACCGTAAGTGTCCGACCGACACCTTTCAGCGATCATTTAGCGATTTACACCAAAACAGGTGTAAGATTAGTGGAAATGACTCCTAGGGTGTCAAAAGGTGGCGGGAAAAGGCAGATGTTAAAATCAATGAATAGTGTGTAAAACAAAATCATGAAATGATACACTAGATGTATCGGGTGATTTTGGATTAGTTATCATGATTATTATCAAAAAATGTCTGGAAATGTAGCAGTTTGTTACTTACGGGCTCGAAAGCATAGACAAAATTTAGTACATATTTATGGCAAATTATTAAGCATTTACATTTATGACATTTAACAGCCCTTGAAGTCCGAACATTAATCTCCTTTGGCAAACACATAACACATTATGAGTAGAAATGAGTAGAATTTCCGCATGGTTTTACAAAAAGCCACGATTGCTGTCACTAAATATGAATATTTTTTACTTGTACGCTTATAATTTGTCGGTGTTTTTGGAAACTTTATGCATATCTTGAACACGAAACGTCAAATTTTTCATATGATCTGATGATGATAAGCTTTTCATCCCAGCTCTAAACACTTTCAGTACATAGAGAGGTTGCGATTTCCAAACGCCGTGATCATACGCACGTCTGTCTATTCAAATCAATCTCCTGTATCGAAGCGACGTCCCGTATTTTGCCAGTTTTCAAGATTTTGCACGTACGAAATGAACGTGTAAACAACGTTGAAAACGCACATTTTTGTTTGCAAGGAATCATTATAATAAAGCAACAGTGAGGTGTGAAAATTTGACTTCATTCGTACGCGTTCATACGTACAGATTGATGAGATTGTCCATTGAAATGCGTGTGAGCTTGGCCGTATAAAAATAGATTGCGATTTGCCTTTTTGATACAAACGCACGGTATAAACGCGCGGGCCACGTTAAATTGACATTTTGCACGGCGTCACGAAAAATTCTCATTTTGAAAGTAAAGTTATGATACATGGATGTAGTGGTCCTAATCTACCAAACTATTTGTTTTTTGGCAAACCATAATATTGAACGCCGTATATACGCACGTTCCAGGCACAGCACGTATGGAATATCGCCATCTCTCTAGTATTGGATTTAGACAGAATTACCTGAATGCTACAAAAATCGACATTTTTCACTTGAAATATTTCAAAAACAGTGGCATGTGTTAAAATTTAAAACATGCGTTCAAATGTGTTAATAAAATTGCAAAACTTGGCGCGTTCATGGTGTGCATTACTCCACATTCCAGAAAAATACAGCACTATTTAAAAAAAATATTACACTGTCTTGCCAAATGAAACATAGCTAGTTAGGACTAGGAAAAGCTTAGGACTAGCTTTAAGTTAGTCCTAACTGGCCAAAAAAGGTCAAATTTTAATATTTTTTGCAGTTTGAGGAAAATGGTCCAAAAACATGTTTTCTTACAATTGTAGTCACAAAATTGTAAGATTTGGCACAATTCTAAAAATTCAAAATCTTGAATAGATAAGAGTTAGCTCATAATTTGAATATTATATGTTATTTTTGTTAATTGGTTATGAAAAAAATCGGAAAACGTATTTTCCAAAAATTAGAATGCATAACTTGAACTTAGTCTTTGTTCAAGTCTTGGGCTTGATTGTCACAGAATACGAAAAGGGTCGAAAAACACCATAAAAATGCATGTTTTTGACACTTATTTCCAATAATTGACTAAATATTAATATTTTACTTGCATTGCCAGTTAGGACTAACTAAAGGATTAGGATTTAGCTATGTTTCATTTGGCAAAACAGGATAATATTTTTTTAATCCAAAAAATTTAGTGCTGTATTTTTCTGGAATGGGGAATAGTGTTTATTTACCGAGCCCATTCAGCGATTTGCTTTTTCAAATGATAAAAATAATAACAATTGAAGTGTTTGCAGATTTGTTAGTATAGCATAGATATGCTAACATATAGCATACCAGATAAGTATATTATTGACCTATTAGGGTCCTTTATTTATATAATCAACTGTTCAAACAGTTTTATCATGGTGTTAAAGGTACGTAGTGTGAACAGTGTTGACAAAACCGCTTACAGCCAAGACGCGGCGACTTGGCTCGCCAGACCGCCTTGAATGACTCTCGAGTAGCCCAACTTTTAATTTAAAGAAAAACACCCACTGGAAAGTCACTGGAGAGATATATTGCATAGTCTGCACAGGCGTTCGATACCTACGTTTGGAAATCGTAATCTCGCTAATACCGGATATTTGGACGGTTGTGCCCGAAATTTGGAACGCAAGTAGCCTAATTGGGCGCCTAAGACGCAGCTTTGGCATCATTGACGTAACTGGGCCATACCGTGTGCATTGGCATAATATGTGACCTGTTCCCATAAACCGGGGGGGTGGGCGGGGCACTCAACTTTAGAAGTGACGGGTATGTGCCTACCGGTGTCGCGAAGTAGGGGCCTATCGGTAACAAAGCGTTATTTTAAAAAAGGGGGTCATTGGGTACAAACAAAATAAAAAAGGGGGTCATTGGGTATAATATTTTGAAAAAAGGGGTCATTAAGTATAAGATTTCAAAAAAAGTGTCATCGGGTAGAAAATTTTGAAAAAATGAAGCAAAATTTGGAAAGTTTCGGCATAATTTTGAAAAAAAAATGGAGCAAAATTTGAAAGTTTTGGCATTATTTTGTTGCATTTTGATGATGCTCTTCTAGAAAATCTATAAAAAAGGGGGTTATTGGGTAGCCGGAACCAAAAAAAGGGGGTCATTGGGTAGCCGCAACTAAAAAAAAGGCGGGTCATCAGGTATGACTTTAAAAAAAAAGGGGTCATCGGGTATAGTCGACTTCAAAAGACATTGACAGGCACATACCGTCACTTCCAAAGTAGAGTGCCCCATGGGCCACAAACACAGGAACATGCCAAAATGTGTAAAGCAAATACAGCTTGAAAATAACACCAAATTTGTATTGGTCTCAAAGATATGGCATATATTTATATTCCTGATTAATATTCATGACTATTGAGCCAATATTCACAGATTCGGAATGAGGCAAAGAATAACCTTTGATAGGCGTGTTTCATGACTTGATTTTTTGTCTGCAGATGCAAGAAAGGTTGTGCAATAAGTATATATCCGCTGAGATAAAAAAAAAAGACTTGCCAAAAAACACGCTTGTCTGCCCCTCGGCATGCCAACCCCGTGGCTGGCCAAAATTCCTTGCCCCCTTTCAGCCTGTCAAAAAAACCATCGCCCCCTTGCGCACATGCCAAATTTCGAAATGCGGAAAGTAATGAACATACGCCTACAGGATATTTTGCCTATTAAAATGTTTTGTACTGTTTTCCAAAGCCGTTTTAGAGCGTTTTATTTAAAATGTACGCCATGAATGTGTGCAATTGTTTGCCCCTTTTTACCAGCAAAAAAACTCTTGCTCCCCTTTCGAAGTGCGTAAATTGCTTCTCTTACCAATTTTTTTGCCCACCCTAGAGGGAAAGATAATTATTACACAGGCTTTAAATCTCAATAGTAGATCTGCCAACATGATCAGGGTTTTGTGGGAACGGACCATATGCATGTGTCTTGATTTCCTTACCACGAGTGGAATGTAAATCATTATACAAACACAAACAACGACCATCGTAGGTTACAAGAAGCTAACAGTTAGGTTTTAAATCCAAACTCGTTGTTCTTCTTGCGTTGAATTGACATGTATATAGCACAAAACACATCGGTTCATTCAACGAATTTGGCAAAGTGCGCTTAAGGGGGTAATACACCCCTGGCCAATTTTGTGTCTATTTTTGCATTTTTCTCAAAAATTATAGCGCATTGGTGACAAGTAAGATATGTATATAATAGCGGCAAGGACTACAACTACTGCACTGAAAATTCAGCAACTCAAGGCAAGTAGTTATTGATTTATTGATCAAATATTGGTTTTCCCTCATTTTTGACTGTAACTCCACAACTGTTGTCTGTGCTGAAATAAAATTTCCAGTGCAGTAGTTGTAGTCCTTGCCCCTATAATATACATATCTTGTCACCAATGCGCTAAAAGTTTGAAGAAAAAAAATGCAAAAACACAAAATTGGGCAGGGATGTAGTACCCCCTTAATCACGTAAAAGGTAATGCAGTTCGACTAAGGTTCATCAGTTTCTATACGACTACAATTAGGTGAGATTGATGGATTGTTCAATTGAGAGTAGTGATAGTGTGAGTAGTAATCTTTGTTATTTATATAGATCGATTGTTTAATTGATACCTTTATTAATTAGTTGATTGATTGAATGATTGATTGCTCATCTGATCGATCAATCAACTTTCGGTGGCTCGATTAATTGATTGATTGATTGATTGATTTTTGATTGATTGATTAACAATTGATTTATTGATTTGAATAATGATTGGTTGGTTGATAAATCAATTGAAGGGGTGCGTATAATATAGTCCTAATCTTCACCTATTTTTCAACCGACTTGTTACTGGATTCAAAACAGTTGCGTTTAAAAAATATTTGTAAAGCTGGTGTTAATTCTCAACAAAATCATCTGATCATTGCGCTTATCAACACTATGTGTTATATAATCAGGAATATCAATGATTATTTAAGATAGCATGTACAATTAGGTTTAAACGAGTCACTTCTATTTTGATGGTTAACACTATATTGCACCAACATTTCAGTGCAGTTTCTCAGATCATCTAGAAACAGTGAAAGCTGAATCTCTATTTGGAATCACTGAGAACATGTTTTTTACATCCCAAACTTTAAGATTTGTCATTTTCTTATAAGAAATATCCAATTTATTTAGCGTTTCCAGGGTCTAGAAAGAAGGTACAAAAACAACATTATTAGTTCATGATCTATTGTGCAACATAGTGCTGACCCTCAAATGTGTTTTGGAGGGTTAGGACTATATTACACCAACCCCCACCCCTACAACTGATTGATTTGATTAATTTAATTGTCTTATATCCAGAATCAATATGACTCAAATTTCGCCTAAGTTAACGTCGAGTTATATCCATGTGCCTAATGAGCAGCCGTGTTTGGGCAAAACCGCTGGCCAGTTATTTAATGAAAGAGCCAACAATAACCCAGACAAAGAGATGTATGTATTCTACGCTGATAAGGAATGGAAAACCTACAAGCAAATGCAAGATGAGGTCAGTATAACCACGGGAGGGGCGTTTTTAGAAGGGGACACAATATCAAAAGACCGCGAATTGCTTCAACTAGGTCTTCATTTTGAACACCTTTTAAAACAATTTCTGAACTAAGTTCTTACACAATAATAGTGTACAAAGTGTCTACCAAATAGCTTCAATTTGGCGCTCATTTTGTACCGTTCTTTAATTATTCAAGGGGCACATCCCCCTCAGACACCCGCATTTTACACAATAAAAATTGAGGATACGATAAGGACGTATTGATATAGAATGGCATGCACGCAATTGGACGCAACGCTTACGCTAGTTGCACATTGCGTAAGTGTGACTGGTGCACGCTTATGTGAATTTACGCGAGCGTAAGTTGGGACTTTATTGAACCACGCAGTAAGAAAAAACCGAATAATTTCGCCTATTATAAGTCGAACAAACTTTAGTGGGTCGCACAACTCTGGCCCCACTCACATCTGGTGTAGATATTTACAAAACAAATTATATCTTTTGAGCAAATGATTTGTTTTGTAAATAATCACCATTTGTTTGGTAAATATCTACTAGAGTAGGACGACCGCAGTAGAGCGGGGTTTGTTTAGTGTTCGCATGAGCCTTATTTGGCGGTTTCGTTTCTTCATTTCGACGTTCTGTCGCAGCTGCTTGTAGTAAGTTAAAACGCATACAAGACTATATGCATTGCAACCTTAAAGCACTCTCCTTTGGACATGTTGGGCAAAAGGAAGTTGAAAGTAGACTAAAATTACATCACTGCATCATACAATCGCTTTATTTTGTCAACGTCATACAATTTACCAAAGTACTCTTCCAAAGTTGTCCAGAAGGTAAAACAGAATTGAGCTGAACAAAATGCAAAAAGCAACGAATTTCAAGATTTTATTTTATGACATGCAGAGCCACCAGTTTGCCCGAGGTTTGCTGAAGTTGGGTTTGAAGAAAGGAGATACGCTAGGAATTTGGGGTGGCAACCATTACGAGTGGCTACTAGCATACCTGGCCTCATTTCAAATCGGTGTCATTACGGTAGGTAGGAAGTGGGAGTCGGGTGAGTTTCTTTGTGGAGGTGGTGGGTGTATATCTATGTGGGTGTGTTACGGTGGGTGTGTGTGAAGGGTGTTTCTAAACTGGATGGGTGGGAGTGTACCCGTGTGTACGTGCGGGGGTGTGTATGGACCTGGGAGTGCATGCTATGTTGTGCGGGCCTGCAGCCTGTATAGGCAGATAGGTGTAGCGAGAGCGTGGATACTTAAAGTTTGTTCTTTTAACCATCATGAAAAGGTTTGACTACAAAAACTATTCTCTTATAAATGCATCTACGCACAGTTTCCACCTCGATACACCCGAGTACACACAAATTTCTAGCACAGCGAGAATGAGCGAGTCTAGTCTCCACGCAGTCTGTGTTATACTACACGGTTGAGTGCATAGCATCATAGAGAGCTGTGTGAGATCTAGTGGCAAATAGACATCTGTAATTGGTTTTTGCCAAAACCTCCCTTCATCCAATCAGAATTTTTTTTTATCGAAAGAAAGCTAACACTTCCCCTAAAAACGTTTTTTGTCATAACATGCATAAGGTCAACAGATATTACAATTCAATGTTATAGCAATGCGATTGTGGTAAATCTATTGAATACTACCTATCACAGCACAATTTGTGACCAAAATGTAGGTTTTAAAAGTCAAAACCTCAAGTGTTCCTTACACTATTTTTGAAATTTTATGTCATTAAATGAAAGAGCACATTTATATTGTCCATATACTAGCGTCATTAGAATGAGCAATGGCCAATTCTCTTTAAATTGCAAATGTGCATGAATTTGCTAAAGCGCGCTTACAAATTGATATGTTGTTAACAGAAAACGTGTTTATGCTCGGTTGAAATCTCAATGATGCCTATTCCGTTTAAACATTTGTTTATTTTTATAGGTTCACATGAGGATGGACTTCCCGTTTAGCGTTCAGCAAAAAATAATTCAAAAGGTAGTGCACTTATAAATATTGTAAAATCATCTTTATCCTGTAGACATTTTGTTTCTGTCCACCACAATGATACACCAACAACAGCAGTATCATTAACACCACAAACATCACCACCACCACCACCGCCACCACCGCCATCATCATCATCATCATCATCATCATCATCATCATCATCATCATCATCATCATCCCACCCACCATCACCACCACCACCACCACCACCACCACCACAACCACCACCACCACCATCACCACCACCACCATCATCATCACCAACACCACCACCATCACCACCACCACCACCACCACCAACAACAACAACAACAACAACAACAACAATACGATGTTGATGTTAAAATCACCATTGTTGTCGTGTTTTTCGTCGTCGTCGTCGCCGCCATATAATTGTGTTCTTCATCGAAATAATCTACATCAACATTTCAGCTCGGAATCAAAGTAATCGTACTGATGCGATCACCTGCTGACCTGTGTGACAAAGCCTGTCAAGTCATTCCGGAGTTAGCTGTAAATTCTGCGGAGAACCTGAATTGTCAAGGGTAGGATCAGTATAGTTTAGGATCCATATAGTATAGGATCCGTATATTTCAGTTTAATAACAATTGCCGATAAAAAAATATGGTAATAATTATAATCATGCATTGATTTTGGACACGTCTTTTGAAAAAATTATCCTGACATGTCAAGATACATTTGTAAAAGTTTAAACTGACTTTCAGCACAAAATTCCAACTAACCTTGAATTTTCGATGTGTGACACACATCTTCATCAGAAGAAGTCCTAGGATGTTGTGATGGAGCAAGTTGCTCCCCCAAAACATTTTCAGGGATGAAAATGGAGACGGCAAAGTGTAAAGTGTCATTAAAATGACTAAAAATGGGACTAAAAATTGACAAATGGGGACGATGATGTGGCTACGCTGTTGGTTTGCGTGATGTGTATGGCTTGTAATTATAAGAGTGTACAATAGAAATGCGTCTCTGTTCAACAATATATGAAAGCCTTAAAGCCTCACTCCTGAGAAGGAGTAATGTATAAATTATTACCATGAATTACTATAGTCCCAGCTTCGAGCTACACATTCTTATTAAGCTCGCTGGTCCCAACTAAAAACATTGGAATATCGCCGGTACTAATTACTAATTCGGCATGTCATCATTTCGGCAAAACAAAGTTCCGGTTATCCAAAGGCCCTACAATGTAAGCATTGATTCATTGCAATTTAGTTCCTCTCTATCTAATATTTTGCTGATTTTGCAACCCATCAGTTTACCAATTTTTCATAAAAAAACCCCAAATAGCACCCAAATTCACTCAAATTATTTGATTTTAAGGGCACTTTTTGGTTCATTGGTCTTCACTGAAATTCCACCCATCGATATACCAAAATTGTTGAAAAAGTACCCCAAAACCGTGGCACACCTCCGTTCACCATCAACCAGGGAGAACCCCTCCGGAAATTTACTACTACGGAGGCGGGTGATGTCACTCACTATATTTCCAGAATATGTATGTAATGTGCGGTCGATGACCTCCAGTTCGCGGGTCTTTGGCATTTCTTATAATCCCCAATTCAATTAATAACCGTTTATTACGGATCTAAGACGCTTTATTAATTAATTATATATTTATTTATTTATAAATATCGGTAGCACATCCTTACCTTAAATGAATGTGTAGTGCCCAACCAATGTCTAATAATCGTTTTAAACATTTTAAACATTTTAAAACCCTTTATTCACCAACTTTATTGTATTTCGTTTGTTATACTTGTTCCAGCACACCAAGTTTGAGATACGTCATCAATGCAGGAAAGAAATGCAGGTGAGAAGTGTTCTCTCGGTGCACCATACCTCTTTCCTCCCATTATTTAAAGCGTTCCTAGAGAGGGTACATGCAAGGATTCTCGAGTACTAATTTACTATAGGATAAGCCACACGTTTGCGCAAATGATGTCAGTCACACACTTCAATGCGCGTTCATGAATATGATGGCTTGTGCTGTGTAAGAGGTTGACATGTGGAAGAGGTGATGCATGTTAACGTCATCGTTTCAAAAAAAAAAATTAATTGCGAGAAACGATGAACATTTGGTCGTTTCTTTCCATTTCTATCAAGTTAGCTCAATATGCTAGGAAAATATTATCTGCGATGGCCCTATGTCGACATTAGCTAAATAAGCTGTATTTTTGCTGGAAAGGGTCCGAACAGGGTCCGAACAGGGTCCGAATATCTGACAGTCGATGTCCGCCATCTTGGAAAAATTTAGGGTCCAAACTCCCCAGCAACTGTCAATCAAAATTACGGAATAAGTCTGCTTCACTATGAAAGTAGTACGCACGTTGTTGTCGTGCACACGTACGTAAATTTTAGGCTAAAACGTTACTACGGTACCATACCAAACTCCATAACAACCGTCACTCAAACTGCCGATGTGTCAATCAAACTGCCGTAAAGTGACTTCACTTTTTATACAGGGTTTGAATACGAGTGTCACGGCCCTGGTACATGTCAGAAAATCAACAGGGAGTAAAATAGAGTCTCAAAGCATATTTAAAACTTACAACTATAACATTGCAATACAAGTGAGCTAGAATCACATACAATCAATGACCTCCGCGTGTGATTACGCGATAGAATGACTTCCGCGTGTGCGCATCTGTAGCGCCGAAACACTTCACCCGCACGCCCAGACAAATGTCTATGCCCGCACGCAACTGCCAAATTTGCACATGGCGTGATTACGCACTGCTGTAAGTCCGTTTTAGCCTGTTCGATTTTGAAAGGGCGAATTAAGTTGTGATAAAAAATTGTTGAGATTTGGTTGAGAGATGAATTAAAAATGACGGTAATGAATTCGGTTAATAACTTTGCATCAGTTACATGTCGGGCATTGTGAAAAATTCATAACCTCATTAATATACGCGAAGCCTGTAATCCAATCAAAAGAAATTGATTGCCTGACCGCGCACTAATTGCGAGGTCATTAATTAGAAGGTTAATAACTGCGCATCGGTTATTTGGAGGCATTGTGAAAAATCTAAACATTTTGCCTTTGGAACCGAGGAATATCCCGAGGGCGTAGCCCCGAGGGATATTCCGAGGTCCAAAGCAAAATGTTTAGATTTTTCACAATGCCCGACATTACCAATGCAAAGTTATTAACCTCATTCATAACCGTCACTTTAACCTCTTCACCTTACAAAATAACATCAAATTGCATCAAAAATAGATGATTTTTACATCTCCCCTTTCCAAAAATCGATCAGGCTAAAACAGGACGACCAATAACAAAAGTGCGTATCACAATCTGTGCAAATATGGTAGCGCGAAATCCAAATACGGCAGCCAGCGCACGCGCAGTTTGCTCGACGCACAACAACACGCAAACGCCGGTCAATTGTGTGCGACATTGGAACAATTACGCATTTTGCGGTCAATTGTGAGATATTAATGACCTCGATTTGCGTTTGCGTTTTCACAAATAACTAAATGTAATTGGATCGCACGAATCGCGTTTATTAATGAGGTTATGAATAACTCACAATGACTCCGGACGCGCAACAATGACTTCTGCGCGCGCGTCCGTGTATAAGCTACGCGCTATGGCAACGCACACGCCTACGCGATGCCGCCTCGCTTCTGTGATTGGTAGCTCTTGTTGTCGGCGCGAATGTTATATTCGCCTGGTTGATTTTTTTGTAGGGTAGGTTACAACAATGATTAAAACTGGTTATATTTAACAGCGTTTTATGGCATAAAATAACATAAAATGCCATTTTGATTTGTTCAAAATATTAGATACGACAGTAATGAATGACAATATAACTTTGCACCATCTATTTTGAGGTTATTGTGTGAAATTGTCGGGTTTTGTTTTGGGCCTCGGTATTTTTAAATACCTCAGCCCAAAACAAAACCCTCCGATTTCACACAATGACCTCAAAATAGATGGTGCGCAGTTATTATTGTCTATTCATAACCTCATTAATAAACGCGATGTGTGCGATCCAATTACATTAAGTTATTTGTGAAAACGCGAACGCAAATTGAGGTCATTAATATCTCACAATTGACCGCAAAATGCGTAATTGTTCCAATGTCGCACACAATTGACCGGCGTTCGCGTGTTGTTGTGCGTCGAACAAACTGCGCGCGCGCTGGCTGTCGTATTTGGATTGCGCGCTACCATATTTGCACAGATTGTGATACGCACTTTTGTTATTGGTCGTCATGTTTTAGCCTGATCGATTTTTGGAAAGGGAAGATGTAAAAATCATCTATTTTTATAATCTTTTGAGCAAAATTTTGTGTTATTTTGTAAGGTGAAGAGATTAAAGTGACGGCTATGAATGAGGTTAATAACTTTGCATCGGTAATATGTCGGGCATTGTGAAAAATCTAAACATTTTGCTTTGGACCTCGGAATATCCTCGGGGCTACGCCCTCAGGATATTCCTCGGTTCCAAAGGCAAAATGTTTAGATTTTTCACAATGCCTCCAAATAACCGATGCGCAGTTATTAACCTCTAATTCATAACCTCATTAATAAACGCGATGCGTGCGATCCAATTACATTTAGTTATTTGTGAAAACGCGAACGCAAATCGAGGTCATTAATATCTCACAATTGACCGCAAAATGTAATTGTTCCAATGTCGCACACAATTGACCGGCGTTTGCGTGTTGTTGTGCGTCGAACAAACTGCGCGCGCACTGGCTGCCGTATCTGGATTGCGCGCTTCCATATTTGGACAGATTGTGATACGCACTTTTGTTATTGGTCGTCCTGTTTTAGCCTGATCGATTTTTGGAAAGGGAAGATATAAAAATCATCTATTTTTATAAACTTTTGAACAAAATTTTGTGTTATTTTGTAAGGTGAAGAGATTAAAGTGACGGTTATGAATGAGGTTAATAACTTTGCATCGGTAATTTGTCGGGCATTGTGAAAAATCTAAACATTTTGCTTTGGACCTCGGAATATCCCTCGGGGCTGCGCCCTCGGGATATTCCTCGGTTCCAAAGGCAAAATGTTTAGATTTTTCACAATGCCTCCAAATAACCGATGCGCAGTTATTAACCTCTAAATCTAAACATTTTGCTTTGGACCTCGGCATATCCCTCGGGGCTCTGCCCCTCGGGATAATTCCTCGGTTCCAAAGGCAAAATGTTTAGATTTTTCACATAACAATGCCCTCCAAATAACTGATGCGCAGTTATTAACCTATAATCAATAACCTCCGCCGGTGTGCGTATATCATCTAACGAGCAATTTGATTGGGACGCACTTACGCGAAGGTTATGAATAACTCACAATGACTCCTGGTATAGTACAATGACTTCAGCGCGCCAATGCAGCGTGTATACGCTAAGCGTTATGGCAAAGCACACGCCCACGCGATGCCATCGCGCTTCTGAGATTGGTAGCTCTGATCGACGCTAATGTCAAATTCGCCTGCTCGATTTTTTTGTAGGGTAGGTAATAACAATAATTAAATCTGGTTATATTTAACAGTGTTTTATGATATAAATAACATAAAATGCTATTTTGATTTGTTCGAAATATCAGACACGACGGTAATGAATGACAATAATAACTCTGCACCATCTATTTTGAGTTATTTGTGTGAAACCGTCGGGTTTTGTTTTGGGCCTCGGTATTTTTCCTCGGCAGCTACCGCTCCCTCGGAAAACCTCGGCCCAAAATAAAACCCCCCGATTTCACACAATGACCTCAAAATATATGGTGTGCAGTTATTATTGTCTAATTATATATTTTTGGTAACGTTTACATTTTTATTCTTCTTAAAGCGGTGCGTATTCCTTGGTCGAATTCATGGAATTAGGGAAAGCAGTAGATGAGAGTGTCTTCTTCAAAGCTTGCGAGTTGGTTGATTTTGACGATCCTTTGGCAGTCTTTTTTACATCGGTAAGAACATATTAAATACATTAATCTGATAATTCAAAATATAGTTACATGAAAAGTACGACGTAATGATTTAAAAGGAAAGGGAACATGAACACTATTTGTTACATAATAATGTTAGTGTTTGCGCAAACCTTTGTTGCAAATGGTCGCAACGATTTACACACAGAAAGCCCAGTATCCTTGCATCATTCAAAACAATCCGGAGTTCTCCCTACATGAGCCGCGTGTAAACATGACTGACTCATGTATGTTTTCTACTTTGCAAAAGTCCACCACCCAATGTTGAGCGTCATAAACAATTTTAGAACATGGACCTTTTTTGTTATATCTCATCAAGCACTATTCCTAGGTACCGCATATGAATAACTCGCAACTCCGCGCACAAGTTTGAAGGCGGCTCTTGAATTTCGACATTCGAAGCAAACCTGACATGATAAATCCGCCGAGAAGTAGCATTTAATACTCCCTATTCCAGAAAAATACAGAACTATTTTTTGGAATTAAAAATATTATCCTGTTTTGACATATGAAACATAACTAAATCCTAATCCTTTAGGTAGTCCTAACTGGTAATAAAAGTCAAATTTTAATATTTTTGCAATTTGAGGTAAAATGGTCCATAAACATGCAATTTTGCATGTTTTCTTACAATTGTAGTGACAAAATTGTAAGCATTCAAAATCTTGAGTATAGGCTAAGCGTTAGCTCATAATTTTAATATTATATGTTATTTTTGCTAATTGGTTATGAAAAAGATTGGAAAATGTGTTTTCCAAAATTTAGAATGCATAACTTGAAATTAGGCTTTGTTCAAGTCCTTGGGCCTGATTGTCACAGAATACAAAAAAGGGTCGAAAAACACCCCAAAATGCATGTTTTTGGCCCTTATTTCCAAAAATTGACCAAATATTAAAATTTGGCTTTTATTGCCTGTTAGGATTACCTAAAGGATTAGGATTAAGCTATGTTTCATTTGGCAAAACCGGATAATATTTTTTCAATCCAAAACAAATAGTTATTTATTTTTCTGGAATGGGGAGTAAGTACCGTGCCTTGGAAACTGGATTGTTCGAACTGGCGAGGGTGCTTTTGGATGGATTAGACCCGGGGGGACTAGGCGCAAGAGTAATGCCGACGAGCCCGTTTCTGAATGATGCATGATAGGATAAGGTAACGAAGCTTCCCATATATGGTACTGGCAGTCAGTTTTAACCAATTGAATAATATTATCTTTTCAGGGTTCGACCGGCTTCCCCAAAGCAGTAACTCACGCACACCGATTACTCAATTTCTTTCCCGATTTGTACGATTTATATTCCAAGCCGTATTCCGTAGATGCTGAAGATAATGGAATTCCATGGGTATGTGAAAGAATATATGTTTTTGTCTACAAGACAATATTTGTAAGTAAGTAAGTTAGTAAGTAAGTAAGTAAGTAAGTTAGTAAGTAAGTAAGTAAGTAAGTAAGTAAGTAGGTAAGTAACTAAGTAAGTAAGTAAGTAAGTAAGTAGTTTTTAGCCGCTGTCGTGCATCTATCGTCTTTAGGCCTATATAACACGGGCGACATCGTTATTTCGCCTCGTTGTTTTACCCAAAATAATGACGCCGCCCGTGTTATATGAGACGATAGATGTACGTTTCAATAAAATCGGTATTTTCAAACAAAGCGATTGTGCGTTCACACGATTATTTAACAAACTGAAATGAAAACCGAATGCTACAAGTTTTATGTTTCTAACAAAGGGTAAAAACAAAGATATCGATAATGACGTCAGTCAAGAGCTTAGGCAGGATAATAGGAAACCACGTGACCGAAACCAAAACCAATACTGAAACTCAATACTTGAAACAACTGAATTAATTATTTCAGATATCAAGATTTGCTTTGACAACGTCCTTTGGAGGCGATGGAGCATTTATACCAATACTATATACGGCAACTACTATTATTCCAGGACCTACCTTTGATGCCCAAATACTGGCAAGTGCTATTCAAGATGAAAAGTAATTCATACTTATTAAATGCTAATGTATCAATAAAATTCAGAAGTCAAGGTACGCGTTGATTCTGTTGTTAATGCGGGCAAATTTTCTGATTAGGAAATGGCCCAAATCTGGCAAAACATTACCCGATCCGAAATGTCAATTCCATAATTATTATGCACTGTACAGGCTTGCTTAATTCAAATTGTTTTAAGCTAAAAATATACCATTTAAGTATAAACTTAGGTTATATTATTTCATAAACTTAGGTTATATTATTTTAAAGAAAATATCTAGAGATGGTGAAATAATAATTTCGTAGTAAAGACTATGAATGATGACCTTTATTTCCTCATCCCCCCACTTTTCTCCAAAAAAGTTGAGATTTTTATACCACTGGAAACATCTAGCTATGTTTATATACACAAAATTTCTTGCAGATTAATTCTTGCAAATTAATATCGTCAAATTTGAAGAACGTAACTATAACATTGGCCTATGGAGCAGACACATAATCACGCATTAGTCTGTATTTCTTTAGTTTATGGATAAAATAAAGTGTCTGTAAAATAAAAGTACCTACGGTTTCCGAATTCAACAGACATGGGTAAATACCCCTTTCCTGATCCCAAAGTAAAACAAAGAGATCTTGGGATGATACAAACATCTATTCATTTTTTTTCAGAGTTACCAGTACAAGCATGCTGATTCATCACCTGAATGATATCTTGAGTCTTCCAAACTTCGATGAGTACGACTTTGCATCTCTTCAGTTATGTGAGTAGTGCCTATAATTCCTATATATTCACACCTAAGCCTACAAATAAGCACCACACATTGCCCATACCTATGAGTACGTGTTTCCTTGCCTACCTACCTACCTACCTACCTACCTACCTACCTACCTACCTACCTACCTACCTACCTACCTAACTAACTAATTACCCACCTACGTACCCACCTACCTACGTACCTACCTACCTACTTACCCACCCACCTACCTACCTACCTACCTACCTACCTACCTACCTACCTATCTACCCACCAACTACAAATACACCCAACAACAATCCCTGCAACCAACCCACACAAATACACCCCTACGCACACCCCCCACCCATATTTGATTATATAGCATAATTTTACAGTAGGTTTTCAAAAAATGTTTTTTTCATGTTATGAAAACGTTTTATACCCTTTATATAACCCGACAGTTAAACGTTTTCTGACAACATTTTATAACCTTTTTCGAATGATGTTGAAAACGTTTCGTGTTTGCTGGGTTGCCTACCCACCGCCCTACCTCCCTCCTACCTACCTACCTACCTACCTACCTACCTACCTACATACATACATACATACATACCCACCCACCCACCAACTACAAATACACCCAACAACAATCCCTGCAACCAACCCACACCAATACTCCCCTACGCACACCCCCACCCATATTTGATTATATAGCATAAGTTTACAAGTATATACAGATATGTCACATGTAAGCAGATTTCCGTCACATATCTTTTATACCAACAATTGTAATACGACAACAGAATGCAACAAACAAAACCGAAATTTTGCACCTCCGACAAGGGGAGGAGTATAAGGGGTGCGTTACCACCGGGCCCGTGGTCTTAGGGGTCGTAAAAATAAGAGAAATGATACCTTAATGGACTCTTAAAAGTAAAGAAAAGATACCTTAGGGGCCGTAAAAACAATAAAATATGTCACGATATCTTTTTATTTGCTTTTTACGGGCCAATTAATGGATGTAATTGCGTATGTTTCTGATGCCACATTTAAATTCATAATTGATCATTAATATACGCGATGTGTTTAATCCAATCACAGATAATAACTTTAAAATACGCAGACGCAAATGCAGGTTATTGAAAAAAGTATAATAACCGCGTCTCGTGACGTAGCTAAAAGTACGCTTAACAATGACCGCGTTACGTGACGCTGGCCGCCGTATTTGGACATCGCCTGATTGCGCGCTAATGTGTTTGGTTGCTAGCGATATTTCCCTAATGGGCTATTCGATTTTTTACAGGGAAAACGAAAGATACAGTTAAAATTACATTTTGTTTTCAAATCTAAAAGAAGAAAATTTGATGTAAATTGAATTTAAAAAGTGAAAAGTGACGGTTATTTTCCCTCGGGATATTCCTCGATTACAAAGCACAATGTTTAGATATTTCACAATACCCTCAAAACAACTGATGCGCAGTCATTAACCTCTAATAAAAACCTTTTGACCATTCCACAAAAACATGTTTTAGAACGTAAAAAAACCCCATTTTTTACATATGTTTCGGCAGTGAGACTTTATAGCTTTAGGAAACCCCTTTTAAACTAACGCAACTACCATCAAGACATCGATCGACCTTAATCATGTTAATATAACAGTTTAATTTTCTCTCATTTCCTTCATTAACCATTTCAGGTTTGACAGGTGGAAGTATTATTCCCCGCTCATTACGTGATAGAATGACCAAGATCGCCAATCATATACTGGTAAAGAATACCGTAAAACCTCGTCTACAAGCATATATAGTGTTTCTGATGAAAGCTTAATTAATACGATACATGCGTAAATATGCCAATACAATAGATTGGTCTTACAATAATAAATGTTTGTATAATTTATGTTTGGATCGGTAATGTATTTGCTGAAACTCCATAATGGTGCCTGGATTACATTAGCTTTCATCAGAAACACTCTATATGCGTGTAGACGAGGTTTTACGGAACTTCAATAAACTGTTTGACAAATACTTTTAAAGTGCCAATATGCTATTATCGTTTTACTCACGACGCGATATACTTTTATTTCTATGGTGATTAAGTTTAGAAGGTTATCAATTCTTTTTCAGTTAGTGTATGGCGGAACTGAAGGTTTTATATTACATCAAACTCCAAAAGATCCGACAGAACTTCTTCAAGGAGCAGCGTATCCCCCCGTCGCTGGACAAGAGGTATAGAAGGATATACATATCAAGTATGTATCGCCATATGTACACGGTTACGGAAGACGTTCATTCTTCATTCTTGTATGATTGCACTGTTCTTAACATATGTTCTTTTCGAAATTTAATATGTAACTCTGTTTTAACAATTTGTAATGTTAATGTCATGCAATTCAGCCGTTGGCCTACTACGTGATTTTGAATATACAATACAATACAATACAATACAATACAATACAATACAATACAATACAATACAATACACACACATTATCTTACCATCATTGAATCATTGTTATATTGTTATTTAATACTAAACCAGATGAAGGTAATAGGACCGGATGAGCAAATCGTACCTATCAATACATCAGGAGAAATCTGCTTTCGAGGCCGGTCATTATTTATGTATTATTGGGGAGAGGACGCCACGACAAAGGCAGTCAAGAAGTCGACTGGTTGGTATCACACAGGGTAAGCAAAGTACCAATACAATGTATGTCCAAAGATAATTTTCACACAGGGCCGTCGCTATGGAGGGGGTGGGGTGCGACACCCCCTGACGATCCAAAAGGGGGGGAGAAAGGATCCAGGCGCGTTGAGGTGATGTGGACAAAGAATTAATGATTTTGCATGATCGACAAAATATGTGCGCATCCCTTCATCTCTCCGTACCGCGACCTTCTTTAGCACCAAAGGAGATTGGCCATGGGCATAGGCGTATATCCCAGGGAGATGGGGGATAAATTCCCCAATGTATTGATAGGCCAATTCAACCTCATATTTGGCCATATATAAAAGTGCCAATAAACGTGCCAATTTTTGTGCGCTTATTGCAAATTTATTCCACTTTTGTACCATAGCTTCAATATGGTCCATTTTTCGGGCGCTTAAATGTCCCATAGCAAAAAGAAAAGTTTCCCGGTGACCACCCGATGACCATTCGGTGGTTATCAGAAACCTTTCGGGTACCTTTTCCAGAGTTATCCGAAAGTGCCCGCTAGCGGATACCTTGCGGATACCTAATTAAGTTATCCAAAACTTTTCGGGTAGACATCCGGAAGTCTCCCAAAACTCAAATATTTCAAATGAGTTACCCAGAAGGTTCCCAGAAACTTATATTCTTTGCAGGAGTTACCCGGTGGTTATCCGCTTTTAATTTGACCTTGAAAATAGCATTAAGCATCTTAAGAATGCGTGGGTGGGTATATGGTCAAATTAAGGTCACTGTATGAATTCAAAATGGAGTAGCTAGCTGTTGGCAGTTGGAATATATTTGTGCAGAATATTCAAGTTATTTGTGGTCCAAAATGTATGGATTTACATGTAGGACATTACAAGATGTTTAATAATTAATCTGGAACATGCTGTAGGAATTATAAAGCATTGAATGCTTGATTTCATATGACAATGCAGGTAGGAAAATTTGTATGAAATGATTTGTATTGATGCAGTTTTTATTTTATACACAATGTACCTAATATATGACACATTTGAATGTTTAGTTTATATCTTTTCTAGTAAATCATACATGATTTTGACAGTAAATTAATGTCAATTAGCTAATGTGTCAATTAACTTATAAGCTTTATGTTAAGCTATTTGTTGTAAATAAATTATAATATTTGATATAGAAATTATAGGCTGTGTCAGTGATGTGATCACACTTAGGTACTGTATACATGTTTATATGCTGATATCAATTTGGTTGTACATTAATTGAAATTTAAATCAGAAGAATATTTTTGTACAATAACTACAATTACACTTTCAAGTTTCTTATAGCAAGATATCACAAGCTCAACTGCTGCCATGACTGTAAAGTTGTATTTCTCCAAAAACTATACAATTCAAATAAAGCTATAAAATTGCCTAATACATTTGTACATACTCATGAATTTGTATTTCTGCATTCCCCAAAAGGTCAACAGGAAGTCTCCAAAGAGGTCACCAGGTATATCGTCACCAAAAGTTATCCGCTAGGTCCCCGAAAAGTTATCGGGTAGTTATCCGCTGGTTCCCCAAAAAGTCATCGGGTGGTTACCCGCTAGTTTCCCAAAACAGTCATCGGGTATAGTCATCCGGTACCTATTACCTGAAAGGTATCCACTATTGTTTCCCAAAATTTATCGGGTAGTCACCCGCTACCTATCTAATTTGCATGTGAAATTTGCCGGTGTCTACCCGGTGACTATCGGGAAGTTATCCGAAAAAGGTCTCATTTTTTGATATGGGGTACCAAAAGGTGCTGGGTTCACTATACTTCAAGAAAATATATTCCCAGCCCATCCCCCAAATTTTAATAAGAAAACTACGCCACTGGCGATAGGGCAGGTTGGCAAGTCAGTCCCCTTCCCTGCTCAGTCGGCAGAAATGTTGTGAGGAAATTAACGATTTGCATCATCGTTTTGGTCTAGTCTATTTTAGACCCAAAATTAAGCCCATTTGGAAACACTTAGTATTAGAATGCCAAATTGGCACGCGCGAAGCGCATTTATCTCAGCAAACCCATTCTATTTTTATCCCAAACTTGAACACGATCAGGAAACTCAACTATGTGAGTTATAATTTTATTCTTTCTGCTATATAAATCATAAATATGAGAGCTGGGACAGCTCCTCTGATGCCTGTAATAAGCGTAAAGCTCATGAGCTGGATCAAAATACCTAGACTAAATTAACCAAACGTTAACCTATGACACGATTTTAGGACAAGTATGTGTTCATTTTAGTATTGAAACTGCATTTTTTTTTCGCTCGCTTCGCGTGCATTTCTCCCGGTTATGTTCTTTTTTTAGTAGCAGATCAGTGGGACGATTTGGAAAATTTCCCCCCTGGCTCAGTGACTCCTGTACACCTTCCGTAGCATTGAAATAGCAAATTTTCGCACACTACACACAATTAAAATTTCGTGAGCTTTTTCCGATAAAGGAATTCTAGGGACAGATTGGAAAAAAACTTGATTTATACCATGTGGGGGAGGTTGTCTTCTATCCGAAGAGCCATAGGCATAGGCGTAGATACGGGGGGGGGGGGATTTCACAATATTTTTGCTGGGGGATGATCCATACAATAAATCATCCCCCATGTTGACGCCTGTAAGTGGGTTTTTATATGAAAGGTTTGACTACAAAAACGATTCTCTTATAAATGCATCTACGCACAGTTTCCACCTCGATACACCCGAGCACACAGAAATTTCCAAGCACAGCGAGTCTAGACTCTATACGCAGACTACACGGTTGAGTGCATAGCATCATGAGAGCTGTGTGAGATCTAGTGGAAAATAGAAATCTGTGATTGGTTTTTGACAATACCTCAAGTGTTCCCGTCATCCAATCAGAATTTTTTTATATTAAACGGAAGCTAACACTTCCCCCTAAAAACTCATTTTCTCATTAGGTCAACAGATAACAAAATTCAATGTTTATAGCAAGACGAATGTGGTAACTCTGTTGAAAACGACCTATCCCAGCACGATTTTTGACAAGAATGTAGGTTTTAAAAGTCAAAACCTCAAGTGTTCCTTACAATATTTTTCAAATTTTATTTCATTAAATGAAAGAGCACACTTATTATTTTCCATATACTAGCCTCATTAGAATGAGCAATGGCCAATTCTCTTTAAATTGTAAATCTTGTGCACAAAGTTACTATTTTCGCCTATTTTGTCATACGGATGTAAATTCAATGAACTATGACTTTGCTCAAGAGCGCTTACAAATTGATATGTAAATAAAATCAACCGTATATTTGGACTAAACTCCCAAAAGTGCCAATTTTCTATTCCACTTTTGCACCATATTTCATCAGTATAGCTTCAATATGGCAAATGTTTTCGCTCGCTGAATTCACTATACGTCAAGAAATTTTTTCAAACACCATACCCCCAGTGTCAAAAAAAAATCTACGCCATTTGCCCAGGGGTGGCAATCATGTTGCACAGCGCCCAGCAAAGGGTAAATCCGGTCATATACCAGCAAAATTTATTTCTCGCCCCCCCCCCCCCCCCGAGAAAATAGTCTAACGACGGCCCTGTCATAGCATCCAAGAATATACCATGTGCGGTACATGTAACTTATGTGAAATATGACCGTATTTGTCAACCAGAAGAAGCCATGACATATCTTTTATACACATGAGCCAGGAAAGGACTGTCACCACATGCATGTATGTTGTTGGTTGCGTCTTTTTAAAATTATGCAAATACCTTCTTGAATGCGTTTAGTTTGCATTACTTCCGAGGACTTCAACATAGCAACACACCGACACACCGAGGACCTCGTCCTAGCTACGGAAACCTCGTTAAGGAGAAGAAAAAAAAGAAACCCTGTTCTACGGGCGGACGGACCTTTCAAGTCGGGTCTTTTTCGGGGTTTTTGGGGTTTTTTTAGGAAAAAATCACCAAAATTTGTAAATAATTTGCAATTAAAAAAAAAAATTAAAAAAAAATTGTTTCCGATAATTCCGAAATTTGGGTCGGCATTCATTTGTACAGGAATTTTTTTCCACAATTTGTTCAAAAACTGCGTTGATCGGGCCCGTAGAACAGGGTTTTGTTTTTTCGTCGACTAAACGGCGAAAATGAGGTCTTATACATTACTACCCCCTCTATAGCTAAAGTCCTCAAAGCTTGAACCATTTTAACACTTGTTCGGTGTTACCGACTTTTTGAGTACTTGACGTGAAAACACACCGACACACCGAGGATATTTGGACTTCAAGATCGTGGAAATATTAGTAGTACAAGGGGGAGGGGTATTTTAAAAGCTTACTTTTGAAGTAAAAGTAAGCCTTTTTGATTTAGACCCAGTACTCGAATGGCCATGTAGCGAGAACTTTAAAATGCTTTGTAAAAGTACGTCATATAAACCCAGAATATCCCAAATCCGTTTATGATATAGCCATAATGTTTTCCTCAACAGGGATCTCGGAACTCTGGATGAAAATGGCTATACTCGAATTGTCGGAAGAAAAGCGGTAAAGTTTAGATTATTGATTAGGAATGATTTGATCAAGGAAGTGATTTTTAAAGCTGAACTTTTAAAATAACATTTACATTTTGGTGACGTATTTTCCAGTATAATTATGTGTCGTCTTAATTCGAATGTAATTTTCTGTAATTTCCGTAACTTAATACAGATGTACTAGTAATCAGCAGTGGCGGCGCTACGGGGGCGGGGGGCGGTTGCATTCCCCAAATATTTTTCTTGCCACCCCAGTTTAGCCCCCCATTTTTGAGGCAAAAAAGCCAAAATTCTGTAAATTTCCACTTTTTGCGGCAATTTTGCCCCAAAATGATAAACCCCCCCCCCCACTGAAATTTACTTTGCCCCCCATGCCACCATGCCCCCAAAATCATGGTAATCAGATTACATGATAAGCTAGCATATAGGATGGTAAATTAATTTATAAACAAAAATGTAATTTCGGGCCCACAGGAACGAATTATAAAGAAAGGGGTCAACATAGCTCCCGGAGATTTGGAGAAAGTTTTAGATCAACATCCTGCAGTCAACAATGTTATGGTAATTATGTTTTGCTTTAATTTACGAATATTGCATAGATTGGTATTATCCATGGAGCTTAATAAATGGTATTATCATGTTTATTTAATATTGAGGGTCTTGGCTCTTGCTCCGGGTTAGAACCCCGGCTTTGCCATCGTAGTATGCACATAGACAAGGCCCTTTACCACCATTTTCTCTACCATGCATACACCCAATTATTTAAATGATTAAATCGTCAAGCGTTTTGAATGTGAAACAGATTTCTTGTGCGGTAAGCGTTGCGAACCCCGGAAGCTGAGACTGTTAATATTTGAAATATTATTCTCAAATTATCGGCCTGGCTGTGCATCTTATATGTATGATCTCAGATTTCTTGTGCGGTACACGTTGCGAACCCCGGAAGCTGAGACTTAATATTTGAAATATTATTCTCAAATTACCGGCCTGGCTTGTGCATCTTATATGTATGATCTCAGTGTTTTTTTTCACAGATGAAATTTAAAGCTGTTAATGTGTATCCTTTAGGACCAAACGTGTTAAACAAACAAACAAACAAACAAACAAACAAACAAACAAACAAACAAACAAGGAAAGTAGGCCCTAACAAAAAGAAAAACGAGCTGGCCACATCAGCCTGCGATAATTGCTCCGGACCGCCTGCACAACATTTGTGACCGTACACCACGAATGAGCCGTAAATGTCCTCAATTGTATTCTGAGTTACAGTGTAAAATGGGCATGAAGGTCATATTCATAGGTATTTCAATTTGGTGCTACGTGTATCTCATTAAATGAGGTACACGTAGCACCAAATTGAGGTACCTATGAATACGACCTTCATGCCCATTTTACACTGTAACTCAGAATACAATTGAGGACATGTACGGCTCATTCGTGGTGTACGGTCACATTTAGTCATTCCTATGTGACTTGGCTGATTGCTTTTAATATAATATACTCCAAGGTGTTTCTTTTTGCCACAAATATGGCATCCAATCTCTACCTAAAGAACATAAACATGCTCATGTATACCATGTTCAAGAGTAACTTAAAGGCTTTTAGGGCCGGTTTCTCGAAGCACGGTCATCAACGTGAATCCACATTGGTCGATCAAGCCTACCTGCTAAGGAAGCCTGACCACTAGCCAAGCTTCGAGAAATCGGACCTTACAGATTACTTACAAAGACTCTTTAGGCGCACAATGCACCATTGAATTCTAACGATTTTTAAAAATTGCGGCATTTTCCAGGTTGTTGGTGTTCCCGATGATCGCACATCTGAAGAGGTTTGCGCATGTATAAGGTAATTATCATAAAAATCATTTGGTTGGTTTCCATTTTTGTTCATGACATAAATTAATAAATTGTAACATCTAGATCTAGTTCCGTAATTATGATATGGAATATCCATTAAATTTCAAATTATTTCTTCCTGATACCTTACCCGATTATTACAGGCCAAATATTACATAGGCCCCTACATTACGTCAAACTTGCATAACAATTGTTTGCTTTTGCAAAGCTTGTATATATTCAAAAGACGCCGGCAAAATTCATCTGTAAAATAATAAGAAAATAAGTACTTCCCAATCCACCGACCACCTTTTTGGTAAAGAAGACCGACATCACAGTTTAGACCAACACAAAGATTAATATATACAAGCGTATTATTATCATCATTAAGGGATCTGGAATGAGCGTTTCGACAGTATTTTTGTGGGTCATGAGAGCACATCAGACCTATCGAATTGCATTCTGAATACGAAGAATGTCTTTCTGATATCAAATAATTTTCATTTTTTGAAATTCACGATATAATACAAATGTTATGATAAATTATTAAAATTTGATATTTTTTACATTTCTGATATATAACAGTCCTCAAAGTAAATTTCATAAATTTAATGATATATATTCTTAAAGTGTATGTAGCTGGGAGGAAAAGCCGACGATCAATTGAACATTTTGACCTTTCATATTGATGATATGGATTTTGTTCCCAAAAAGACCTAAACTATTTTGGTGTTTTGGGAAAAAAATCCATATCTTCAATACGAAAGATCAAAATTTTCAATTGATCGTCGGCTTTTCATCCCACCTACATACACTTTAAGTATAAATCATCAGATTTATAAAGTTTACTTCGAGTACTGTTAAGTATCATTTGCCATAAAATATGTATTACATTGCGATTTCAAAAAATCAAAATTATTTGATATCAGAAGGACATTCTTTGTATTCAGAATGCAATTCGATATGTCTGATGTGCTCTAATGTCCCACAATAAATACTGTCCAAACGTTCATACCCCATCCCTTAATGTCATTGTGGTGTCATTTTACAAATATCATTTCCATTCTTACAGTTCTCTTAGATTCCCATTTCCTATTGTTTCTTCAGACTTCATCCTTCTGCCAAGGTCACTGTAGATGAATTGAAGGAGTTTTGCAGAGGAAAGGTTTGTCAAAGATTAAATACATTCCAGACAAATATTTATTCCAGAAAATAATATAAGTATTAGTTTTGAAGTTTAAAAAAAGTACAAATAGTCAGAACTGAAACGTAATTTGTGATATTACTAGAATCTCTAACTTGCTCATAGGACATAGTTTTTAAGTTCAATATTTTTGCACATTCAAATGCATTCATTGGATGATTTGAATGTTTTTAGGTATATAATTCTACTCTCCTACATTTTGAAGTATGATTGTTGAATGGGGGTTAATAAACGTTGCTACTGGAGACCACTTTGAACGTGGAATTTGATGCTCGTGGTACAGCCGTTACAGAAGCGTAGTGATGGGAATTACTAGTATTGAGTGACATTTTTATTCTCAAAAATATTACTTTCAGGTGTCTGATTTTCTTATTCCAAAGTACATTCTCTTCATGGAAGCGGCATTTCCAACAACAGAGACGGGCAAAGTAAGTCCACATGTTAATGCCCGTATCATAGTTATCAGTGCCGCCGAGAGCCATGTCAGTGAACTGACGTGTTTACACCCCCGATCAAAGACTGTACATCTCTACATGCGTGAAGTAAATCCAACAAAGTACGACGTTACTCTCTCGGGGAAGGCAAATGGACTATAGTTGTTCGCGGACTTCGTGAATATTTCCTGCTTAAAGATCTAATCTTCGATTATATCTTTTTATTCTGTCGAACCTGACTTTTCATTTACCCCAGGCATGGGACAAGTATTAATAGACAGATTGTGTTTTAATATACGCTGACGCTAACATCTACGCGAAGGTTACGTTTAAAAATGTCAGAATCACTCTAAGCGACTTGTTTCAATTTATTAATACCATAAAGTGTAGAAGTAAGCATTGGCGTAGAAAAGTGGAACATCTCAATAACTTCGATACTTCCGTACTACTCGTTCTGCAATCACCAAAACTTTAATGCAAGAGCTTTAGCATACAAGAGCTGGTGTGTGCATGCAATATTGTGTAAGATGTAGCCATAATGATGATTACTTTCTGTCTTTTTTCTTTCAGTTTTCTAGAAACCAAATAGCTGCACAGGCGAAGTCACTACTTGGACTGTAGAAAACATAGTTGACGAAATAAACTGCTCAAAAAAAGAAAGTCCGCAGTCATGTAACCCGTCTTACACCAAAACCTAATCGCAACTGTTTCTATGCCAATCTCCTTCTTAAAATAGAATTAGATGGAAATTGTGAAAAAACAAACATTTATAGGCATGTTGTATATACGTTACCATTATACAGTACTACAGACGAATCCAATTTCACGCATTCCTACACCTCAATGGCAGCCATAGCTGGGTCCCCGCCGGCTCCATATCACCTAAAATGTGAAATGATGCGGCCTTAGAGGGTATTTTAAACTGCATTCTATTTCCCGTGTTACACGTAGACAAAAGAATGATGTCAGTTTAGAACATAAAAGAATCTAACATCGATTTTTAGCGGCTTTAATCCACCCAACTGGGCAGTCACAACACCAGTTTGGTGCTGCGGGGACCCAGTAATGGCCGACCAAATCCTGACCATGAATTAGCTCGTTGGATTCGTCTATAGACACGTGGACCTGGCAGCCTTAATACATTATGATGTGTAATCGATCAGCAAGAGTATTAATTTATTTAAATAAAGCGCCTGTGGGTGAACTGTACGACGGCTAAAGTGTGCCTTTTGTGTTTTCGGCTACTCAATCACACTCGTGTATTGTATGACAACAAAAGGTACCTTTCGCTCGTGTAAGCGCTTTCACGCGACTTTCGTTTGATCACTTATTGACAGTAGTCTGCCCATTAAAGCGTTAATACGCTGTCAGGTCGGTTACCGATTTAATGGCGGAACCCTTTTGTCCCGAACAAAAGGTACCTTTCGATGAATAGCTTGTCGGAAAATCAAATCGGCTCAAAGAAACAATGCGTTACGTAATCTATTGCTTCTCCAACGTTCCATGAGCAGGACATTAAAAGAACATAAAAGGAACATTGACGAACATCAACGGATTTACTAAATAAAGTACCATCCGTTTCTTGTATGTAGGACCGAAGTGTAATGTAGGCCTAATAATCATGTATAAATATTGTTTCTTTGTTTCTACAATGTCTATAAAAGATGCTACTCGGGATATTAAAAACCTTGGTCGAGGTTTTGCCAAGTTTAAAAAATAACGGTTAGTTAATGAAAAAGAAGTGAAATTTAGCAACGTGACGAGGTTTATTTGCCCGAAATAGAGTTCTATTGAATCCGCTATTGTATTCTATTCATAAAAATTAATGCAGGCATCGCAGGAATCCCTGAAATACACATTTATTAATTGTCTCTACCGCCGGCGTTTCGCAGTTATTAACATTCAAAATGATCCGATACTCTTATAATTATTATAGACTTATACGTGATTTTTATATAATATTATGAGAACTACAAACTTTTAAATTGAAAATATATTTACCATCGAAAATATACCATACTTAATTGCATACATGGTGTCCCAGAAAAAATTACCGAGCGAATAAAATTGAATGTAAATCGAGAAATAGACATCGGAATCTAAAAATTTAAAATGTAACGAATAGCTTATTTTGTTGTGCATCACATACGAACATTTTATTTGATTCAGTTGACTGGTTGCCAAGAAATGCGAACAGAAATTACATAATGCGTGCATCAATTCAGTTCATTCCAAGTTTGATCAACAGGCGTTTTTTTTTTCATACTCGCCCACCGCTATATACCTAAAGTTTGCGTATTTCATTAAATTTAGTCCACATTATTTATTTCATGTGTTATGTCATTCATGCTTTCACCGAAGATGAATAACAGTTTGTCCGAGAAAACTTTGATTTCTGCAATTGGAAGCTTTCCAAATTAAATTCTTTATGTGGTGCAAATATGTTATATTAACTTTCCAAAGAACATTCATAATATTTGAGCCAAGAATAACAATGATCAAGTGCTTACAGCTTTACATGTGATTTTTGATACCATAGTGCAACATTAATGTTGAAGTTTTAAAAGATTTAAACTTTGCATTACAATTTCTTGGAAATATTCCAAAACATTAATGTGTATGAGAATTTTTTTAAGCCAGCTGAAATTCTTTATGCAATAATTGTTTATGCAACATTTATATCAACATTAACGAAAAAATATATTTACAAGTACCGAGCATCATCTTACATGCAAGGTTTTCAAATTTAAACAATACCTAATTAAATGTTTTGCAAGAAACAGATTGCTTAAAAAGAACGAAAAGGATTTCACAGAACAAAATATGAAGCCCATTGACAGTTAACCACTAGTGTGCATTGTGTTGAATGATCTTTCTTTCAAACTTGGAATGAAGTGAATTTACGCATGCGTTATGTAATCGCTCATTTCATTGCGATCAGTCAAACGATTCCAGTAAAATTTGCGTATAAGATGCTGAATAAGATTTTTGGATTCTAATGTCTATTCCTGGACTTACGTCCATATTCATTCGACCGGTAATTTGTTTCTGGGACACCCTGTATAATCGATAGCGAACCCAGAAGTGCCCAATTATTTTTGAAATTATTGTGATCGCGCCCAAATATCATGCCCCGCAAATATCTCATACACGATCTTATGGATTCATTTTGGGCTTATTACCAAAAGTCAAAAATCGTCAAAAATGGCAACATAAATCAACTAGACCAAACTGTGTGTGTAGGGATTTGACATGCGCTATGCAATTGCGAGTTACTGGTTTACAAAATAGCCTCACTTGAGCTACTATGCTTAAGCAAGCACGCATTAATACGGTGATCGAAATACCGAATGAATCCCTGCAGAGTTAGAACAAGACGGCGCGTGGCTTCTTTTGACGATGCAATGGAAGCCTACATAACATGTGTGCCTATAGAGGGCGCACCCTCCAAAGTTTTTTGTAAATTTTATGACATTTTGCATGATGCATTCTTACACCAAAATAAACAAAATTAGGTGTTGACCCATTAAAAAATAAAAACTTTTGTATTTCTGAATCATTATCAAAACAGTTGAAGGTTTATGTTTTATTATATTGCGTGTTCATAAATAGCAATAGAGTATTTTATATACCTCATATAAAGATTCCTGTCATCTGATTGGTTGAAAGTGCAGTCATTGAATTAACTATGCCCGCAAAATGAACTATGGACCGGTCCATGGAAATGAACTATGGACCGGTCACGTGCGTCACGATCAAACTGCGAGTTTTTCCCAGCGTAAATGATATTACGCACGCGTTAATGTTTTCACGCGCTATAATTACGCAGAAAGCGCAGATTGTAATCTGTGTGCCGTTCGCATTAAAAATATTAATTTCTCTTCCCAAAATCGATGCTTTTAACCAACCAAATCTTAAGATTTGGTATATAAAACAAATATTGACTGCTTTTTATTCGGGGCATGGTTAAAATTATAGGCCCGCGGTGATCTCAAAACCATGACTATGCCCCTCGGCTACGCCTCGGGGCATAGTCATGGTTTTGAGATCACCTTGGGCCTATAATTTTAACCATGCCCCTCATAGCAGTCAATATTTGTATAATATACTTAGCAAATCGACTGTCTGTCAACCTGCTGCATATAGGCCCTGTACATAAGGCGCAGAATCCCACATGACGATGAAGAAGTTAACAAAGTGAGTATTTGCTACTTTTTCTTAAATCAAAATACATTATAATGTCTATACGGATAAAATTCAATCACGTACGAACATTAATTCATTTACTCTACGAAATAAACACTGACAACTAAAGCAAAGCAACAAGTATAGATGACTTTGTATGGACCAAGTTTAAAAAAGCGTTAAAAGAAGTCTTTTGGTAGATGTTATTGACCTGTTAGGATCCTTTATTTATACAATCAACTGTTCAATCAGTTTTATCATGGGGTTAAAGGTACGTAGTGTGACCAGTGTTGCCAAAACTTGTTAGTGGCAAGACGCGGCGATTTGGCTCGCCAGATGGCCTTGAATGACTCTCAAGTAGCCCAGCACCCAATACCGGATATTTGGACCGTTGTGCCCAAAATTTGGCACGCATGTAGCCTAATTGTGCGCATCATTGACGTAACTGGGCCATACCGTGTACATTGGCATAATATGTGACCTATTTATGGGCGGCCATGAGGGCCAAAAGGGTCTCAAAATCACACACGGGTCTCAAAAGTACAATAAGGTCTCAAAAACACACAAAGGTCTCAGAAATAAATACACAATAAGGTCTCAAACTTATAGTAAGGTCTCAAAAACACATAAAGGGCTCAGAAATAAACACACAATAAGGTCTCAAAAGTATAATAAGGTCTCAAAAACAGAGAAAGGTCTCAGAAACAAACACACAACAAGGTCTCAATAGTACAATAAGGTCTCAAAAATAGAGAAAGGTCTCAAATACAGAGAAAGGTCTCAAAAACAGAGAAAGGTCTCAAAAACAGAAAAAGGTTTCAAAAACAGAGGAAGGTCTCAAAAACAGAGAAAGGTCTCAAAAACAGAGAAAGGTCTCAAAACAGAGAAAGGTCTCAAAAACAGAGAAAGGTCTCAAATACAGAGAAAGGTCTCAAAAACAGAGAAAGGTCTCAAAAACAGGGAAAGGTCTCAAAACAAATACAGAGAAAGGTCTCAAAACAGAGAAAGGTCTCAAAAACAGAGAAAGGTCTCAAAAACAGAGAAAGGTCTCAAATACAGAGAAAGGTCTCAAAAACGGAGAAAGGTCTCAAAAACAGGAAAGGTCTCAAAAACAGAGAAAGGTCTCAAAAACAGGGAAAGGTCTCAAAACAGAGAAAGGTCTCAAAAACAGAGAAAGATCTCAAAAACAGAAAAAGGTCTCAAAAACAGAGAAAGGTCTCAAATACAGAGAAAGGTCTCAAAAACAGAGAAAGGTCTCAAAAACAGGGAAAGGTCTCAAATACAGAGAAAGATCTCAAACACAGAATGGTCTCAAAAACAGAGAAAGGTCTCAAAAATAGAGAAAGGTCTCAGAGACATATACCTCAGAGACATAGACTGCACATAACGGTCGAGTTGACTTTGTAATACCTGATTTGAGACCTAGACGTGTTTTTGAGACATGAACGTGTTTTGACACCCTTTTGGCACACACGGCCGCCCATAGTATTCCTCGAGCGTTGACCCTTTTGACCCCGGCGGCCGCGCCGTGAGTGCCAAAAGGGTCTCAAAAGTACGTCTTGGTCTCAAAACCACATCTTGGTCTCAAAAACACGTCTAGGTCTCAAATCAGGTATTACAACCGACCGTATATATGCAGTACCACATACAGGACTGCAACATCCGCTTGCAGTCCCGCATGGGGGACTGCAATATTTTTGGTGTATTTCCGTATGGGGAACTGCAATATGTTTGGTGTATTTCCGCATGGGGAAATGCAATTTTGGTACATTTCGAATTGGATGTATTAATCAAAAGTTGAAGTCAAATGGCTACGTGCTTTGACATACAGTTAAAGGGCATTTCGTGATCCACAGCCTCATCCCCAAAAAAAAAAAAAAAAAGTTGAGATTTTTATACCATTGGGAACTTTTGGCTACATAATGTTTATGTACTAAATATTTCTTGCAGATTAATTCATTTATCAAAAATATCGTGACATGAAAAATTTGAATTTTGTTCTGGTACCGGTATACCAGATCGAAATTACAACAGTGGCCTATGGAGCAGTGTAATACACATAATCATGCATAACTCGCAAACGCAAAATCGGATTGAAATTGTGTGAATAAGCTTTTTTTTTTTTTATCTACTGAAAAATGTCATAAAAAAGGATGCTAGGATCACATGCTAAATTAAGTTACTAAGCTCGTTACAATATAGGCCCTATCGTACTTATTGGGTTAGATGGTTTGTTAATATCTACATCACATTTCGCCATACTGCATTTTAGAAACGCTTACTGTTAGAATAAGAACAATTTTAATTGTAATTATTGCACATTCTAGGGAAGCGTGGTTACCTTTTTAAAATAACCGAGTGAGAGGGTTTTCAAGAAAATATTTTTCCTGTCAAAACTGAAGCATCCTCTGTATAAAAGAAAATATGAATATTAACTGCAAATCATATATAACGATTCGTGATACCCAATTGTGGCACATTTGATGTCGTTTTATGAGGCAGAGAATTTTATTTCAATTTTATATACGCCAAAATATTTGTTTAATTGAGCGAGAATGGCCATAGAAAAAACGTTGAAAATTCCATGTATAAATTACATTAGACCCAACCAATGATTACTGTTTCGTTTTTATGGTAATCTAATCTTTTATTTCCTGAAATAAAATTAGGGTCTAATGTGGATTAATTGTGTAATTGATGAAAACATCGACGTGTATAAAAGAAGCTACAAGAAAAATGGTAGGCCACGCCACATTGATAATCTATGCTTTTAGTATACGGCGAGTTCGTAGCGCACGTGTGAATCAAAATCGATTATAACTATTGTGCGTGTATAGCCTCATTCCTATTTCTGTATATAAAACACGCAGTTATCAACAATTAAGCGCTATTAATACACATTAATGTTTTTAAACAAATAAAATTCCAAAATATGGTACGTTTTCTGTATTTGCTTGTCACGTGGTATGTTGAAGTAATGAAGTTGCGATTATATTTTAAATTTTCATCATGACACCATCAAGCCTTGATAGCCGAGCGGTCTAAGGCGCTGGTGTCGGACTGACGGGGTTTCGGACTGGGAGAGCTATACAAGGTTTGAGAAGTGTTCTTAGTCAATTTTGGGGTGCTGATTCAGAATCTTTGATTTGTAGGAATACATTCAGTACAAACAGAATTATTAGCTCTAAATCATAAGTGCTTTATATAGGCCTAAATGACAAGAAGTAATGCTCTTTAGCTGTAAGTTTAGAGGGCTTGTTACAGTTCCCTCAGGCCCGTAGTACGCAGGATTTTTGATTACGCAGGTGCGCAGGTGCTGATTTGGAGAAAGTGCACTTTTTTCAGGGGGGGGGGGGGTGATATTGTGAAAAGTGGAATTTCCACCTTTTTTGACCAAAAAAGCGTAAAAAACCTGATTTTTTTGCTTGCTATGCTCACAAAAATGTGATATTTTGGTACTTTGTGCATACTTGTGCAAATTTGGGGGGTGAAGGTGTGGTCACACCCCTCCCCACTCCCCCATGTACAGGCCTGAGTTCCCAAGGTCAAAAGAGCTAAAATTTTCACTTTCATGGCTGCTTTGTTATGATTCTTGTAATTCCTTGTTGATATTCCTTAAATCAATTAAAAAGTGACAGACAAACAACCCAACTTTTAATGTTAATTATGCATATTCAAAATAATACGGGCACTGCTAGTAAAATTTGATAATTTTAAACAACAAATTTATTAATAATTCTAAAATGTAACACATGCTTTAGGTTTTACAACTTTGTGTATTTTTGTTTGAATCATACATGTATACTGACCACATGTTGGAATACTTGTGTGTTTAGAAAAATAAAGTGACTATAAATAAGAATACAATTTAACATGTATCTATATTTGTGTTTGTTTTCATGGTGACTGGTGTAAGGGCTGATCAATATTAGACAAGTTAATTGTTGCAATTTGGCAAGGGGTGAAACAAGAAAAAAAAAATTTATAAGGAAAACAATTTTAAGCAAAATATGTCAATGTTTTTGAGCTGAAAACAATTCATAAATTGCCTCAAAATATTCTCTTTGTGATGCTTTTTATCTTTCACATTTACCCCTTGCACAAAGAAGACTTTTTTTCTGTGGTGTAAAACAGGCATTGATTTTTGCCAAAAACTGAGGGTTTCAGTGAAGTTTGTTTTAATGAGGGGAGGTGCAAGTTGTTTTGAAAATGTCCAAATTAGTGAATGCAATGCCTGCTGCTGAATTCCAATAAAACTCAATTTTGAATAAGATTCATCCTCCACAGTGATATACCAACATGGATATGGGGTGGACCCTGAGTGATCCCATGTTCCAAATACCTGGACAAAATTGATAAATCTTCTCAATAGACCCATTTCATACTAAATTTCTATTCAATTCATTTACACCTCTATAGGCGCCTGAACTTGTCAGGGGTGGTGCAATAAATTGTACCCCGGGGCCGGGGTGGTGAATTATAGGGGACGCAAAGATGTTTTGGAATGTCAAAGGGGAAGCATTTTTGGCAGGTCGAAAGGGCGGGTCAAGTAATTTTTGGCAGGTCGAAAGGGTGGGGGAGGGGGGAGCAAGCAATTTTTGGCACATACATTTTGGGCAACGTTTCTATATTACACCCTAAAAGGTGTAGGAAAACGTTAGGAACGTGTTCAAAATGCAAAATTTCTTTTCAATCGCATTATATGATAAGACTTTTTAAGTCCAACTTGTAATTTTGTAAGAAATTTGGACAAAAGTTTTGGCCAAATCTAACACAAATTGTCTAACACAAATTGTCTTAGTTTTTACAACTTACAACCGCAAGCAATTTGAGAAACATTTTGGCTGCAGTGATGCACAGTTGGTCTATTTTCCAAAAGAAATTAAGAAAATTTTGAAAACAAAATGACCCATCCATAGGCCTATATACCGAAATTCCCCATGCGGAAATACACCAAAAATATTGCAGTTCCCCATGCGGAACTGCACATTCCGACCTGCATCACCGCATGCAGAAATGCAAGTTGGGATATGTAGTTCCTCATGCGGAAGTGCGTGACGGAATGTGTATAGTTTCGCCTGCTGATGTGTGCAGTATAGTACCGGTACTGCATGCGGTACTGCACATTATAACGGTCGGTTGTAATACCTGGTTTGAGACCTTGACGTATTTTTGAGACCATAACGTGTTTTTGAGACCATAACGTGTTTTTGAGACCATAATGTGTTTTTGAGACCATAACGTGTTTTTGAGACCATAACGTGTTTTGAGACCATAACGTGTTTTTGAGACCATAACGTGTTTTTGAGACCATAACGTGTTTTTGAGACCATAACGTGTTTTTGAGACCATAACGTGTTTTTGAGACCATAACGTGTTTTTGAGACCATAACGTGTTTTTGAGACCATAACGTGTTTTTGAGACCATAACGTGTTTTTGAGACCATAACGTGTTTTTGAGACCATAACGTGTTTTTGAGACCATAACGTGTTTTTGAGACCTTAACGTGTTTTTGAGACCTTTTTCTGTTTTTGAGACCTTTCTCTGTTTTTGAGACCTTTCTCTGTTTTTGAGACCTTTCTCTGTTTTTGAGACCTTTCTCTGTTTTTGAGACCTTTCTCTGTATTTGAGACCTTTCTCTGTTTTTGAGACCTTTCTCTGTTTTTGAGACCTTTCTCTGTGTTTGAGACCTTTCTCTGTTTTTGAGACCTTTCTCTGTTTTTGAGACCTTTCTCTGTTTTTGATACCTTTCTCTGTATTTGAGACCTTTCTCTGTTTTTGAGACCTTTCTCTGTATTTGAGACCTTTCTCTGTATTTGAGACCTCTCTGTTTTTGAGACCTTTCTCTGTTTTTGAGACCTTTCTCTGTATTTGAGACCTTTCCCTGTTTCTGAGACCTTATTATACTATTGAGACATTGTTGTGTGTTTCTTTCTGAGACCTTTCTCTGTTTTTGAGACCGTATTGTGCTATTGAGACATCACTGTGTGTTTATGTCTGAGACCTTTGTGTGTTTTTGAGACCTTATTGTACTTTTGAGACCCTTGTGTAGTTTTGAGACCCTTTTGGCCCTCACGGCCGCCCATACCTATTCGCCTATTGCACGGTTCCGCCATATGCGGGGAGAGCCTCGAACTGGCATTGAACATTAATGGAAGTATTATGTAACTTTACGCAATGTTATATGACTGGTCCAATTCCCATTCATGCATGCTGTCAGATCGAGGCTCTCCTCACATATGGCGGAACCGTGCAATGTGTGAATTCCCACAAACACAGGAATATGCCAAAATGTGTAAAGCAAATACGGCTTGAAAATAACACAAAATGTGTATTGTCTCAAAGATATGGCATATATTTATATTTCTGATTAATATTCATGACTAATTGAGTTAATATTCACAGATTCGGAATGAGGCAAAAAATAACCTTTGATAGGCGTGTTTCATGAATTGATTTTTTGTCAATGATTTTTGCCAGTCTTCTTGAAAACAAGCTTTGGCGGTATTGCATCACTGATAAAAGTGCTGATATTGCTGCAAGCTTCTTCTGGGTAATCAGATTGGTGTGCAAGAGACCAGTCTGCAGATGCAAGAAAACCTTTTAAGAGGTTGTGCAATAATTATCTATCCCCTGGGGTAGGCAAATTTAAAAATGACCTGCCAAAAAACGCCTGTCTCCCCTCTCGGCTTACCAAAAACCTTTGCCCCACCCTATCTGCATGACAAAAATTGCTTGCCCCCCCCCCTTTCAGCTTGTCAAAAATCATCGCCCCTTGTGCACATGCCAAAATCTTGGGAACCCAATTTGCAAACATTCATTTAATGCAAACGTAACGAGCATACATACTAGTACGCCTGCAGGAAACTTTGCATATGAGAATGTTTTGTATTGTTTTCCGAAGCGTTTTATTTAAAAGGAACCCCATGAATGTGTGCAAAAATTGTTTACCCCATTTGACTAGCCAAATATCTCTTGCCCTCCCTTTCTACCAAAATTGCCTCCCCCCCCCCATTTGCCCTCCCAATTTTTTTGCCCACCCTAGAGGGACAGATAATTATTGCACAGACTTTAAATCTCAATAGTAGATCTGCCAACATGATCAGGGTTTTGTGGGATCGGACCATATGTATGTGTCTTGATTTCACCATATACGTATGTGTCTTGATTTCCTTACCACGAGTGGAATGTAGTTATACAAACACAAACAACGACCATCGTAGGTTACAAGAAGCTAACAGGTAGGTTTTGAATCCAAACTCGTTGTTTTTCTTTAAATTAAATTGATAACACACAAAATATACAACAATAACAACAACAACAAACACGTCGCATCATTCAACGAATTTGGCAAAGTGCGCTTAAACATGTAAAAATGGTTGTACAGGTCGAAGTCCATCAGTTTCTATACGACTGATTATATACGATTGATTGTTCAATTATTGATACTGATATGAAATTTGGAAAATGGCAAGTCCAGTAGTTTGATTCAACTCCAAATTTCATGTTACTACAACTGGATGACTGAGAACATTAATCAAATTGATGCTGATAGTTTGAGTATTAATTAATTAATTAATTAATTTTTGTTAATTGATTGTTTGATTGATTGATCGATTGTTTAATTGTTACCTTTATTAATAAGCCAAATCGACATTGGAAGTTTGCAATGCATTGTGGGACAGTTGTTGCAGTTTTGGGACACTTTGCCCTCTGACCTATTGAGAATATTCAGAAAAATTGGTTTTTGTGCGTACAAAATATAATCTAAAATGTTTTACAAGAATAAAAAGAGGTCAAAGTGTCCCAAAAAAACCCGGAAGTTACAATAGCGATTGGGCTTATTAGTCGATTTATTGCTTGATTGATCATTTGATCAATTATTCAACTTTCGGTGGCTCGATTGATTGATTGATACATTGATTGTTAGATCGATTTATCAAACGATTGTTTGATTGATGATTGGTTGTTGATTAATCAGTTGATTGATTGATTGATTAATTTAATTATCTTATATCCAGAAGCAATATGGCTCTAATTTCGCCTCAGCTAACGTCGAGTTACATCCATGTTCCTAATGAGCAGCCGTGTTTGGGTAAAACCGCTGGCCAGTTATTTAATGAAAGAGCCAACAATAACCCAGCTAAAGAGATGTATGTATTCTACGCTGATAAGGAAAGAAAAACCTACAAGCAAATGCAAGATGAGGTCAGTATAACCACGTATTTACAAAATAGCGTACAAAGTGTCCACCAATTTAAGTTTAGCGCTCATTTTGGGAACATTTTTTCAATTTCTCCGGGGTACATCCCCAAACACCCCGATTTTACACAACTGATTTTCAATTTCTAAGGGGCCCACCTATCATGGGCGGCTCGTGATTTTCGAATGCGACAACGCCGGATTTTGGCTTCGATTTCGGTTCTCTGTCGTGATTTTCCGCTCAATAATAAGATCCGAGACCACAAACCGGCTTCACTCTATCATGGTGTTAACTAACATTTCGTGTTCTTTGGTTCGATTATAAAATATACTACCCTTTGCGTATATGTACCATATCGAAACTTTAGCAAATAACATGTAGTTTAAAAAAAAATCCCAAAACATAAAAAACAAACCATATTTTCTCCGCTCGCATTATATCCCTCTTTATTTGATCATAGTCGTGCATTTTACTAAGTACTCATCCAAAGTTGTCCGGAAGGTAAAACAGAATAACTGAGTTAAACAAAATGCTAAAAACAACAACAAAAAACCGTTTTTCAAGATTTTATTTCATGACATGCAGAGCCGCCAGTTTGCCCGAGGTTTGCTGAAGTTGGGTTTGAAGAAAGGAGATACGCTGGGAATTTGGGGCGGCAACCATTACGAGTGGCTACTGGCATATCTGGCATCATTTCAAATCGGTGTTATTACGGTAGGTAGCGAGTGGGAGTGGGGTGAGTTTGTGGAGGTGGTGAGTGTGTATCTGTGTGGGTGTGGCGGGTGTATGTAAAGTAGATGTGTGGGTTTGGAAAATGGCCAGTCCAGTAGTTTGATTCAACTCCAAATTTCATGTTACTGCAACTGGATGACTGAGAACATTCATCAAATTGATGCTGATAGTTTGAGTATTAATTAATTAATTAATTTTTGTTAATTATTGATTGTTTGATTGATTGATCGATTGTTTAATTGTTACCTTTATTAATAAGCCAAATCGGCATTGGAAGTTTGCAATGCATTGTGGGACAGTTGTTGCAGTTTTGGGACACTTTGCCCTCTGACCTATTGAGAAAATTCAGAAAAATTGGTTTTTGTGCGTACAAAATATAATCTAAAATGTTTTACAAGAATAAAAAGAGGTCAAAGTGTCCCCCAAAACCGGAAGTTACAATAGCGATTGGGCTTATTAGTCGATTTATTGCTTGATTGATCATTTGATCAATTATTCAACTTTCGGTGGCTCGATTGATTGATTGATAAATTGATTGTTAGATCAATGGGTGTGTACCCCGCATGCGGAGGTGCGTGAGAGTGGGTGGACCTGGGAGCGCATGTTCTTTTTTCTGGGGTGCACGCTGTAAAGTAATTTTTTTTTACTTCGGTGGTCCGAGCTGTGCGCTAAGCGTAGACGAGCGTACACACAGAAGAGATAAACAATCACGCTGAATGGCTGATCAACGCCATTGGTCGTCGGCGCGGCGCGTAGTAGACGACCTTGTCACTTTTACGCGATCGGAATTCACCAGAGTACCCGGACCACGGAAGTAATAAAAAAAAAATCACATTAGGTGTGGTGAGTGCGTGGGTACTTACATTTTGTTCCTTTGATTGAAAACGTGTTTATGCTCGGTTGAAATTTTAATCACGCCTATTAATATTCCGTTTAAATATTTGTTTATTTTTATAGGTTCACATGAGGATGGACTTCCCGTTGAGCATTCAGCAAAACACAATAAAAAAGGTAATGCAGTCATTGTTATTGCATAATTGTCTTTTACCCTCATCATCATCATCATCATCATCATCATCATCATCATCATCATCATCATCATCATCATCATCATCATCATCACCACCACCACTACCACCACCACCACCACCACCAACAACAACAACAACAACAACAACACGTTGTTGATGTCAAAATCAATATTGTTGTTGTGTTTTTCGTCGTCTTCATCGTCGCCATATAATCGTGTTCTTTGACCTAATCTTTATACATAAACATTTCAGCTCGGAATCAAAGTAATCGTACTGATGCGATCACCTGCTGACCTGTGTGACAAAGCCTGTCAAGTCATTCCGGAGTTAGCTGTAAATTCTGCGGAGAACCTGAATTGTCAAGGGTATGATCAGTATAGTTTAGGATTCGTAGCCTTATTCACCAGCGAAGTGGTTACATAACACCGTGGTAACTGGATCACGCACCTTTTGGAATTGGCAATATATGCCATAGACCTTGTGTTGTGATCATTTCGATCGTGGTGCAGAACTCAAAAGCATGGTCCAGTTGACATAGTGATAATCGGATTACAATTATAATTGAATTGGGGATTATAAGTACTGCCAAAGAGGCACGAACTGGATGTCAACGACTGCACATACATATTCGCTCTAGAAGTGACGTAATCATGGTAATAAATCGGATAAATTGCGATATAGTCAAAATTGTATTAATCTATTGCTATGGTACATGTAGTTAATCCCATTTATTACGTCACTTCTACAGCGAATATATGCGGTCGTTGATATCTGTTTAATCTAAAACGCTACAGTATGTAAATGCGGTATTTATTTATTTATTTATTCATTTATTTATTTATTTATTTATTTATTTATTTATTTATTTATTTATTTATTTATTTATTTATTTATTTATTTTAAGTATCGGCCGCACATCCCTACCTTACCTACAATGAATGCTTAGACGATTATAACATTAAGACCCTCTATTATCTATTTTATTGTATTTTGTATTTTTGTTTGTTATACTTGTTCCAGCACACCAAGTTTGAGATACGTCATCAATGCAGGAAAGAAATGCAGGTGAGAAGGTTCCTCTCGCGCCCTCTATCTCTCTATCTCCGCCTAATAATAAAAGTGTTCCAATAGTGGGTACATGTCAGACAAAGTAGCGTGTAAAATAGAGCATCAAACGTTAGCTTATTTAAAACTTACAACTAATAATGAAACACAAGTTGGCTAGAATCAAATAAAACAAGTGAATTAAAATTTGTTTTGGTAATGTTGGCTATATTTTTTTCTTCTTAAAGCGGGGCATATTCCTTAGTAGATTTTATGGAATTAGGGAAAGCAGTAGACGAGAGTGACTTCCTCAAAGCCTGCGATTTGGTGGATTTTGATGATCCGTTGGCAGTATTTTTTACATCGGTAAGAGAATACTAACATGATGCAGTCATGTCTACAGTAGAATTCATCTCGACCTTTGCAGGACTTAAACCCCATTAAAAGCTGTTAAACCAAGATAAGACTCATTGAAGCAGCTCAACTGATTAAATCAGATCTTCTCTGGTTGTGCATAAGTGTCTGTTTTCAATGTGCGACATCGCAATAAAGCTGGTATTATAGCTTCAGTTGGGTAACCGATTATAAAGGAAACGAAAGGAAACAATGGTATGTGTACCTTTGTTCACGAAATGAGACAAAGACCTGCTTTTTGTTAACCAGCATTCTTCAAAATGAGCAACATAATGATTGTTGACTTAACACGGTTTGGAAATAATTTCTTCATATTTTTGGTGTTATCTGTCGTTTACATATCCTTCCTAAAACACAAAAGTGCGACCCTCTCCAAACATCTAAATTAGCTAAAAATTTAGGACATGTTACAAAACTATATTTTATAGAACCTATTTAGAATAGTTAAAATGTAGCTTGTACCGTTTTTTGTGGCATCCTTCAGAAGTGAGCGGTCCGATACCAATATTTTCGGTCAAATCTCCATTCAATTAACACGGGGAGTTGGCTAGCTATGCCTTGCCCTCACTCATATTTTACAAAAGTGCGACTATTTCTGAACATCTAACCTAGCTGTAATTTTAGGTCATGTTAGAGAAATATATTTGCTAGAAGTTTGGAGAATAGCTAAAATATTGGCTGGTTATTTTTCACACAGTGATGTTAACTAGGCAAGTGCCCATTCTTCCAACGTACATCATTTGTAGAGGTCACGCGTCAATGGTGAGAGCACTGTGTATGTGTATAGGAAAACGGACAGTAACTGCAGTATGAATACATTACTCTGAAAGTATCAACACTCAGAACGCCACTGTCCATCCTCTTTCGTTATGTATAGTCGCGCAAAATCGATACATATTAAAATCAACACAACTCAGAAATACACTGTTTTGCTTTGAAATTAATTTTCTCGGGACTAGACATGAGAGTAATGCCGGCGTACCCTTTCTGAATGGTGTATCGATAGAATAACAGGGAAATGGTCTTTTGAACACGCGTCAAATCGAACACGGAAGGCACAGGTAATGAAGCTTCCTATGTATGGTACTGACAGTCAGTTTTAACAAAATGAATAGTATATCCTCTTTGCAGGGTTCGACCGGATTTCCCAAAGGAGTAACTCACGGACACCGATTACTCAATTGCTTTCCCGATTTGTACGATTTGTATTGTATAGATGCTGAAGAAAACAAAACTCCATGGGTACGTAAAAGAATATATGTCTTGTTTACAAGATTTGTTTTTAGGTATGATTGAATAAATAAATAAATAAATAAAATACACGACTAATGCGTTGTTGGAGGATACGAAGCGCAGAGTACCCAAAACATACACACAAAATACAGTACAATACAAGCCAATTCGAATACACAAAAAAAGAAAAATCCAGACTGTGACATGAACGGGTGGTAACAGAATCATAAGCAGGATCAGGTTTCTTCACCTCAAGACAATCTGCGTGTTTCTACTGGGGAACGGTTGGCGGGTAATGCGGTTTAGTTTAGAGTGTATCGGTTAATGTGCTCAGTGGAAACAGATCGGTTCAGAGTGATGCGGTGTGGACACCCGGCAACCGTGATCCACCTCATAAGGTAGACCATGTGGTGTGACACCCGGTATTTCTGCCAGTGGAAACACAACGGTTAACGGTTGCTGGGTGTTGAACTTCTTTTATGTACAATTTATGTATCACATCGTGACCTTAAAAGCAGCTTGGAGGTCAGGAAAACAGTTTCAGCACTTCCGGTACACACAACATACCTTATTTTAAACATCAGTAGAAACGTGCTGTTGTTGCCTGAATCGGATTGTGGGTTACCAGGTAATACCGGGTAAAAATACAGAGTGCTCTGGTGTAAACACCCAGAATCAGAGTCCATATAGCGACATGCAAGAGTGTTTTGAACTTGACAGATTCAATGATGCCCAACCATTGGAGATAATTGATAAGTGGAATGAGATGAGTGGCTTTTGGCTTCAAGTAAACAAGACGAGCACATTTATTTCGTTTATTTTTGGAGACGTGCCATTACAGAAGTCAATGAACGGCCTAGATTGGCACAAGTCTACTGGTTAAAAGGAAGCGACCGTGGCGGATTCTGGTGTTGCGGATGTGCCAGTTGACTGATTGGCACAGGTTGGTATGGTGCCGATACATAGTTTAGGATCAAACACAATTCCCTGTCTAATCGAAGAGATCATTTGCAAGAACAAAATTCGTGTTCGTCGATTAATCTATTAATGAATTTGAAAAGAATCTTTCAGATTTGGCCAATATTGGTCATGATATTCCTTTTGCCAAATGCCAAAGGATGGACCTGCCGAAAAAGGAGTACAACTAGATGAATAAAAAACTAAATAAAACAAAGTGAATTGCTCGTTCGGGATGCACTGCGACTTAGTTGATGCAAACGTGTAGCACCAAAGTACTTTTATTTATAACATAAATTAATCATTTCAGATATCAAGATTTGCTTTGACAATGTCCTTTGGAGGCGTGACCGCACAAGATGGAGTATTCATACCAATAATATATACAGCAACTACTATAATTCCAGGACCTACCTTTGATGCCCAAATATTGGCAAGTGCTATTCACGATGAAAAGTAATTCATACTTAAAAATACTAATTTATCAATAAATTTCAGAAATCAAGCTAAGCTTTGATTATGTCATTTGGTGGCGGACGTGCACAGACCGGAGTGACACTGTCAGTAATGTATGCAGCGACTACAATAATTAGTCCGGGCAAATTTTCTGATTAGGAAATGGCCCAAATCTAGCAAAACATTATCTGATCGGGAAATGTCAATCCCACGTGTTATACATTGTGCATAAAGAAAATATCCAGGGATGTGAAACAATAATTTCGTAGTGAAGACTATGAATGATGACCTTTATTCCTTTATTAATTCCTTTGGACCATGAATCTTGTTTTGGATATTCATGTTATTTACATGTGAAATAAATATCCGAAACAAGATTCATGATTAAAGATAAAATCAGAAATTAAAGAAATATAGACTATCCGCAAACAGCAAAAGTCCCCGTGCTTTGTATGCTGACGGTGGATTCTCCCATATTCATGAGGGTCGATCGTTCAATCTTGCGTGTCTAATAATAACGATAGAGCGCTGTGTGTCTTCGCATTTACGTGAAATACAGGATATGCACGTAACAGTTTCGTCTTTCGCACTTCATGGAACGATCGGTCTTCATGGGTGATGCTGGGACTTAACCTGTTTGCGGATAGTCTGTATCACTTTAGTTTATGGATAAAATAAAGAGTCCGTCAAATAAAAACATCTAAGGTTGCCGAATTCAACGGACATGGAAAAATACCCATTTCTCGACCCCAAAAGGATGATACAACCATCTATTCAATTTCTTCAGAGTTACCTGTACAGTCATGCTGATTCACCACCTGAATGATATCTTGAGCCTTCCAAACTTCGATGAGTACGATTTTTCATCTCTTCAGTTATGTGAGTAGGGCCTAGCACCTATATATTAGTACCACACGTCGCCTATATTAGTACCCACACACACGTGTTTCCTTACTTACCCACCCACCCACCTACCTACCTACCTACCTACCTACCTACCTACCTACCTATCAACCTACCTACCTACCTACCTACCTATCTACCTACCTACCTACCTACCTACCTACCTACCTACTTATACCTATCTACCTGACATACCCACCCACTAACTACATATACCCCAAACAACAACCCCTACAACCACCCCACACAAATGCACACCCTCACCCGCATTTGATGACATAAGCATAATTTTTACATTTATGTAGATATGCCACGAGTTTTTTCTGCGAATTTCCGTCACAATAGCTTTCATGCGTACAATTGCAATACAACAACAGATTGCAACAAACAAAACCGAACTTTTGCACATACATGCTATTTATCAGTACCTCCGACAAAGGGAGGGGAGTGTAAGGGATGCGTTACAACCGGGCCCGTGGTCTTATGGAGCCGTAAAAAGGAAAGAAATGGACTCTTAAAAGTCTGGGCAAAGAAAAGATACCATAGCGGCCGTAAAAACAATGAAACGTGCCACGATATTTGTTTTCATTTGTTTTTTTACGGGCAATTAATGTTATGTAAATGCATATGTTTCTGATGCCACTTTTAAGATCGCCATTATAGCCAAAGAAACAAAATGTAAATGTTTTTTAAACGTTTTGACCATTAAAAACACGGTTTAGAACGTTTTAAAAACATTTTTTACGTATGTTTGCTGGGATGATACGCGCTACTGTCGCAAGTGAGACTTTATCTAAATCTTTAGCCAATCCCCTTTTAAACTAACGCAACTACCATTTCATCTACGTAATTGTTAACCATTTCAGGTTTTACTGGTGGAAGTATTATTCCCCGCTCATTACGTGATAGAGCGGCCAAGATCAGCAAGCACATACTGGTAAATAATATTAAAGCGTCATTAAACTGTTAATAATACTTTTAAAGTGCCATAATTGTTTTACTCAAGACGCGATATACTTTATTTCTATGGTGATTAATTTTAGAAGGTTGTTACTTGTTTTCTTTTCAGTTAGCGTATGGCGGAACCGAGGGTTTTATATTAAATCAAACTCCAAAAGACCCGATAGAACTTCTCAAAGGAGCAGCGTATCCCGCCATGGCTGGACAAGAGGTATAGCATGATATAAATATCATCATAAGTAATATCGTCATACGTACATGGTTGCGGAAGACATTCATTCTTCGTTCCAGGATGATATAATATTGCACTGTTCTCAACATACTTTGTGAAATATAAACATAAAATAAATGATAATAAACACTTCAACACGGGGGTTCCAGCTTAGAACAGAGAGGCATGAAGGTTGAGATCTATGATTTCATCCGCAAAATTAACAATAAATCTATTACATGTATAAACTATGCAGTTTGGCGAATTGGTAATGCTAAAAACGGTCTATATTATTTCGGGAAAAGGTTTTTTTTTGCGATACGAAGAATCGGGTCGTCCGCAACCCAAAAAAACGTCGATTTTTTCCCCCGTTAAGTTAAATTAAGTTAATTTAGTTATAAAGCACCCTGCTTTTGGTCTGATATCCGGTGACTGAATCAACTATTCACCCACAGATTTATTTGTCAACCTCAAAACCAATCAATTATAATCAATGTCCTTTTGGAGATCTTGAGCCTATTTTAGTGACCATTATCTTAATTGCATAATGATGACAATGATATTGACCTATCTATTCATAGTGGTGATTGAATGTTTATTGTATGCCTATTGCCCGGGGGCAACTCATATATGAAAGTTGCAAAGGTGAATATCCCTTTTTGGGGATCCTAATTGAAAAGTATTAAACTTTTTTACTGCATGTTGTCTATGTGAGGTCTTTTTTTCGTTGATGTTGTAATGTGTCGTCCTACAGGGGAGATGATATTTAATGTAGTCCTGCTGTGCATAATAAATATACAATACAATACAATACAACACAATACAATACAATAAAAAACAATACAATAATATCCTCTTAACACCAATGGTTAAAACGCACACATTATTTTACCATTATTGAATCATTTTTATATTACTATTTTATCGTTATTTCATACTGAACCAGATGAAGATAATAGGACCGGATGAGCAAATTCTACCTATTAATACACCAGGAGAAATCTGCTTTAAAAGTCGGTCTTTATTTATGTGTTATTGGGGAGAAGACGAAAAAACAAAGGCAGCCAAGAGGTCGACTGGTTGGTATCACACAGGGTAAGGAATGCGGCAGCAAAATATAGGCCCGATTATCGTAATCAGAAAAAATGAGAAATTCTAGATTTTATAGCTAGACAGAAGTACTCATTCTGTAGCTTTTTGTTTTCGTGTGTCGACAACGGGCGCTACTCCTTAATGCTCCATTGTTGTTATTTCCAAAAAGGTGGCACCCTTTTGTTAAAAACGTATTAAGTATCACTTCATGAGTAGCTTGTTAGCAAATCGAGTCGGCACATGGTTGCGCCTTTCATGTACATGAAATTACGCGTAGATCTCCTGCTTAGCGTTTATTTTCTTCTTTCTCTTTTTATTTTATTGTTGATATCAAAAATTTTAAAAGCTTACCGTTGATGTAAAAGTAAGGCCGTGTAGGGGGAAACTTTAAAATGTTTTGTAAACCCATGTCTTATAAACCAAAAATATCCCAAATCCGTTGATGATGTTGCCAAAATGTTTTCCTTAACAGGGATCTCGGAACTCTGGACGAAAATGGATATACTCGAATTGTCGGAAGAAAAGCGGTAAGGTTTCGATTATAGATTACGAATGAACAGAATAAATTGATCAAGGAAGTGGTTATTTTAATTATTTTCAAAGCTGAACTTTTAGAATAACATTTACATTGTGACATATTTTCCAGTATAACTATGGGTCGTCTTTTTAAAATAAATGTAATTTTCTGTAGTTTCCGTAACTAATTGCAGATGCACTTAATCAGATTACATGATAAGTTAATATATAAAAAGGTAAATTACTTTATAAACAAAAATATAATTTCGGGTCCACAGGAGCGAATCATAAAGGAAGGTATCAACATAGCTCCCGGAGATTTGGAGAAAGTTTTAGATCAACATCCTGCAGTCAACAATGTTATGGTAATTATACTCTCCGTTTAAACAAATATCGTATGGATTGGTATAATCATATCTATTTTTTAATATTGAGGGTTTCTGCTTATGTTTCGGTGGTGAAATCGTAGTTTCCACTTAGCAATAAGGCTCTTTACCCACATTTTCTCTCTCCACCCAATGATGTTTAAGTTTAAAATGAATAAACGTCATATTAGCGTTTTAAATGTAGAAAGACTTCTTTAGCGGTAGAAGTGCACAAAAAAAAAAAAAAAAATCATGGGTATTCACAAAATTCGCTACTGGTTGCTATGCAAATCATGCTATGAACATTGCTTCATGCCATAAACATGGCAAGACATTCGGATTCTTTTGTTTTGTATATGGCATGAAAATATCCTCTATCAAGGATTCAAGGGTGGTTAATTTTGAATTTATGGGCATGATAATTTGACATTGACCGCGATTCATGCCCATGAGTTACCCATGAACATGCCCTGAACCTGTCAAGGCTCTGACTAAATGCATGACAAAAAAAAGCATTCAAGGGCATGAATATTCATGTGTGAGCATGAACAACCCATCAAAAATTCCCAAATTCCCGAAAATTCATGCCCGTTGCTAGCGAAGACAGGGCATGTTCTTGGCATGTTCATGGCAAGATCTTGGCATGTTAATGGGCATGACTAATGCCTAAATTTTTGCCTGGGTGGCGAACTCCAGAAACTGAGACTGTTTTAATATTAAAGTATTTGATATTAGTCTCACTTTATTAACCTGGCTTGCGCATCTTGTATTTATGAGCGCAGTGTTTTTTCATAGATGCGATTCAAACAAACAAACAAACAAACAAACAAACATACAAACAAACAAACAAACAAACAAACAAACAAACAAACAAACAAAAGGAATCACTGGCCCAAACACCAAGAAAAATGAAATGGCCATTTCGGCACATGAGCCTCGCTCCGGGCTTCTGGCAGGACCTTTAGCCATTCATATGTGTCTTAGCTGATTGCTTTGAAGGTGCCTCTTTTTACACATATTAGCATTACTCGTCGATACTCGATAGAGCGGCAAATAAATAACTTAAATATTCTTGATATCCTTTAACATGTTTCCATAGTTAGCCATGGATATATTCTGTAGAACTGACCCGTAGAAAAGTCCGCTTTATTGGCCGATCTATCGAGTATCGACGAGTAATGTTTCAACCGTCAACCTGATATGCTATAGGCGAGGTGCTGACCTTTTACAAAGATACCAATTTTGGGCGCAAAATGCGAGTTTCAACCGTCAGCCTGATGTGCTATACATAGGCGAGGCGCTGACCTTTTACAAAGATACCAATTTTGGGCGCAAAATGCGAGCCTGGTTCAAATCTTTACCTACATTTCTATCGTGCATATGATGTTCAATACGCCGTAGAAGTGACGTCATAATCGGATTAACTACCATAGCAATAAATGAATGCAATTTTTGAATAGACCGCCCTGCACTACAAGCAGATTGCACTAATCACCTGTGTATGTCAGCAAACATAGATTGAGTACAATACCGCTCTCTTCAAAGATACTTATCTTACAGGTGCGAGAGATCAGCATTTCTTTGACATCTATGGTTCAATGCATCGGTACCGCGTGAACGTTGTAGTGCAGGGCGGTAAAGTCAAAATTGTATTCATCTATTGCTATGGTAGTTAATCCGATTAACTACGTCACTTCTACGGCGTATAGTAAGCCTCTTAGGGCCGGTTTCTCGAAGCATGGCTAGTGGTCAGGCTTCCTAAGCCATCAGGCTTAAGCCCAATTAGTCCTATTATACCAGTGCGTACAATTTCACATCATATATACATCTCCTAGAAAGATATATCAAAAAATTGATCCACATTGGTAGGGCTAGCCTACTTGCTTAGGAAGCCTGATCACTAGGCTTCGAGAAATCGGACCTTACGATTTACTTACAGAGACAATGCGCACAATACATTACTGAGTTCTAACAATTTAAATTGCGGCATGTTGATCCAGGTTGTTGGTGTTCCCGATGATCGCACATCTGAAGAGGTTTGCGCTTGTGTAAGGTAATTATCGTATAAATCATTTATTAGTTTCCATTTTTGTTCATGACATAAATGTAAAAATAGTTCCCGAGACCTTAAAAGTCTTACGTCAAACTTGTGTGCTTTTGCAAAGCTTGTCTTGAAAAGTCGCCATAAATTCAACTGGAAATAAGAAAATAAGTACTTCCCGACCCACTGACCACATTTTTGTCATGTAAGACCAACACGACAGTTTGGACCAACACAAAAATTTTAAATACGATATTGAAACGATAATTAATGATCATCATTCATGTCATTGTAGTATCATTCATTTTAGAAATATCCTTTCCATTCAAACAGTTCTCTTAGATTCTCATTTCCTATTGTTTCTTCAGACTCCATACTTCTGCCAAGGTCACTGCAGATGAATTGAAGGAGTTTTGCAGAGGAAAGGTTTGTCAAAGATTAAATATGTTTATTCAAGAAAATATTTAAGTATAACTTTTGAAGATAAATAACCAGAGAAATATTTGCGATACAATTACTAACATGCTCACCTACCAGGACATAGTTCTTTGACCCCAATATTTTTGCACATTCAGCTAAATCCATTGGATGACTTTTGACTGTTTTAGGTAAAGAATCTCATACTCCTCAACTTGAGCTACGTTTTGAAGTATGCTTTTTGAATGGGGTTAATAAATGGTGCTACTGGAGACCATTTTGGCTCACAGTAGAAGTTAACGTGGAATTTAATCATGTTGATAATGGCTCGTGGTAGAGCCGTTATTGTTCTGGATTAACCACTAGTTGCTATTTGAGTTGCTATTATTTTATTCTCATAAACAATACTTTCAGGTATCTGATTTTCTTGTTCCAAAGTACATTCTCTTCATGGAAGACGCATTTCCAACAACTGAGACGGGAAAAGTAAGTTCACCATTCAATCCTGGCCTATCATGCCTATAGGCCTAATGCCTGTATCATAGTTACTAGTAAGGGGAAATATTATTAACACAAATGGGCAAAGCTAAAAGGCCTAAAAACATAAAATATCACGGCGGTCAGCATTACAACACGCGATTTCGCAAACTGATGTTTTTTTACGTCATGATCACACACACAAGTTTATATCATGCTTTACGTTTGGAACAAAATATATTCTATAACTAGTGTAATCACTAATTTTCAACAACATGTGGTGTGTTTTTTACCCAAACAAAATTAGTTTACCAATAATTGGTCTTTTAATTAAATAATATATAACAGGTAATTTTGCAGCAGTCAATGAGGAAATGTGGAAACTTAGATTGACGTATTTTTTTGTGCTTCTTAACCGCATTTCACAAACTCTCTATTGTGTTTTATTTTACGCCAACGCTAACCTCTACGCGAAGGCTACTTTTAAAAATTTTAGAATCTCTCTACGTTTCAATTTATTAATACCGTAAAATGTAGAAGTAAGCATTGGCGTGTATAGAAAAGTGGAACCTCTCAACAACTTCGGAAGTTCCGTACTACACGTTCAGCAATCATCTGAACTTTAACGCTTTTACATGTATGCCAGAGCTTTAAACTATGATCAATGGAAACAAGAATGTGCTGGTGCGTGCATGCAATACTTTGTTAGATGTAGCCATACCGATGATTACTTTCTGTCCTTTTTCTTTCAGTTTTCTAGAAACCAAATTGCTGCACAGGCGAAGTCACTACTCGGACTGTAGGAAAAAATGGCTGACGAAATATGAAATTGAGCGTTGCGGTATAAACTCCCGAAATCCTTTGCAAAAGAAACTCAAAGTACGTCATCATATCGTCAATGCGCTCTCTCAATCTGAGTCGCGCCTGCGAATTGTGATGTTTTCGTTGAAGATGACGTATATAGTTCCGGTTTCTCTGCAAATGATTTTGGTAATTACCAAAATGGTCAATATATACATTATGCAGTTATGTCTACAGCAGAATTCACCACGACCTTTGGAGGACTTAAACCCCATTAAACCAAGATAAAACCCATTGAAAACAGCTCAACTATGTTAAAACCACAAACACATGTTTCTGATTTACCTGTGCGATATTGCAATTGGTTGTGATTATAATTTCAGTCGGATGCACCATTACAAAGCAAACAGTGGATGGACGTACAGTAACAATACTGTGTGAGGCCTTTGTTTCCCAAATGAGAACAATAGTCTGCATATTGTTACCCAGCATTGTTGTGGTGTGTTGATTGTACAACTCATTGTCAAACTTGTCAAAGTAATTGTGATTGTATCACACAGGTAAATGAGAAATATATGGTTGTGGACACGGTTTGGAAATAAGCTCTTCATTTTTCAACTCCATATCGGGCAGTCAGATCTACATTTTTGGGATGGCTCGACAACAAACTTCCCAGTATCGCGTGTAAATCAAATAAAGATGACCATTTACAGCATGAAGTCAAGTTTATTGACAGCTTCTATGGCGGAAATTGACCAAGCCGATCCATCGATGGCGTCCTTAAAAGTTGGAGGTATTGCGAGTCACCTGTTGAGCAAAATTGCCATTGAAATAACACGGCCTTTCATGAAATTTTGAAAGACGTTGTTCAGAAAAATAGCTCGACACTAGTTTTCTCATCACATTTTTTATTTCAAATTTTAGTATAGTAATATAATTCACATGTGAGCCTCTATGGCTAATATTGGATGAATGGTTTTCTCACTAGCTCATTAACTAGCCCATCGCTTATACCTACAGTACAGTGCGTGAGAGAGAGGTCAACCGTGAATTAGAGCACTGTGTGTGGGAAAACGGACATTAAGTGCATAATGAATACTTGAAACAGATTCGTCGAGATCTTCATGCACAAGTTATATAGGTTTCTCTTAACAGAAGTAATAAGCACCAATTGCCGTAATTAGCACCTGTTGTGGTTTTAATAATTGGTATAAATGATGGTAATATTTATTATCAGCCACACATGTGACCTGCTCTCACGAAATGAGCGTAAAGTCGGAAGTTGCAAGTTATGAGACGTTTTAACTGTTGAGTTAGGCCCCCATGTCACATGGAGGAAAATGGTAAATCACACATATTTAGCAGCACTTCTCCTCATTTATCATAATTTTGCAGAATTCAGCAGCCTGTTTCAACAGATTTTGTCGTTATTTTAGTAAATCTGGCTATTTTTGTGTGATCTCCCATTTTCCCCATGTGTCATGGGGCCTGTTCCAGATCATGATTTTACATTTGAAATCACTAGGTGGGTGGTTGGGGTTGTGGGGCGGAGTAAAAATTCGAAGCGTTCGAAACCGCCCATATTTTCAACCTTTGCAATCTCAAGGCAGCCAATGTGTATGATATAGCTCAATTTGGGCTCCAACTTGAATCTTTTGCATAGGGTTCAATGTAAAATTAAAAGTGCTTTTTTTCCTCTGGCGTCAAAAAATAAAATGAAATTGATTCCGGACTTAATATAAGTTTCACAACAAGACCACGCATATTACTTTCGCACTTCCAAAAGTCAGCAAACTTTCCTGCTATAACCTGTGTTTAAAAAAAATTCTTTTCACAGTCACATCCATATATCGATCGTATCCCAGCAAACACAAAATGTTCTTAAAACGTTTATTCAAAGCGTTTTAATAATATTTAAATACCATAAATACGTGTTTGAAATGATATTGTAATATATTTTGGGCAAACATGTTTACAAACTGTTTTGTCAATAGTTGAATAACATTCTGTTAGAATGTGTTGCATCACGTTTTCAAAAAATGTTTTATGAATGTTTATTAAAACGTTTTTATACCCTTTATATAACACAAAATTTAAACCTTTTCTGAAAAACGTTGTGTTTTTGTTGGGACAGTATTTGAAATATGAAACACTGAAACCAACCCCCCATTTGAGAGGTCTTGCTCACCCACTGCCACTAAATGCGGTGTGCGATGTTTTGTGGTATATTGTAACTAGTCACCAAACTGTAGACCTATATCTTGCATCAAAACTGTCAAATTTGGCAGACTGTTCCCCCTGAAAAAGTCCTGGCTACGCTACTGCTCCATTGCTCCATACAGAGAACAGTAATTTTAATTTGAGTAGAAGTAAACAAAAGCGTGGTCTACATTAGTAATTAATTTGACATCATAGAATTAACTTTAACAATATGAAATTGCTTAGCAAAAAGTTGTGGTTTAGTTCGAACTTTGCGCACTTGCTTGCGATCATAATCGAGAATTCGGGATCATAATGGACTTTAGGGGAATTCCGTGTTTACATTTCAGCCTGTTTTAGCTGGACTACAGACTACATTTTTGGAAACTGTACAGCTGAATATTTTTTGTTATGTCCCACAGCACATTTTCCGCCCAAATTGTCAAGTTTTCATTAACAAAAAGAGAAAATCTCAGCATGAAGATGAAGCAAATGCGTGCGGGAGACAAACTTTGTTTTTGGCCCGATTCTATCAATTTTATCTTGGGATTAAAGGTAGTTTGCCGATGCGCGACAGTGAAGGGTTTGTTTTATACGTTAATCTGTGTTTTCTAAAGATAATAATACGTTTGTTTTCATTCACTTCGGGTAGAACGCAAATCATTTGAGTTAATAGTGATAAAGAACAACAACCTAAAGTGCCGAGAAGACTACAGGTAAGTTCTGCATTTTGCCTGGGAAGGACACTTTTTTTCGATAATCATGGCGACACAAATGTACACCAGAAACCATTAATTCATTACAATTTAACATGTATACGTTTTATAACGTAACACTCAGGGCGAAGTGCACAATACGGGCGTAGATAGAGTAAGTAGAGAGCTTGCGATTTCACAACGTCGTGATCGTATGCCCGTGGAACTGTTAAAAGTCGCTTTCCTGTATCGAAGCGAGGTCGCGTATTTAGCCAGTTTTGAAGATTTTGCACGTTCCAAATTAACGTGTAGACTGCGTTGAAAATGCACAAATTGTGCCCATTTAAAAATATATTAATGAGAGTCAATGATAATGAACATACGAAGGAAAGTCTAACTGTTAATATGATCCTTCTGGTTGGTAAGAAATCATTAAAATGAAGCAACATTGAGCAAATTTGACTTCATGTATATAAGCGCATAATTCATACGTACAGATTGTCCACTGAAATGCGTGTGAGATAGGTCGCATAAAAATTAGATTGCGATTTGCCTTTCTCACTAGCTGGTGAAATTTTCACCATGAACAGGTCTCAGTTTGAAAGTAAAGTCATGGTATTTGGATGCAGTGGTCCTTAATCTACCAATATATTTGTTTGTTTTCTTGGCAACCATAATATTGGGAAGCACTGAAATACAGTTAATTCTAAGCAGCATTGGTTTTAGTCAAAATCAAAAGCATGCTGTATTGAAGTAGACTTAAGATCCGGTGACCCAGGTGGTGTGCGGCATGGTTTGCAGGAATAACTCGGATGGCACGTTATTTTGTCCAATAAAAGAGAAGACTGATATATTCTTGATCCAAAAAGCTGCTATGTCGATCAAGGAACCATCGACAAACATGGTTTCTTGTTTAAGAAACCAGGGATGGTCTCATATAATATGGTCTCTAATAGTATCTAAGACTACTACAATTCTTAAACAAATATGTGATGCGATCACGCAAAATCAGTCGGAACTCGGAAATATTAAATTTTCAGTTTCTTATAGGATAGAAAGAGGCATTTGCAAAGCTGCAATTTGCAGAAAACCCTATTGAAATTGAACAACCATTTCCAAAGATATGAGCAATTAGAGAGTTTCCAAAACAACAGGAAACAAAAAGAAATATATCCGTTGTTTGGCTATATCTCACAATCAATATTTCCGAGTTCCGACTGATTTTGCTTGATCGCTTCACATATAATAATCTTGGTAATCTAATTGGCTTATCTCAAGTTATCAGTAAAAGCAAAGTTATCTCCATGAGTTATCAGCATTGGTATGTGCGAAGGTCAAATTCTAGAAATAGATACTTGGCCCTATGCAAAAGAAACGATTCCAACAGTGGCAAAAAAAAATTCAAAAAATACCACGCTACATTAGCAAAAAAACAAAACCTCCCCTCCCGGCCAAACTTTCCCCACTATCACCAACAAATCCCCACAAAAACGAAAAACATTCTTTCCCACCTAACTGTGTATACAATATGAAATTAATAATTATAATAACACTTGGGGAATACCTAGTGCAAATTTAAAAAAAGAAAAGAAATAAAATGCCCCGACCTCAAGTACCAGCCCCTCTGGAACTCAAGTGGTGCGTCCCTTATCTTCTTTTACTGACCTTTTTTAGGATGTCCTGATTGTCCCATGGGCTCTCGAAAAGATTGAGATCTCGACTCCTTGAAAGCAACTAGACTCTCTATGCACGCTCGATCCAGGTAGTTGTTGGTGATGGTTGCTGTTTGTGGTGTGGTTTGTAGCAGCAATGGTAGCTACACAAAATAGTGTAGTAAACAAAACAAAAAAATAAAACTGATATTGATAAAAATAAATGAAGGTTGAAACGAAAACACACTTAATGTTGCTGTAATATTTGTGTTATGTTTTTATTCCGCTTGTTGGAATCTGTTCTCTTTTTTCCTGTTTATATTGGCTAGTTTATCATTCTAAAAATTCAACCTTCGCCCATTCTAATTCTTTGCTTGTAGAGGTCACAGTGAAACCAAAGAGGTGTCAAACTGTACAGAATAATTAATTGCATTAATACATAATTATATCAATTTGCCAAATTATTATTTAGTGTTTTAATGATATAAGCTCAAGTGTATAAGATATAGCCTATTTTTGTGCGCGATATATCTTACACCATATTGGGTACATCGTGTTGAACCATCAAACTGAAAACGTGTAACTCGAACGAATTGTCAATTTAATGACTAATTGATTGATTGATTGATTGATTGATTGATTGATTGACTGACTGACTGACTGACTGACTGACTGACTGACTGACTGACTGACTGACTGACTAACTGATTGATTGTTTGATCGATTGATTGATTGATTGATTGATTGATTGATTGATTGGTTGTTGATTGATTATTGATTGATTGAATGAATTACTTTTTATCCAGAAGCAACATGGCTCAAACTTCGCAGAAGCTTATATCGAGTTATCTCCATGTTCCGCATAAGCGCCCCTGTTCGGGCAAAACCACTGGCCAGTTATTTAATGAAAGAGCCAACAATAACCCAGATAAAGAGATGTATGTATTCTACGCTGATAAGGAAAGGAAAACCTACAAGCAAATGCAAGATGAGGTAAATATAACCCCAGTCCTGTAGTTATAAGCTGAGATTTGACACTGTAACTCGCGTACCGTATATCCAAAATTACCCCGTTATATTCCAAATGAACTCCGAAAAAGATCCTTTAAAGAGCATTGAATCTCCACCATAGTCTGACATGCACAGTAGCGTCGAGAATACGCACTGGCGTTGATGCAGTAGTTTCAAACTTCATTGGCAAAGGATTTCTGGATATACCGAAATGGCCAATTCTCCATTTTGATGGCTTAGAGCCAGAACCACCTATGTCCATTTGTTTTCTCAATTGCATGTTACTCATTTCGGGGTGGTGAATTATGCCCTCCATAATAAATGCAAGTGACTTTGGGGTATATGCATGGTCACTTGAACAGTTAGTTAGATGCAAATGACCATGCATATACCCCCAAAGTCACTTACATTTTCTTATGGTGGGCAGAATTAACTGTCCATTACATTTGTTACCGAAATGAGTAACATGTAATTGAGAAAACAAATGGACATAGGAGGTTCTGACTCTAAGCCCTAGATTTGTCCATTGCTCATATTTAGTGCATTTTGATTTTGACCTCTAAATACGTCACACATATATACAAATACCGAACGAGAAATGTGTACCCATACGAGAATAGAGAATGTTTAGCCAATGTGAACGGAATCTGAAAATCTGAATCTGAGAACTAACGTCTAAACTATATGGTACTTCACAATAGGCTTATCCTGGGGGGGGGGGGGGGGGGTTCTCAGTACAAATGACCATACGGGGACGTGCCGCAAATATGGGTAGCATTTTCAGCCTCTTGGTATATCAATGACACCTTTTTCAAAGCCTATTTTGGTATATGAATGGGTCCTTTTTTCAAAATTTTCTCAATTTTTTCGGAAAATAGCCCAATTTTTCGTTAATTTAGCAAAAATTTTCACAATTTTCACAAAATTTGGGGAAAATTTGTAAAAACTAGGACAATTTGGGTTAAATTCGGCCGAAAATTTTGACTTTTGGTATATCAATGGGTCCAAATTTCTTGAAAAATTGGTATATTATTTATGGGTCCACTTTCAAATTCTCAGCGGCACGTCCCTACCAAAACCAAACTTGAGTGGGAGGCTTATACAGGGTGCCCCTGAAAGAACTGTATCGCTGGAAACTGAATTGTTTGGGTATTTTAACGCATACACTAAACATAGCTAAATAACTGATGTGGTTGAGGAATTTTGCCAATTGACAGCTCCGTTTTTTAAATAAAAGAATTTTACGAAACTACCTCCCCGTTCCGCGGAGTCAAATATCTATCAATGACAATACACGCCCCATGCGCCGCTGGGCATTGATTAGCGCTCCGAATACAGATATTTGAATCCGTGGAAAGGTTTAAAAATGAGGGAGTTTCGTAAAATTCTTTTATTTCACGAACGGTGTGGTCAATTGTCAAAATTCAAAAAGTATATGATAGCTAATTTATTCCTCGACCACACCAATTATTTAGTCACGTGTAGTTGTGGTGTTTGAATACCAAAACGATTAAGTTTCCGACGATACAGTTCTTTCAGGGACACCCTGTATGACAGTTATGGAAAGAAACGCACACTATTTTTTGTGGGACCTGAGAGCACATCGGACACACCAAATTGCTTTATGGATACGAGGAATGTCTTTCTGATAATAAATAATTTTGAATTTTTGAAATTTGCAATATAATACATGTACAAGATTTATGGCAAAATATTAAAACTTTGATATTTTTGACATTTAACAGTCCTGTCTTTTTGTATTTTGTATTATATCGCAAATTAGAAGAAAAAAAATCAAAATTATTTGATATCAGAAAGACATTCCTCGTATTCAGAATGCAATTTGGTGTGTTTGATGTGCTCTCAGATCCCAAAAAAATATTGTGCGTTTCTTTCCAAAATACAAAATGTATTTCATTACATGCAGAGCCAGCAGTTCGCCCGAGGTTTGCTGAAGTTGGGTTTGAAGAAGGGCGACACTCTAGGAATCTGGGGTGGCAACCATTATGAGTGGCTATTGGCATACCTGGCATCATTTCAAATCGGTGTCATCACGGTAGGCGTATTTAACATATTTAATCCGTTATTGGTTTTCTGGTTGTGTGTTTGGTGTGGATGTATGGGGTGTAGGGGGAGTGTGAGGGTACATAGTGGTGTAGGGTGTACGCATATTAATCTGTGTGGGATCAGAGAGGTGAGGGTGTTGCGGTTGTTGTGCTTATTTTGCTAAACCTAAAACGACTTTATGCATGGAAAAAGCAACAGCTTATTGTGTGCAATTGCCTTTCATCCAACTCAAAAGTCCAAAGTGGACTTACCTTTAAAACTTAACCTGTCTTAGGTAGAACTCAAAAGATGCTCATATTTTCCCTGCCCGTTTTTGCTAATTTGAAGGTGTTTGCAGTGACATGGCCAGGAATTTTTAGGAGGGGGGGGGGGGTCAAGGCGTCTTTCAAGCGGGGTAACATTTGACGAAAGTTGGCATCTTTTTTATCATTATAGATTCACATGAGGATGGACTTCCCGTTGAACGTTCAGCCAAAAATAATACAAAAGGTTTGTATTATTATCTTCAAGCGTGTAAAAATATATTATATCCCTAAATTATCCTTTTGCACTAACAAAAAATACGTATAAACCTGGGCAGCCCTCGTAAAGTACACGTGAAGCTACATACGGACACACGCATTAACGATTTATATGGGCGGCCGTGAGGGCCAAAAGGGTCTCAAAACTACACAAGGGTCAGAAATAAACACACAACAAGGTTTCAAATGTATAATAAGGTCTCAAAAACACAGAAAGCTCTCAGAAACAAACACATGCGGAAGTGCGTGACGGAATGTGTAGTTTCGCATGCGAAACTGCAAGCTGATGTGTGCAGTACTGCATGCGGTACTGCACATATAACGGTCGGTTGTAATACCTGGTTTGAGACCTTGACGTATTTTTGAGACCATAAAGTGTTTTGAGACCATAACGTGTTTTGAGACCATAACGTGTTTTTGAGACCATAACGTGTTTTTGAGACCATAACGTGTTTTTGAGACCATAGCGTGTTTTTGAGACCATAACGTGTTTTTGATACCATAACGTGTTTTTGAGACCTTTCTCTGTTTTTGAGACCTTTTCTGTGTTTGAGACCTTTCTATGTTTGAGACCTTTTCTGTTTTTGAGACCTTTCTCTGTTTTTTTTCTCTGTATTTGAGACCTTTCTCTGTATTTGAGACCTTATTATACTATTGAGACCTTGTTGTGTGTTTATTTCTGAGACCTTATTGTACTTTTGAGACCCTTGTGTGGTTTTGAGACCTTTTTTGGCCTTCACGGCCGCCCATTTGCTATTGAGACATTACTGTGTGTTTGTTTCTGAGAGCTTTCTGTGTTTTTGAGACCTTATTATACTTTTGAGACCTTATTGTGTGTTTATTTCTGAGACCTTTGTGTGTTTTTGAGACCTTATTGTACTTTTGAGACCCTTGTGTGGTTTTGAGACCCTTTTGGCCCTCACGGCCGCCCATAGATTTATTATCGTCATCGTCATTATCTTCAGTCTTATCGTATCATCGTTATTCGTCATCATTGACTTCGTCTCGTCGTTCTTGTCATCGTTATACTAATCGTCATCATTGTCGTTGTCTTTGTCGTCGCCACCGCGCAGTATCATATGGAAAGGTTTCTATACAAAAACGATTCTCTCATAAACCATCATGCGCACAGTTTCCACCTCGATACACTTGAGCATACATTTTTGTCCCAAGAGCTTCCAAGCAGAGAAAAACAAGCATGTCTCCCCCACAGTCTTTGATTACACTACACGGTTGAGTGCTTAGCAATATAGGGCATGTGAAGCTTCTAGCTAAAAAATGGGCCTTTTTGATTGGTTTTTGTCGAAACCTCAAGTGTTCCCTTCATCCAATTGTTATATCAAACGAAAGCTAACACTTCCCCCTAAAAACACTTTTAGTCACTTGGTCAACAGATAACACAATTCAATGTTATAGCAAGGCGATTGTGGAAAATCTGTTGAAAACTACCTATCCAAGCACATTTTTGACCAAAATGTAGGTTTTAAAAGTCAAAACTTTAAGTGTTCCTTACAATATTTTTCAAATTTTATGTCATTAAATGAAAAAGCACACTTATATTGTCCATGAACAATTGTCAATTCTCTTTAAATTGCAAATCTTGTGCAAAAGGTTACTATTTTCGCCTGTTTTGTCATACGGTTGTAAATTCAATGAACTATGATTTTTAAAAAAGAGCGCTTACAAATGGATATAATACTGCGCGGTATGCATCACAGACATTTACTAGAGTTTAGCTACTCCTTTTTTTACATCGACATTGCAGCTCGGAATCAAAGTAATCGTATTGATGCGATCACCTTCTGACCTGTGTGACAAAGCCTGTCAAGTTATTCCGGAGTTAGCTGTAAATTCTGCTGAAAACCTGAATTGTCAAGGGTAGGATCCGTTATATTGTTTCACCATTTTAGTATTGTAGTATGCTTTAAATACTTGCATTTTCTCATAATTTATTATAATAAATAGCTATTTGATGGCAAATTACTTTTTTGGGAGCGATTGCCGAACATGGTGCAACTCTACTAGTCTTATTACAAGACTGCCCTACCCCAACCCTAAACCCTAACCCTAAACTCCGTAAACGAAGACTGGACTGAAGTCTAGCAAGTTGCACCCTATTCGGTAATTTTGCTCTCATTTTGGCTGATCATTTTATACACATCTGGTTATAAAATACACGCGTTCTAATTTGCATGTCTAATGATTTTGAGATGTCTGCACACAGACCAAACAAAAGAGTATTAAAATAAATAAATAAACAAAATGATGACAATAATAAAACAGCATAATTATCTGTCTTTTTCATACACGAAAGGTTATTAATTCATGTTGCAAAGATGATGGTATTAGCCTTTTCGAAGTATGGCGCACAATAGGAGGGCAGTATTCAATCTGGGTAAAACCCGGCAAATTTAAAAGTCTTTACCCACTTCGTGCAGCGCCATCCCATAGATCTGCTGACTTATGACGTCAATGCCTGGCAGTATGCGCACGCATCATCACAATTTCCATTGTATTTTGCCTGGCAGTATGCGCGCGCATCATATTTTGATCAGGGCTCGTGTTCTTAAAAATCCCGACACATCACAAAAAGGCTATTGAACAGTGTAGTGGTTGCATGCGGTTCACTAAAGCATAATCGATATACCAGTCCCTTGCCTTTGTTGATAAACATTGAGGTCAACTCATCTATTGTGTCCACCTAATCTCGAAAAGGCTAATTGGGCAAGGAATGTGTTATCATGGTTATGATGAAGTCAAAATTATTCAGCCAAACCTCATACAATTTGCCTAATGACGATAAGGGATAATAAATTGTCTTTGTTATTTTGTCTTATAACCTTCAAGGACCCCAACTTTGAGATATGTCATCAATGCAGGAACCACGAAATGCAGGTGTGAATCTCTTTTTCTCTTTCTCCATTAATGAAACTTGCTACGGTTTTATAAGATTTGGGTACTTTCATATTTAGTATTTCATCCGACTGATGATAGATTCGAAATCATCGTAGCCAGGCCTCGAAATAAGAAGAAAAATCCAAGGGTCCTCTGGACCCTTGGCTTTGAAATTTCAAGGGTCCTTGTCAATTTTCAAGGGTCCGACCCCGGACCCATGCCTTTGAAATTTCAAAAGAGAGAATTAACTACGGGGATCACGGTACGTAGCTTGTAGACAATTGAAAACCAGGGTTGAAAACTTAATGGGAAACTAAAATGAAAGTGTACTCAGGGAGCTGGACCTATTATGTGAACCATATTTTCCAGTGGAACATTAAAACTGGATTTCCTGCTCTTTGCATGGTTCAATTTTTACGGGTCACACGGACCCGTACCGTAGGAAATTTGCGGGTCCGCGCCTACTTTCACGGGTATTTGACGCAAGGACGCGCCTTATTTCGAGCGCCGATTCGTAGCGGTTTAAAATTCGGTTTATCTTTTTTTATTTATCTTTTAGAGCGAAATCATGTAATTTTAATAGACCATAGACAAAGGGACGCTTGTTTATTTCTGATGGAGCATCAAAGCATTCATCAGTGTACTTCGGTTATATTTATAAATGTATATCTATAAATACACGCGTACCTTATGGGCACGACATATCAAGACCAGCAAGCGTGATCAAATCCTCATGCATTGACCACTATACAAAAAAAACATATAATAGGAACTCTGTAGATAAATATCATTAAATCTAAGAATTAATTGAATAGCAAAATATTATTATTACACTTCCGAATTTGTAATATGTTATCAAAAACAACATTTTGAAAGTATTTAACGACGGAAAAAATATTCAACGACGGAAACGTTTACAATATGATCACAAAGTTGAACAAAATAGACAATTTTGCTGCACAGTAGTCTCATGTTGTTCCGCCTTTGCATTCAAATGTATAGGAAGACCACCCGCTATGTAGAAGGTCACTTCGAGACTTACTACTTACAAGCTGTTATGGCAGCGCGGAGGTGGTCACGTGTGTATTTATAAAAGCGCATTTATAAATAACCGCAGTACACTGTTCAGACAAATTATAATTTAATACAGAAAAATCACTGATTATCACTTTAATCACTTCTTTCCGCTAGCGGGGCGTATTCCTTGGCCGATTTTATGGAAGTAGGAAACGCAGTAGAGAAGAGTGACTTCCTCGAAGCTTGTGAATTGGTGGATTTGGATGATCCTCTGGGAGTATTTTTCACATCGGTAAGAGATGATTACTGAACACACACTTAAACCTGATAATAATACGCCGTAGAGGTGACGTCATAATCGGATTAACTACCATAGCAATGGATGAATACAATTTTTGAATGTACCGCGCTGCACTACAGGAATACAATACCGCTCTTTTCAATGATACTAATCTGACAGGTGCGACTGATTAGCATTTCTTTGACATCTGTGGTTCAATGCATCGGTACCGCGTGAACGTTGTAGTGCGGGGCGATATAGTCAGAATTGTATTAATCCATTGCTATGGTAGTTAATCCGATTACCTACGTCACTTCTACGGCGTATAGCATTGCAATTGCAACTAGACAGGTAATAGACCACGTATTGACCATGTACACAGTCGTGTCATTTTTGTGATCTTTAAACCAAAACACCATACACTGATGACATTTAACGCCAAGTCAGCGAGCATCAAAGAGATACAGACTTTTTTCAATGTATGCATAATTGGTGTCACTCTGATATATTATTTGCGACAGGAGAGGAATTTTAAAGGTATCTCGTCTCAAACCGGAAATGACCACTTAATGAACTTTGACCCTAAATCCGTGAACACACCAATGAGGTTATCCACTTTACTCATGCGTGACTTCTAACAAAAGGCACTGGTTCCCGTAGTATTCCTCATTCAAACCAGTTCAATGCATGACCTCGGAGTTACCTGCATGACTTTGGCGGGCTATTTTGAAACAGTTAAGGTTGCACATGCAGGTACTTCTTTTGAAAGTCCTAAAGGTATAGTAGTCGCTGATAGGATATGCAGCTTATAGAACACGGATAACCTCTATACACTAATTTCAATGCATGTGCGTAAGATAATATTGATCATTTTGTCAGCGATAAGGAAAGTACGCCTATAGACGAATCCAACGAGCCAAGTGATGGCAGAATTTAGTCGGCCATGACTGGGTGCCGGCGCACCAAACTGGTGTTGTGACTGCCCAATTGGGTGAATTAACGCCGCTTAAAAATCGATGTTATGTTGTATTGTGTTGTAAACTTTCATCATTCTATTGTCTACGTGTAACACGGGTGATGAAATGCAGTTTACAATCCCCGGCAAGGACGCATCATTTCATTTTAGGTGGGATATACCCGACGGGGACCCAGCTATGGCTGCCATTGAGGTGTAGGAATGCGTGAAATTTCGATTCGTCTATATAGTCCTAATGCACTATTATATTATAAACTTTTTGCACTATTATATATTATAAACTTTATGAACTCCCAACAATATCTTCCCTGGCGTAATGGTGCTGGTACAAATTACGTTTGAACAATTATGATTACTTTTGCAGGGGTCAACCGGCTTCCCTAAAGGAGTAACCCATGCACACAGATTATGCGATATATTTTCCACTTTCCTTGATTCGCTTTCTACAGATGCTGAAGGAAACGAAATTCTATGGGTAGGTGAAATGAATTTGCATTGTTGTGAAGACAAGTCAGTCAATAAAAGTAGACTGGTTGAAGTATAAGAGTTTGAAAGAGCAATCAGTTGGTGGAATTAAGAAATGGTTGGACCCGAGACCTCCGATTTCACTTGGAAATGTTTGCATTGACCCTCTAGTAGAAAGGGTGTTATAAAGGGTAGTATACTTCATGAAATGAGATATGATATCTGTATTTTAACTAGTATTGGGCTAGATTAGAGTCCGAAGTTTTCCGTTTTACGGAAAACGGAAAAAAATCACGGAATCGGAGGTACAACACGGAAAATGACATTTTTGTATGACGTGACAAAAATTGTTAAAAGATATGAGAAATAAATGTTAAAAACAATCTTAAGCTGTGTGTGGCAATTTTTATGATAAAAATACTGTTTAATAATACCGAATAAAGGTATATTACCAAGGCATGAACCCCCTATCCATCCAAATTTCGACCTATTTTCGTGGGAATATTCCAATCAGCATATTGATCGCGATATTGAACACTTTATTGTGACATTAATATCATTCATAATCATTGTTTATACATTTTAAGCTTTATTCATAAAACATGGTTTAAAAAATTTTACAACATGGAAAATGGATTTTAGAAAACGGTAAACTTCGGACTCTAGGTTAGATCTTATACTTCCTTACTGTTTTTGACAATATATATTTTATTGTATACCAGTTTTGGACAAGAAATCAATTTTCACCGAGAGAGCTAGATTTTTAACTGTGGTACACGAAAAAAGTGTTCATTTGTCACCCTGTTAGTTGTTTACAAATTATTTAGAAATAACAACTTTTGTACTCACAAATAACGCGAAGAAAAAAGAATCTCTATAACTTAGACACTTGTCCGATTTCAAACTGGTTTTCAAAGGTTCATACTGCAGTTACTGTCCGTTTTCCTATACACAATACACAGTGCTCTTTCCCATTGACGCGTGACCTCTACAAATAGCCCTACGTTATAAGTATGGGGATATGACTAGTTAACGTCGCTGTGTGAAAAATAACCGGCCAATATTAAAAGTACTCTTCTAAAGTTCTAGAAAATATAGTTTTTAACATGTCCTAAATTTTTAGCTAATTTAGATGTTTGGAAATATTCGTACTTTGGTGTTTTAGTTAATGTTATAGGTAATAGTACATTGCCTAGTTAACGTCGCTGTGTGAAAAATAACCGGCCAATATTAAAAGTACTCTTCTAAAATTCTAGACAATATAGTTTTGTAACATGTCCTAAATTTTTAGCTAATTTAGGTGTTTGGAGAGGGTCGTACTTTTGTGTTTTAGGAAGGATATGTAAACGACAGATAACACCAAAAATATGAAGAAATTATTTCCAAACCGTGTTAAGTCAACAATCATTATGTTGCTCATTTTCAAGAATGCTGGTTTACAAAAAGGACGCCATTGTCTCATTTCGTGAACAAAAGTACACATACCATTGTTTCCTTTCGTTTCCTTTATAATCGGTTACCCAACTGAAGCTATAATACAAACTTTATTGCGATATCGCACATGAAAACAGTCACATGTGCACAGCCAGAGAAGATCCGATTTAATCAGTTGAGCTGTTTCAATGAGTGTTATCTTGGTTTAATAGCTTTTAATGGGGTTAAGTCCTGCAAAGGTCGAGATGAATTCTACTGTAGACATGACTGCATCATGTGAGCACTTGCAAAAACTGCACTTGCTCTGCATACAAACCAAGATACAAGCAACTGTCAGGTTAGTTGCCAATTTTAATCAAATAAAATCGGCATCAAAGGAACAATGCGTTACGCAATCTATACTGCGCCAATAAAGTATCCTTACACTTGGAAAAATAATCACAATTTCAAAACAATATTGGGGTAAATTTGTTTTTTTAATAGATGCACTATCTAATCCTGCACATTATGACACCACATCGAATCCAATGTGACCTCAAGAAGTAAAGTTACAAGCTATTGAATAGACGAAGGTCCAGTTTTAAAAGTGACAAACTGGCCTATACAAGGCGCAAAAAGATTCCCAACAAGCGAAACAAAGAGACAACACAGTTTCTTCAATGAAGCGTTATTTAAAGCAGTTTTTATTTCAGTTTTTACTTCTCTGTACTTTCATTTTATTTGTCAGTTCTTTTGTTTCAGTTTTCTTCTGTTCCTTTTGTTTTAAATCAAAGACAAGCGCATAAATTAGCCATTCACCACTCTCAAACCAGATGTCTAGTCAGTGGAGTTTTGAATAGGCCAGTTTGTCACTTTTAAAACTGGACCTTCGTCTAATCAAAATAATGCTTGTAACTTTACTTCTTGAGGTCACATTGTATTCAATGTGCTGTCATAATGTGCAGGATTATAGTGTGCATCTATTAAAACAACATTTTACCCCATTTTACCCCAATATTGTTCAGTTTGGAAATTGTGATTATTTATTCAAGTGTAAGGATACTTTATTGGCGCAGTATATTATCTTTATGTTTATTACAACCTCCATAGTCGCACACTACACCACATTTCGCCATACTGCATTTTAGGAACGCTTGCTGTTAGAATAAGAACATTTTTAATTGTAATTATTGCACAGGTCACGGCAGCCCTGTTACCTTTCCGGAAAAAGCCGAGTGGCAGGTTTTTCAAATAAATATTTTCTGTGTAAAAACTGTACCATCAGATAGGTAATGGAATATATGAATATTAACTGTACATCTATCATAACAATTTTGATAACAACTTGTGTCACAATTGATCTAGTATAGAAGGTAGAACATTTATTTCAATCTTATATACGCCATTTTTTTTGGAATTAACTGAAAATAAATTCTGTAAAAACGGTATTTTTTTAATGTAGAATTGACATTAGACCCCACAAAAGATTACCGCTTTGTTGTTATGATAATCTAATCTTTTGATTTCGTAAATAAAATTAGGGGTCTAATGTGGATTCTGGATGCACACTGGAACAATCCAATGCCTTGTCAAAAGCATTCACTTCAAAATGGACTTCGGAAGCAGTTCGTAATACAACTTCCGACAAGAGCACGTGGCCAAAGATCAAAATCTATTTTATGTATTGTGTATGTATCATAGGACGCTCGTATTAATTGTCTCTATGCGCTTGAGAATTCAACGATATAAATAATGGTAGCTCTATTATAATACACATTAATGTTTTAAGGGGGTACTACACACATCGATAAATTTGTGTCTATTTTGAGGCAAGGAATCCAATAACTACACTGGAATGTCAGAGACCCAAGACAAGCGGTTTGTTATTTACGATCAGAAATAAGGTACCGCTAGGATGTACCTCGTTTCCTATCATATATACTGAACCGCTTGTCTTGAGTCACTGAAATTTCAGTGTAGTAATTGGATTCCTTGCCCCAATAATGTACATAACTTTTGTTACCAGCGTGTAATTATTTTTTGAGAAAAATGCAAAAATAATCACAAATTTACCACATGGGTGTAGTACCCCCTTAAGCAGATAAAATTCCAAAATATAATACGTTTTCTGCCTTTGCTTGTCACGTGGTAGGCGTATGTTGAAGTTGCGATTATATTTTTAAATAAGTTTCAAATGCATAACAACAAGACAAGTGGCCGAGTGGTCTAAGACGCTAGGCTCATAGAGTACTAAGCGGTGCGCCGTGAGTTCGAACCCCGCCTCGGCCAAACTTTAAAAGAAGTAAATTAAAATTTTACTTTTTTTTAATTTCATATTTGGGAAATGTGACTGGGAGAATTTATGTATGGCGTGGAGTGGTGTGGTCGCACACACCTCAAAATATAGGTCTAATACTAATACATTAAAAGCACGTTTGCTCTAAATCTAGCGGGAGTGCTTGTAACTTAATGATTACAGTTACCAACATGTGTGGGAGCATTTGAACATCGTGTCCCTTCATTGTAGGACATGTTAGTCCTCACCGGGATTGACGCCCATGGATTTGCGTAGGAAAAGTTAAAATACTATGCTATTCTATCGATTTATTTCAGATGTCAAGATACGCTCTGATAATGTCGTTTGGAGGCATAGGTGCACAAACTGGGGCGTTGTTGCCAATATTCACAAAAGCGACCACAATAATTGTAGGACCCGTCTATGACGCCAAAATGATAGCTCGTGTCATGCACGATGAAAAGTAAGTGGATGTGATATATTTTTCTGATTATGCTTTTTTATCCACAAACATATGCTTCCTTTCTTTTTTTATACCAAGACATATCAAGTCATTGATATGTTATTATCATTACGATAAAGCTGAGAGATAGTTTTCAACTTTTTTTGAAGCCGTTTCAAAATTCCTGGGATGTGAGGCGGAAGTGCGTATCATGTGCGGACAAGGACTGTTCATGACTAACAAGATTAGATCTTGGAATTCGAACTGCAAGGTCGTGAGATCTGAAGGAGCGGCAAAGATGAGGGTCAGTCTGAAGGTTGTCAGGAAGTAGTTGGCATAATAGTTCCGGAGCATTATCAAAGAACATTCGATGGAACATAAGTGGCACTAACTACTCAACGGTGGGCTGGCCTAAAGACTGAATTTGGAGGAAGGAGGGTCCTTCCCCAGGTGTCTATAATGCGAATGGCGCACGCCTCTGGACTGCATCTAGCTTTGACAGTAATGTAGCAATTGCTCTACAGAGAGATGTCGTCAATGAATATTATAAACAAGAGGGACCAAGGATGGATCCTTGTGGGACACCAGCATTAATCTACTTCAGACTGCTGGACTACTTGCCATTTAGTATAACCTTCACACAGCGGTTTGAGAGGTAGTCAGCGAACCATGCTAACATCTTTCCAGAGAAGTGCGAAGAGAGTTTCTCCAGGAATCCAGGGTGCCAGACTAACTTGGTCGAACGCTTTGCAAATGTCCAGGCAGCCCGGGCCAGGCAGACAACACGAGCGTCTTCTCTGTTGTTGATAACGTTGTTGAAACGCTGACATACATAAGTGAGGGCATTAGATGTTAGTTGACCAGTTCTGCTTAGAGATCAGCTTTTGATTATTGAGATATTTCCACATTAACCTTGATTTTGGAGAGTAGAGGGAGGAGAGATATGGGCTGGTAGTTTCTCGGAGAGTATTTTCCCCCTTTCCCGAAACATGGGATCACATCAGAAACTTTTCATTGTGCTTGCATGTTGTGCTGGCATGTCCACTGTTGAAACAGAACTGGAAGAGCCGTGCTAGAGGAGTAGCCAGTTCAGCAGCTGCAGTTCTCAGAGAAAGAGCGGGAATCCATCAGGCTCAGACACTTTATTGATATCGAGTTTGTTAAGCTGTTTTCATACTTTTTTAGGCCAGAAAAACAATCTGAAGCATTTGGTGGTCGTCCTCAAAGGCATCGTCATCAGAATGCATTAAACCAACAGAAATCTGCTTTGTATATATATTTTCCTTTTCTGTGATTAAATCAAAACAGAGTTACCGGTACAACCATGCTGATTCATCACTTGAATGACATTTTGAACCTTTCAGACATCAAGGACCACGATTTATCATCTCTAGAGTTATGTAAGTAGAAGTCTCTGATTATGTAAGTTCTGAAGGTAAAGGTGAGTCACAGTACATGTAGTCTTTAAAAAAAAATCAATTTTCATTGTCTAGATTTGGGGATTCGTGAAAAATTTAACCAGAACTTGTAGTTACATATGCCATCCAGCGCATTTGTGGTTCCGTGCGTTAAAAATAAGAAAACTGTAAGATCAACTCTCAAAATCTGGATTGTCTATTTTATATGGTATTTACCGTTTTCACTGCAAGAGTAGATCTGTGATGGAAACAACAACAACCACAAACAACAACAACAACAACAACAACAGCAACAAAAACCCCAAAACACTTCATTCATGGAGTAAATTACCCCCAAGAGAACGCTAATTTCCTCATCAAATATAAGGACCTAACTTTTGATATTTACTATACGACGTACATATATGCTTTATCAAGAGGTTCAGAACAGCGTTGGTAAGCCCTTTGACAACTAAATCAGCGAATAATTTAATTATACGATCTGTTATCAAAAAGATGATTTCGATGTTCTGATATGCGACTAGCCGCCGACTACCATCATAATATCGCACTAATCCAGTGTATTAACTGTTTCGTTTGCTTCTTTCGTAACAATTTCAGGTTTCACTGGTGGAAGTATTATTCCCCGTTCATTACGTGATAGAGCGGCCAAGATCACCAAGCACATATTGGTAAGGGTTTCAGAGCTTCATGAAACAGTTAGCCTATAAAGCTAAATTTATACAAATCGCTGAGGCAAAAATCGAGTTGAAGAAACTCCCGAGAGATGTCGGGTGACACGTGAATGCATGAACAATATTTCATATCAATATGATCAACTGGACAATATTTCATATCAATATGATCAACTGGACCTATCATTTTGCTAATTAATTTACCTTTCTCGATCATTAACTTCCGGAGATTAATTAACTCAAAGTAATAATTATTGATAGCATAGCAATGGATATTCTAGAATGTATTTTATGTCTTTTGAATATTTTAGTTGTCGTCTGCAATCGCGATCGCCGTGATTAATATAAATATAAAAGCGACGAGCGATGCATCGCAAAATTGGGCGATTTTTCATCGCTTTCCAAAAGCGTTGCATTGCAATCGCTCAGCGATCAAGTATAAATGCAGCTTAACACTTCTGTTATTACATGTTTTGCTCGAGGTACTTTACCCTTATTTGCCGATTAATTTTGGTAATGTGTCATTTTTGTTAATTTTCAGCTAGGGTATGGTGGATCTGAGGGTTTTGCGGCAAGTCAAACTCCGAGAGATTCGATTGAAGTCCTTGAAGGAGCCGCATATTCTCTCACACCTGGACAAGAGGTATGATCAGGTCCCCCACTGTAAAAATCGGACCAGCCAAATTTGCACGCTACAAAGCCTGAAAAATAAGATCCCGCGAATCACAAATTGACACACGTATGGGAGCTGCCATAGGGTGGTAACGGGTGCTAACGGCAACGCGGGTGGTCGCCGGGTGCTAACGAACGCGTCGCCAGCACAAGCGTCCTACGCGATCAATAACGCACTTAGGGCGCATTCAAGTTCCTGGATACGCAATGACAGGGTCAATGACCGCTTCCACGCAGTAACATATTTGCTGTCGGGGTCCTGGTATGATATGTCTCCTCACCTCACCTCACCAGGCTGTGTTCGACCATTATTGGACGTAGCCCTCCTCCTGATTCTTCCACTTTTCTCTGTCTCTTGCATTTCTTGTCCATGTAGGTCCCATGTAGGCAGTAATCTCATCACGCCACCTCCTCTTCTGTCTTCCTCTTGATCTTTTCCCTGTTCTTGGTTGCCATTCTGTAAGTCGTTTAGTCCATCTGTTATATTCCCTTCGTACAAGGTGACCTGCCCATCTCCATTTCGCTTCTTTGAGTTTCACCATAATGTCTTTGACTTGAGTTTGACGTCTTATTTCAGTGTTTCTTAATTTTATCCCTTAAGGTAATGTGTAGCATCTTCCTTTCCATTGCTCTTTGGGCTGTTTGTAGTTTCTGTTCCAGGTACTTGGTTGTTGTCCATGTTTCAATCCCATATGTCAATATGTTGGCAATACACACTGGTTAAACATTCTACTTCTCAGATATATCAGATATATGATATGTCTACACCAGGTAAACTATTATTTTTCCGTTGACGTAAGACTGACCAATTGAAGACATTGAAAGACATTGACGACATCAATTAATTTTTCGGCAGAATTTTAATTATTTTTTCACAAAGTTTGTCTGTGATTATGGCCCAAAGGTCCAAAAGAAATATATCAGATATTTGTAACGAAAAACCGATAAAATAATGATGGTAGGTAAAGATAAATTCATTTGTGTTATTGGTAGTCTAAACATTCATAGCTTTCATCGATGACATGTCGGATTGACTCGAAGCCAAGAATCATGAACATATCCCTCAGGTATTGTTACGTTGACTAACTTGTTGAAATGCTTTAAGGGATAAAATCAAAACTGGACCGGCGATCGACCGCCGATTCCGGGCGGTTCGGTCCGTTTGGAGTCGGTTTTTATTGTTTTAAACAATGAAACGCGGTTCAACCGCCGGTGACCGGCGGTCGAGTTTTGATTTCATCCCTCAATCAAACTCAATAAACACAATCACGCATAGTCACGCTTTACCCATTTAGACGAAAAATATATATACATTAAACAACAAAGCCCCGAGATATGCTTGAAACTGCTCACAACATGAATGATAGCATCTAGCATCTTTGCTTCGAGTTATATAATTATTGCGAACAGACAACTTCATTCAATGACATTTATAAAATACTAAAATTGTGGTAAGTATGCCCAATTCTCGAGCAGGCGGCATAGGACACGCAACACGTGACGTACGAGGCTGGCGAAGATACAGGGGTGACAGCCCCATTCAAAATACACGGTTAGCAATTACAAATGGAAAATTAACATACTTGCAGTGAGGTACTTTGTCATACCCCGACGGTTCTAGAGTAAGATGATTTTGCTTTGACACCACATAACAAATTTAGAATTGTTTGTGAAGATTTCATGATTATGTGTTAATCCAATGGCGACGTCAAAATGGCGATATCGCTTCCACCACCGCCTGTCTCGCGTTTCACAATACGATGCGCCTCCAGCGGTCGCTGGGTCGAGGCCAAAATACGCAGTGCATCATGGGAAAATGTCGACATCCAAAGCAAAAATAATGCATGCGCGCTGATGTTGATGCATCTAATGCACGAGCCACGAAGGGAGCATAAGATGTATCAACATCAGTGCAAGTGCATTATTTTGTCTCATTTCTCAAACAACAATACGCGTCCATTAACCTATTTCATACATGAGAAGAAAAAAGGACATGATTTTGCTGTTTTTATATCAAAATTATCACTAAAAATATTGGAAAATAGGACCAAATATAAATGCATCAACCCACCCGATAAATGAATCAATCCTATACGACGCGAACGCACTGTGTGTGGTACGCGAAGTGCACATTACACACAATCAACGCAACCCGCGCACTTGTGATATAATCATAAAGTTGAGTGTATATAAAGTTTTATTCTCTTTTTAAAAATGTTGTTGTAAATTCATTATAAATGCATGCTTGTAGCAAGGGAGACGGGCTGGAGTACAAAATCCCAAACCATACTTGCCATGGTTGGTTCTCTACATTGATGTTGATTTATGGTAAAATATTGTTGGGAGGGCTAAATGGGAAAAAGGAAAGCTGTGATTGCTAGGAATATTAACTTTTGAGTGTCATTTGGCAATTTTATAGGAAAAAAACATAAATTTCTTTATTTTTATATCATTGTAAAAAAAAAAAACAAGTGTATGATGTATTTTGATTTTTTGGGTCGGTCATGTCTGGGCAAACAAACACCTTTTTTTTGGCCTTAGATAAAGTAGGCAAAGTGTAGGACTTTAATTTAATAATTCGTGATACTTCTGACGAGTTGTCACAAGACAATTCTCAAAAGAATGATTAATATTAATCCTCTATGTTATAAGGCCCGCCGATTGTAAACGAGCTAATCAAACTGTAGCATACAACGATACTCTTTACTGATAATTAATCACAAGAATTTAATATTGATTTAATATTTCAAATTCAGCTCAAGATAATAGGACCAGATGAGCAGATTCTACCTATCAATACACCAGGAGAAATCTGCTTTCGAGGTCGGAATTTATTTATGTATTATTGGGGAGAAGATGAGAAAACAAAGGCATCCAAGAGACCAAATGGATGGTACCACACAGGGTAAGAAATCTGAGTGTACACTCTACATTCTAATGTCCCCATCCGATACGAAAAATATTGGAATGTTAAACATTCAAAGTAATTTAAGGAAGTTCCCACAATCTGAATGCGCCTCTTCTAGTGAGAATTCTTGATGATGTTACCAATATGCTTTAACACACAGGGATATCGGAACTCTGGATGAGAATGGCTATCTTAGAATTGTCGGAAGAAAAGCGGTAAAGTTTAGAATATTAATTATTTTACTCTTTAACCTGATTCATTGTAGTATGGACGTTATTGACTATTGTTTTGATTATTTACCATGTTTACCAAAAACATTTTACCTGTTGGTAACATGTCAACATTATGCCTTATATGTTGGAAAAATAATTATCAAGCATGAATTAAAATTATTTAAAACGAACTCATATTGACCATAAAAACGAATAAAAACAGTTGCCTCTCAACACGCGATATTCAAAATTCCCGCGCCAAAATTGTGTAAGTGCAATGACGTAATGGTTCTTTGTGCTCAGTTGTTGTCAGCCTTCATTGTATTACTGGGACGTCATTGCACTCGACAATTTCGGCGCCTGGGAATTTTGAATATCACGTGTTCAGAGACGGATGTTTTTATTCGTTTTTATGGTCACTATGAGTTTGTGTTAAATAAAACCACGTGATTCATGCTTGATAATTATTTTTCTTACATATAAGGCATAATGTTGTAATTACCGGAGACCCCATTTAAAGGGATTTGCTAAACCAGAACATAATAAAATTCATCAAAATTCAGATTTTCACATGTTTTAGAACAAGCATATTGTCACCCTGCTACGATAGGTCCAGATTGCCATTGAAAACAAAGCACAAAATATGGTTCAAGCATGCATCAGTTACGTAATAAACCTAATTGTTTCTGATTATCCTCTTAAATTGACTCATTATCATCTGTTCTTGTGCATAGATTGGTGTATGTTTAAATGCATGCTTGATCCATATTTTGTACTTTGTTCTCAAAATTGCACAAAAAAATATAGTTTTAAATTATCATCGTAGCAGGCAAACAAAAGTTTGGAAACTTTTTTCAAGCATCTATATCCCTGATTATTTGTGACATGTTCATATCGCTATATATCAATAGATATATAGCTTCTTTATTCCCCTTTACAATGACACCACATTTGAAGCAATCACCTTTTTCACGTCTGAGTACGCGTCTTGTAAATGTAGTGGGTCTCAAACAGGATGTGTCAAATTGACCATTATTCTGTGCAGCAAGCTGCAATCCCATATCTTCACAATCTGGGACCTAATGCAATCCTCCAAGATGACAAAGATCGCCCACAGAGCCACAACAAGTCACTGACCTCAATAGTGGGCGGAAAAGCCATGCACAGCCACACAACAGCCAGCAGCCAGGCACCTTCTCATGCTGCTCATCTGCTCACCAGCCTGATCACACATTGCTGTGGGATGGCATTCTATTTTTCAACCAAGATTCATTCGCAGATTATTCAACGTGGTTGCATTGGCTACTCTGGCACGCACAGTACGACCAAGCTGGTCCCACAAGTGCATGTTCAATCAGGTTGAGATCTGGGTTGATGACATGTCATTTCATTCTCTCTACTCACATATTTAGTCGTTGACTACCCTGTTTGAGCACAGAATAATGGTCAACTGGCACATTCTGTTTGAGGCCCTACTACATTTGCAAGACGTGTACGCAGCCGTGAAAAGGTGATTGTTTCAAATGTGGTGTCATTGTAAAGGGGAATAAAGTAGCTATCCCCAGCAAACACAAAAAGGTTTGAAAAACGTTTTTAATAAGTTATATTTTTGCTTTTGGTTTACATAAAAACGTTTTAATAACATTAAAATGTCGGGTTATATAAATGTCATGAAAATGTTGTAAAACTTTTTGTATGAAAACACACTACCACAATTTTTTTCAAAAATGTTATTGTAAACTATTTTTGCAAACATTTTTTGCCAAATATTTTGTCAACACTTAAATAACATTATGTTAAAATATTTGCACCCAGCAAACACAGAAATGTTCTTAAAATGTTTTTTCAAAACGTTTTAATAACATTTAAATGTCGGGTTATATAAAGGTCATGAAAACGTTTTTAAAACGCTATTGCAAATATTTTGGGCAAACATTTTTCGCAAACTATTTTTTCAACCCCAAAATAATATTCTGTTCAGAATGTTTTGTATCAAGTTTTCAAAAATGTTTTTGGAATGTTATTAAAACGTTTTTATACCCTTTATATAACCCGACATTTAAACGTTTTCTGTAAAACATTTTTGTTTGCTGAGCAGTAGATTATCAAAAATGATTTTTAATGTTATGAAAACGTTTTATACCCTTAATATACCCTTTATATAACCCGACACTTAAACGCTTTCTGACAGCCTTTAACCTTTTGCGAATGATGTCGAAAACGTTTTGTGTTTGCTGGGATCCATTGATATGCAGCACGATATGAATATGTCGCAAATAATATGAACTATAGATGCTTGAAAAAACATTCCAAACTTTTGTTGAGGAGTTTAGTATAGATGTGCTAATCAAACGGACACATAATGGGATATTCCATTTAAAACCCTCACTACCCCAGGCCTGTGGAAGATATTAGAAATATCCGCTACAGACATGACAGAGGGAGTATGAATTTCAAATAAAATGAACACATCAGGCAGCTGCATTTGAAATTCACCCTCCCTCTGTGGAAGATTCAGTTTGAATCTTTCTCATGAAGGTGTATGAAATTCTAATGGAGCTACCTAATGTGTTCATTCCATTTAAAATTCACTCCCCCTGTGGAAGATATTTCCAAAATCTTCCACAGATTGTGTATTATTGCAGCTGCATTAATTATGTGAAATAATGATCTAGAGAGAATTACTTGTGAAATATAAATTTGGGCACACAGGAACGAATCATCAAAGAAGGCATCAACATAGCTCCCGGAGATTTGGAAAAAGTTTTAGATCAACATCCAGCAGTCAACAATGTTATGGTAATATACCTTGATTATTATACTCGTGATAACAATTGCAAACTATTGGTGATTAACTACCTTTGTATTTAATTAAAATCTCATTTAAAACAATATTTATCATTCCCAGTTATCTTCTAGATATCTTGGGGTTGTTATGTTTTTCTTTATTATTATATGGGTACCGAAGTTTGCACGAAAATAAAATCTTGAGTTAACAAACTAATTTGATTGCGTAATGTTGATACAGGTTGTCGGTGTTCCTGATGAGCGAACGTCAGAAGAGGTTTGCGCATGTGTGAGGTAATTATCATAATTCATTTATTGATTCCATTATTTTGGTAAATGACACAAATTAGTGCAAAATGTTACATAAACAGTATTCATAACAACAACTTTAATATATAATAACCAATTAATTTCGAATTGTTCCTGATCCTTAATAGCCATTCATAACCTCATTAATAAACGCGATGTGTGCGATCCAATTACATTTAGTTATTTGTGAAAACGCGAACGCAATTCGAGGTCATTAATATCTCACAATTGACCGCAAAATGCGTAATTGTTCCAATGTCGCACACAATTGACCGGCGTTTGCGTGTTGTTGTGCGTCGAACAAACTACGCGCGTGCTGGCTGCCGTATTTGGATTGCGGGCTACCATATTTGCACAGATTGTGATACGCACTTTTGTTATTGGTCGTCATGTTTTAGCCTGATCGATTTTGGGAAAGGGAAGATGTAAAAATCATCTATTTTTATAAACTTTTGAGCAAAATTTTGTGTTATTTTGTAAGATGAAGAGATTAAAGTGACGGTTATGAATGAGGTTAATAACTTTGCATCGGTAATATGTCGGGCATTGTGAAAAATTTAAACATTTTGCTTTGCCCCTCTGGATATTCCTCGGTTCCAAAGGCAAAATGTTTAGATTTTTCACAATGCCCTCCAAATAACCGATGCGCAGTTATTAACCTCTAACTAATTTTACTGTCCATTCTTTTCCTCTTTGCTAAAATTGTACAATCATGGGTGGCTTTTCAACTGGAAGTTAGAAAATAAAGCATTTATTGACCGCTCGACCACATGTTTGGCATAGAAAACAACGCAGTTTGGGCCAACACATATAATAATAAAAATCGTATTAATGAACATGATAATTATTAAGATAATTATCATCATTATTGCATCCTAATTTAAGAATCATCATTTTCCTGGCAACTTTTCCCATTTCCTGTTTTTTCTTCAGACTTCATCCTTCTGCCAAGGTTACTGCAGACGAATTGAGGGAGTTTTGTAGAGGAAAGGTTTGTGAAAGATTATTCTATATAAATTATTTTTCCAGAAAATATTTAAGAATAACTTTTCAAATGATTGAGTATAGAATGATGTAGGAAAGTTGTGATAAGATCACATGGTCGAACTTTCGTGAAATTATTTTGTGTAAGCTAATCCTAACCCTATAATTGAAGACCGAATTAAAAAGACATGATTGGTTGCTGACCTGCGCAGTACGGCATTTTTGGTCTGGTTGTCAGGACGTCATACGCAAACTAGTCTTTTTAATTCGGTCTTCAATTATACCCCCAACAATAACCCTAATCCTAACCCTAGCCCTAACCATAATTCTAACCCTAATCCTAGCCCTTGTAATACCAACCCTAATATCGCGTATAATTACTGATTACATTGAGGAACAACCGATCTTAAACATGTCACGACACAGTTCTTTATCCACATGTTTCTTTATTCGTATGACTTTGGACCGTTCAAAGAAAATCTCATACTCCACAGTTGAGGTCAAACCTTGAGATAATTGTTACAGGAGGTTAATGAACTGTGCCATTGGCAATGAGACCATTTTGGGTCAGAGTAGATGATGATGATGATGAATTTTGATGACGATAACAATGATTTTGACGATGATGATGATTACGTCGACGACGATGATGATGTTGATGATGACGATGGTGATAATGCTGATGATGATGATGATAATGATGACAATGACAATATTGATGATGACGATGAAGGTGATGATGACGACGACGATGATGATAATGATGATGATGACGATGATGACGATGAGGATGATGATGATGGTGATGATGAATTGTGATAACGATGACGATGACTAACGATGATAATGATGATGATGATAACGACGATGATGATGACCATGATGATGATTATGATGATGACGATGATAAAGACGATGATGATAATGATGATGATGATGACGATGATGATGACGATGACAATGATGAAAATGACAATGCTGATGATGACGAAGATGATGACGACAACGATGATGATGATGATGATGATGATGATGATGACGATGACGATGACAATGATGACAATGACAATGTTGATGATGACGAAGATGATGATGACGACAACTATGATCAAATCCTATCGCTGTAAAGCGCTCAAACAAACAATACTGTCCGTTCATCCTTTGCGCTCATGAGAGTGTAGGAGGTTGAGATCGATATTGAAGTATCTTTTCTCGTCCGTTTTTGTAAAATATTTTAACATTGTTGGCATTAATCATGCAAAAAGTAGAAATTCAATTGAGGGCGTCGCTGTGAAGCAAATCACACATTATGACCATTGACTCCGTATAATGTTATGATTGTGGTTTCCTATCTAATCACTGATAGCAAACACCCAGGGGGATGTTGCAATAACCCCTCCCCATCCCAACCTCGTCAGACTGTTACAAAAACCTTATGAGGGTTAAGTTGCTATCCATTTTTCTACAAACTTGCAGGTATCTGATTTTCTTGTTCCTAAGTACCTTCTCTTTATGGAAGCCGCATTTCCAACAACAGAAACGGGCAAAGTAAGTACCTACATTCCAATTGTTCAACAGTCGGCTGTCGGGGGGCAATCCCCGTGCCCATATGACGCTACATAACTAATGCTTGTTGGTTCTTCTTGGCCTTTTTCCCCTTCTCTGGGCTTACCAAAAATTTCAAATAAAATAATGTCTTACTCTGGAAAAAAAAAAAGGTTTGCTCTCCTCATGGTATGCTACCCAAATAATTTTAAACAAATCAGATTACTTATTATATTACATTATTAGTTCTGGCTTCGAACAATTAGTATATTCAGCACATGAATTATAAATAAATACAAAACAACCATTTGAAGTGTTTTCGTCTCAGGTTTCAACGTTTGCTGTGACTGAAAAGACAACAGCAAAAAACAACAACACCCAACTGAATTTTGGAAAAATTCAAGCATAATAATGATAATAATAATACTTTATTTATATAGCACAATACATGAAGCGATCACAAAGCGCTTGACTACAATAAAACAGATATAAATGAACAAGATATTTACATGAATATTTAGATGAATTAAAACAATATTTAGAAGATGGCAGATATATAAAATTGCAGGGTGTGTCAAACATGTTTGAAGAAGATAATTGAAGTTTGCATGATCCTTTCTGTCTCTTTTTTCCAGTTTAACAGAAACCAAATCGCTGCACAGGCAAAGTCGGAACTCGGACTATAGAAAAGAGTGGACATAAACTACCCGAAATAGGGACGCACCATATTTCTATGAGTTCAAATTTGGGCCAAAATGTTAATTTTTGGAGAAAATCCCCCAAAACTGTTTTTTTTTAAATATTGGTTTTCAATTATTTTTTATCTTGACTAACTTCACCAACAATATTTGAAACTTGGGCTAAAATCATGCTTTTTATGATTTTTTTGAAAATTGAGCATTTTACGGTTCCTAAATATTTTATCTCGTTTTCAAAAATTAATAATAAAAAAAAATGGCCCAAGAATTTTTTTGTTACGTTGACCGAAAAAAATTGGGCCACAAAACCATTTTTTGGGATTTTCTCCACAAATGAGCATTTTGACCTAAATTTGACCTCACAGATGAATTCATCAAGTCTTTGCCATTCTAAAAATGTATACTTTTATATACCTTAGACCAACAATTTAGCAGTTATGAGACCCAAAAGCTTCCCTAATTCCAGGGTTAAGACCACCCTTCGTTATGATTTGTTGGGTGTAAAGCACTATAGCTCGAAACCTTGGTAATGTTGCTGGATAAGATACTCTCTCAATGTCAAAGAATGAAATTAGTGAAAACTCCATATTCACTCTTTTTAGAGTGACTATCGCTCTTTTAATACTCAATTTAATTTCCAATCATTTATTTCCCTCCATTGGAGTAATTACTGTAGTCACTGTTAAAATTCTTTTTTTTTTCACTCTTTTACATTTAGCATGTTTAGAGAGTAAGAAGTGAAGGAGTTTTTGTAATTACTCGTAACCATAAGGTATATAGCTGATCAGCAAATCGGTTCGCGCTTTGCATGCTGGGAACTAAAAGGGAGAAAAACTGCCAACAAATTCGTGTGGCACGCCACAACTGCGATGCATTTTTTACATTTAACCTATACTACCTCTTTTTGGGACATATTGTACTTTGTTTTTCCCGTCACGATTACTCTCTAAATTCCAAAGAGTGAAAAAGTCAATCCTCCTCGGAGTGACTCTTCAGGTCAATCGAAAAGATTGACATTTCAATCTACCAAGAGTTAAAATCACATATTTTCCTCCATACGAGTAAAATGTTCACTCTGCAAAGAGTAAAATTTCGATCTTTTTAGAGTGAAATTTTCAATCTTTTCACAGAGTGTTCCCTCATCACAATCTCTTTCGATTGAAGTGTGTTTAAATTTAATAAACATAAATAAACTTCAATCGAGAGAGATTGTGCTGAGGGAACACTCAGTGAAAAGATTGAAAATTTCACTCTAATAAAAATTCCCTTTAAAAGGGAAGGCCAGCCTCAATGCAGAAGAGGTCTTGTAAATAGTTTGGGTCACCGTGAAAGGCATTTTTTTTTTTTTCTCTTACATCCATGTTACATGACAGTTCACCAAACCATCAATGGCGAGAACATGCACACTGAAACAGCAAAAAACATTAACTCCTATAACTCATGTCAACTCTTTAATTCATTACTCCAAATTGTTCTGTATTTTTGTCTTTACTGCTTTTTACCCATGCTTGTTATTAAAATCAAGAAATACACTGCAGTTGTTAGTTAATTCGCTATGTAAACTCAACTTACATGCACATTTTATTTTAAAATGATTTTATATTATTTCGCAATGTATAGTTTACTATAAAGTAGATAGTGGCAAGCACATGATAAAGGACTGATCATTCACTACAATCTTCACTTTTAAACTGTATTTTTTGAATGTGTTGATTGTTAGTCCGAAACTCCTGCAAAGCTATGGACATGGCATCTTACCTACTCCATTCTGTAATAGTCTGCATTGTGTGTTTTCTCAGTCTTCAATCATTTTGTTGAATGTAATTTTATGAATCAAATAAAAAGATAGAAATTGACCTCACTTTTAGTTATGTGTCATTTTACAGTATTTATAATTTATAAAGTAAGACAATAATTTATTTATTTTCTATAAGTGCATGTCAAAATATGGGATATATTGTTCAATATTATAGCTAGCCCCTAAAAACTTTATTTTCAATCGGATTTTTCCCGTTGAAAAGACAAAACTGATGTTAAAGATAGCAATAATATCATCAATAACATTTTGAGTCAATTTTATCCATAAAACGATACAGCATAGGATAGATAATTACTTTGACTTCAATGTGGTCCATATAATGAAGATTTTGATTCTACAACATTATTAGATCTGTTATCAACATATCAATTATGCACTCACAGGCAACCAAACATCATGCTATGCTCACCCAGCAAACACAAAACGTTTTTGACATCATTCGCAAAAGGTTATAAAAGGTTGTCAGAACACGTTTAAATGTCGGGTTATATAAAGGGTATATTAGGAGTGTAAAACGTTTTCATAACCTTAAAAAACATTTTTTGATAATTTACTGCTCAGCAAACAAAAATGTTTGACAGAAAACGTTTAAATGTCGGGTTACATAAAGGGTATAAATACGTTTTAATAACATTCCAAAAACATTCTTGAAAACTTGATACAAAACATTCTAAACAGAATGTTATTTTGGAGTTGAAAAAATATTTTGTGAAAAATGTTTGCCCAAAATATTTGCAATAACGTTTTAAAAACGTTTTCATGACCTTTATATAACCCGACATTTAAATGTTATTAAAAGGTTTTGAAAAAAACATTTTAAGAACATTTCTGCGTTTGCTGGGTTCAAATATTTTAACATAATGTTATTTAAGTGTTGACAAAATATTTGGCAAAAATGTTTGCAAAAATAGTTTAAAATAACATTTTTTGAAAACATTAAAAAAATATTGTTGTAGTGCGTTTTCATGCAAAACGTTTTAAAACGTTGTCATGACCTTTATATAACCCGAAATGTTAATGTTATTAAAACGTTTTTACCTAAACCAAAAGCCAAAATATAACTTATTTAAAACGTTTTTAAAATGTTTTTGTGTTTGCTGGGCAGTAGTCCACTGATATGACCTCGTGATCATTCCCCCGCTTTGACCATGTCATTTTTTTGATATGCTGATTGCTGAACAAGTTTATGTTTATATGTGTAGGCCTAACCTATGATAACTTTTTAAGTCATAATTAATTCAAACATAACTTTGGCAATACTCAATCGTTTTCGTTCGTTGAAACGGCAAAACATACTTTCTTTTCCTTGCAAATCGAATTAGCAGACATCAAAAACATTTCCACCACAAGAAATAAAAAAAATAATTCATACCAATAGAAGAAGGCTATAATCTTAGCTAATCTTTAGTGTACACAAATCCCATCTCAGAATTAGGTACCAGCCCTATGGGCTGGCGAAAAGATCGAAATTTCACTCTTTGCAGAATGAAAATTTTCTTCGTATGGAGAAAAATATGTGATTTTTACTCTTGGTAGATTGAAATGTCAATCTTTTCGATTGACCCGAAGAGTCACTCCGAGGAGGATTGACTTTTTCACTCTTTAGAATTTAGAGAGTACACCTGGAGAATATTTTCTCAGGATGCACAGGCAAAAGAAGAAATAAAACAAAACAAACAAATCCCCCCCCCAAAAAAAAAATACCACCAAAATATACTGAATTATTTCGCTTCAAAATCACGGTAAATTTGCCAAATTCTTGATATTTTTGTAGTTAGTGTCTCTGCCGCACATCCCCGTACCCATCTTTCCAAGTACCCCCATCCCTATTTACCATGATAGCGGTGTATTATAAGATTAAAGCTTATCAAATGAACATTCAGAAATAGATGCGGCTCGAAAATTAAAAGAAATGATGTTGTACCACTTGTCATTTATTTTGCCATTTCTAAATCCTGCAACATCGACAGAAATAAGGACCAATAGTAGGCAACACGTAAAAAATGATTTTTAAAAGTACATAATGGTCAACATGGTCAAAGGAAATTTAAATAAAAAAACCAATAAAGTAAGCGGTATATTTAGTTGTTGTCAATCTACGAGAAGCAAATACTTTTTTTATTCTACAATGTTCTAATTTTGACACATACTGTCATACACGGTCAATTTTGTACAAAATGCGCATGGAATGTTCGTGAATGATAGTGCTGATGAAACCAATTTTGTGTCATGTTTGTTTCGATTTCGCAAATATTTGAGACAAGTCATATTCTCTTTTTAGAAGATAGGGTGGCTCTAAAAAGAGCCGTTGGGTTTGATAGCATACATTTACTTGGAGGTAGTGTACTTGGTGACAGCCTTGGTGCCTTCACTCACGGCGTGCTTGGCCAGCTCACCAGGCAGAATAAGACGGACAGCAGTCTGGACCTCGCGGCTGCTGATGGTTGACTTCTTGTTGTAGTTAGCCAAACGGGACGACTCGCCAGCGATGCGCTCGAAGATATCGTTGACAAAGCTGTTCATGATGCTCATGGCCTTGCTGGAGATACCAGTGTCTGGGTGCACCTGCTTGAGCACCTTGTAGATGTAGATGCCGTAGCTTTCCTTTCGGCGTCTACGCCTCTTGCCAGCTACTGAACTACCCTTGGCCTTACCGGCCTTCTTTGCTCCCTTTCCGCTAGTCTTGGCAGGCATGTTGACGATAGATTTCTTCAACAAAAAATGTCTAGTCTTCCTGAAGCAGGCTATATTTATATGATTTGATATGCAAATGAAGGATCCTGCATTTTTCGGCGAGAAATCATGTTCAATAACCGATCGTTTGTCTTGCTTTGTAGACTGCAATTGATCAGAACTCCAACATTGATTTTTAGTTGGTTTAGGAATCCTTGTGGGTGCATACATTTTAGCAAACATTGATTCAAATATGCAACATTGATCCCAAATATTGAATTTTTTTCATAATGCGCCGAAAGTATTCCTGCTATTACTTTTGATAGAGATATTTATTATACTTGATTAACTTTGTTTTAAAATAGAAAAAAATTGTATTACATCAATGGCAATAATTTTTGAAAATCTATATACATTGTCTTTCTGACAGACTCTGACAGATCCCCACGTATTCAGCTACCCGCGCTGTTATCACGCAGTAATGATTATTGTTATTATGATAAGTATAATTTCTTTTAATTTCTCCACGAAATACTGACAAAATTATCTACGTTTTTTCATCTAGGATGATACAGATATAATAGGTTATGTGTTTCCGACGTCTCGTGGTTCGAAAGTCTCATCAAGCCGTTGGTCCCGTGTACAGGAAGACTCTCCACTGTCACTGTGCACGTGTGTCAGAGCTATTCAAAACGAGAAGGAGATAATCCCCGGGATGAATCCTAGGCCAGGGGGGGGTACTCAAGTTTGGTTTTGGTAGGACGTGCCGCTGAGATTTTGGAAGTGGACCCATAAATATACCAATTTTTCAAAAAATTTGGACCCATTTATATACCAAAAGTCTAGGTTCCAGGATCGTGCATGGGTAAACTGTGCACGTAAAACCCGTGCCCGGAAGAAGAAAAGCCAGCCTATTATAATAATAGAGTCATGTAAGAGACTGGTTTGTGAGGTGATTTTATCCAAAGAAGAACAGGACAAATTCTTCTCTAATCTTCTTTACTTCATCAATACAGCACCATAAACCTGTCAATACGCGGTGTATTGGTCAATACTCCGTGTATTGGTCGATGCTCCATGTATTGGTCAATACTCCATGTATTGGTCGATGCTCCACGTACTGGTCAATACTTCATGTATTGGTCAATTGACTCATAATTTCGTCTATACTTCGTGGGTCAATATATGTTTTGGTCAATATCTCTCACTGATTGGTCAACAATTGGAGACTTAATCCCTTCTGAAACTGCGTTAGGATCCCACTATTACATATATAAGGAACGTGTTATTTTCTAAGGTCATTCATTTTGTATCGACACTGAACAAAATACAATTCATCATGTCTGGACGTGGTAAAGGAGGAAAGGCAAAGAGCAAGGCTAAGAGCCGCTCATCCCGTGCAGGACTTCAGTTCCCTGTTGGCCGTGTGCACCGCTTCTTGAGAAAGGGCAACTATGCCAACCGTGTTGGTGCTGGTGCCCCAGTCTACTTGGCAGCCGTCATGGAATATCTGACCGCTGAGATCCTTGAGTTGGCTGGCAATGCTGCCCGTGACAACAAGAAGACCAGAATCAACCCACGTCACTTGCAACTGGCTGTCCGCAACGACGAAGAGTTGAACAAGCTTCTCGGAGGTGTGACCATCGCCCAAGGTGGTGTCCTGCCAAACATCCAGGCTGTTCTTTTGCCAAAGAAGAAGTAAACTGACTAGTTTACATAACATACAACGGCTCTTTTTAGAGCCACCATACACTCAAAAAGGAGATCGTGAGCTTGTGGTAATATTTGCTTGTTTTAATTTACAGGTATATTTATTTATCAAAATATGAATATAATTATGTCATGGGAATGCGGGTATACAAGAATTTTCGTATTAAAGTTAATAATTATTGCACATAAGAAATATTTTCTCGGAAAGATTGTGCTGTCACTTTCTTTTCACTATTAAACATACAGAACATATTTCTGATACGCAAAGTAATTGATATAATAATATGTAATCGCAAAAGGTTAACTGAAACTATTTCATCATTTAGCCAGTCAGACATTTGTTTCATTTACCTTTTTGCACTGTAATCAAATAAAAGAAATCTCAAAATCATCCTTACCGATTTTAACCCTAAATATTTGTTGGACCATTGCATATGTTTGATGGAGTAGGTATAAGAAAGTGAATTATTAAATTTGAGTACAAACTTGAATTAACCTTTTCGGTAAATCTCATAAGCCTTTGCGAGTACACCTGAGATGTTGTCATTTGACGTCAGTACGCGTTTAGCGAACACGTTACTGCGCATTGCAAGTCGGCGTGACGTCAAATGACGACATCTCAGGTGTACTCGCAAAGGCTTATGGGATTTACGCAAAAGGTCAATTCAATATAAATCTAAAACGGCAAATTACAAAAGGCGCACTTTCTAAAAATCTAATCTGTTCGTTACATATTTATCGACATAGCGTATCATAAATATTGATCACAATTTCACAGCAATTGATTTGCTACACTACTGCGGTATTTCTGTCAAACCGCGCCAAATATTGAGTTCTACATCAAATTACGCATCCTGTCTGCAATATAACAGAAAAGTAACATCATAGCTCATCATGTTACGTGTTTTAGTACCACTAGTGCTGCAGAATGGTGAAATTATTGTGAATGTTCCCAAAAAAATCACACAATCAAATAGGTATTGTGTATGCTTAATAAAGTTGGATTTAGGGCCACCAATAATTTCTTTACAAAATGGCGGGGAAAGGTCATCAAAGCTTATGCAGGGTCAAATTCAAACCAAAGTACTCCTCTAGTCATGAGGACTCATAAAAGATATAATATAGTTTAGCATGTCTGCGATGTACGTTTTTTTAAAGTTAATAATGAAGTTAGATAATGATAATTAAGTTATAAAGTAAAATGTCAAATGTCACATTTTGATACAAGAAACAATTATTGAATTTTACCCTGCATAAACTTTGATGACTTTTCTTGCCATTTTGGAAAGAAATTATTTTTGGTTTTGGCCCTTATCTCAAATTTGTTAAGCACATCAAAAACTATGCATTTGAGCCAATTTCTGTGCTTTTTCGGAAAAATGCACAATAAGTGTATTATGCTGCACCATTCTGCAGCACTACACGAGTACATGTTCAAAGGAGGAAAAGAAACAAATGATCGGAAGAAGTAAGTAGCGTTAGCGTTCTTTTCACAATCGTTTGATAATTATTAATTTAATGTATAATAATCATATTATGTTTAGTTAGTACTGAATCAAGCACAAAACTGATGTATGCCGTCAATGACTAGTAATCCCAGCAAACACAAAACATTTTCGACATCAATCGCAAAAGGTTAGAAAATGTTACCAGAAAACGTTTTTCGGGTTATATAAAGGATATAATTATATAAAGGGTATAAAACATAACATTCATAACATGTTATAACATTCAAAAACGTTTTGTGATAACTTACTGCAAATATTCTAAAATAATCTTATTTAAATATTGGCAAACAAATTTACAAAAATATTTTACAATAACATTACTGAAAACATTTTAAAAATATTTTTGCAACACTTGTGTTTTCATGCAAAACGTTTCCTTGACCCTGATATAACCCGACATTTAATGTTATTGAAACATTTTTGCGAAAAACAAAAATAAAAAATATAACCTGTTAAAAACGTTTCAAAAACGTTTTGTGTTTGCTGGAGTGATACTTCAATAAATTAAATTGAATAAATAAATATAAGAAGTATAAAACGTTATAGTTTTCGTTGTGCGTAAACAATAATTTTTTAATCATAAATAAGGCATCGGTCAAGTTTATAGAGGAGACTTAGCCTATTGTTATTTACATATCAATGTGTTGTTGTATTGATTACATTGTGATTTTCTCTATTATACCAAATACTCAGGTTCAAAATATTATTTTATTGCAGTCAGCTGAATGTTATGGCAGGTACTTTCTGGAATTCATCCCAAGAAATCATGGCGTCACCTGTAATAAAGAAAATAGGCATATTTAGTTAGCAAAGAAGACGTGATTTTTTTTTTTCGGGGCAACCTTACAATCTGGTATGCTTCTCCTCTTATATACCCTCTGATTATTTTTGGGAAGGGAGCACACTCACGGAAAAAGCACAGCTAGTGTCTTACTTGTATAATAATTTATCCCCGAAATACTGTCGTCTTATTTGGTGGTCAGTTTAATCAGGTGGCCAAGGTGAAGCAATTTTCAAGGGGAGACAAAATTGGATTAAAATTGTCAAAAACACTAAAATCATTACTACTTAGTTTTATCCAGCTCAATGGTTAGATAACGCATGTGCTTTACACGTACTAGATTCCAGGTTCAAGTCCCGGCAGGAGTGGATATAATGGGATATCCCAGGATTTTCAGAGACAATTCACCTCTCCATGTTATTTGAGTTTGTAATTTAATGTTTAATATTGTTTTTGACCTAAAAACGTAAAATATCACGGCAGCTGGAATCCAACGGGGTATGCTTGAGGGGGTATATATCCCAAGGTGTGGGAGAATCTGGTCCCCTGCATGGCTATACGCCACTTGAAAGCATGAATAACATAACACCGTCGGATTATAAAATAGATAATGTGGACTAAATTAATTGAGATACACAAACTTTTAAGGAAGGGGTGAGCGAGTATGAAAAAAGCGCCTGTGATCAAACTTGGAATGAACTGCATTGATGCGCGCATTACGTAATCGTTAAACTCTTCGTAACGTGATGCACAATAAAATAGAATAATACGCTACATTTTAAATTTTTTGATTATGAGTTCTACTTCTCGACTTCCGTTTAATTTCATTCACTCTGTATTTTTTTTCTGGGACACCCTGTACGTATTTATTTTGTCTTACCGTTTGAATCAGCTTTCCTCAAGAATTCCACGAAATTTTCAGGGGTGCCAGCAGCTTTTATCCATTCCTCTAGCTGTAACTGGTCATTATCATTCACGTCCATCATGGTAAATAGCGCTATCTTGGAGGGTGGAATTTCGGACGTTTCACGACGTTTTCGAACCCTGTAAAGATTAAGTATAATACGATTTGAAATAAATCTATGTTTGGGCAATGGGCAATGTTTACTCAATTGGAAGTATCAACAGGCCTTTGCGTATAGACGAATCCAACGAGCCAAGTCATGGTCAGGATTTAGTCTGACATCTTTGGGTAGGCGCTAGCACCAACCTGGTGTTTTGAGCGTTCAATTGTGCAAATAAAAGCCGCCTAACCCCTAGAGAAGATGCAAGGACGATGGGGGTGGGGGGGGGGGTTAATAGAATAATATATACAATATAGATAATTCCGCAGGTAATCCCGTCGCATCTATTCATACATAGTCCTTTTGTTCGCAAGTACATCAATGCATAGATACCGCGTGTAGTTAATCCGATTATTTAATATATCACTTCAACAGAGAATATAGAAGCTGTGTGTTTTGACAAAGGGAACTGTATTGTTTAATCATTCTTTTGTCCACCTAGTGTGTTTTCGCGGAATGTGTAAAACGGGTGATGGAATGCAGTTTAAAATTTCCGCCAAGGCCGAATCATTTCACATTTTGGGTGCATTGTAGCCGGTGGCTACCCAACTAAAGGCTGCAAGTCAGGTGTAGGAATGCGTGCATTTGGATTCCTCTATAGACGAATCCAACGAGCCAAGTCATGGTCAGGATTTGGTCGGACATCTTTGGGTAGCCGCTAGCACCAACCTGGTATTTTGAGCGTCCAATTGTGCAAATAAAAGCCGCCTAACACCTAGAGAAGATGCAAGGACGAGGAGGGTTAAGGGGGGGTCGATCTTTTGTGCGTAATTATAGAGGGCCAGGGGATTCACTCTATCATTAAAACAATTATTTGAAGAAGTCAAAGAGCCCTAGGAATAAAAATTGTAGTGTAATTCACGCCAGATACAATTTCTTATACGACAAAAATTAATTTTTGTAATCGATCAAAAACAAACGTTTTATATCAATTTTAAATTTAGCCTGAATCCGTAAATATGGTACCTCTCGCCCTTTTTTAGGTCAAGGCTATTTTACCATTATGCAGCGAACCATTGTTGAAGCTATTTCACATACATGTACAAAACATTCTAGAGAAAGAATGAGGACATATAGTGTTGAAATATCTTTTGTTGATTTCGAATGATAATGTCATGAAGTCGTAAATTTTAAGGTCAAATTCCTAAAACCAAAGCAAAACATTGCGACGCAGATAATTCCCGACTTACGCAATTTCATCATCACATCAGTGTCTTTATTATTTGTTTGAAACCTTTTCCAAACGTTCGTGCAATTTATGCATAAAACGGCTAATCTATCTTTACAAAACGCGTCTTTTTTTAGAAAACAAAAGGCTAAAGATGGCATTATGAGATTTATCTTTTATCATTACACTCATTCGCTCAACTGCCACGGTGGCCGAGTGGTAAAGCGCTAGACGCGTAATCGAAGGAAGTTTAGAATCGCTGGTTCGATTCCAAACGAAGCCTGTGGGAACTTTTTTTTCTTCAAAATTCATGATCGCATTCCGAAATGAGTCACTTGTCGGTAAATCATGTATCGTATCCTTAATAGAATAATAACTAATAATATATATAATGGAGATAATTCCGCAGGTAATCCCGTCGCATCTATTCATACATAGTCCTTTTGTTCGCAAGTACATCAATGCATAGATACCGCGTGTAGTTAATCCGATTATTATGTCACTTCAAGAGTGAATAGACCATGTAGAAGCTTGTAGATGTAAAACGGGTGATGGAATGCAGTTTAATTTTTCCGCCAAGGCCGAATCATTTCACATTTTGAGTGCATTGTAGCCGACGGCTACCCAACTAAAGGCTGCTAGTCAGGTGTAGGAATGCGTGGATTTGGATTCGTCTATAGACCACTTGGCATGTGATGTCATTGCCCGGCAGTATGCGCGCGCATTGTGTTAATTTCCATTGTTCTTTGCCCTGCAGTGTGCGTACGCATCGTAGTTTGCTAAGGGCACGTGAATTTTAAATCGCCCGCCACATTTCATATAGTACAAGAAAGCTATTGAACAGTGTAGCGGCTCGTTCAAGCATATCGACAGACGATGACGGTCTTGACTTGACGGATCATAAAAGCCGAGGGGGTGGGGGACCAGCTAACAGGAATTAAGGCTAATGAATTGAATTATTGAAAAGTGCTGAAACTTATTATATATAGGCCTACATTAGATCTAATTTTGGGCTATTACCATGATTACTAGCAACGAACGATGTTAGTTATTATGGTGAGTGGATATCGATTACTCGAAATGGAGTTTGGGTAAGCGGTGGCGAGCGAGAGCGATCGTCCGCCTCAAACGAAATTTAAAATGCCTGGTGTACAGGGTGTATCAAAATGATTGGCACCCATCAATACCCGGTGAGTATAATAAAATACCCTATCAAAATACAGTTTAACATCATTTCAATATTGGTAGATTTATGTAATAAAATGTCATACAACTATAAATTGTAGTCACTGCAAGAGGATCTAATGATGAATTTGGGAGAAGCAAGCGTTTCATTAGATACCGGAATTTAAATAGACAACAAAGCTGATGGGTACCAATCATTTTGATGCAGCCTGTATATAGGTTGCCAATACTAGTACTAATGATACATAGGGTCTATGCTGTAAGCAGAACAGTCACTTACTGAGTCTGTACTGGAACTCCAACACCGACGCCAACATTGCTAGTATTGGGATCAAATACAGGTGTCAACTGTGGAATGTCGTCTGGTACCCCAATATCCACGTCTGGTGGCGGTGGTTGTGCCTCCAAGCATGATATGCAGAACTCTGGTGCGAATCCCATGAAAACCATCATTACTGATACGCGAACAAATGTAGTAGTGGTAGCCATCTTGTTCTGCAACATAAATGGGATACACAATGATTTTTGGTCATTTTGGTGGCTTCCAATAAGTATACAATTTGTCTGGTCCGTATAGCCGGGGGAAGAGGTCACCAGTTCCCTTAGGGCCTAATAGACAAAAAGTCCACTTTTTTAAAGCATGAAAAGGTGATGCCTTTGTTAATTTTTCTTTCTGGCTACGGGTCTAATCAAGGTTGACAGAAAAGGTCACATGTATTTTAAACATGTCAGTTGATATGATTGTTCGAAAGTTTACTTTGCAATAGTTCCTGACCCTTTTCAGACAGTTGAATATGAGTGAACATGGTAAAAGTTAATTTAATTGTTTTTAATTACCATTAGGTATTTATGAATTTTATTTGTTGTTAAATGTTATATAAATAAATTAATAGTTACAAAAAGAAAAAGGTAAAATCAAAACTATAAATATCTTGTTTTAAATACATGCAGTAAACAAAATCCCTGAATAAACACGAACTTCTAAAAAAAAAACTAAACAAAACAAAAAACAAAAACAAAAACCATTAATCAAATGACCTGTTTTCCGCAGCAGTAACTTACCAGAGTTTAAGTAAAATATTGTAACGATTTCCTTTATAATAAAATATGACTACTGATGCTGTTGTTACCTCTCCTGTTTGGCAATGATTAAAAGCAATATTGAAAACCAGAACGTCAAGGCCTACAATATAGGGTATATTTATTTATTTGGCTGATGCAAGAATGGGTGCTTGAATTAGCAAAATTGCCATATATGGAAACAAAAACGTCAGTTGCGGTATACCATCTTGTATCCTGCTTTCCGGGTGTATTTCGTGATTAAATTACTATTCATCACGCCAATTGTTCCCATACAAAGCAAAGTATTTCCGCATTTAAGGTATTAGACGTATCAAGGAAACGTACACTCTCCTAAAAGTGCAAACAATGATATTAGCAGCTAAAATACATGTATATTAGAAAAAGAATTCATTTTCATCGCCGCCTTCAGTGGTAAAATTACCAATTTTAAGTATACCTTTATACAGAGTTGTTTGGGAAAAAGTGTTTTACGCTAGGGCAAAATTTATTTTTTTCCTTTCTTTTTTCGTGTCACCAGTGGGCGAATATTTGTTTTAAAAAAAATCAAACGGTGCGCCCAAAAACTTCCGACAAAACTATAATGTACGAGTTGACATGTTGGGTGTTTTCTAAAAGTCAAATATAGAGTTTTTAGAGTGGTCGAAAATCGAAAGGGTCGGTAAGAGTGAGCGATCATCTCTGTCACAAAGGAACAGGACGAGTAGCAACTGAGAAATTGTTAAGAGAAATGTAGCCTATAGTTAAGTTTCGCCTAATATAGGCCTACAATAGGCACTGTTTAAGAATGACATTTTGGAAGACATGAAAGCGATGAAAAATGTTATGTAGGCTATATAGCACACACTTCAGGAATGTAATATCCACCATTAGGGGAACAGTAAAATTATAATTATGATTGAAATAATTGATGTACAGGACCTGTGTTCTAATTTATCGAATCATAGTGAATGGTGGTTAGATCAAATGAAATTTGTGAAATGATATTGAAATTTATTCAAACAAATTAAAATGTTCGATTGGAATTCGTTTTGTGCTAAATGAAGCATGAGATATATTATTAAAAAGTATGTAATCAGCATCTGAAATAGTTAAGCTTAAACATGATGTTTATGTAATAAATTTCCGGATCTGGATTTCATTGCACAAGACATTTCAATATAACCGAATTAATTCTTGTCTCTAAATTACTGGTCGGTAGGCTCTTTGAGTACTCAATGTAACAAAATAAGACAATGTTTTCTCATTTTAATGTTTTGTTCTCGGAATTTCTCACTGCCTCTTTAACATAGTGCAGTTATTCTGCACAGCAAACATGATTCGATCCTTGCAGTACTTAAACCTGGTTAAAAAGAAATTACTCCAGCAAAATCAATCGATAAAGTCTAGCCCATCCTCCACATTGAATGGTGGACTGTACTTATGCCCAAATATGGTTCTTGCCAATTAATAATCACCCACTTGAAATCCCCTGGCTAGCTCCACTGACCAAAGTTATGGACAGATATGGGAGTTGATTTTGCTGTTATTTGTCACTTACATATCAGGGAGGTACGAACATTTGCAGATGCCCCACCTACACAGTTTTAGCCTTTGTAAAATATATATTATTCTCGAATGACAGCAAGTACAAAAAAATATCCGTCAAGTTGTTTACCTTTAATGCCCTTCGGAAGAGAGCGGTCCACAAGTGAGTGATAGTCACTAAAAGTTGCATTCGATTTACACAGAGAATTTTGCAGGCCATGCGTGCCCTTCCTTACTAAATCACCAAAGTGCGAATATTTCCAAACATCTAAATTAGGCAATGCCCTATACCTATAACATACACTGTTTATAGAGGTCGCGCGTCAATGGTGAGAGCACTGTGTATTGTGTATAGGAAAATGAACAGTAACTGCAGTATGAGATGTCATCTAAAAATGTTTTTTTTTTTAGGATAAGAAGAAATGTTTGAAATGGGGCTTTTCAAACTATGAGAAATAATCCTTTAAAATTAAAAGTGCATAACGAGGTTTTTGGGACAACAGTGTACTTCGGTATAGTGACATCCTGGCGGAAGTACAAGTATTTCCTTTATTCGATCTAATCTTTCCTATATATTTCATTTATTAGGCATATACTTCTGTAATTACTATATCATCCGGTTCCTGTGTTTTGGATGTAATACAGTGATAACGTGATGCGCATCTCATTTGCATATTTTGCGTATATCTTCTGGTCAATCACGGATTCGATTATATGCGTCATTTTCAGCCTTTGACGTTTTACTGAAAAAATTCAATGCAAGTCTAATACGCTACATTGTCAGTACAGTGTATTCATGGTATTATAGAAGTTTGCACTACTTTTTATAGCTTTTTTGGGAAGTGTGCATGTATGTACGAGGGGGTATCCAAAAGTTTTTGACATCATCCAGAAGAAAAAGAGCTATATTGATGAAATTTTGTCAGTGTAATCACTGATCCTTATGTACATTATGGTCCAAAAATGGTCTCATAAGTATGTTTACTTTCTTTACAGGTGGCGCTAGATGGGCAGTAGGCGCATAACCTGTAAGGTAGTGAAAATTGAGGCACGCATATTGATTAAGTTTCTGCATTTGGAGGGTTAGGCCTACAATGCTCAGAAAATCTATGATGAAATGAAAGCTATCTGTGGTGATGATTGCCCATCATATGGCACTGTTGCTTTTTGAAAAAGGAATTTCCAAACTGGCCGCATGTCCCTTACAGATGAGCCAAGAAGTGGACGTCAATCATTTACGGATGATGCGGCCACAGTGAAGAAACTCAAAAAAGTGGAGGATCTTATCATGAAAAGGTTATGCGCCTATTGCCCATCATAGCGCCACCTGTAAAAAATTAAACATACTTATGAGACCATTTTTGGACCATAAAGTACATAAGGACCAGTGATTACACTGACAAAATGTCATCAATATAGCTCTTTTCCTTCTGGGTGATGTCAAAAACTTTTGGATACCCCCTCGTATGTATGTATGTATGTATGTATGTATGTATGTATGTATGTATGTATGTATAAGGTGTCTCAATTTCTACAACTGATGGACTCACATACTTGGTTTGTTCCACTTTCATGACTTTGGATGACGATTTTTAACGAGCTCATTCTCGACGGTGTCGCTTGGCAGATAAACTGGTATCTAAACCTGAAACTTTGTGCAGTGACATCTAAAAAGGTGTTGGTATTAGTCTGTTAAAAACTGTTCAAAATGGATACATCAACAACATCATTTGACAGCTGTGATGATGGTATACTCAATTATACATCTCTAGGAGACGCTGAGAGAGCTCTTGATGAGTATCGATGGAGTGGAGCAGACACCTTTATCACGAAAGTCATTCTTCCAATCGTCGTCAGTATTGGTGTTCTTGGCAATCTTGCCTTTTTGTTTACAGTGGCCCGTGTCAGCCGAATGCGAACTGTAACCAACTATTACTTAGTGAACATAGCGGTGGCAGATATGCTCTTCTTACTAATAACAATGAGTGCTCAAATCCACAAGTATCGTCGAGCGCAATTAAGAGGGAGTGTGCCGTATACATCCGAGGTGGGTTGCTGGGGTGCTATCTTCCCAATATTTCTCAGCTATTTTACGTCTGTTTTATTGGTGACATTTGTTTCTCTCGAACGCTACTACAGTATATGCAAACCGGTTGAACACAGATTACTTCACGGTAAGGCGCATACTCTAAAACTAATCGTTATAGCGTGGATTGTTGGCATTGTTTTAGCAATTTTAAGCACTCCGCGATTTGGTCAATTGAAGCAAGAATGTATACTCTGGCCTGATGAAGAAAAATACAAAGATCTTCCAACAAAGTATCAGCAGTGTTTCATGATCAATATTGGACTCAGTTTACTTTCTGAAATAATCCAATTCGCTCTATTTTGTATTGCGTTAACAATCAGCTGTATAACGTACTTTAACCTTATAAAGACTTTGAGCATGAATTCTCTAGTTGTATCAGAGCAGTAAGCACAACGCAACCAGCAGGTTCGGAACCAAGTGGCCCGAATCCTTATCATAATTGGGGTGATTTTCTTTTGCTGTCAGATTCCTTCCCGTGTCATCAACCTGCACAAATTTGTACGTATCGTAAGAGGAACCCACGAACCAAGCTATGGGATTATATTTGAAATTAGTTTCGGTTTGTTACTGTTGAATTCTGCTACCAATCCTTTTGTGTATGGATTCGGTAGTCGCCTTTATCGGGAAGCATTTTATAAGGCATTTGGTATCTCTACTTGCAGAAAGATGAAGACTGCGGAAAGACCGGTATCAAGTGGTGACTTGTCACGCAAAAGTGGTGACTTGTCACGCAGAAGTCAGAGTACCAAAGTTTCTACCAATGTGTAAAACCATCATGGAAGTAGAACGTGTCTCTTTCTTACATGTTGTAACATTATAATGTTAACTAATATAATCTCTTACGTATTCAATATGCAATAGAATGTTTGTGATCTTGATCTTTTGTCTCCTTAGAGATAGAGAGAAATTTCGCTTGCTAAATCTGAGAGCGCCCTGAAGTTTTTTTCCCCGCAGATAAGAGAGTAATGACAGACATTAATTGACCTTTTCGATAAATCCCATAATCTTTGCAGTCAGACCTGAGATGTCGTCATATGACGTCACGCCGATGTGTACATTGTTTAGCGAACATGGTTACTGCGCATTTGAAAGGCGTGTACAGTAACGATGTGCGCATCGGCGTAACGACATCTACGGTACAATGAGGTAGAAAGGATAGAGTGCCCTGCTCGCCGAATCTGTGAAGCAGGTTTGGGTCCCGGTTTGGGTGCTGTATAAATACACAAAGTTGAACAAATCATGTATTAAAACGCATTAAATTTCCCAGTATACCATTGTTTTTATCAAAAAATTGCTGAATTATAAAGGCAAGCACGCCTGAATCTGGTATATCACCAGTGTTGCCACGCTAAACAACTCTACCACTTTACGAAATTTCGCCTTCAGTGGTCATGGTGGTAGAGTTGTTTAGCGTCCGCATGGCAACGGGCGAATGAACTAGATTTAGGAGCGTGCCTGCCTTTATTATTCAGCAATTTTTTGATAAAAAATGGTACACAGTAAAGTTGAATATGCTAAAACAAGTAATTTATTTAATTTTAATAATCCATACATGCTAGAGTAAATTTAGTTCCCATTTTAGTTGCATTTGATGCTGATTTTGTTAGGTCCCTTCATTTCATAATGGCGTATTCAGTGTGTGATTGTCAATGAAACGGCAACGTACCAGTTCGAGCTCAGCGATCTATGTTTTTCTACGTCATTGCTACGGTATAACCGCAAAGAACTATGGGATTTACCGGAAAGGTAAATTGAGAAACAACGCCAACATATTCACGTAATTACCTGCGCACGCCGCTGACAGATCTGCAAAGAGACCATTCCTTTTTTAGGAACTATAGACTTGCTTATCTTGTATGTGTGCTTTTTGATGGCCATTTGTCTCTTCAAATCTGCGCTCTGTGATGTGGCGTGGTTTTTCAAATGTTTCTCACGTGTATTTACATTTTTGTTACAATATTCATAATCTAGATTAAAAAAGACAAAACAGCAGACCTTTCGGGACCCTATCCTTTCACAAGGTAAAAACAGCCAGTGTTACACGTCTCATTGTTATTATCGCTGCCTAAGATCTAATGCAGTCCCGGAATGCAGTTCTAGTGACAAGTGGTGCTTGCCTTATAAATTTATAAAATCCGATATCTATTTATATTTAAAGGGGCATTTCGTGATCTACAGCCTCATCCCCCCACTTTTCCAGTAAAAAAGTTGAGATTTTTACACCACTGGATACCTCTGGCTACATAATGTTTATGTACCAAATATTTCTTGCAGATTAATTCGTTTAGCAAAAATATCGCCAAATTTGAATTTCGTTCTGGTGCACCAGAACGAAATTACAACACATTGTCTATGGAGCAGTGTAATACACATAATCATGCATAACTCGCGAACGCAAAATCGGAATCAACTGAAATTTTGGAAATAAGCTTTTTTCGTGGATATCTGCTAAAAAATGTCATAAAAAGAGGATGCTAGGATCACGAAATACTCCTTTAAGATTTATATATTTATATCTAAAATAAAATATAATTATCTTGTTATTTATAATTATTGTGAGCATACAGATATAAATTATTTAAGATAACAAAATATTACTGACAATGCATCTGCATACATAATATTAATCCAATATTTTGACCGCTAAAATGTATTGATGTATTGGTTGAAACCAATATGAACATGGATTAACCTAAATGTAAAAGACGGGTTTTTAGAATAAGCTGGTACTTTTAAGCTTTAAACGTGTCAACACGTCAAAATTTGGGATTTTTATAATTCGATTATAGGGCCTTGACCCGGTCGACAGCCTCATTCTTCTTCATCAAAACTTAAATGTTGGTATCAGAAGAAAGTTCACATTACGTTTTGTTACCTGGAGAGATTTGATCATGTCTCACCACCTTTTTCAACCAAATCGACGGTAATAACTCTTGTAGTGAGGGATCAACATTTAACCACAAATTAATTGCCTCAGGCAAAACTCACTTCCTGGGAAACAAATACCACACAAGGTCCTTTTTATGTAATTCATTGACCCATTTGTGTTATATACTGCCTCTAGCTATAATGACATCCTTGTGATATGGTCAACTCATTGACAGATACGAACCTCAGGAGGGAATTCAATTTTTGATCAATTCTCTCCAGGTAGTGAAATGTAATGATATTTTTCTTATTACCACCCCAGCAAACACAAAACGTTTTCGACATCATTCGCAAAAGGTTATAAAAGGTTGTCAGAAAACGTTTAAATAAAGGGTACATTAATGGTATAAAACGTTTTCATAACATTAAATAACATTTGTTGGTAATTTACTGCACAGCAAACACAAATGTTTTACAGAAAATATTTAAATATCGGGTTATATAAAGGGTATAAAAACGTTTAAATAACATTCCAAATTTGGTACAAATCATTCAAAACAGAATGTTATTTTGGGGTTGAAAAAATATTTTGCAAAAAACGTTTGCCCAAAATATTTACAATAACGTTTTTAAAATGTTTTCACGACCTTTATATAACCCGACATTTAAATGTTATTAAAACGTTTTGTAAAAACATTTTAAGAACATTTCTGTGTTTGCTGGGTGCAAATATTTTAACATAATGTTATTTTTTGACAAAATATTTGGCCAAAAATGTTTACAAAAATAGTTTACAATGACATTTCGAAAACATTTTAAAAATATTGTTGTAGTGTGTTTTCATACAAAACGTTTTAAAACGATTTCATTACCTTTATATAACCCGACATTTTAATGTTATTAAAACGTTTTTACCTAAACCAAAACCCAAAATATAACTTATTTAAAATGTTTTAAAAACGTTTTTGTGTTTGCTGGGACAGTGAAAGTTAACGCCCCAGATACATGTATTTGGGGTGAACAAAAACGTAGTAATTTGTGGTAACCACATCGGAATTGTATGCAGTATCCTATATAGGGTCATTATTATACACGATTTTGCTTTTCATATCAAAACCACTGGAGTAATACAACTAACAATTGAAAACATTATTATTTGATAGATAGGCCTCAATCTAAGATAGAAAAAAAAGAACATAAAAACTCGCCTCTTTAAGTAAGGCTTTGTAAAATCAAATTTACACGGATACACTTACATATTTTTGTTTCAATAGTTTAAATAAAATCTTTTAAATTATGAAACAAAGATTTTGTCATTTCTTCTTGTCTTATTAACAGGATGAAGCTGTACAGGTATTGCCGGGAGGTATTGTACTTGAGTTATTCAAGTTGAAATCGTACACCCCTATTTCAAACGGAGTCACCCATTCAGGTAACCTCATTTAAAATTCTCACTCCCTGTGTGGGAGATGAAGGTGTTTCATCGGGGGTGTATGTGTTTCAACTGGAACAGCCCGTTGTTTATATCCGTTTTGGTAGATTTTAAAACATAGTTCCAGTGTGTAGCTTATAGATCTGTATATTCAGGTACCAACATTTTAATTAGGTGATGATCTTCGCTAAGATGCGAATCTTTGTATTCATTTTCCTGATATAGGCCAATCAAATTAAAAAAATCACCACCACTAATTGCAACAGAATCTATTTCGCATACGTCCATCTCCCAAAAGCTAACACAAAAATATATCAAAAGTCCCAAAAAATCCAAGTAGTGGAACAGTGTCTAATTTGCAAAAATCTAAAACAGCCTTTACATGTTTAAACTTGTAAGTTAGTTTACTTATTCTTTGGCAGAAGATCAGCCTGGATGTTTGGCAGAACTCCGCCTTAATTGAGCGATGGTCACGCCTCCGAGAAGCTTGTTCAACTCTTCGTCGTTACGGACAGCCAATTGCAAGTGACGTGGGTTGATTCTGGTCTTCTTGTTGTCACGGGCAGCATTGCCAGCCAACTCAAGGATCTCAGCGGTCAGGTATTCCATGACTGCTGCCAAGTAGACTGGAGCACCAGCACCAGCACGGTTGGCATAGTTGTGCTTTCTCAAGAAGCGGTGCACACGGCCAACAGGGAACTGAAGTCCTGCCCGGGATGAGCGGCTCTTAGGCTTGCTCTTTGACTTTCCTCCTTTACCACGTCCAGACATGATGAATTGTATTTTGTTCGGTGTCAATACAAAATGAATAACCTTACATACTGCAGTTACTGTCCGTTTTCCTATTCACAATACACAGTGCTCTCACCATTGACGCGTGACCTCTACAAAAAGCGTATGTTAGAAGTATAGGATATTGCCTAGTTAACGTCACTGTGTGAAAAATAACCGGCCAACATGTCCTAAATTTTTAGCTAATTTAGGTGTTTAGAAATATTCTCACTTTGGTGTTTTAGTGTATGTTGTAGGTAATAGTGTCACGGAGGTATAAGTGCGTTAGTGTTATAGACCTGACGAGGAAGTCCTCATTTGGTCTATACGCTAACGCGCTCGCCTCTTAAACCCAGGGTCGTGGGTTCGAGTCCCGACAGGACCGGAAGTGGCTCGAGGAGGCGCAGGATATTTCAGTGAGGGGTTTGTGACATAAATGGTGGCAGCGGTGGTCCCTGGTGTTTCTTAACACCAGGGGGATCACCCATCGGAAAGGGTTAGGCGTTCACAAAAATGGCTGGCCGAGTATTCCTTGTATCAAGGACGACCAGTCTGGCCGAGTATGCCTTGTATCAAGGACGACCAGTTTAAACAGAGGAAGTAAGGCGCGAGGACGCGCCTTACGAGGAGGGGGAGCATGTGACGGAGGTATAAGTGCGTTAGTGTTATAGACCTGACGGGGAAGTCCTCTTTTGGTCTATACGCTAACGCGCTCGCCTCTTAAACCCAGGGTCGTGGGTTCGAGTCCCGGTAGGACCGGAAGTGGCTCGAGGAGGCGCAGGATATTTCCGTGAGGGGTTTGTGCCTAGTTAACGTCACTGTGTGAAAAATAACCGGCCAATATTTAAAGTATTCTTTGAAATTCTAGAAAATATAGTTTTGTAACATGTCCTAAATGTTTAGCTAATTTAGGTGTTTGGAAGTATTCACACTTTTGCGTTTTAGAAAGGATATGTAAACGACAGATAACACCAAAAATTTGAAGAAATTATTTCCAAACCGTGTTAAGTCAACAATCATTATGTTGCTCATTTTCAAGAATGCTGGTTAACAATAAGCAGACTATTGTCTCATTTCGTGAACAAAGGCTACATACTATTGTTACCTTGCGTATGCTTTATAATCGGTTACCAAACTGAAACTATAATAGCTTTTAATGGGGTTTAAGTCCTGCAATGGTCGTGGTGAATTATACTGTAGACATGACTGCATCATGTTTGGCCCTAATATGACCAAAAATAACACAAAAGGCATGATTGTTATAACTTGTTTAAAACATGTAAAATGGTTGTATTTGTTACTTTTTAACTTCTCGGCGTATGCACTTCAAATATACATATGAAAAGGTTTGACTACAAAAACGATTATCTTATACTCGGGGAGCTAGGACCACTTTCTGTGCACCCCCACAGGACCAAACTAAACCAACTTTTTTTAGGTTCCTGAAATGACCCTAAAACATAATCAGGATGTTCCTAAAAATATAAACTGGCCCAAGGGGGTAAAAGGGTGAACAAAAACGTAGTAATTTGTGGTAACCACATCGGAATTGTATGCAGTATCCTATATAGGGTCATTATTATACACGATTTTACTTTTCATATCAAAACCACTGGAGTAATACAACTAACAATTGAAAACATTATTATTTGATAGATAGGCCTCAATCTAAGAAAAAAAAAGAACATAAAAACTCGCCTCTTTAAGTAAGGCTTTGTAAAATCAAATTTACACGGATACACTTACATATTTTTGTTTCAATAGTTTAAATAAAATCTTTTAAATTATGAACCACTTTCTATGCACCCCCACAGGACCAAACTAAACCAACTTTTTTTAGGTTCCTGAAATGACCCTAAAACATAATCAGGATGTTCCTAAAAATATAATCTGGCCCAAGGGGGTAAAAGGGGTGAACAAAAACGTAGTAATTTGTGGTAAATAATCAGGATGTTCCTAAAAATATAAACTGGCCCAAGGGGGTAAAAGGGGTGAACAAAAACGTAGTAATTTGTGGTAAATTTGAAATGACCCTAAAACATAATCAGGATGCTCCTAAAAATATAAACTGGCCCAAGGGGGTAAAAGGTCATCGAACTTTGCACAGGGTCAAATTTCAAACTTGCTCAAATTGTGTTAAAACTCATTCCAATGTATTCCTCTAGTCACAAGGATTCAGAAAATGTATAGTTTGACTTATCTAGGACGTACTGTTTTTGAGTTATAACCAAAAAAGTCATAGGTCGCGTTTTTGCCTCTATGGGGGGTCGAAAACATCAAAGTGCTCCGATTTTGCCAAAAGAGATTTTCCCAACCAAATCTATTTTTTCCAACCCCCACTATATGGTTTAACATCATGCTATACTTAAGCAGTAGAGCCATTAGACCACGGTGAATAAACTAAAACAAATTTTAAAGAAAATAAAAAGAGAGAAAAACAGCCTAATAGTCTGGGGCCTTTCGTCATTTGGTGAGAAATTCATGTTTATATTGTTTCTTGAAATGAAATCCAATCTACATGGACCACTGAATCAAATGAACCATGCTGCCAATTTTTCTGATGTGGTTAAGGGGGTCAAATCCAAGATGGCGGCTAAGTTAAATTTAAAAGAATCAACATGATCCGATCACGTTGTATAATACGTCGTACATCAAATTATTCCTCTAATCAAAAGGAACAAAAAATTCAATGGTCGCACATCTCTAGGATGATTGATTAATGAGTTACATGTAAAATATACAAAAGTGGTCAAGCTTTCAATATTCTCTGATTGAGGCGAAAATGGTCTCCAATTATTCAGCTTGATACCATAAACAAAAAAAGTTATAATTTGGCGTATCTAAAATGTATATATGGTAATAAACTGCAGGTCAAAGGTCAACCTATGCCACCAACATTATACCATCTAGCATTAAAATTAGTATTCATATCGTTGCAAGACTATACTTTATTATTTTTTTTATCAACATAAATATTTTGATGCCATTTTAGCTTCAATCAGATAATTTTGAAAATTCGGCCAGTGTACAAAAGGTCGCTGACCTTTTGAACATTTTACCCTGTATCTCATGAAAACCAATCATCCTAGAGATATGCAACCATTGACTTCTGTGTTCCATGTGATTGGACCTTTTGATCGGACCATTTTTATTTTTTCTTATTTGACTAAGCCGCCATCTTGGATTTGACCTCATTAACCTTATCAGAAAAATTGGCAGCATGGTTCATTCGATTCATTGGTCCATGTAGATTGAATTTCAGGTTGAAAATCAAAATAAACATGCAAGTCCTACGGGAGGCGATTTTGCAACGCAAGGCCCGGGACTATAACACCTTGAACCAAGGCTTAAAGTAGGTTACCTTATTTTGTACATAAATTCATACATTCTTCCGCGATGTGATTATGCGTGGTGGGGATTACGTTGTCAATAATAAACACCTCAACAGAAGAAAGTTCTGTTTGTGTGGTCATAAAATGAAATGATTTTTAACACAATGAATTAAACCAAATTATGATCAAACGTAATAAAATGGCTACACTCACCAAAAAAGAAGTAAATATCGTATAATATGATAAACGTGTTTTTCTCGAAGGCGTTATTAAACGACCTCGAGAAAACTCTTTCCAACTCAATCATGAAAACATAATTATGGATGCATTGAAAAGGCATTTTAAAATCTCTGCAGTGATTTTTTTCTCATAAAATAGCCCCTGCTTATCCCTATTTTTATCCCTGAAAAATTATGTGCGGGTGTGCGGATGTGTGGGTGTGCGGGTGCGGGGGGGTGCAGGGGCAGGCGGCGGTGGAAGCGATATCGCCATTTTTGATATCGCCATTTTTGACGTCGCCAGCATTGGATTAACACATAATCATGAAATCTTCACAAACAATTCTAAATTTGTTATGTGGTGTCAAAGCAAAATTATCTTACTCTAAAACCGTCGGGGTACGACAAAGTACCCCACTGCAAGTATGTTAATTTTCCATTTGTAATTGCTAACCGTGTATTTTGAATGGGGCTGTCAGCCCTGTATCTTCGCCAGCCTCGTACGTGTTGCGTGTCCTATGCCGCATGTGCAGGGGGGATTTGCCACTGGCTCCCCGGCCCCCTGGAGAATCAGAATTTGTGCAGGGTGTGTTTATGAGGGCAACTAGACAATGTGCTGATTGGGGAGGGGGTCCCCATTTGGCCCACTTCATAATTTATAACAAAAATTGGTCAACACCAAGTAAGATTCACATTACCCCCCCCCCCAGAAAATGTTGACATTGCAGCTCAATTTGAACTTGGAAAGTTTTGTTTGATGCATAGCTACCTTTGGCGAACAGTGGGATGTTATCTGTTTATTTTTCTTGACATATGTTTAAAGGATACCAATTTTATTATTGCCATTACGCACTGCGGTTTTTTGTAGGTACCGGAAACACAGTCTATTTGTTTGGCCTTAGAACCAGACTCGTTCAAGTTTACGATCAGAAATCACAGGATTCGAGATTCCAGCAAAGACTGCTTCTGAAAACACTATTTATAATTTGGTATAAATCTGGAAAATTGTAAGTTAATATACGTATAGTTTGTGTAGATTTAGTATGTTAGTTTAAGGCTACGCTAAGTTTTTACCAATTTTGTCTTCAAATTTGATGCACGTAGCCTCATTAAAAAAAATTAAATAAATGTTGCAGGAAATAAATTCATAGTGCATCTTAAAGGTAAAGATCTCAGAATTCTTATTTTAATATCTAAGGATTCTTATGTTATTAATCATTTAATTCTGAGTCAAATTGAAACCTTTGTTGCTAGTACGTGAAGTTTTTAATACATTCAAGCCTGTTTTAAAATTAACTTCATTTTAGAAAGTTTATTATCAACGGATTACGATAAAAATTTTGGATGTATGTTTCTAACACGGTCAAGCACTTTCTGTGTTCCTTGCGGCTTCATGTTTTTGATTAGCTTCTGGTTCTTTTTAAAGCCAAGGCCGGCTCTATCTGTCTGTCCTCTGCACATCTCATTTAATATCAGGTGGTTATCTCTCTGTTCTAGTTCCTTGACTCCATTCAATCTGACTTGCTTTGCCTTTATACAGCTTGAGTGCTTCCATCTATAGAGTATTTATGGTACTTGATGAGATGGTACTTGGTGACCTGCATGCACTTTACAGAAGCGGTGAGCCTCTTTAGATGTAAGCCGTATCTTTTCCTACTTCGGTACAGGGCGGTGTTGGTGGGGAATTGGCTTACTCCAGCCCATCGCTTCAATTTTTTGGTGCATAGCAGGTAGCTTCCAGATTCTCGAGGAACGTAATTGGGAAGTTATATATAAAACTGGCCTCAAAAAGAAACTTATAATTTTTCACAAGGTCATATCTTAAAATCCTCTCCATAAAAATGAACAAAAATTGCACACAGGATTACTTCAATAGTCTACTCTAAACACATGTCAGAAACCAAGCAGTTGTCCAACTGACACAACAGCAAAATGCACTGACATGGAACACCTTCCTGGACCAAATTTCACATCCCAACAGATTTCTTTTGTTGGGTTCCAATTATTAACTTGGAAAAGTATTGGAGAAATTTGGCCTGGGAAATCAGATTTTATTTTCCAGTCATATTTTTGTCATTATTATCTAACCTTGATATTTAAACATTATGTATTAAATGTTGTTCATACACTCTTAGATAACGAAAACCAATCAGAGCAAACTCAGCTTTCGGACGCGTACATTTTCTTGCGGGTTGATGCATATATATTTTGCTTGTATTTTCCAACACTTTTAATGATAATTTTGTTATAAAAACAACAAAACTCATTTGTTTTTTCCCCTTCTCGTGTATGAAATAGTTTAATGAACGCGTATTACTTGTTGCTCGAGAAATTAGACAAAATAATGCACTTGTGTTGATTTCGATGCATCTAATGCACCGCCCCCCCCCCCCCTTTCGGGACCCGTGCATTAGACACATCAACGTAAACTCGTGTACATTATTTTGTCTAATTTCTCTCCCAACAAGTAATACGCGTTCATTAACCTATAAACATTGTTTTTATTCAGAGCATTTTAGTGTCACTATGTCGCCGAAGCTAACAAAAAGTTACATCCATGTGCCAGAGAAAACATCGTTTTCGGGTAAGAGCGTTTGGCAAAGATTCAACGAAATGGCTAATCAAAATCCGGACAAAGAGATGTATATATTTTTTGCAGATAACGAACGAAAAACGTTCAGACAAATGCAAGAAGAAGTAAGTATAATATTATTTTTTTTATATAGATATAGATAATTAAATGAGTTTGTTTCTTTGACAAAGATCTCACTGTTTATTGTTTCCATTTACCCGTCTCCCACAAGAGATCAGTAGTCCCATACTCTGCTAACATTTGGAATTCCTTACCTAAATATACAGCTTCAAATCAGGATAGGATTTGCAGAGTTTCAAGCGGAAGATTAATAGGTAGCTTGGCGCCAACCCATCAGCTTGACATTAAAACATCCCTTAAAAGATGATGTGCAGTGACGGAGATTAACCTAATCGTTATCTGACGTATGTTATAATAATCATTTTAGTTTCGAATAATTCACATAATGACTCAATATCCAATATGTGAACAATTCTACTAGTAGTAAATCGTATACCCCAATTTCTGAAACTGGTAAACGGAGACCATATTTTATCGTTTGTATTTTATTTTAATGCACAACAGAGTCAGCAGTTTGCCGGCGGTTTGCTAAAGTTTGGTTTGAAGAAAGGAGATACGCTAGGAATTTGGGGTGGCAACCATTACGAGTGGCTATTGGCATACCTAGCCTCACTGCAGATTGGTGTCATCACAGTGAGTGGGGGGAGGGGGGTGGGTGGTGGTGTACTGGAGAGGTGTGTATAGGGGATATGGGGTGCATATCAATTTCTAACGCTCTTTAAGTCATTGTTCATTGAATTTACAACCTGGATAAAGTTGTGACTATTTTTGCATTTTTCACACTGGTAACAAAAGTTATGTATATTATAGGCGCAAGGAATCCAGTTACTACACTGGAATTTCAGTGATTCAAGACAAGCGGTACGTTATTTATGATAAAAAAGAGGTACCGCTCAAATGTACCTCATTTCTTAACATATATAATGAACCACTTGTCTTGAATCACTGAAATTTCAGTGAAGTAATTGAGTCCTTGCCCTATAATATACATAACTTTGTTACCAGTGTATATTTATCTTTAAGAAAAATGAAATTAGTCACAAAATTTATCAGGGAGTGTAATCGAACACCATCATATGTGACGTGTCATGAAAAGCAGACACTTTTGGGCAGGTCACCAATTTTGAGATTTTTACATATCTTAAATCTAGAGATATTTTGCTCCACAACACCGTTTTCCCAAATGAATGTTTTGTATCAAGTTTTCATAAATGTTTTTGGAATGTTATTAAAACGTTTTTTATATATATAACCCGATATTTAAACGTTTTCTGTAAAACATTTTGTGTTTGCTGGGCAATTGATTTTCAAAAATTGTTTTTAATGTTATGAAAACGTTTTATGACTAACCAAAGCTTAGGCCAAGGTCAAAATTTTGTTATCATGTAGGTCGAAAGGGCTTTTGGTGTAGACTGCAAAAATCCACTTTGCTCGCTCATATGTTACCTGTTGCCATGGTAACGACCTGTAATGTGTTTTAGGCAATTTTAGCTCATTTCAGGCTAAATCATGGTGAAATTTGCCTAATTTAAGATGGACCATACCTCCATTATTCGAGAAGAGAGAAGAAATTTGATTGGATCCCTATAAAGGACCATCTTTCTACTTTCCAACAAAGTTTGTTTGTATCTTTTTGACCTGGCAACACTTTAAGTTTTAGCATCTCGAAACAAAGTGATCATTTGGATCTATGTTTGAGGTGCATAAAATCTATTGGCCATGACTCACAGAATAATGTAATTGTGGTTGATAACAAAACAGACCATGCCCCATTCAAAATTGATAACATTGGCTTGGGGGATTATATTAGTAAAGCGGAGTGTTGCCAGAAAATGGCTAAATTTGACATAAAATATTATCCATTGCATACATCCATCAGTCAAAATGATTCATTGTTTAAAATTTCTGGTACAAAATTCATCTTTTCTTTTTCTTCTTAAGATAAATATGAGGATCGACTTTCCGTTGAGTGTTCAGCAAGAAGTCATTCCAAGGGTAACTATATGTGACTCAAATAAACACACACGTATACAGAATAATAATAATAATAATAATAAAAAACTTCAATTGAAACTAGGATACAACTACAGACTTGACAATAAGTATGGAATATTTTTTCGCAAAATTCCACGACTGGTCTAGTGGGGTTCTGCATAATTGGGGTGTATCGGGAGCATATGGAAAGGTTTCTATACAAAAACGATTCTCTCATAAACCATCATGCGCACAGTTTCCACCTCGATACACCTGAACACACATTTTCGTCCCAAGAGCTTCCAAGCAGAGAACAAGCAGCGAATGTCTCCACCACAGTCTTTGATTACACTACACGGTTGAGTGCATAGCAATGTAGGATCTGTGAAGCTTCTAGCTAACAAATGGGCCTCTTTGATTGGTTTTTGTCGAAACCTCAAGTGTTCCCTTGAACTCACCCTGTGTCTTTGTGTACAGTAAGTTTAATATCAGGGGGCCATTCAAACTTTCTGGGTGCATATACCACTTTTAAGATCCAATAATTTTAAAGCTCCTCCCACTTACAAAACAGGTAGATTTCAAGTGCATGTCACTTCTGACGAACACTTATCGATGTTTAGGTTCAGTAAATATCACCTCAAACCTTTATAAATTTGATAATATCAGAATAATGCTGCTCAAATTTTACTCCCACAAAACTCATATTCAGTCTCCTTAAATCCGCCATTTTAGGCTAGTTCACTAGCCTATATATTAAATGAACGCCATAATTTCAACTCATGGAAAGCACATTTTCTATCAAACAATTATTTTACACCATCTCCCAAGTCCCGACACACCCCAATTAATATTTAGCCCGTGCGGTTATCCTTCCAGAGCAGTCTTGGAATGTTACGAAAAAATATTCCATACTTAATGTCAAGTCTGTAGTACAAGAGCATAGACGACAGACAGAGAAACAAACATACAGACAAATTAAAGAACAAAGATTGAATAATTGGCATGAAATTTCACTGTTCTCTCTCGTTTTAGCTCGGAATAAAAGTCGTCGTTTTGATGAGATCACCGTCTGATATGTGCGACAGAGCCAGCCAAATAATACCAGAGTTACTGACAAATCCTGCCGATAATCTCAATTGCCAAATGTAAGATTAAAAATAGAAAACATCATCTTCCCCCTCCTCTTCCTGCTCCCCTCCTTTTCTCCTCATCCGACTCTTCTTCTTTTCCTCTCATCCCTGTTTTTTCCAACACAAAAGCTTAGGCCTAGATGCAAATTTAATATTAACTCTAAAATTTGTTGCGTTTGCTGATAACGTCATAGACAGAAACGTCATAGACAGTATATCAATAATGCTGAATGCTTACAAGTAACTCAGTCTTTGACGTTAAAAAAAATCGATATTCTACTGTTTTGTTATTTTGTTTGTTTACTAAATCTTTAGCACGCCGAACTTAAAGCATGTTATAAACGCAGGAACCAATCAATACAAGTGAGTAATAAGTTATGATTTGTTTTTCAGTGTAAAGCTTTAAAGCCATTCAGCTGTTAAACCATTTAAAATAAATTTGAATAAAACATAATCGACATATCAGGATTAATAATTATAATTTATATATGTCACATAAATTGTATTTGCTGTATATATAAAATCATCCCTGATTTCCTGTGGGATTACTGCGTGACACTATCATTACCGACAGAGGTGTATTCTGATTTATTTTGTGAATAAGAATAATATTGTTAATTATCAAATTAGCAGTGTTGAGCGGAGTAAACGCTGCAATATGATAGTTTAGCGTTTTTGCGGACGTTTCGCCGTTGAGTCAGACAAGACGTTTCCGGTTCGTTTTACGGATGTATTCTGCAGCGCAAGACGCAACGGAAAAATAAAAAGACTAAATCGCGTCTGACGTCAGGGGAAAAGTGCGCCGTGATTGGTTGCCGACCTGTGCAGTACGGCATTTTCTGTCTATTTGTCAGAACTTGAAGTATAGGTATCTGGAGAGGGGAAGCAACGAGTTACCCCAGACGCGAACTAGTCTTTTTTTAAATTTTTATCTCTGTCTTTCATTATAGCAGAAAATCAACCGCTACGTCTGTCGCAACGGTAAGACGTCCACAGGACGACCGACTATATTTTGAGTACAAAAGCTTGTCCGACGTTATGCGGGCGTTTATCTGTTGCGTGAGACGTTGTGTTTTGCGTTAATCCGCAGCGATTTACCGTTGTCCATTGCGACCTTCGGTTCTTTTCGCTTTGTTCGGGGCTTCTGGACTTCTGGACTCTCAAAATTTAGTCGGATATCTTGCGGGCGGTTTTCCCTTTCAACCAGTGTTTTCCGCTGCAGAAGACACCCTTAAAGCGACAAAAGCCCTAAACAAAAAAAATCAAGATAATTATTAATTTTGAGCGGAAGTAGCAGACGGTTGCAACGGATAGCCAAAAATTGCTGCGGAAAATAGAAAACACAACGTCTGAAGTAGCGGAAAAAGTTAAGTTTGGTCTTTAACGTTACTTTACTATGGTCTCTCACTTGTTTTTTATTTTAAGAGGGATGATTTCATTGACGGATTTCATGGAAATGGGCAAAGGATTTGACAGAAGTACAGTGACGAACGCTATAGACCGAGTTGATTTTGACGATCCTATAAGTGTTACATTCACATCGGTAAGAAAAGTTATTATAAAGAAAATACCTTCTTAACTAACTTTCTAAAAAACTATTATATTATAAACCAACATGATATAGAACTGAGACTCAGTGCCTGGGATTGCGGCGCCCTTGAAAATTACACGCGGCTGAAAAGCAATCACTTGAGCCCGCCAGTCCTCGGGTGCTCGGTGTCGGGACGGATGGTGACTGACGTGCAATTGACTAAGTGCCAGGCCAGAGAGGTTTTAGATGGCGACTGGAATCCAACTGGTTAGTAAAAGGATATGTCGCAAATCATTAAATTATGATGTCATGACCAGCACAATATACAGTAGCCAGGCAGCAGAAGCACAGTCGGATTCCGTTCACCTTGGTCATGGATCAGGCGCGGATCTAGATGAGTCAGAAAAGGGGGAGGGCGACTCGAGAGAGATTACTAAATTCTTAAAAATAGCTACAACGAGACCATCGTCGCGCTTGGTTGACGCGGGCGGGGGTTGTCTGAGCTATTTCGTGAACCATTTTTACTAGTTTTTGCGCTAAGCCAAACGTGCACGGGTGTCCAGGACAGAGAATCGAGACTAGCAATATTTAACGCCATTTTCAGCGTCGTATAAACACACGGGCCACGCGCCACGTATGAAACATCGCAATCTCTCTATTATTTTTAATCACTCAGGGTTCAACTGGATTTCCCAAAGGTGTGACTCATACACACAGATCAGTCCTGCTGTTTCCAGAGGCTTTCGCGCGAGTTGAGGAAGATACAGACGGGAATCCCGTACAATTTGTAAGTAGTAGTAAATATTCTTCCTCTAAGGCAGGCATCCGCAACCGCAGGTTCCCGTGTGGCGCGCGGCACTCTTTGATTTAAAAAAAAAAGATAATTTTGAAGTGTACTTATCTGTAAAATTATGTATGTTGAAAAACATTCCCGAAAAGAAATCGGATCATACCCGGTTCACTCCCGTTTTGGAGGTGACATGTATGTAGGGCTGTTAAGACTCCCTTTATAGTATCGCTGTTGCCACCAAAAGACCCATAGTTTTTGATCACCTGTTCTGTCATCAAAACACCTCTTATATTTCCATTTAATCTGTCACCCAATGGCCTTATTTTTTAATTTGAACAACAATATTCACCTATCACTGATTTTGTTATATTTTGCTGATATTGTTGATTATTTGAAATAACAAAGCCCTTTGAAGCCATTTAGACTAGAAATGCAATGCGCGAGCCTTCTGTGGTGTGGTGCTGAAATTGTGCATCCAATAACCCACAACTTAGGTCTAAAAGTCCGTATCTTACTAAATAACTAACCTCACCGGGACTTGAACTCGGGACCTGTCGCACTGAAGTCTAATGCCCAAATCTAACTTCACTGCCATGTTGATGTCACCCAAACTTTTAGCCTACTTATCATTATACTCAGTCATACAGGTATGCTCTGATTATGTCATTTGGGGGCTTGGGTGCACAAGTGGGAGCATTGATGCCCATGATTAAAGGAAGTACTACTATCATTGTGGGACCTACTTACGATACACAACTACTGGTCAATGCTATCCAGAGTGAAAGGTAAGGACGTTTTAAACTAAAACGCGTACATGCAAGTAAAAAATTCCTTCATGTTTCCAGTGATTGTACAGACATTTTTGTCTTCACAATCTTGGAAGTAAAATTTAATTTGCATAATACATGTATGTACGTTTTCAACATAATCTTTTGCTGATTATAGTGCAAAATTGCACAATGGGACAATGCTAATTGCACGATGGCAATAATATCGTGTATTGGAAATTGCTGCATAGCATTGGCACGCAGGAGGAGGTTGACCTTCAAATGACTGTGAACTGGTCTCCCTCCTAATAGCGTAGTAATTACCTCAGGGAGTTCACAGTCAGTGCAACACAAGCCACTGATATTTGACACATGTGTGTGATGAAGTTGTCATTCTCAGAATTTTCTTCTGCAAAGCCAAATTATTATATTTTTACGTGAATATGCCTTTACTATCCAGAAAACATACACATTCATTCTTAATGCTTTAAAACATACTTATTTTACACATGGATACAAAGGTACATTGTAAGATAGTATGAACATGATTTTCTTTCCAAATGTTCTACGAATCCCTAAATCTTGATCTGTTGATTAATCTGATGATTACCATCAAGCAATAAGTTGAGCATTTTGTGACCCATAAGTGTTTAATAGGGGACCTTTATAATATAGAACCAGTTTTATGGAACCATGTTATTTTTACATCATATTCTGTGATAAAACCATAGACCCTATATTGTAAAACATAGGCAAACTGTTTAGACTTTGGCAGCCATGTGCACTGGGAATATATTTTATAGGGAAGGTTAAGCACAAGGTCAACTCCTACTTCCAACTCCAGATTACCTTTGGGAAGATGACCATAATGGGCCAGATAATTGCAGGCTACAGTGAGGTTGATACAAAGCCAACTGCACGATGATATTTCAATCAGTGCATACAGGGATTGTGCAATATTGTCCAATGAATTGCGCATGCATTTAGTGACAAGTAAACAAATTATACTAACCATTGCGACCTGCCTAGTTTTTATTAACCAATCAGTTATGTATATTGTCAGCATGTGATGGCTATAAGCCAATTGCAAACGTGTTTTTAAAAAAGGCTAACAATTTCCTACACTTAACAGTCTCATTGCAAGATTAAATATGCTAAATAGTCCTTGTCCTTGTCATGTAGGGCAGGATTAGATAAAGGCATACAAACGAGAGTATGAGATTATTAAGAATTATTTCCTAGCCTTTTAACCGCAGCTTGTTGGGCTACAATAACTATTCAAGATACAGGGTATGTAAGGGATAAACTGAGCATATGAGATATGGGTTCAAATGGAAACAATGTTCACTCCGTGAACAAAAATAATAACTTCATTTTCGGAATGGGTTTTATAGTTGGGGTTATGGGATAAGGATTTTTGTTAAGTATTACTCATCTGTGGGCAAAATGGATGTGGAATGGGACTCCTTTGGCTATACTTACAAGTTGCAATTGCAGTAATACGGTTGCGAAGGTAATCTTGGAGGCTAGCTGGTGGCCCTCGCTCATAGTCATCGATTTGAATTTTGCCCAACAGGAAGAAATCAAGTGGTATGAGGTTTGATGCTCTTGTACGCCATTCACTCCACAGCCAAACCGCATCCTTGGACAGAGTGGAAAAGGGCATATGACAATATGTGACACGGTCTGCTCCTTGGGGGGCAAAAGGAGGCATTTTTGAAAATTGACTTACTATATTTATTACCTTATACAAACAATATGCTATCAGATACTGAAAATACCAAAGGTCTAGCATACTTGGTTCTAAAGTTCTGAAGCTTTGTGATGTGTATTTTCTGTATTTTATTGTTTTTTACTCCATATTTTTGCCTTTATCTCAATTTCAAATTTGCCGCCTTTGGCCCCCATGGACCAGATCATGTGACATATTTGAATTAGTTTATCTAAATAGAGTAAGAATTCTGCCTAATTACAGAGGTGTGAATAGTGCTGTGAAATGGCTTTCCACAGATCTCCTTTTAGGCACTGAACAATTAACAGCTGGTTTATACTTATCTGAGATTCGTCAGTATGCAATATAATTTATGTTTTCTTTATAGAGTTACCGGATCCTCCATGCTCATTCACCATTTGAACGACATTTTGAATTTGCCAAACTTTGACGATTATGATTTTTCATCTTTTCAAGTTTGTAAGCATTGAATCTTAACAATAACATGTTAACATAGGAAATAGGAGTGGTGGGAGAAAGAGAGACAGGCATAGAAGGAGAAAGGGGGAGAGATAGAAAGCGAGAGAGATGGAGAGAGATGGATAGAGAGAGAGAGAGAGAGAGAGAGAGAGAGAGAGAGAGAGAGAGAGAGAGAGAGGGGAGGGAGAGGGAGAGAGAGAGAGAGAGAGGAAGAGGGGATCTTATTTGCAAAATGTTCTATGATGGCATTAAACCCACTCCTCCACAATGGCATAGCCAAGGAGGAGGTGTGGGACCAACTGCCCCGAAAAAAATGTATCTTCCCTTCCCTCGGTGATACTGGCCGCCCTGATATTTCAGATTTTCATACCTTCTTCGACATTTTTGTCAAATTTTGCCCCCCCTCGAATATTGCCTTGCCCTCTCGCCCCTCTGCCTCCCTGTCTTGGCTACACCACATGTCCCCCACCACTCCCCTCCATCGAAAGTGCTACCACTGGGGCACCGGAATTCTGCTAATCCTCGTTTACTGGTCATTCTATTATTTGTCTGTAAATATTTCCATACCTGTCATTTACAGGTGTGGCAGGTGGCAGCATCATCCCTCATTCATTACGCCAAAGAGCTACAAAGTTCACTAAACATTTACTGGTATGTTAATTCCCACAGCTATACATAAATGATAATTGATATTTAAATATACAAAATCGATACCCAAACTGGTTCATTAATGCTGGTTTCATACTTTCCTGCCGCTTGCCGCTCTGAAGAAGAATTTGCTTCACTGCGTAGTCACACCAGAAACGCTAGCGGTGACCAGCGACAAGTCGATATATCGATCACTCCACCGCTTCGCCGCGGGGCAACACCGCTGGGAGTTGAATGCAAGTCAACTCGGAGCGGTGCCGCTCTGACGTATGAGAATAAAATACGACAGTGGCTTTCAGAGTCATGCCGCTCCCGCTCAGCGGCAAGCGGCAGAAAGTATGACCATATTGTTTAGTTGGCACGAAGTAAAAGTTATAAGTCAGATTGGAGGCATTTATATAAACTATGGTCATTATGCCTTCCAATATTATGAAACAGCGCAGAAATCGGACAAATGTGCAGTTTTGCCCAAGATAGTGAGATTTTTCCGGTGATTTTTTTGTTCTGACTGGGGAAACGAGGGAGGGGAGGGGAGGCATTATGTAAATTATGTGCATTATGTAGATTCCTCCGTGGCGGCGCTGGTAATGACTAAAGAACTTTAACCACCGCGGTGTCTACATGAAAACAAAAAAGTCCTCTTTAAACAAGGTCAAAGTCCACTTTTAATAACTACTCTCTAAATGTGAAAGAGTGAAAAATCACTCAAAAAGAGTGAAATCTCACTCTTTCAAAGAGCCATCTGAGTGACAACTCTTTTAGAGTGAAGCTCACTCTCAAGAAAGAGTGAAAAAATTCACTCCGGAAAAGAGTGAATCAGAAAAGAGCATTTATTTATTTATTTATTCGTCTAGGCCTATTTTATATACAAGAATATCACAGCAGTTCATAACAGCTACTATATGTGCTTTAAATTGTTGTGAGGCTAGGCCCCAGGTTAGGGTAGGGCCCGGTCTAGGAATATTGAACTGGTCTAAAGCTTAAGCACATACACAATGTGTCGAACTTCAGTGTGGGATGAATGATGAAAAACTATGGATTTAGTGAAGCTAATAGTCAAACTGTTCAATGGTGAGTACACTTAGATGTAGGACATAACACTTGGCAAATACCATGTTTACGGTCACAATCTGGAGAAGCGTGAGGCGGCGTAACCTACATAAGCTTACATATGCGTACATGTAAACCGGCACTGGGCCGGTAATAAACTGCTCACATATGACTTAAGCTTACTGCCGCCGTTGTCTCCAGACCAAGTGTATACTTGCTACGAGTTATGACCTACACATAAATGTAATTACTATTGAGTATGCTGTCTATTTCTTCATCAAATCCGCTTTCTTTTGGCCATTCATTCACACACTGTTCGCCATTTTGTTACACAAGTTCAACAAACATCGGCCGATTTTCGGTGCTTCTGATTGGCTGACAGTTCACTCCAAGAAAGAGTGAGATTTTGCGCCACTTTTGAGCGAGTGAGGCTCACTCGAAATCGCGAGTAAAATTATGTGTACTGTTTTCACTCTTTTAGAGCTAAAACCCACTCTTTTAGAGCTAACTTAAATTCACTCTGAAATTCAGAGTGTTTTTTCACTCTTTTACATTTAGAGAGTATGTCAACCGATATTTGTCAGAAAACAGAAAACAGACAAATATCCACCTTTTCCCAAGTAACACACAACACCAAACAATGTTGTTATAAAGTTGTCATTACGTTATAAGTTATAACAACGTTGCTTATGACGATATGACAACGTTCTGAAAACGTTGTGTTACTAGGGTTGGAACTATACCGCACCTGCCAATTACGGTCCTGTCATCATTCAACTCGCATAATGAAACGTATCAAAGGGATTCTCGTTTTTGACCAACATAAAAAAGAATCAAGGGTATCATGAATTTATTCATAACACTTGTTTCGGTTTTTTTACTTGTTCCAATATTTTTGGTTATGTACGTGTAGCTGGCATACGGAGGTTCGGAGGGATTTGTATTCCCGCAATTACTCAAAGATCCGATTGAAATCCTACACAGCCCTGCGTACGCTCCTTTGGATGGTTCTGAGGTAAGTTTAACCCCATGAGAACTACCTGCCGATTGGCCACAATGAATATCGTGTCCAATTTTGAACCAATCAAGGAGAGTATTAATAAGATGATCTTCAAATGCAAGTTTGACCATAAACATGATAAATAATTTAAAGCTTAGTCATATTAATTGGCAATTGAAATAAGTATTTCAAGTTTTCAACCAATTAGAAATGCTGTTAGATGACCAGTAGTATCCAGGGGGTTAAAAAGAAACATTTTTTATTATAATGTAAATGTGCTCATAAATTATTAGTCCAGTATAAACGGGTATTTAACGTGCATCCCCAGGACTCTAAAAAGCAATATTAAGCTTCCATTTATAAGATGGCTAAATGATTATACCTATATCTTAAACAGGTGAAGATTATTGGCCATGATGGCCAGATCCTACCAATCAATGAGATCGGAGAAATCTGCGTTAGAAATCGGTCTTTGTTTTTATATTACTGGGGAGAAGAAGAGAAGACAAAAGCAGCCAAGAAACCGAATGGATGGTGTCACACAGGGTAAGATGAAAAGCATACGTTAATATGCCCGTCCCATGGCACAAGTTTGTGTTCAGGTCTTGACGTTGACTGTATTTTTTCATAATATTCATTGACAGAATATCATCAAATTGTGTCAAAATTAATGATTCATATAAAAGGTCCTTTTAAGTCATCACCAACATCGTATCATAAAGGATACGTTCGACCATTGCTTGAATACGCGGATGTATAGTTTGGCATTCCTCACTCACCACAACTCAAGATCATACTTTGGAGCAGCTCAAAAAGAGCTTGCAAAATAGTTCTGGGCAAATTGTATGATGGTTATGATAACGCTCTTAATCTTTGCCAGCTTGACTCTCTAGCTAATAATAGGGAGGGCCTCTATTCGAACAGAAGATCTCATTCCTCGACAGACTGGAGAGTCATGGCAGAGTCATTCGCAATGCAAATCAAATCTCTCAACTTTATGTAAGGGACCAATCGTTTCAAAAACAGCGCAATTCCATACTTTATCAATTTATTGAATAACTAAGTGCCCTGCACTGGTTTGCACATTCTGACTTAAATTTGCGTAATATTGTGCCATTTTTACCTTTTTAATGGTGTGTATTTATAATGTTTTTGAATGATGTCTTGAATAAGTGCAATATTTTATTTTCTATCAACAGCAGTTGCTGTATTTTTCCTTGTTAATATTGATACTGTATTTTTTAATGTTTTTTTTCTTTACTATTGTAGACCACGATTTGTGTCTGATTAAAATATACTATATACATAAAAGTTGTCTTTAGTTTTCATTCTCTAAATGTTTCAACTAATGGTAAGTCTAATTTTTTTTTTTTGTTGATTCATTTTCATTTTTAGGGACCTGGGAACGTTAGATGAAAATGGGTACCTTCGGGTTGTCGGAAGAAAAGCGGTAATTCACAAATCTAGAACACAATATTTCATCTGATACCATTCCATACAGCATTGCACAATACTCAATACTCATTCCACACGTAACCTCCGTTCATCAAATAACATGATACTGTATAGGGTCACTTGGGGGTAAGGGGCTGTGCAATAATTATGAGCCCCACGGGGGGGGGGTAAAATTTATAAACGGCTCACCAAAATTTACTTGCCCCCCCCTCTCGGTCCGCTAAAAATCGCTTGCCCCCTTCTCGGCCTGCCAAAAGTTCTTTGCCTCCCCCTTGCGCATGCCAAATTTTTGTGATCCCAATTTACAAACCTTAAATGGTCTAAATATACGTTGCGAGTGCAGCGAGCAGGAAAATTTGCATATTTAAGCGTTTCCGTACTGTTTCCTAAGCCTTTTTAGAGTGTTTTATAAAAGGCGCCCCAAATGTGTGCCAAAAATCGCTTGCCCCTCTCAGCTTGCCAAAAATTGCTTTCCCCCTCTTTCGGCTCGCCAAAAAATTCTTGCCCCCTCCCTCATAATTATTGCACAGCCCCTAATATGGCCCCTGGGTAATATGGCCCCTACACGAAAATCTGCTTGTAGAAAAAAAATTACAGCACCCTCTGTTGAATCATTGGGATTAAATGCGACCTTTTGAACTAAACTACAGTGCTGCAGCCTGATTATCCATCAGAAAATCAACAATTTTGCGAAAAGTCAAGATACTTTTGTGTCAATTTTGTACTTGTTATTGTAAGGTTGTAAGTGTATAGATTGTCATGTTGTAACTCAATTTTAAAATTAAATTGAGTTGAAGTAATCAAATCAAGATTCTATCATAGTAAGTGTTAAATATGGATCGTATTGTATAACTGGGAATTGTGACCTCCTGCAACCCATTCAATCAGACACAGTGCATTTGGGTAATACGGCACCCTTGGTTAACATGCAGAATTGTACACAGCACAGCACATTGGGTTCGAGTTCCTGTTAAGTGCTGATGTTTGAGCACTAGTATACCTGCTAGGTGGCCATTACCACAACTTTGGGGTAGTATACCCTTGGCCGGTTCTTGAAACCCTATAAGTATGAGTTGATATCAAGTTCCGTAGATTGGTAGTTAATGCCGTTTTATGCTCAAGTGACCATATTACCCCCAAGTTACCCTATACCCCTAAAGCAAATCGTTGCATAGGATTTTGCGGTAGCAGGACCAACATTGTAGGCTTTGGAACAACCTCCCGCTTCCTATCAGAGGCCTGTTATTTAGCCATTTTCGCAAACAAGGGAAGCGCAGTGGCCTAGTGATTAGAGCGCGAGCTTCATAATCGAAAGGTTGCAGGTTCGAGCCCCACCACGGCCAGTGTGTTGTGTCCTTGAGCAAGATAGCTTAATTACCAATTGCTTCACCCCACTCAGGTTTAAAATGGGGAGCTGCTGAGGTAATTACAATCTAAGTCGCTGAGAGTACCTGCGCATCAGTTGCGGACTTGGTGAAGCGGAAATGATTCTGATGTATCCTAATGGCAGCGTAATAATTGTTGAAGTGTGCTGATGCTTAGGCGAAGCGCATGTTAAAACGCCTCGTGAAATAGAAAAGTCAAAATTTGACCTCATGATATATTTTGTACTATCACACTCATAGGCATGTAATATTTGTATACCAGCAAACAAGGACAACCCTAGGTTTCTGGAGGTCTGCAAACGACAGCAATTGCTTGTCTGATGCATGTGCGAAGTAGTCCCCTATGTCTTCTATCGTACGTGAGATATAACGTCCGCAGTTGCTAGATTAAATTCCATACTTCATAAGAAAATACACAAATATATGCACAAACAAAATGGCGGAAAATGTCCTCAGTATGTCGATTGAGTACGGATTCAGACGACTACATTTGTATAGTCCTATACGGCGATTACACGTGGCATATAACAGAACCAATTCAGAATTCAACATCATTGAATCTTTTCTGTTATACAGGAACGCATCATCAAAAAAGGGACCAACATAGCTCCTGGTCACTTGGAGAAAGTCTTAGACGAACATCCTGCAGTCAGTAATGTCATGGTAAAAAATGTATACTGATGCACCTCACTATAAACTGCTCTTTGTAGGCCTAATTTAGACCTCCTATATAATAATGCAATAATTCAATAACCATGGCTGAAAGAAATTCAAAATTACCAAAATTTGTCTCGTTGACTGTGAGATTTCACAATAATCCATCCTTCCTCCGAATTTCAATCCCTTTTATAGCAAGTTATATTTGTCCAAAATTTCGTTTTACCTATTTTTAAGTCTAATGTTGAATTTTGTTTAATTAGGTTGTGGGGTTCCTGATGAACGGACCTTGGAAGAAGTGTGCGCCTGCATCAGGTAAAAAGACGTTTAAAATTTTCTTAAACGTGTTTATTATATGTCGTACATGTATTCGAACCGATGAAAATCCATCATTATTTACTTTGTTACCATTATTTTGGATATAACATTTCTAACCAACTTACTACTTAAAGTCCCCGCATTCGGTGATCCCAGCGAAAGTGTAAAAAAATACATTTAGCTAATTTATATACTGTCAGTATATAAATTACAGATTCGTGTAAATGCCTTATTTTGTCTTTTAAGACATCTTTCGGCTAAACCACTAGCAGGCTATGTTAGCACATTAATGACAATGACAAAGGTACCAAAATCTGAATTTTGATGACTTTTACGATCATGCGGATGAGCAAATCACTAAATGGGCCTTTAAGCCTATAGATATCAGAGATGTATCGTTCGAGTCCGGACTCGGACTCGAGTCCGGACTCGAGTCCACTTTATGGTGGACTCGGACTTGGCTCGGACTCGGACACGAAAAGACTTGGCTCGGCTCGGACTCGGACACAAAAGGACTCGGACTCAAAGCCGAGTCCGGTCCGAGTCCAGTCCAATTAAATCCATGTAAAATGTGAAATGATAAATCTAAAAATGTCAAAATAGATCTCAAATTTGTTGACTTTACTTATTTGAACATTTTCCAAATTAATTGGGGGCTGTCAAATCTGTGATCTGTCATATATCCTACATATCCAGCAAATTATCTAGATTTATCTGTCACTTAGCAGAATCATAATTATTATTGTTATTATTAATTTAGTAATGAAATAATTGATAATTAATTAAATGCATAATTTGAATATTTGGACTATAAAAAATATCTAAGAGTTTTTTCATGGAACTTTCCAATCCATTAAAATTCAAGAGAGAAACATGCACATGCACTGGACCCTACATCTCAGCTCCCACTCAGTAAATTGGTAGGTCCATGACAGGGCTACGGTGTCTGTAGTTTGTGTGTGCTCACTACTCCCAGCACATGTTTATAATTAAAGATGAATTTCTGTTAGTATGATTATTATTATGATGATGATGATAAAGATGATGACGATGATGATGCAGAGATGCCAACATTAACATCCAGAAAATAGAGAGGATTCAAACAAAAAATAGGGAGACTTTCAAAATTACATGCAACTTCAAGGGCACACAATTTGCCAGAAATAGGGAGGTTGCCAAATTTGGGTGTCAAAATGGATAAAAATGTTTACAATAATAGGGAGCCTCCCTCTAAAATAAATTTGAATACATTGCAATTCATTTACACATCTTTATGCTTCACACAGCCTAGTGACATGTAGTGTGCCACACACACACACACACAAATACCCCCACATGACTGCTGTCTGATACAGGTGGTCTGATACATGTATGTAGTTTTTACCTTCAGGAGTTACATGTAGCTGCTCATGGGTATGGGTCTTTGAAGTATTGTGTGTACCATGTGTAGCGGTTGGTTGGTTGGTTGACCTGGGTTGAGTCTTTGAAATGTCAACTGTGTGGGGTGGGTGGGGTGGGGTTTGGTAGGGTGGGTGTGTATAGGGAGAGCGGTGTGTGGTGTGGTGTAGTGAGTGACCTTTGACCAATGACCTTCTCTTTCTGCAATTTTATCATCAAAATGCCTTAAAATTATGCGGAAACTTTGAAATTGTCTTTTTTTCAGCAAATTTGTATTGTAAATTTTCAAATTAGAAACAAAATATAAAATTTTTCTCCAATATTTGGAAAAAAGACCCATTTTTCAAAATTTTATACAAAATGACCCCCTTCATTCAAAATTTTATACCCAATGACCCATTTTTATACAAATTCCTACTAAGCAATGCCAGTAGGCAGATACATGTCACATTCAAGTTGAACGACCCCTCCCCCGCCCCCACCTCCGGTCATGGACTCTGACCGAGTCCGGACTCGAGCCGGACTCGAGTCCGGACTCGGGTCTTATTTTTGTTGGACTCGGACTTGGCTCGGACTCGGCACCCCTGGACTTGGACTCGAGTCCGGACTCGGACACAAAAGGACTCGGACTTGGCTCGGACTCGGATACAAATGGACTCGGCTCGGCTCGGACTCGGACAAGCTGGACTCGGGTACAAGTCTGATAGATATCAAAAATAAATATTCAGGTTATATTCTGTTGTTTTTGTTTGTTTGGTTTTTCTTTTTGTTTCATGTTTTTCAAAGACTTCATCCTTCTGCCAAAGTTACCTCAGATGAGTTGAAGGAATTTTGCAGAGGCAAGGTGGGTCGGAGTATATTTGTTATAAAAAAAATACACTAAAACAAAATTAAAACTAACAATTGATTTTTATTCGGGTGGGCCGTCGGATATCACATTACCTGTGCAGCCGGTCAATGTGTGAAAACTACAGTACTGGTGCAGCCAGTCACTGTGTGAAATCGGTCAAGCTTTCGTCAGATGTGGCTCTGACTTCACCAGGACTGCATCCGGTAATGTGATATCCGACGGCGCACCTGAATAAAAATCAATTGTTATGGAATCCCGTCGTGAAAGCCTATCCACTTAAAAATTAAAACTGGTATTGTGCGCATGCTTTGAATCTCCTGCTTTTAAAATAGACGTAGACGATGTTTAAAATGATAATTATTATTTTCTAATGTAATCCGCTTCTTGTTTTAGGCATCCAATTTTCTTGTTCCAAAGTACATACTCTTCGTGGAGGATGCCTTTCCAACAACGGAGACGGGCAAAGTTAGTAAAATTCTTTATACTCAACGTATGTTGTAATATACGTGTCTTTGTTAAACTTAGTTTAAATGGTTGCTGCGTGAGAAGACACGCTTAGTTGTTCAATTACGATAATTGGCTGGAGCAAAGAAATTTGAACTTGGTTGCATTATGGTCACAGCCGACAATAATTGAATATAACATTTTTATATAGACCCTCAACTTGAACACAATAATTTGACTAAAAATGATTACTATCTATTTGTACGTTTTTTCCAGTTTCACAGAACGAAGATTGCTGAACAGGCTAAAACAATACTTGGATTATAGGAATATTTGTGAATAAAATTCATTAAAAAAGGAATAGGTCGATCAACTGAGAAATTGTCAAGAGAAATGTATAAATGGCTAATAATTATAAAACTGAATACGCCTTCTATGGCAAGCATTGGTTATTATTGAAATAATTGAGCGCAAGAAAGCATTGTACATCTACATCTACATCTACAAAATACTCAATAACGTTGCAAAAAGCAATATCTAATTGAGATAGGAATGATGGATTTGGATGAACAAAACACATGGAAAAAAAAGAAAGAAAAAGGGTTACTTCATAATGTGGTCGGAAATAGCTGTCTTGAAACTTTCAGTGCTGGTTATGTTGAGGATATTTGAAGGGAGGTCGTTCCAGTCCTGTATTGTACGAGGATAAAAGCTGTATTTATAAACGTTGCTGTTGGTTTTGACAACTCTGAATTTGGCAGGATGGTATTGCCTTGTGATTTTCATTGATTGGCGATTAATTTAATTCGGTATGGGTATGGCAATGGTTTCATTTTGTATCTTAAACATGGTGGTTAAACGAGATTGCTTTCTACGTTGTTCCAGTGTTGGCCATTTTAATTTTTTGAGAATTTCTGTCATGGAACCCTTGGCTCTACTGTAATTTTTGGTGACAAACCGAGCAGCCCTGTGCTGTATCATTTCCAATCTTTGGACATTGTACAGTGTCATGCTCACACTGACTTCAGGAAGGTGATTGTTATGATGTGAAGCAGTGTAATTATAGACCACTTGACATGTGACGTCATTGCCCGGCAGTATGGCCGCGAATTATGGCAATTTCCATTGTTCTTTGCCCTGCAGTTGGCGTACGCAACGCACTGCAGAGTTTATTGTTCTACATGTATTGTGTCCGATTTGAGCGCTGACATTATTGGAAAATGTTGTCAATCAATATTCATGAGAGTGTACATTCAACGTCCAGTTATAGCAATTGGGTGACTTGTGTTTAACTTTCTACCTCATTTGACATTTGATCTTCGGTGACCTGAGGTTGACCTTTTTACGTTTTTCCCATATCAAGAATTGGACCATTGTAACATTCGACCTCATTTTGAACTTTTTACCTTGGTGACCTTAGGTTGACCTTCATGTTGCCCTCATATCAAGGATGCTTTGCACTAAGTTTAAGCCCAATCTGGCAAAGTTACCATGTTATATTAAGCTTTGGCCAGTGGTTCTTCTGGCCAAGTCTGGTGGCCATAACATGCAATTTAAGGGAGGAGTAGCATTTTTAAGATTTTCACAAAATTACCACTAATAACCTTATGACCTTTCACCCATATCTGTGTTCAACTTACACTAGGCTTGTGTCAGTGGTTCTTATGATCACGTTTGATATAAAATTGGAGCAAGCGCCTGGTACTAGTAGCATTTTAAAGATTTTCACATAATGACCTCTAATAACCCCTACATGACCTTTCACCCCTAGAAGGAGCTTGGGTCAGTGTTTCTTGTGGCCACGTTTGGTCGAGATTGATGTATAAAAAAGCGTCTGGTGCTAATATCCTTTTAAAAGATGGTTTGAATCAGATGAAACAGAAGATTGACCTGTTCAACAATATAATCAGTGTGGCGTTTCATGCCATTATAATAAACATACTTTTGACACATAATGGTTTCATATTCATAATTTTAATTCTACGAGAGAAATGTTTTAAAATCTTTACTAATTAATGAAGACTGAACTAGAGTAGAAGCTTTGTCTAATCATAAACGTTTAACGCGTGACGAACAATAAAATGTTGGTTTAATAAAATTTAATGATTTATATATTTTCATCTGTGTACGACCCCGGTGTACGTGGTCTTTGAATGGTATTCGCTGTCGTTGTGCATGGTTACTGCTCCAAACCTATGGATACGGCCACTAAGCAAAACAAAGGTTCGTTGTCTGTGTGGCAGGTCACATGGGAAAAAGTAAACACGGAACAAGGGCACATGCCACAAGGGAACAGCCTATGGATACGAGGCCTTATACCTGTTCCGAATTTTGATATGCCATAGGCTTTGTGTTGTGATCATTTCGATCAGGGGAAAGCGTGATCAAGTTGACCTAGCAACGGCCATATTCTAACGTGCACTACCACAACGAATACTAACCGGAATCGCACGTGGACAAGCGAGGCATGTAGCCTATATTTAATAGTCAAGAAGTAAAGGGAAATCCGGGGGAATCCCGTGCAGTGTTTGTGATTAGGTCGATAGTCAGCTTTTAAAATATCATGAAATGACAGTGATTACTATAATTGAAGACCGAATTAAAAAGACTAGTTTGCGTCTGACGTCAGTGCAAATGCGCGACGTGATTGGTCGCTGACCTGCGCAGTACGGTATTTTTGGTCTGGTTGACAGAACGTCAGATGCAAACTAGTCTTTCTAATTCGGTCTTCAATTATACAAGGTGTATCTCATAAAATGTTACAATTTTATTTTTGTCCAGTGGCGTAAAGTGGGTCATCATAATGGGGGTGTGGGGGCACCGACCCTGATGGGGGGGGCACAAGCCGTTTTTCGGCAATTTTCCTATGGGATTTTCTAAATTTCAGATCGATTGTAGGAACGTGCCCCCCTCCCTCAGTGCCCCTACGAGCGTGTTTATAGTGGCTAGGGAAAAGTGGGCCAGGATTTCTTTACTTACGACGTATGTTAATCATCTTTATTCTAGACGCTACTACAATGATAACCTATAAGATGGGATAAAAGCCTGCTTTCTACTGACATATCGTGTAAACAAAGAGACCCCTTTTATTTTTACCATTCGTCTTCAGATTGTAACATTTTGTGAAGTACACGTACATGTATATCTCATCCCGTTTACCATATTTACTTTATTATACACTGGTCGTAACATCACCAAAATAGAGGTTTCATGGTAGTCCGAGAACATGACCTACGTTCTATCAAAGATCCTAAAAAGTTTGGTTCTATAAAGTAGACCCCAATGCTTAACGATAAGGGTACTACGCGGATTTAGGGTTTCTCTACCGGAAGTCAATTTGTGCCGAAATTCCTTCCCACAATGCAATAAGCGTTTTGCATAACAATAGACACAGATTCGGTGGTTAATCAATATTCTTTGTTATGCAATACGCATATTGCATTTTGGGAAGGAATTTCGGCACAAATTGACTTCCGGTAGAGAAACCCTAATTCCGCACAGGTGCATGATATTCTTGGGATGGGGAAAACGTCCAAAACTTTGGTTTCTCTCGGGACTTTAACTTTAGGACTAGCTCAAGAACCGCAAAACCTATGGTAAAATAAATTCAGTTATTGCTTTCCTTGACTTGTTTCCTATTTTCAATGTATTAATATTAAGAATAGTTATAAACTGTGAAAAAAATATGGCTCGTGTTATATGACTCGCCCTAACTTAGTCCTCAATCGGGTCCTATCAATTGAAATTACGTAGTATATAAGGTTCTTCCTATAAAATAGTTAAGAACAGTTGTGTTCACACACGGTCAGGCATAAGTGAGTTATTACCGATAATAAGTGACTTATAACCGGTAATAGTGACATATTATCGGTAATAAGTGACTTAAGTCCGACCGTGTGATTGTGAACACGACTTTAAAGGGCAAAAGGTTGTTCAATTAGATGGCAACAAACAGTAAAAGGATCAGTTTATTACGTCATGACCATGCTCTTATTGTCCATGACGTGATTAATGTCGTTCTTTTCGGCATAATCACATGACCTTATCATTGCAGTTGAAGATGTTCAGTCTTTTCCAGTCTCGTATTAATCGTTTAATATGTTTAACATGTTTAATAGCACCCCAACTTTCTTCACCCGTGGATTTTCGGCGACCCCTTCTCATTTGTACCGAAAACCTCTATTTTGAGGATGTTGCAATACGTATGGTCAGTGTTTAGAAGACTATAATTAAATGTTTTACATTAAGACTTTTAAGTTAAAATAATTAAACATCAAGGGCGCTGTTGCTGTCCTTGTCCTTGCTGTCCTTGTTGCTGCGTCAGTCAAACAGACCAAAATCTTCTTCTTCTAATAATAATAATAATAATAATAATAATAATAATAATAATAATAATAATAATAATAATAATAATAATAATAATAATAAATAATAATAATAATAAATAATAATAATAAGGCCACATAAAATTAAAAATTCGTTTCACGTCCCCATCGTTTGGAAAAGTGAGGAGGGTGCATGGAGGTGTTTTTTCCGGTCGGTATGCACACATTCAAAGATGCTCATGGCGCTACATATGGTGACACAAAAACTACAATGAAGACGAACCAAAAATACATAGAAAATCAATCAAAATATATTACATTAGATGGTTGAACTTGAAGCATAGGCCTATGCATGTCAAAATTTTAAATTTTCTGCATTAAGTAGACAAGCTATCTTGCCTAATAATCAAGTAAAATTTTATATAAATGATAAGCAAAAACTTTACATGATTCGTGATATGTGATTTTGTACATACAACTATATGGGATTCTAGTCTAGGAATAGGCTACGTACATGGCAAATATGTAAAATGATACGCAAGCTATGTGTATTTATTAACCCGACCCGACCCATCTCAAACAATTTGGAACGATCCCGCCCGATTCGGACCCAATAAAAGGGCATTTCATGATCCACAGCCTCATCCCCATTTTTCTCAAAAAAAGTTGAGATTTTTATACCACTGGATACTTCTGGTTACATAATGTTTATGTACCAACAATTTCTTGCAGATTAATTCGCTTAGCAATTAATATCGCCAAATTTGAATTTCTTTCTGGTATACCAGAATGAAATTATAACAGTGGCCTATGCACATGATGCAACAGTGTATTTTAATAAATGGTAAATACACATAATCATGCATAAATCGCAAACGCAAATTCGGAATCAACTGAAATTTTGGGAATAAGCCTTTTTCGTGGATATCTATTTGAAAAATGTCATAAAAAGAAGATACTAAGATCACAAAATCCTCCTTTAATAGGCCATAATCTATGAATAGGCCTATAATTCTTTAGCACACCAGACCGGTTGGCTGATCCGAGTTTAGCCGCATCGCGATCCATTCAAGCCTTTCCTGATCCGATCCGATGTTAATTGAAAACTAAGAATGACGACAGAACATGCAGTAAAATAATACACTTATAGTACAGTGCGCCGCCGTCAATGTACCGTAGTAGGCCTAGGCCTATATTATATTCGAATCATTCCGGGGGGACTTCAATATGAAATGGATATAGGTGTAGGGCTGGCACTTTCGCAGTAAGGGGCATTCGGTGAGAGCAAAATGTAAAAAATATGGGGTCGTTGGGTGAGAGCATGATTTTTGGCATTCGGTGAGTGCAAAATGTAAAAAATATGGGGTCATTGGGTGAGAACATGAACTTTTTTAAATGAAACCTTTGGGTGAGAGCCGAAACAGCGCCACAGAAACCTCGAAAATCGACTTTCTAGTTCTAAATGGCTTCAAATTTCTTTGTTAAAAAAAATAACACAATCAGTGATAAATGAAAGTTACTGTTCAAATTGAACTTGTAAGGGTCTTTGGGTGACAGATCAAATGGAAAAAATAGGGAGTCTTCGGGTGACAGAGCATGTTTTCGTAAAAAAGTATGGGGTCTTTGGGTGACAGTGACGCTGAAAAGGGGTCTTAACAGCCCTACATACGCGTCACCTCCAAAGTGGGCAATCATTGTACTCTCACTCAGTTCTCACATCGCGGATGGACCGTTTTGAAATTAGATTATTACACTTATTATGTTTTTACTGATCCGCCCGACCCGGACCGGAATAAGGAGCTTGGACGTGTAAATTATATTGCATTTTGACAAGCACCTCGATTTTAATGCGTGTTAGAATGGCAATCATTTAAATATGAAAATCAATTTTGAAACCTTTCTTTATCTTATCATTTGAGTTAGTGGAATGACGCACTCCTCCTCCTCCCCCCCACCCCCCGCCAAAAAGCAAAATACAACACTAAACAAAGTAAATTATTTGATTGGCGTAAGATAAATTTATTTATTTATTTATTTTTATGTTTTGCAAAAAAAAAAAATACAAAAATACAAAAAACAACTCTAGGGTCGGGCCTTATTTTAGGGTCTGTCGGGTTACGCCAATCAAACTATTTTTGTGGCCTAAGAAAGCTTTACCTTTACAGTAATAATTTCTAAAAGTTTAAACTGACTTTCAGCACAAAAATTCAACTAACCTTGAATTTTCGATTTGTGACACACATCCTCATCAGAAGAAGTCCTAAGATGTTGTGATGGACTTGCCCTTTTGTTGACCATTGGCGACTTTTGGTCGAATGAGTGCGTTGTATAAGGTTGGCAATTCCAGTCCTTGATCGCGATTTAGTTCTGGCGTTTTAATTCTGGCGATTTAGCCGAGGATGATAGAGAGTACCCCTGTTTAGTGCGTGAGGCCATCCATATCAAGAAGAAATCAACAGAACTAAATCGCGATCAAGGACTGGAATTATTGCCAACCTTATACAACGCCCTCATTCGACCAAAAGGGCAAGTCCATCCCAACATCTTAGGACTTCTTCTGATGAGGATGTGTGTCACACATCGAAAATTCAAAGTTAGTTGAATTTTTGTGCTGACAGTCAGTTTAAACTTTTAGAAATTGTTTATCACCAGCACGTATGAACTTACGTAGTATTTTTTTACAGAAGAAGGTACCTTCTGCTTCACCAGCATAACAAATCTCACCATCTTGACATGGTGTAGGGCTGCACACATCGGTCTTTTGAATCTCTGAAAATATAAATTATAACAACAGACAAACGCACTATATAGATGAGTTGCCCTTTTCCGGGCCCTTTTCCTATACATATTTTTTATTCAACGTAGAATATTCGATGTAACATATCTACGTTATATAATCTATTCCCATTCTATTTCCAGTAATGTTTAAGTTGTAACGAATGTTTGATGATGTAAAATCGATAATTATTTCTACTAGATATTCTACGTAGCATATTATCGACTTTACGTCATCAAACATTTATTACAACTTAAACATAACTGGAAATAGAATAGGATTAGATTAAATAACGTAGATATGTTAAATCCAAAAAAAAATCACGTCGAATACACGGAGTATGTAGCGGCCCGTTAGGCAAGGGACTGGTATATTGATATGCTTGAGCGAACTGCACACAACCACTGCACTGTTCAATAGCCTTATTATGATATGGCGGGAGTTTTAAAAGCCCATTCAGTGATGACAGCGAAGGCGTAAAAAACTAGAATGATGAAAATTTAACCGGCAAACGCGTATTTTTTTAATTTTATTATATTTTTTTTATTATATTTTTTTTTAAATCCTCAGTTTTATATTTTTGTTAAAGCCAAAATATACACCGATTGCGGTCAAATTTCAGTTTATTTATTCTTTTCCAAAAATTACGCAAATTTTTTATCCAGGCCTAAACAGCTGTCAGGAAGGTTTTTGGTCATTTGAAGCAGAAATAATGAGATAAAAATGAAAGCAACGACTTATTATCTTGACCGCTTTGAAAACAAAATCGTGTATGGCTGAATCTGTCTCTTGATTTGATATGCCTATGTAGGCCTACGCATAAGAAAAACATTGCAGGGAAGTCCGTGGCAAAACAAAAAAGTTGCATAGATATTTCCAAATAATTATAAATGACCGGCCTACGCACACCCTCATAACAAAACAAGAGAGGAAGACAAATCAAAACGCTATCAGCAGGGGTTCGAACCTTCATCCTCTGGCACAAAAAGCAAACCGTTCAACCACTAGACCATACGACCTGCGATAAAATACGTGTGTTTTTTACAATCCTTATTTCTTATTCAGTGTCTCACTCAATAATAATCTTTTTAAACATGTTTATACTTCAGTCAAATGGGGTGATATTACTTTTTATATTTACTTCAATATTTTGTAAAACAAGACAGTATTTTGCACGAATTAACAAACATCACTGGTGATTATTAATCGATATAAGGACAGAGCCGACTGTTAATTTTCCTATTGACACTAGTCACCAATGGTCACGCACGATTATGACACGAAGCCTTTTTGAAAGCAACTTTTCAACCTACGACTCAAGTGTTCCACCAATCATTTTCGCTGGCGTTGGTTAATGTCGATCACTACAGAGAAGCATATGACCGGCGTGCGCTCAGAGTTGTAGATATAACCATTTTAGTGATCGTGACAGGCATATTTTCTCATTTTTAGGCTACTTCTGGCACGATATAATATTAATTTTTCCCGCAACTTTTACACGTTACTGCTTGCTTTAAACTCATGTTTCAAATCTTATATAACACCAGTCCTCCACTTCGCAAAGATACATCTGGGGGAATTATCATAATTAGCTAGTGCATTGCAAGCTGACCTAGGAACACTACCTGCGAGAACATCTTTAGAAATTTACATTGTTTGCGGATTATACGTTGCTATATTGGATGAAGGACTGAATCTGGGTTGTTTTACGAAACTACGGGGTGAAGACATTCATTGCTTTATGCTAATTAATTACGGTCACACTTCAAACAAGTGAAATATGCAATGATAATAATTAAAATTATTTATAGAGATGATATCAGACTTCAACCATCGGGAGCAATAAATGGGTATCACGACTAAGCACGTGTTCAACGTGAGCCTGCGATGGGCCTGCGCTATATCAACCCGAAACATACTCCATGCGAACAAGGGCCTCCATTGTGACATAATACAGCCTGTCTAAAAAAAAAATGTGCAAGTAAAAAGCGCCCTCTTTGGCAATTAGAAAATATCGTTGTGACATTATGCTTACACATGTACAGCCCTCTTCCCTAGTAAAAGTGGCACAATTGTGATTTTACCCTTTCGTTGTTAACTAAGCATAACTCGAGATTAAAACAAGCAAATTCAACAGAACAAATGGCATTTGAGAGCTAAGACTGCGCCCTTGACGTTGATGTAAGCATCATGTTTCAACGGTATTTCTAATTGCCAAAGAGGGCGCTTTTCACTTGCACAATTTTTTTGAGTCAGGCTGTAGATATAGATACGCAAAAATCGATATTTGAAAATAAGTTATAATAGACAAACGCACTATATTTCAGTTTATTGTGCATTGTTTCACCTGTGTCTCCAGTGTAGCTAGCAGCATAAAGTGAAAATTATATTCCATAATCGCACAAGCACCTCGATTTTAAAGCGTGTTATAGAATGGCAATCTTTTTCATCTGAAAATCAATTTTCACCCCTTTATCTTATAATATTGCATTCTCACCTACCCCAATATCAAATCAAATCATCATTTTAGTTATAAAGACTGCTTTTATTTTCATGACTTACCACAACCTTTAGAACAGAGCGGATGATCACATCTTATGTCGCAAAAATCTTTATCTGAAAATCAATTATAATTGACAAAATATAAATTATTGCATGGTGTAAAGTATATATAAGAAAAAAGTGAGGAAAATGCATTTAATTGTGAGCAATTAATTGTGTTGCACCGGGTGCCATCAGGATTTAAATTTTTTTTAAAGTTTCAACCATTTAAATGTCACTACAAACACTAGTATTCTGGAAGCGACAGAATGATAAATTCGGAATAATACCCCTCCAAACTAAAGAATTCTACGCCACTTACCGCTTGCTGCGCCACTCTTTTCGTTCGGGGCGGCCTCGCAAATCGCAGCAAATACCAAGCAAAGCAACACAGCCTTGTTGAAAACGTCCATCTATAAATAATAATAGGAGTAGGCTTACATAAGGAACATTAAACACAAACACAGAAAATACGGAATGAAAGCACCAGTGGCAGCATCAGAGTTTTTTCCGGGGGAAGGCAAAGGTCAAATAAATTTCATGGGATAAAAATCTGAACATTTTACTTCGACGTTTTTGCCCCACTAATAGTGGAATCATCAGCATGATCAGTGATATTTTGTCTTAACTATTCCCCATTCCAGAAAAACACAGATCTAAGTTTTTTGGATTAAAAAAATATTATCCTGTTTTGCCAAATGAAACATAGCTAAGTCCTAATCCTAATCCTTTAGTTAGTCCTAACTGGTAATGAAAGTAAAATTTTAATATTTGGTCAATATTTGGAAATAAGGGCCAAAAACATTTTTAGGGCGTTTTTCGACCTCTTTCGTATTCTGTGACAATCAAGCCCAAAGACTTGATCAAAGGCTGATATCAAGTTTTTGCATTCTAATTTTTTGAAAACACAATTTCCAATCTTTTTCATAACCAATTAGCAAAAATAACATATAATATTAAAATTATGAGCTAACTCTTACCCAAAACTCAAGATCTTGAATGCTTAGACTTGTGCCAAGTCTTACAATTTTGTTACTACAATTGAATACATGAATACAAAAGCCACCTAAGTCCATGCGAAGTTATTTTGAAAGAAAAACCTGTGTATCATTTTAATTCCTTCAGTTATATTAACCTGGTCAATATGGTAAGTTTTACGTGCAAATGAGTGGATTAACATGTATTAGGTATGACGATTAGCATTTCAGGGACTTCGTGGGGTTCATTTTAAATTTTGGACTTAGATGGTTTTTGAATCATATACAAAGACAACAATGTTAGAATGAGATTACCACTAGTAAGATAATACAAAATTAAGCACACAGGTATGTATAATGTTGATAAGCATTCTGCCATGTAATATAAACCACACACTTTCCTTTATTAAACCCATTTTTTGTTCAAAAGTCATTCTCCAGCAATGAATGTGTTATAAGTGGACTTTTATACATACTGGATTTCAATCAATGTGTTACAAGACTCAAATCATGGAATTGGGTGATTCTTTCATACATGCTATTTTTCACATGCCCAATAGACACAGAGGATGAATTTGAGTTGTTCTCTCATGCATATAACAGGCCTATGTATAGCAACAATTTCCCATGCTTAACTCAATTTGGCCAAAGTATGGACTTAGGTGGCTTTTGTATTCATATATTCAATTGTAAGAAAACATGCAAAATTGCATGTTTTTGGACCATTTTCCCTCAAATTGCAAAAATATTAAAATTGGACTTTTATTGCTAGTTAGGACTAACTCAAAGATTAGGATTTAGCTATGTTTCATTTGGCAAATCAGGATAATATTTTCTTAATAAAAAAAATAGTTCTGTATTTTTCTGGAATGGGGAGTAGTGGAGCTCTCCAAACTGGGGTATGGAAATGATTCTGATATAGATGGGACCTACGTATGCAAACTGATGATTTTACACAATTTTTTGTAATACTTGTCTAAAGAAATCAATGTTTTGACTGCGGTTTTCCCAAAAAATTATTTGGAATACTCTCTCAAAAAGGTACACACAATATAAAATGCAGAAGAAAGTAAAATAAACCCAAACAAGTGACTAGTAAAGAAAATGTAAGGCCAATCCCTGCCTGGTTAGACCATTCTGTAAAAATATTAATACCACTCTGAGTACAGAGCTTGCCGAAGGCAAGCTATCGCTAGGCAAGCTACATAAGTCACCAACAAGTAGGACCACTATGCAGTAAAGATCACTGTCTACCCGCAGATAATGGTCTACCCACCCATCAAACGCTAAGGTCCGTATGCACAAAAAAGTTAGAACAGGTCTAAAGTTAGACCTGGTCTAAGTGAAATTTAGTCACAGGAGAACATTGCATTTTCAGAATCTTCAGAATTTGCTAGCTACTCTAGGAAGGAAATAATAGTAAAGGACCATTCCTGATGGAACTAAATTTCACTTAGACCAGGTCTAACTTTAGACCCGGTCTAACTCTTTTGTGTATACGGACCTAAAAGTCCACTCACCGAGGCGTAACCTTCGGCCGGTCTTCTAGTGTCAGAGGGCGCTTCAATTTGGAGTGAAAATCAAATGCATGGGATAGCAATTGGTAGAATGTTGAGAAATAATGTAGGTATTCAGATGTCTAAATTAACGTCCCGTAAATTTTCCCCAAAAACGAGCTTCTAAAATTGAATCAGTCCTATATTTAGTTCTAATAAATGGTGGCATTATTTCTTTGATCGGTTTGTAGCACAATACAAAAAAGGAGAAAGCAATCACTCGGTGTGGTTTTATACGGGGCACACATTTGAAGAAAAAAAATAGCATGGAACGCGTTTTTGGTCTCTTTTGCATGGTGCGTAAAAAGGATACAAACGAAGAATTTGATTCTTAAAAATTGTATAAACACACAAAAATAATGTAAATCTACATCCAACGCACCAACATTTCTTGCACTGCGATATTAATTGCTGAGAAAACTTGGTTTTAGAGAACAACTTTATACGTCTTTTATACGTTTTTTATACGTTTCTTTGTGTAACCTTAAACTGGTATGACGATTAGCATTTCAGGGATTTCGCGGGTGTTCATTTTAATTGCTGATACTTGGGTGTTTTTTTTAGTCATATACACCCGCGAAATCTAGTAAGTTAATACAAAATAAAGCACATAGGTATGTATATGTTGAAAAGAACACTGCCATGTGATATAAACCACACACTTTCCTTGATTAAACCCATTTTTTTTCAAAAGTCCCTCTCCAGCAATGAATGTGCTATTTTATACATACTGGATTTCAATCAATGTGTTACAAGTCTCAAATCCTGGACTTGGGTGGTTCTCTCATATTTCACATGCTCAATAGACACAAGTAGAGGGTGAATTTGAGTTGTTCTTTCGTACATAATGACAGGCCTATTTATAAGCAACAATTTCCCATGCTTAACTCAATTTGGCCAAAGTATGGACTTGGGTGGGTTTTGTATTCATGTATTAAATTGCATTTTTGCTTTTCAGAAAAAAATAAAAGGGGTCATGACGTAAATACGATATGCAGTAGAATCAGTAATACCTTATCTAATAAAAAGAAAACTTTACATGGTTTTTTTCCTATAGTTCAGGTTCAAACGCTATGCCCGAATTTACTTAATTGCCCAATTTGGGCCACTTTGTGCCATGCATGTTCGCACATATCAAGTTTGTACCGTTAACTTTCATACTTATCGTTAAAGATTTCAGAACAAATGTAAAGGTTTTTCAGTTTAATTGACATTAGTAAATAAATAATATGATATTTAATTCAAATTTATAAATTAAAATACCATTTCAAATGCTCCATTGTTTAAAATTACTTATCTTAAAAAGGTTAAGAGGACGGACCAGATGGTTCATGATTCAACTCAATTCAGTCACTTTTGCTACACATAAACACGAACCGGGGACACGACAGTGACTACTTGAAACTTTACACAATTGGCTATCTTCGTTTGTAGACCACTGATTTTATTGAAACAAAGCTTATGTAGTAGCTTAAGAAATTATCTTGACGACCAAGTAAAACTCAATACAATCAATAAGTGACATGTTTGCCTAATACTGTTTCCTAAATTATATATATATATATATAACAAGTATTATTTTCAGGTGACTAACTTTGGAATTAAAAGTGCTCAAACCCATTACAGGTGAGCGTAGAAACAAATTCAAAGTATAGACCTCTGGAAAAGGCAACCGTTACTACTAGTTTCACAGCATACCCTCACTTACGATCATTGGGTATACCGATCATCAGACGGATAATTTGTCATGGTTTCAAGTTAACACAAATGCATATACAGGTATATACATTCTGTGGTGTCAAAATCATGACAAACATAGCCATTCCAGCACAGTCTCTACTCCAAAAGTAGTCGAAAGTGCTCAACCACTATAAATAGTGGGGGCGTAATATAACAAGTATTATTTTCAGGTGACTAACTTTGGAATTAAAAGTGCTCAAACCCATTACAGGTGAGCGTAGAAACAAATTCAAAGTATAGACCTCTGGAAAAGGCAACCGTTACTACTAGTTTCACAGCATACCCTCACTTACGATCATTGGGTATACCGATCATCAGACGGATAATTTGTCATGGTTTCAAGTTAACACAAATGCATATACAGGTATATACATTCTGTGGTGTCAAAATCATGACAAACATAGCCATTCCAGCACAGTCTCTACTCCAAAAGTAGTCGAAAGTGCTCAACCACTATAAATAGTAGGGGCGTAATATAACAAGTATTATTTTCAGGTGACTAACTTTGGAATTAAAAGTGCTCAAACCCATTACAGGTGAGCGTAGAAACAAATTCAAAGTATAGACCTCTGGAAAAGGCAACCGTTACTACTAGTTTCACAGCATACCCTCACTTACGATCATTGGGTATACCGATCATCAGACGGATAATTTGTCATGGTTTCAAGTTAACACAAATGCATATACAGGTATATACATTCTGTGGTGTCAAAATCATGACAAACATTACCATTCCAGCACAGTCTCTACTCCAAAAGTAGTCGAAAGTGCTCAACCACTATAAATAGTGGGGGCGTAATATAACAAGTATTATTTTCAGGTGACTAACTTTGGAATTAAAAGTGCTCAAACCCATTACAGGTGAGCGTATTTATATATATATATATATATATACATTTTTGTTACACCCTGTATACTAATTACTATAGTATTGAATGTCTTCATTTCTACGCAAATAAAGCATATTAGCTCATATCCGATATGTTTCAGGTCCAAAAATTACCCAATTAAATTTACTATTCTACTATTACTAAAAATTTGGTTTCGAATCATCTATAAAATACAGTGTTATATAGAAGCAATAATACGTCCAGGCCGGCAAATAATTCATTTCAACTAAAATCACAATTATAGTACAAAAAACAATATAACATGTTGCGCTTACCATGCTTGTATAAGTTCTCACTTCTGAAGTTCAACGTCGACGGGAATGCGAAAGTTCTGATTTGCCGTTCTGATAATAATAATTCAGAGTAGCTGCTTGTTAACGTCTTGTTTGCAGGACTGTAGACAGAATAGTAAACCGTCAAAGCAACAACTCCATTTATAAGCGTTTGCAGCATCCAGGGTCCACTTGCGGGCCCAGAACGTGGGAGGCGGTTTTCATCGCTATACAAATTATCCTTGGAAAATTTGTGATCAATCGCTACCACCAAAGCCCCGCCCAACTAAATTTGCATGCGAAATCTGAGATTTTTCAACAAAAATTCGCAGGACCGTTTTCAATCAATCAATCAGATTTGTCAACACGTGTGCATTTGTGATCAACATTTGTGATCAATCGCTACCACTAACGTCCCGCCCAACTAAATTAACATGTGAAATCTGAGATTTTTCAACAAATATTCCCAGGACCGTAAAGCAACCAATCAGATTTGTCAACACGTGTGCATTTACGATCTATTATAGGCGCTGCATGAAGGAGGAGCCATGTTAATTATCTATCTTATAGTGAAAACTAATATAAAAGACCCGGTACCCAAATTCGTTTTTTTTTTTTTTTTTTTTTGCAGTTTATTCGCAGTTTACTGCGTATGAGAAGCAGGTGTATTGGTCAAAAACACTGTCAATCTATGTGTAGGACGGAGGGACGGAGAGAGGGGATAAAAAACTACAAGTTCGTAATGCAGCCCCTATTGGGCCGGCTGGGCGAATATTAAACCGGGTAAGCCTATATACATGTGGTTCAGTATGCCATTTTTCGAGTTTTCGTGTATACACGGTCTGGATTTTTGCAAATTATAGGAGAATTCCACGTAGGTCCTCAAAGTTTCTTCCAGATATTGGAGATTAGATTCCCATAAAGACGAAAAGTAATCTTTAGTCGGGACATACGTAAAATTTACATAAAATTTTTACCATCAAAGAAAATAAGAAAATATTTTGGCGTATATAAAATTGAAATAAAATTCTCTGCCTCCTAAACCACATAAATTTTAGCACGATTGGGTATCACGAATCGTTATATATGATGTGCAGTTAATATTCATATATTCTTTTATACATAGGATGCTTCAGTTTTAACACAAAAAATATTTAATTGAAAACCTTCACACTCGGCGATTTCAAAAAGGTAAACACACTTCCCTAGAATGTGCAAGAAATTAGCATTAAATATTTTCTTATTTTAGCAGCATTCTAGAAACTCTGGCGAACGGCGAGTACTGCTGTATAGGGCTGATAATGCGTTCAGGATTGAACGTGAAAATTTCCCACTCAAAATAGTAAGTCCAGTTGACCAGATCATAGTTCAAATATCATTATTGTTTACTAACTGGATAATCTTCACAAACGTGCGTATATAATGTAACTTTTTCTAACTAAATTTGTACACAACAATAGTGTCAAAATCGCCCACCAAATGGCTTCAATTGGGCCTTCATTTCAAACATTTTCGGCTTTTTTCAAACTAAAATTGTACACAATAACAGTGCCAAAATGGTCCACCAACTTCGATAAGGATTTCTATAACCAAAATATTAAAATATTTGCACTTGGGGTCCTTTGTATTCAAATTAGCTACAGACAGTATTAATAACTAATGAAATGTCTATGATCACATCCACCAAGTTTCATGACAATCCAACAGTTGTCCTCATAATGATCTACAATATCTACAATGGGTACTATAGGAGATAGGAGCTAATTTGCATACAATTTGCATAAAATCAACATAGCATCTGACATAACAAAATATGCTTTGACTGCCTACAGTATGGAGAGTAGAGATGAAATTTCTTCACGATTTTCTTGCATACTCGTATGTTTCGAACAGAACAAAATACTTTTAAGTCTTATTTCAAATGTCCATGAATTTCCATTAAGGGCTGGGGTATGAACGTTTGGACGGTATTTATTTTGGGACATTAGAGCACATCAGACATATCGAATTGCATTCTGAATACGAAGAATGTCATTCTGATATCAAATAATTTTGATTTTTGAAATTCGCAATTTAATACACATTTTATGGCAAATCATTAAAATTGATATTTTTGATATTTAACAGTACTTGAAGTGAACTTTATAAATCTGATGATTTATACTTAAAGTGTATGTAGGTGGGATGAAAAGCCGACGATCAATTGAAAATTTTGACCTTTCGTATTGAAGATATGGATTTTTTTCCCAAAACACCAAAAAAAATTAGGTCTTTTGGGAAAAAATCCATATCTTCAATATGAAAGGTCAAAATTTTCAATTGACCGTCGGCTTTTCCCCCTGCTACATACACTTTAAGAATATATCATTAGATTTATATAATTCACTTCGAGGACTGTTATATATCAAAAATTTGAAAAATATCAAATTTTTATAATTTGTCATAAAATTTGTATTATATTGTGATTTTCAAAAAATGAGAATTATTTGATATCAGAAAGACATGGTTCGTATTCAGAATGCAATTCGATAGGTCTGAGGTGCTCTCATGTCGCACAAAAAATACTGTCGAAACGCAATAAACGCTCATTTTAGATCCCTTAAAAGTTTTAAAAATTGTGAAATTTACAATTACAAAGAGTTCCCTTGTTTTTCTATCGAAAACTTTGGCTCCATTTTCAAATAAATGCATGTAGTCCATTGCTACAGTCGTAAGTAACATTGCTAGTGTCATAATTTGTTGCATTGTGTGTTGAAACAACCAATAAATAGTCAATTATTATGCGTATGGGATGTCTGTAAAATCGGCAAACATGTCGACCCGCCCCTAAATCAAGCATAACATTGCTTCAGACTAATAGGACAGTCAAAGTAGGAAATCACCCACCACTAATTGCAACAGAAACCATTCATTTCAGAAAAGCATACTTAACAACACATCAAAAGTCCCCGGAAAATCCCCTTAATGGAACAGTACCTAATTTGCATGAATTCAAAATGGCCGCTTAAGGCAGCTGTGTACTCTCAGACATGCATGTAGTAAAAGTGCCATAACTTTGTAATTATTCACGCAAGACATATAAAAGTATACATTTTTATAAAGGCAAGACATCAATGAATCTTAATATAAATACAGATTTGATATAAAAACAACAATTATGAAGAAAATCACAAAAAAGTGAGTTTTTGGCAATTTTTGTTCGGTACATCATAACAAAAAAACACTCTTTCCAAAAAATTTTGTTCTGATTTTTCTTAATCTTGAGACACCATTCCAAAAACGTTTTTTTTTTTAGTTTTTTGATATTGGCCTTATTTTTTGAGATATTGACCATATAAGGCATAAAAATGAACTTTTTAAAATTCACAAACGCCTATTGGGACAAAATGATGCCTAAAATCGGAAATAGACCAAAATATAAAAAAAATGAGAAAACCGTTTCTTAATGCTTTTTATGATGAGCATAATTACTTACCTATAGATGCTGTATTTATTGAGTTATCGTGTACCTAAATTGTTATTTTACCGAGAAAATGAACATTGAAATAAAGGCCGTTGAAGTTTAAAGTGGTCACATTTTGCACTTTGATCGAAGCTCACAGGAGAATGCGACAGTTCTCGTTTTTCTACCTTACATTACGTAAACATTGGGTAAATCCACAGCCCCTTGAGTAGTTTGGGCGAAATCTATTCATATCTTGATGTTTAAATCGGGGAAAGAACTTGAAAAAAATCACATTTTATCAGCTAAAACGGAGCCATTTGACCGCTAGGTTTTTATGAAATCAGTGCTTCTGCGGTGCTTCCATAAGATGCGCCGCGCATGCAGATAAACGTTGCGTATGCGTAGCGTATCTGTGCGTTAACAAATTGCGCGTGTACAAAACGCGATGCGTTGTTGCGCGCGTATATCCCGATGGTACAACAAAGATTTTCTTTCCTTTTAAATTGCGGAAACGAGTGAAATAGTGAAATAAAATCCATAAATTAGAGCACTTGGAGTTAACAAATCTGGATTTTCTTTCCTTGTATTTATAAAAAACATAACAAAGTAAATACATTTCAAAAAAGCTCAATTTCGCGAAAGAAACAATGTCTAGAGTACACAGCCGCGTTAATGCACCAATGTATTTTTCGCGTCATAAGAATTCAGAAAAAAGTATAGTTTGACATATCTCCGATGTACAGTTCTTGAGTTAAGGTCAAATGTTAAAATTTGGATCTGATTTTGATTTTTAAAAATGGTCTCAGATTACTCCACTTGCAAGAACAGTTTAAAAAAGAATAGTTTGCCATATCTCAGATGGGTTTGTTACCTTGGTAACTCAGTAAAAAAGATCAAAATCCATTGAGCCTTGACCTATTTTGTGACGTTTCCTATGTAACAAAACATCCAAAACAGTGCAACTTTTCTCAATTTTATTCATTTTTGCCAAAGAAACATTTTGAGACCAGTTGGATTAAAATTGGTGCATTTTGCAACCATTTTTCAGACGCCTGTTTGCCATTAACCCGAGAACTGTATGTTGGAGACATGTAAAACTATACTGAATCCTTATGATGAGAGCAATACACTGAGTTTTTAAAAGATTTGACCAACTTTGAAATTTAACTCCCTGCATAAGCGGCCATTTTGTATTTATGCAAGTTAAGCACTGTTCCACTACTTGGGTTTTCGGGGACTTTTGATGTGTTATTAAATACTAGCGGGACACCCGCGTTTATATATATAGTAAGCAGTGGCGGCACCGGGACCTTTTTTTTTTTGGGGGGGGGCAAAGTGAATTTCAGGGGGGTCAACTAATTTTGCACAAAATTGCTGCAAAAAGTGAAAATTGTGATTGTGATTTTGGTGGGGTGTTTTTGGCCTCAAAAGTGGGGGGAAAACTGGGGAGGGGGCAAATATTACCCCGTAGCGCCGCCACTAATAGTAAGATGCTTTTCTGAAATGCATGGGGATTAAATGGGTTATGTTGCAATGGTGAGTTAACTAATTTTTTTCTTAATTTGAATAGCCTATAAATTAAGCTAGCCGATATACATGAATGGGTTGCCCATTACGGAATCTGTTCAAGAAACTTAATATGCCAGCTACTTTCGTTCCGGTTCAACATGTATTGAAGAATTTTATTTACACCAACCTCCATACCCAATGTCACAGATTAATTTACGCCACTGCTGTTAACATGCGGTTAAAATACCCCCAACACCCCCCGCACACACACACAGTCGTGCAGTGAGAATAAAAATCCGTGCAGTGAGAATTAAATATCCGTGCTTAAAATATTTCTACTAAGTTTTAACCACACTAATGACCACGAAATTAAAGCAGTTCCCCAGCAAACACAAAAATGTTTCAGGACCTGTTTTTGAAACGTTTTTACAAAAACCAAATCGCGTTTATAACACATTTTATAACGTTTAAAAATGTTTGTGTTTGCTGGGTCCTCCTATAAAAGCAAGACTGATCGAGTCAAATTCTATTCAAAAGGTTTAGTTTGTGCTGGTAATCATCTAAACATTCATTTTGCGAGAAAAAAAAGTCAACGGCCTTTCTCCCCAATTTTTCGGTCACTCAGGGCGGTGAAGCCTTAACTGGGACAAGCGGATGCGCAACAGGCGTGGGACAGAGTGGTAAAATGTTTTTATTTTATGAAACTTTGCAGTGTTTGTATGCGTTTTTGCATTCTTATTACTAATACCTATTTATTAACTCAGTAACTTAGTAACTCAGAAACGAATGCGGTTCTTTTGACCAAAGAATGCCAAACACAAGATACCCCAAAATCCTCCTGGAAGCAAGTATACTCCCACAGAGACCAAAAGGAAGACCAGCAAAGAGATTGATGGATTGCATAAAGACAGATTCCTCCACCATTAACTTGACATCCCTGGTAGAAGCTGGCTAGCAAAACAGAGAACAACTTGGCAAAGCATCATGACACAGATGGCAAGACAGAGTGATCCACCCGTGCCGACGCCTTAGGTCAGGTCAAGATCAATACCATTTAACTCGATCAGTAAACCAGCTGCGTACTTTCATCGCGATGCAGCTATTAGGTACAAAAATTACAATTCAATTAAATGGAATTTTACATTAAAATCTATCTTTCTAAATAAACCCAAAGATATATTTTTTTCTGATTAACATTTTACAGAGATTATAATTTTATGAGATTGTAGGCAATATGTGCATTTTATGCTACTTTGCAGAGTTTTCATTCGTTTTTGCATTCTGATTAACATTTTATGCAACTTTGCAGAGTTTTCATTCGTTTTTGCATTCTGATTAACATTTTTTAATCGTTAACTTGTCATTAGTGAACCAGGTGTGTACTTTCATCGAGTTCTAGCTATAGGTTTTTTTAATGACAACAAGAATGACAGCAAGAAATTGTAGGCACAGGTGTGCATTTTTGCAACTTTTCAGAGATTTTATCCGTTTTTGCATTCTGATTAACATTTTTTAATCGTTAACTTGTCATTAGTGAACCAGGTGTGTACTTTCATCGAGTTCTAGCTATAGGTTTTTTTAAAATTACAACAAGAATGACAGCAAGAAATTGTAGGCACCTGCATTTTTTGCAACTTGTCAGAGATTTTATCCGTTTTTGCATTCTGATTAACATTTTTTAATCGTTAACTAGTCATTAGTAAACAAGGTGTGTACTTTCATGGAGTATGACAAGCAGGCATGTGCACGGGCATAAACTAGCCCATCAGCTGGCATCGATTTAATCACCCATCTTGTTCCAAAATTCTGACAGGGTCTATCTTATCTTATAGGTTTAAAAACATGACAACAAGAATCGAGTCACAGGTATGCACTTTCAAAGTCTATACATTTCATGTAGCTATTTAGTTATGGCAGAAAACAGTCACACAATGGTGAGAATGTGGTCTAACGAGCTCATTAAAATGTCGGGTTATATAAAGGTCACGATAACGTTTTAAAACGTTTTGTATGAAAACACACTACAACAATATTTTGAAATGTTTTCAAAAAATGTTATTGTAACTATTTTTGCAAACATTTTCCCCAAATATTGTGTCAATACTTAAATAACATTATGTTGAAATATTTGAACCCATCAAACATAGAAATGTTCTTAAAATGTTTTTTCAAAACATTTAAAAACATTTAAATGTCGGGTTATATAAAGGTCATGAAAACGTTTTTAAAACGTTATTGAAAATATTTTGGGCAAACATTTTTCGCAAAATATTTTTTCGACCCAAAAATAACATTCTGTTTAGAAAGTTTTGTATTAAGTTTTCAAGAATGTTTTTGGAATGTTATTAAAACGTTTTTATACCATTTATATAACCCGACATTTAAACGTTTTCTGTAAAACATTTTTGTTTGCTGAGCAGTAGATTATCAAAAAATGTTTTTTAAGGTTATAAAAACGTTTTACACTCTTAATATACCCTTTATATAACCCGACATTTAAACGTTTTCTGACAACCTTTTATAACCTTTTGCGAATGATGTCGAAAACGTTTTGTGTTTGCTGGGAAGTTGTCTTACGATGATATTACGCAAACATTTGGTAATATTGTAAATGATAATATTGTGATATGTTAATTTTAAAGCTTACATTTTAGAATATAAATTGTGATGTACCACAAGGGTCAATTCTTGGATCCCTATTATTATATTAAATATAAACGATGATAAATACATGAAGGATGTTCCAATTTATTCTCTCTGCTGATTACACAACAATGTTATACTCTTGATAAGAATATCTAAGGTATTTTTAAAGTTTCAAAGTTTTAGCGGCTTGAGCTTTCGATTGTAGCAGGATCTTTATCAAAGGCAAAGTGACAAGACAACACACAAACATTCATATTATATCATAATGGTCGAATCCAACCAAAAGTGTACACGGACCCCTATTTAAAGTTCAAAATAGAAATGCCTCCACATTTTTTCCTTTTGCCCATTGATTGAAGGCATGTTGGCCTTATAGGAACCAAAAGTGCCATTACTAATTTATTTAAAAAAAAAAGATAAATCCAGGACATGTGATAGTAAATATGACATCATAACCTAGTGTTACCTACGAATATAACTAGGATGCTTTCATTCATGCTTTTTTCGTGTATTGTAGACCACAGGGTGTCAGGAAAATGCTAGCTCAACCAGAAAATATTTGTTTTCATTCTTGTAACGCGAACAATAATTATGATCTTACTCAATTTATGCTAGTTTATTTTTGAAAATGAAGTTTTAGGTCAGTTTCTGTATTTTGTTTATAAAATGAGTATGAATCAATTTACACATTGTATAAGAAAGAGTAGGATATATGTTTTCAAGAATATTAGGAATTATAAGCATACACCTAACGCTTTATACAATGATAGGTGAAGAAACCCGGGTATTAACATGATCGATTTAACAATATATATATATAGGTTCAAATTTTGCTATTATATTAATGAATGGGTAAAATTATAGTTTTAAGATCTGTTTCAGATGGTACGTCCAAATGAATCAAATGTCATTACCTTAGATCAAAAAAGTTTTGATGTTTTTGGCAAGATTTTGAACACTTCATTTTGATACACAAATAGTTAAACAGCATTGTCGAATGAATCCGTATTGGGAATAATATTGTCCAGGGGTACCACTTAAAGTTTTAACAATTAATTTGCATTCGTACGGACACTTCATGTCACAATGTCATATATTATGCTGTATTCGTAAGTAACATTTCAGTATTTGTAGGTTACAATTAGACTAGTGGATATCGCAATCAAATCTTCATTTTATAAAGCACTTTGAATGTATTCTTATGTGCGTTTATTGATACTAGAGACCCTATCATATATCAATAATGTCGGTTCACATTGGTTGAATGAGGATTGAAGTAAGCAACAAAGACACTATAATAACTTTAATTTGCTTGATTGCACACAAATCGCTTAAAAAACGTAATTACAGACTTGTGAAGTCCATCATGGAGTCAGTTATAGGTCTGTCACACTACACCGAATAGGTCTTCCGTACAAGAAACGGATGGCATTTTAGTAAATCCGTTGTTGTTCGTCAATGATCGTTTTATGTTCTTTTTATGTCCTGCTATCATCCGCCAAATGCGTTTCGTGTTGGGTGATGTTCGTTAAGTCCGTCGGCAAGTTTGTGCATGCACAAAACTTGAAACGGAGTGTACCGAATACACATGTTCGGTATTTATCCGATGTGTGTTCGTATGGTGCTGCATATTGCCGGAGTTTGTTCGCTCTCCTTTCGTTCATGTTCGTTCTTTGTTCGTTCATGTTCGTTCTTTGTTCGTTGCACTCGGCCCGTGTTCGTTGCAAATACGTTCCTGTGAGGCCTTCACCACCGGATAGCATATTTTTGCATTCGGTGATGTACGTTGACCCAGACCGTCTTAGTGTCACACTACACCGGATCGGTCTTCCGTATAAGAAACGGGTGGTATTTTAGCAAATCCGTTAGTGTTCGTCAATGTTCGTTTTATGTTCTTCATATGTCCTGTTATTATCCGCCAAATGCGTTTCGTGTTAGGTGATGTTTGTTTAGTCCGTCGACAATACGTTTCAAGTTTTGTGCATGCACAAAACTTGAAACGGAGTGTGCTGAATACACATGTTCGGAAGTTGTCCGATGTGTGTTCGTACTGTTCTGTATATATACCCTGGGTTTGTTCGTTATTCTTTCGTTTATATACCGCGGGTGTTTGCAAGGTTTCGCAGGCGCTTGTGCCGGATGTAGGCCTATGGCGAACATGTGCATCGATCATGGGGGGCAACTTTCTGAAGGGTGTGTGACGCAATATCATATTTCCCCCAGTAATTTAGTGACTGACAAGTAGAAAAAAGGGGGAAAGGAGAGAAAAAAAGAAAAGAAAGTGAGAAAAATTGAAGAGAGAAGAGAAGAGAAAAAGTTAAATTGCACGTAATTTAGTAGTAGGCCTATGCATGTAAGTAGTATTGAGGGAGGGGCACTTTCTGAAGGGTAGAGGACGCAATATCAAATTCCTACCAGTTTTAGTGATTGACAAGAAAGAAAAAAGAAGAGAAAACATGGAAAAGGTTAAATTGTATACGTTATATTGAGTAGGCCAAGGATAGTAGTACTAGTAAGCCTAAGTATAGGCCTGTGCTTATTATAGACAGTGCTTAAATGTGGTTCCTTGGCCCAAAAGCCTGTGAAAATTACTGCCGGCCAGTCCATATGCAGGGCCCGTGATATTTTGTCACCAAAGTCAGTATTTAAGACGGACTTATAGGTCTATTCCTGACTTTAACATATCAATCCATGCATGCTTTACCTGAAATTACGAGTCTGAAGTCTTATATAGTGTCAGTGGATCAGTGTAACATTTTAAATTTTGCAAATTCAAATCGGGCCTTCTTTGTTTTTTTGTTTAAGGCAATAATAGTGTAAAAATGATGCACTAAAAACAATTTTCCAAATTTTCCATTTTAAAACTAAATTTATACACAATAGGCCTAGGCCTAATAATGTAAATAGGCCCTACAGTCCCCATGCAAATGGCTTCAATTGGACCTTCATTTTCAAAATGGACAAGTCTTCCTTTTTTGCTTCTGCTATGGACATCCACGTGTTATTTTTAAAACAATAATTATTGTTTATATTATACAATAATGGTGAAAACGTTTTAATGGCTTCAATTAGGCTTTCGTTTCACCAATTTGCGGCTGTTTCAAACTAAAATAGTACCCAATAATAGTGCTAAAATTGATCCAAAAAATGACAAATGGCTTCAATTGGGCCTTCATTGTCCAAAGGTTTCTCACCTCTATTGCCCCCGGACGCTGGTTGCCCTGATATATCAGATTTGTAGACCTTTGGTACTTATTAACCAATATTTGACCATTTTCGTCAAAATTTACCCCCTAAAAGTTGTCTTTCCCCACTTTGTTCACCCTCTGAAAAAGTGCTTGCTACGTCACTGCCTCTAAGGGGTCAAAAACCCTCTCAAAGACCATCTCCTCCCCCACTTTTCTGATAGGGTGGACGTCCCTGTTGGTGCCACATGCGACGGATTCGCCGGTCATTTGTCGGACGTTGAACGATTGAATATAAAACGCCTGCAGGATTATTAGCGGCCACAACGCATAGAGAGACGAACGGGAATCGGACCCCAAATCCGGACATTTGTCGGACGTTGACCCCAAATCCGGTCATTTGTCGGACGTTGAACGATCGAAAATAAGACGCCTGCAGGATTTTTAGCGGCCACAACGCATAGAGAAACGAACGGGAATCGGACCCCAAATCCGGTCATTTGTCGGACGTTGAACGATCGGATATAAGACGCCTGCAGGATTATTAGCGGCCACAACGCATAGAGCGACGAACGGGAATCGGACCCAAAATCCCACCGAATCTTCTGCCGGACTGGTGATTTTTCCACCGAATAAAATATTTTTGTATTCGGTGATGTACGTTGATCCAGTCCGTCGTAGTGTGACAGACCTATTACGTCTTGTGACTTTTCGTTTGAGGGCAACTACAATTACTGTCTGTTCAATTAGCTTTGATTCTTGAATTTTTACGATATTTGAAAAAATACAAAATTGTGGTCAAAGTCATCAAAGAAAAGTGTTAGCACAGCCTTAGACCTAACGTGATTTATACTTTTCAAATTCTAAAGTTCAATTTAAAACCCCATTTCTTTTCAATTTTGGTCTTTTCCCGCGATATTTTTATAACAAGCCGTAGAACGTCGGGTACCATAAACTTTTTTGAATCAATCCATTTAGAGCAATGGGGACGAATGTCATAATGCGCTGAGTTTTTATTCGACCATCCGCATCAAGAAGTATTGTCCAGCAAAATAGCTATATTTGCCAGTATGCCTATTTGTGTTGAAATCCTACTGTTAAAACATTACGTTATTATTTATGAACTAAGTTTTCTAAAATAGGCCCAGCTTATACAAATACATTCCTTGCGTGTTTATTTGTTTAACTAAGTTTTCTAAAATAGGCCCAGCTTATATAAATACATTCCGTGCGTATTTATTTGTTTATTTATTTGTTTATTTTGCGAATGGGTCTGAGAAGGTGTAGGCCTATTAGGCCTATTATAAATTGTTGAATATATACAAACTATGAGAAGGACATTTGGAAACAAAAGAACTTTTGTACAAGAAAATATTATTTAAAACAATCAGGTTACAGAAAACAATTCTTGTACAGTCACTGTATCTGAAAATGTCAAGCGAATGCTGATATTCTTGGGAAGGAATGATGGTATTAAACAAAACTCAATTTACATTGTAAACCAGTTGAAATAAGAACGAAATCCATAATTTTAATGTCATTGTTTAGGGAAAAAATATTGCTCAGAATAATGTTATGCATAAAACATAATCGCGCCATATAATTTCGTGTAACAATACCGGTGGACCATCATCACCTATAGAACCTATCCAAGAACCGGAACAGTATAACAATTGAAATGGCAGGAGAGATTGGTGGACAGATTGTTTTGCTAAATTGGATAGGGTCTATGCCCTAAGTTGAGAATGGACCGTCCCACTCGATTTGTAAAAAGGTCGCGAACCATTTCGGTGGACCCAAGTAACTGCCTAAAATGAGGCAAAATTGAAAAGAAATGGGGTTTTAAATTGAACTTGGAAATTTGAAAAGTATAAATCACGTTGGGTCTAAGGCTGTGCTAACACTTTTCTTTGATGACTTTGGCCGCAATTTTTTATTTTTTCAAATATCTTAAAAATTCAAGAATCTAAGCTAATTGAACAGACAGTAGCTTACGTCATAATGCGGTATGAGTTGTCTCTTTTGGACAGGGGACAGCAGTTCGTGCAACGTCATTGCTATTTCGATGCATTAAGGGGGTACTACACCCATTGCATTTTTTTGCATTTTGTGAAGAAATGAGACAAAGAAATTGGACAAAGTGGTATGCAAAATGAAGGGGTAAATCTTCTCGTTCAATTGATGGCATCAGTATCAATGACGCGTACATGCTTCTAATGGTATAAGCCAAAAAGTGGTACATCACTGATGTTTTAAATTCACTTCATTTTGGAAAGCTTACTATCAACGGAATTCGTTAAAATTTTGGATATGTGTTGCTAGGAAATAATGTTGATATGTAAAATGGGAATAAGTGGTCCCTGATTTCTTTTATGACTTCATGAACTTGGTGCTCCACAACTATCAAAAAAACGAACCGGTTAAAATGCTTCTATTTTCAATGTTGAGCTATATTTTGTATTTTGAACTTGCGACACTATGTCACTGAAACTTAATTAAGCCATAGGTAACAGGTTACCACAACCACACTACAGCAATGTTGAAAAAGATTGTATTTTTGGTCACCTATACCACCATATTATGTAGTTTTCCGTAAGCTTCATTTGTGTGATTTTGGTAACTATTTTATATTTATTTGCCCAATCCATCTCAACTAGGCAATCTAAATTGTACTCACCATTTACATCCCAAGGTATTTTAGTATATCCACCTCACACATTTCCATTATATAGCCAGTAACAGACAAAATATCAAAATTGATGCCTCATTATGACATGTATGATATCACAGACTATCACATGTATTCAAAATTGATGTCTGAATTTGACCTGAACCAATTGACCTATAACCTGACCTTTGATGACCTTATAGCTTTTTTTAATCTCTTTTCCTAACAACACATTATAAAAGATACATACATGGTGTAGTATTAAATTGTCTATGTGGAAGAGATTAGGCCTATTTAATTTATTCAGTGTTATAATCAGTGAGTACATTTCTATAGATAGTATAACAAAGGATTTAATGTATTCTATTCATGTATTCTACTTGGACATGTTCAATAGAATAAATTATGGTTTGTTATGAAACACACATCTCAGTTACCAGGATACAGTAAACAAAAAAATATATAGGGCTAAAATGATTTTCTAAAATGGTTTAAAACCACTTTGTATGTAGAGATATTATATAAGTTCAGGACATGAGATGATGAACATATTTATATACTTTATAAATTTGCAACAAAAAAAGAAGATGGGTACTGATGAAAATCAGGGTATTATATCGCCTTAAGGGGATACTACACCCCTCGATAAATTTGTGTATATTTTTGCATTTTTCTCAAGAACTAATAATACACTGGTAACAAAAGTTATGTATATTATTGGGGCAAGGAATCCAATTACTACACTGGAATTTCAGTGACCTAAGACAAGCGGTTCATTTTTTATGATACGAAATAAGGTACCGCAAGGATGTACCTCATTTTCTATCATATATACTGAACCGCTTGTCTTGAGTCACTGAAATTTCAGTGTAGTAATTGGATTCCTTGCCCCAATAATATACATAACTTTTGTTACCAGTGTGTTATTATTTTTGAGAAAAATGCAAAAATAGTCACAAATTTACCACAGGTGTAGTTCCCCTTAAACAGCTGTCAAAGTGTTTTGCTTATGGATACTATTCAGCAAACACCAAAGTGTTTTAAAAACATGATAATGTATAATTTTGTTGGATTTAGTTAAAACATTTAGTTAAACCGTGTTATACTAAAAAAATAATACAGCATTTTAAACCAAAATTCGAAATGCTATAGTAAAATATCATTTGCCAAACATTGTGTGTACATGTACATAATAGACTTAAAAGTCTATTATGTTAGAATGGTTTGCAGCAAGTTTTGAACAAAATATTTTTTGAATGTTATTTAAACCTTTTATACCCTTGACCCTCACATACCCTTTAACCCGACATTTCCCGTTTTCTGCAATATATTTGTGTTTGCTGGGTAGCAGAGCCTTAAAGGCATTCCTACAATGCACTATGATTGGCAATTTTGATCAATATAACCTAATTTTAAAGGCAAAGTCCCCATTGCCACACACACAAAATGGTGATTTTAAAACTGCAGCCAACGAGCTAATAGTTGAGACTTATGACTGATATTTGATTTTCTTACAGGAAACATTCATATTGTCCCACTGCATTAATTTTATTCATAAGCCTCAATGTTTTGAATGTTAAATAATATGATGAAAACACCAGATATTAGCACACAATCCCAATGCAAGGTATGATCAACCGTACCACATGTGTACAAAAGCCAGACATACCAAGGTCAGAAACCCCATTGGGTTATGGGAATGTCTTTAAACATCCTCTGCTGGGTAGGAATCGAACTAGGCATGTTATATTATCTATTTTCATTTTGCTTTAATATGTAAACAGGGTATCTCTAGCTCGTGTAGGCGCTTTCACGTGATCTTCGTTTGATCACTTATTGACAATAGCCTGCCTATTATAGCGTTAATACGCTGTCAGGTCAGTTACTGATTTAATGGCGGAAGCCCTTTGTCCCGAACAAAAGGTACCTCTCGATGAATAGCATTTCGGTAATTCAAATCGGCACAAAGGAACAATGCGTTACGTAATCTATTGCCACTCTATGTTTATCAAAAGCTCTTTGACTAAAAACACCGGTGTTCCACACACTGTGTGTGTTCTATAAATATAATCTTGTCTTATCCAGCCGTAATTGACAGCAGGTATCCACCTTTATTGAAATATTAAGCTGATTGGTACTTCAAACTTCAATGAATTCAAATTACAGATCAACTCACATAATCCCTTGCGTTTTCGTTTCTGAACAATAGAGCTCCCGAAACTGAGAAGAATGACCCTAAGTATTATCGTATCCTTCATCATATTTGTTATTGATAAGATATACCAACAAAGGTAAGGTGAAAATAATCAAATCTTTGGACACGCAAAACAACTAGCCTGGCTACATGAGTGCAATGCATTCTTTTGTCCTCTCCGCCTTCAGTCACTACGATTGTAGCGGTGGTAGAATCTACGCCGCGAGGAAAATCAGAATACTGTGGGAATCCATTTTTTCACAGGATTCTAACACCACCATTTGATGGTAGAGAACTATAGTTACAGCTTTCTGTTAGCTGGTTTTGACCATTACTTTGACTGTCAAATATTACTTAGAATATTACAAGAACCACCATGACGGATGATTCGGTAGGAACTTTCGGCACCATAGACTACGTTGTCTTCGCTTGCATGCTGAGTGTCTCCGTCTTCATAGGAATTTACCATGCATGCGCAGGAGGAAAACAGAAAACTACCAAAGAATTCTTACTAGCAGACAGAAACATGAATCCGATCCCTGTATCAATGTCCCTAGTCGCCACCTTTATTTCTGCAGTTACTGTTTTGGGAACACCGGCTGAGATATACGTTTATGGAGGAATGTATTGGATATTTCCCATTACTTGTATACCTGCTGGGCTCTTTGTAGCACGTTTCACAATGCCAATTTTCTTCCGTTTTGAATGCATTTCCGCAAATGAAGTAAGTGCAAAGTATAATAATCATCACATTTGGACCAAGCCGGTGGTTATGTATACTGCGCACAAAACACATCGTTATTTCGTAATTACCAAATGAACTTTTATTTCCTCAACTTATATCAATTTGAATGAAAGCAGAGATAATTTCAAATTTGTCCAGTTTTGAAACTTTCACCTTTTACTTTTGAAATGGGTATAACTTGGGGGATAAAGTTAAGATTCTCCACCTAATTTAGTTTTTAGCGTCTTTGACAAACCACTTTTGTTTGCATTTAAAATAGTCACAAATTTATCAAGGGGTGTATAGTAACACCTTAAAAGGTGTTACTATACACCCTTGATAAATTTAGATTATTTTTACATTTTCTCAAAAATAATAACACACTGGTAACAAAGTTATGTATATTATAGGGCAAGGAATCCAGTTACTACACTGGAATTTTAGTGCCTAAAGACAAGCGGTACGTTATTTATGATAAGAAAAGATGTACCTCTAGAATGTACCTCATTTCTTAACATATATAATGCACCACTTGTCTTGAGTCACTGAGATTTCAGTGAAGTAATTGGATTCCTTGCCCCTATAATATACATAAATTTTGTTGCCAGTGGGTACTTATTTTTTGAGGAAAATGCACAATTTATCAGGGGGTGTACTTCCACCTTAATAAAAGGTTGGCGTATCTGTTTTTATATACATTTGTGATGGGTATTAATAGTCAAAATCCCATATTATCATGGCTACTGATAGGCTACCTATAATCGATATTGGTATGACCGAGCAAGCCAGACTGAAACACCTTTTACCAAAGTTCACATATTACACCAGGTTATGACAATTATAACATTTCTGATACTTATTTCCCGAAAGTCTTGTTCTAGTTTCGCAGTAAAAATCACACAAGTTCCAGGAATTTCCAGATTCTGTAAGTGGGATCCAGTGTGTAATTTGTATCATATTGTGAATTTCAAAAAATCAAGATTATTTGATATCAGAAGGACATTCCACGTATTCAGAATGCATTATTGAATACATAAATTCAAAACCCACCAAAGTCCATGGGAAAAGAATACATGAATTCAAAACCCACCCAAGTCCATGGGAAGTGATTTTTAGAAAAAAAACCCGTGTATCATTTTAATTCCTTCAGTTAGATTTACCTGGTCCATATGACAAGTTTTACGTGCAAATGTATTAGGTATGACGATTAGCATTTCAGAGACTTCGTGGGGTTAATTTTAAATTTTGGACTTGGGTGATTTTTTGAATCATATACAAAGACAATAATGTTGGAATGAGATTACCACTAGTAAGATAATACAAAATAAAGCACACAGGTATGTATAATGTTGACAAGTATACTGCCATGTAATATAAACCACACACTTTCCTTGATTAAACCCATTTTTGTTTCAAAAAGTCACTCTCCAGCTATGAATGTGTTACAAGTGGACTTTTATTCATACTTGATTTTAATCAATTAGTTATACGACTCAAATCCTGGACTTGGGTGATTCTTTCATACATGCTGTTTTCACATTCTCAATACACAGAGGATGAATTTGAGTTGTTCTTTCATACATATGACAGGCCTATGTGTAGCAACAATCTCCCATGCGTAACTCAATTTGGCTAAAGTATGGACTTGGGTGGGTTTTGTATTCATATATTCAATTCGATATGTCTAATATGCTCTCATGTCCCTCACAAAATACCGTGCAAACGTTGCTATCTGATTCTTAAAGTGACCTGTTTCACATTCACGAAGTCTTGCGGTGGGTGTGATTTGATTTGATTTGATTTGATTTTACTCAGCATGTTAAAATGGATATACATTACAAACATTATATTGCACTTACAGGTAAAATACTTATTACAAACATACAATTTTTTACATACATAATCCATTGCACCATGCCAAGGATAGCCCCTTAAGCTTAAAACTTACTTCCAAAGGGGTCCTTATATTACTGAAAAAAGATATTAAAATATAAGAGGGGTAAAACACACCAAAATAGAAAAACAAAAAACAAAGCATTGGAGCAAATACGTGGAAGTCGAGAATTGGTAGGGCACAATAAACTCCCGATCAACACTAATAATTCTTAAATTCGTTAGTTCTGATTGCCTTTATATCTTAACAAAATTAACATAGACTTGTAACACCCGGGGTCCATTTTACTAAACTTTACGAAGCTTCATAACTATGTCTCGAAATCGTTCGTCACTTACGATGAGCTATAAGTTCTAATGTATTCCACTAAACTTTACCTACGAACTGCACCCGTCGTAAGTAATATGGATTTTATACTACAGGGACCCTTAATAATGTTGCGTCTATAGTATTGGGTATTCGTAACGGCTACTTGATTTACAAAGGGATACAAGTTTAGTGAAATGGACCCCCCGATAACTGAACAGGACTTTGACTTTCAGGGTCAAATCTGATTTTCCTGCAGTATTTACTGATCGAATAATTACGTGGGCTCTTATCATTCTCATAATACTATTAGGAGATAGTGTGTGTAGGTAAACAATGGTATAAAAAAACGTTGACAACGTACAGAAAGCAGCAAGTTTAAAAGGCACCCACCTCGGCTCACCTTTTGAAACTTGGTCCCATTTGTAAAAGGTACTGATTACAATTTAACATAGTATCAACTTTTCCAGAAGTGTTATGTATCTTTAATATGCCGATGCGATATTAATTTGTAAGCATTCTGAAACGACCAGATGGGTTATTATCTTGTTCTTGTTTTACAATATTAAGGTGGTACTACACCATCTGATACATTTTTGACTAATTTTGTGACTATATGTTAAGAAATGAGGTACATTCTAGCGGTACCTCTTTTCTTATGATAAATAATGTACCACTTGTCTTGAGTCACCGAAATTCCAGTATAGTAACTGGTACCAGTGTGTTATTATTTTTTTCAAGGGGTGTAGTACCACCTTAATATAATGTGTAACTTGAGTACTGTAGTCTTTACCATTTTGGTATACTATGTAATGTTTTCTACACAGTACCTGGAAATGCGCTTCAACAAATTGACACGTTTGTGTGCATTGTTAACCTTCATGGTTCAAATGGTAAGTGACGGGTATTTTTAATTAATTAATTAATTTATTTATTTAGTTAGTTAGTTAATTATAAATAAAAAAAATAATGAAACTCCTCTCCGGAGCAAACATGACACACAAATGATCAGTAATTTACCACTATTTAGACCAAATAATGTCAGCCAGATGAAACTACTTTCTCTCCAATCAGTTTATTTACATGGGTCTCGTAATCTACGCACCAGCTCTAGCCTTAAATCAAGTCACGGGAATCGATCTGTGGGGTTCTGTGTTAGCAACTGGACTTGTGTGTACCTTTTATACAACTATCGTAAGTATACTTCTAATTGTTATTGTGAAGTTCATTTTCAATAGGCTCACATTACCTATTGCTGGACGCTAATAGTACGGCGTATAATAGGGTATTTTGATTGATTAGAACTACTTTTTCCCTGAGTATGAGCCCATCCACACCACCACTGAATAAAAATTCCTTTAAAAAAGGAATGGGGCGCCCAATGTGAGTTTGGACGTGATATGGTGAATTCCATGGCATGGTGTTTAGATTTGATATTATAATGATCTACTCAGGGAAGAGTAGAAGATGATCAATGCAAATGTGTTTGATTGGGGAAAGTGTATCACAGGACCGTTTTGGATGAAATAAATTGAATTGGAATGAAGCTGTCGTGTCAATTTGCGATTATGTGGGGTGGGGAGTTCTGTTTTTGGGGCATATTGTAGTGATGGTATTGCTTCAATTGCTAATACACTGAAAATCTAATAGAGATGAAGGATAAAAAAACACAATTACAGATCATTCATTCTTCACAAAAGTAGCTATGGGTATACAATGTTTACAAGATAAGAACGTTAATGTTTTGTACATGAACGTAACGTCTTTGATACATAGTTGTTAACACACTGGAAATCTGACTAGAGATTTACAATTTGACGATATCCAAAAGAATACTTAGCATTGAAGAATTAAAAAAAAAATTACAGAACTTTCATTTGTTAACTTACACATAGCAATGATTAACAATGTTGACTAAGGAATTCCAAATTCAACAGTTTAAAGCCATATTATAACATTTGCTGATGAGGACGCCCTCAATATTTTTCAAAATTCTGTTTTTTACACAATTGTTATGTACTTTAGTAAACCAACATACCCTGTAAAAATGTAGGTGCCCCAAATTCCATTGGGTGAAGGAAGTTTTTGATAGCCAAACAACTAATCACCGATTTTATTTGAAAGCAGGAGGAAACCGGAGATCCCGGAGAAAACCTGCGAGAGCGAGCATGGGATCGGGATAAACCAAATGCACATGAGTCCTTGGGCCGCAGCGGGGCTTGAACCCGGGACCTCAGTGGTGGAAGGCGAGGGAATAACCGCTGCGCCAACTCGCCCTCCATGCCTTTCATGCATCCGGCATACAAAAACGGTTATTTCTTTATTTGGGTTGAACAAATTTATTTGCAAAACAAAACTAATTTAGGCACATTTACTGCAAAATACCTAGATAAACAAAACCAATTTAGGTACATTTACTGTAAAATACCTAGATAAGCTTGAAATGTGTGACACGTTTTACATAATCATCTATTTACTTTTCACTAAACCGAATCAAACGCAATTTGCGCTGGTATGTAAGAAACGGACTGGGGTAGACTAGACAAAATTTCAAAAATTCAGCTTTCATAAGGCATTTGTTAATAAAAGTTGATAACCTATGTATCATTACTAATTTGGACTGCTGAATCCAAAAACGGCCTTCAAAATGAAACATGCTCCGATTTTGCTCACTGGCATATCAATTATTATCCGTCTGGTCATAAGGGGCGCACCATTTGATTTCCGGGGGGAGGTGTGGGAGTTTTTTGAAGAAAAAAAACTTCGCCCACTAGCGAGACAATTTTATTTTTGCCTCACTGATGAGTAAAAAATTCTGCCTTTCCCAAACTCCCATGCCCCCTGAGAATCTAATGGTGCGTCCCTAAGGATAATAAAAATATAAATTTTGTGCGTGTACGACATGTGGTTGTGGAGTTTTGTGCCAAAAACGGTCGAAGCAATTTTCAGGTTGTACATGGGTCAAAAATTCAAGTTGCTGCGATTTTTATGAAACTTGTACCAAATTGTTTGTCTAGTTTGAGTCGCTTCAGGCAGTAGGTTTCCACTAGACTAATTCCAATCAGCCGTCTACACTTTGCATGTACTGTGTATGCTTCGTAGTGACGACTGATTATCTTACAGCCAATATCATGACGGACTTCTGAAAACTATTCAATGCGACTTCAGTTGTGCGCCGTAGCGCGACTGACTATCGGCGGCCGCGGACTGCGTCGCTGTACCGCGCCGCTGTGACAAGATCACGCTCTGAACTTCTAAAAACAACAAACTCGGTCAAAAGGTCAATTTGGATACAACTGCGCATGCTCTATGCCACAGGAATCCTGTTGCAAAATCCGTCACTTTTTTTTCACGTAGTTTTCTCAGTCGTCAATCCAGACGGTTGACGACTGAGGGCAGCAGTCTAAGGTTTCCACTACCTGTGATGTATGCTTACGTTGGTAGACCTGATAAACTGATTTAACAGGACAATTACCATTTAACCTAAAACCCAAAATATTCCGCTATATATATGTCAAATTCCGCTGTTTGCCGCTTTGTAATTTTTACGATGGAAAAATTCCAATAAGATTATTACAATATCGCAAGACAGAGACTGGGTATTGCCGGGATTGGTAATTCTATCAATATATGACCCATGCTGGTGAAATGATAGTTTATTAACTTGATTTCACTTTATTATGTTGCATTTTGAAGCCGATTCTATTATTTAGTTCATGTATAAAACATTTGTTTTCATTAATTTTGCTTTTTAAAGCTTTTTCAGATCATTTGTTCTCTTTTCAGCAAAATTGCTTTTTCCGCATTTCTTCCCGAATTCCGCGATTTTCGCTTAAAATCTGCAACGCAGAGGACTTCTGACTTGTATTAACCTTATAGACTTGTAACCTTTTCTCCACATAACATAATAACTTTACATCACAGATAGTGGAAACCTATCTTTTCTTACTCCCTGAAGCTATTCAAACAATTTTGTACAGGTTTCATGAAAATCAGAGAAACTTTAATTTCTGACACCTGTATAAAAATGACCTTTGACCCCTTTTGGCACATAACTCCGCAACCACATGTCGTACATGCACAACATATATATATTTGTGATCCTTATGACGAGGCGGATAATCTGATATGTCAATTAGTGAAATCGGAGCATGTGTAATTTTTGACCCCTGTATAACCCTATGGGGTCATTTATGGGGTCATTTTCAGGGTCGTAGACTCAACATAACGCTTGCTCACCACATATGCTCACCACCTGTCCTAGATTCAGCGGGTCCAAATGAGCAAAAATAGCTAGGTTATCAACTTCGCCTCAAAAATGCTCCATCAATTTTATACAAGCACACATTTGAGATTTTCCTCTAGACTCATGTTCTTTATGATTCCAGCACGTTCTTTTTTTAGTTATTTCAAAATAAAATCGTCCGGTAATTTTAGAAAATGTTTTCCGAGAAACAACCAAGAACATTTTTTTCAGAAAGTATCCAATTTTGATTTATTACAGGGTGGTATGAAAGCCGTGTTATGGACTGACGTATTTCAAGTATTCGTTATGCTGGCAGGATTATTTGCTGTTATCATTGAAGGCTGTAGACGTCTTGGTGGCATGGATGTCATGTGGCAAAAATGTGACGAAGGAGAAAGGCTTGAATTCTGGAAGTGAGCTTCTTATCAGTGGTCTGTATTAAAATTAAAAAATTTTAAGGACGTCCATTAAACAGTACACTCACAAATGAAAAGCTTATTTTCAAACCGTGTTAAGTCCACAAACATAATTATGTTTCTGATTTACATGTGCGATATTGCTATGGGTTGTGATGCTATAGGTATTATAATTTTAGCTGGATGCGCCATTACAAAGCAAATAGTGGATCGATGCACAGTAACACACAGGCACAGCACGGTGGCTCAGTGGTTACGGTCTTGGATTCATAATCTGAGAGCTTGCTTTACGTGCGTGGGTTCGAGTCCCCGTCCCGCCACCGTGTTGCGCCCTTGGGCAAGGCGCTTTGTCTCGCTTGCTTCACCCCACCCAGGTGCAATGGGAAACTGTTAGGGGTAGTCACAGTCGTTGTACTGATGAACCCTGCGCCATTTGTAGGCAGCAAACGTGGTTCCGACATATTCTAATAACGGCGGAATAAATGTAAAGCGCTTTGAGGCTGTTTACGGCATAAAGCGCTATATAAATATCTACATTTATTTATTTATTTATTTATTTAACAATTTTTTTAGCCCTTTGATTCCCAAATGAGAATAATAGTCTGCATATTGTTAACCAGCATTGTTGTGGTAAATAATGGTACAACTCATTGTTGCTAATGTCAAATTTGTCAATGTCATTGTATCACACAAGTAAATGAGAAACATGTGGTTGTGTGGACTTAACACGGGTTGGAAATAAGCAATTCAATTATAGGCATACCTTAGTACCTCATGAAAAAAACACCATTATTTATTTTAGATGTACCGATTCTACATCTTCTGATCTTTAGCAGATTGATCCCCACCTAGAAATCAACACAAGCAATTCAACCAATGGGTTGGAACAACCAGTGGTAAACATCATACTCTTTTCGAAACTTACTGCGATTAAAGGTAACGCTCTCTGTACATGGAACCCACAGCTTAACGTCCACTTCGAAGATCTTGAGTGCTCCTTCTCTGATTAGGGCAATTAATATCTATTTACTTGCTGCTCCTAATAGTTTTCTATTGTCTTTTTTTTTAAAGTTTTGATCCCGACCCAACGATACGACACAGCTTCTGGACCCTTATGATAGGTGGGACCTACGTAACAACTTTCACGTATGGCATCAACCAAGCCCAGGTACAAAGGTATCTCACTTGTGGAACGGTAAAAAGAGCTACAATGTAAGTCTGCACCAGAATTATAACTTGATCAGTTTTTGTATATGGCCAATTCGCTGGAATAGTGTGATGTCATAATACAGCCTGTATGCCTACTTTGGTTCAAGGACATGTTCCCAGTCATGCACGGTTCCTATTGACTTTGTGTTGATCAAAAGAAGAAGTTTACATCCACCTAAATGGCATTATCTCGAAAACTAGACAGTTTTAAGAGCTAAAAACTTGTCCAGTTATAGTAATTAGTAAAATAAATCATAATATCCTGCTTTCATGTCTTAAAAATGTGAAGCTTTGTCAGAAATTATCATGTTCTTTTTACCAACTGGTTGGCTGTCCTTGAGAGGTGCTTGAACCAAAACACTTCAAATTGTATGCATGGCTGTCTTTATCCAAGGTGACGATGTAATGACTATTCCAGCGAATAACTTGAGAAAGTATGAAGCTTGATAAATTAGAAACAGAAAGTCCGAAAAACTGCAATTGTTTTCCAGATAATCAGAAATATTGAGATTAATTTGTGTTTAGCACATTCGTATACGACGAGGAAGAGGACGTCCACCAACATCTTGGACGTGAAGCTGGTTTCTAACCAAGGAATGCAGGGTGCAACGCACTTGGCATCAGATAGAGTGAGATGACGTACTCTTGTGAAGACCACAGCAGCGCTAAACAGCGCCACCTGACACAGAGAGAGAGATACAAAAGATATAGCTATTTGGTCCTTGGCTATCCGACCTAGTGATAGTATGCTAGTTACAAAGATACTGATTTATTGGTACTGTGGCAAAAGATCTTCCCCCTTCCAAGAAAAAATCACTCACATGGGTCTGAATTGACAACCCTTATCAAGCCTTAAAAATCCCGAAACCAATCGTTATCTTACTCTTATGGAGGTACCACACCCCCTGATAAATTGACTAATTTTGCATTTTTCTCAAAAAAAATAACACTGGTAACAAAAGTTATGTATATATATTATAGGGGCAAGGAATCCAGTGAATTTCAGTGATTCAAGATATAAGTAGTTCATTATACATGTATATGTTAAGAAATGAGGTACATTCTAGCGGTACCTCTTTTCTTATCATAAATAACGTACCGATTGTCTTGAGTCACTGAAATTCCAGTATAGTAAGTGGATTCCTTGCCCCTATAAAAATACATAACTTTTGTTACCAGTGTGTTATTATTTTATTTTTATTTATTAAGGGGTGTAGTCCCACCTTAAGGGCTCTGGTATGAACGTTTGCACATTATTTTTGGTGGGACATGAGAATAAATCAGACATATCGAATTGTATTCTGAATACCAAGAATGTCCTTCTGATATCAAATAATTTTGATTTTTTTAAATTCACGATATACATGATATAAAACAAATTTTATGCAAATTATTAAAAACTGGTATTTTTGACATTTTACAGTCATCGAAGTAAAATTTATGAATCTAATGATATTTATTTAAAGTGTATGTAGCTGGGAGGTATAGCCGACGATCATTTAAAAATGTTGATCTTTCGTATTGATCTTTCATAAAACACCTAAGAACAAAAATTGTGTATCTTCAATAGGAAATGTCAAAATTTTCAAATGATCGTCGGCTTTTTCTCCTAGCTACATACACTTTTAGTTCATATCATTAGATTTATGAATTTTACTTCCAGGACTTTTAAATAAAAAAATAAACAAAAATATCAATAATGAATATTTCCCATCAAATTATTTGATATCAGAAGGACATTCCTCGTATCAGAATACAATTCGATATGTCTGATGTGCTCTAATGTCCCACAAGAAATACTGTAAAAATGAGCCCCTAAAATTGAAAACATCGAGTCTATTGTAGTCAGATATTTTCGTCAAAATAAGTTTTTGTCATTATACAGAGCACTGGGTCTAGCTATGTTCGGAATGACTTTTGTTATATCATTAGCATGTGTAGCCGGATTGACCATGTATGCCTACTACAAAGACTGTGATCCCTTGACGTTAGGAAGAGTCTCACAGAGTGATCAAGTAAGATATAACCCCTTGTTAGGGTTATTGATTTGAAAGGGGATTTCGTGATCCACAGCCTCACCCCTTTCTCAAAAAAGCTTTTTATAACCACTGAAACCTCTAGCTACATAATGTTTATGTACAAAACATTTCTTGCAGATTTTAATTCGTTCAGCAAAAATAAATATAGTCAAAATAATTTGAATTACATTCTTATGAAATTACAACACTGGTCTATGGAGCTGTGTAATACACTAATCATGTATAACTCGCAAACGTAAAATCGGAATCAACTGAAATTTTGTGAATAATCTTTTTCTTTGATATCTGCTGAAAATGTCATAAAAAGAGGATGTTATCACGTGTTCGTGACATGTTTTTCTTCTCGAAAGAAAATGATTTATTTAATTATATCGGGAAAAAAAAGAAAGACCATTATGTCTGTACTTTTTCAGTTGATGCCGTATTTTACTTTGGATTTATTCGGTGATTTTCCCGGTCTTCCTGGGCTCTTCACGTCAGCAGTATTTAGTGGCGCTCTTAGGTAGGTACCATGTTTAGACCATCGAGCTATTAACCCGGGGGCGGGGGCACTAGACTTTGGAAGTAACGGGGATGTGCGGACAGCAGTTCGAACTAGGGGTTTTTCGGCGAGAGCCTAGACACAAAAAATAGGGGGTATTTCGGTGAGAAGGCCTCCAAAATGGGGGTCTTTTGGTGCGACAGGGGGAAATCTTATCAAAAAGGGGGATCTTTGGGAAAAAGGGTCAAACTATTACAGTTGATACAAAATTTTCAAAAATTTGAAAAATTGAAAAATGTCATCAAAATTTGAAGCAAAACAATTAAAAAACTGGGTCATTCGTTGAGAAACTTGACAAATTTTTTTGAAAAGAGGGTCTGTGGGTGAGAGGGAGTTCAGTCAAACCAAAAAGGGGGTCATTGGATGCGAGGGAGTTGAACAATGGGGTCAATGTGGCCACACATCCCCGTCACCCATTTTTAGCGAGTGCCCTCAGGGCTATAAATAGCTCGATGTTTACACATGTACTACAAATAGACCTAAAGTCGAGACACGATTACATGTAGTATTTTGATAAAAACGGATGTCTCAATAGCTTCAATGACTCGACGCCACTTAATCATATTCATCAATTGACTACAAATAAGGTTCTGCACTTCATGCAACCATTTCAAAAGCCTCGAAACTGAAAAACAAGATAGGAGTATGCTTACACAGAAAAAACCTATATAATTACTATTTAACATTGAACTTAAAAAGGACGATATACATATCAAAAAGTAACATTATATCAAGTAGTTACAGATATTGTGTGTATATATATATACATGATATATATTTTGAATTAATTGAAACAGTTCAGTATCTTCAGGTTTAAATGCATTGTCAGCAGTCACGACAGAAGACTTTGTCAAGATGTTCTGGAAGAATTGGACAGAGGATCGCTTGGCATGGATCAGCAAGGGTGTAGGTAGGTGGTCGAATTCAATTAAAAGTGTACACGGGCCCTTTTTAAAAGTCCAAAATAGAAATGCCTTTACAATTCTTTCCTTTTGACCATTGATTGAAAGCAGTTGGCCTTATAGGAACCAAAAGTGAAAAATAAATCCAGAACGTGTGATAGTTAATGTGACATCATAATGCACATATCAAATGCATCCCCGGCCCCTGGGGACCCGGGGATGGCCGGGTCGTGGGCCGTGGATTTTGGGTTTAAAAGTTCAAGTCCCGGGTAAACACCTGGCCAGTCCCGGGCCCACCCGGGCAAAACTCTCAGCCACTCCCCGGCCCCCCGGGGCGAATATCCGATGCAAACCGATGCAAACCCCAGGTATTCCTCGGCCCAAGTTCCCGGCCCTGAGCATCGGATGTAGGCCTGGATCTACATATGGTTTTAATATCGCGGGCTCAAAATTCGGTATTCAGGTATGTCTACACTAAATGGACTGCCGATTGCCGAGCTCTGGACATGCTGGGAGGATTCAAACGCTTCAAATATAGGCCAACATGTGTGTTCCATTGCAAATAAGGCAGTTACTCACCTTGTTGCGGAACATCTAAAAACGATAACGAAATTAGGCTACCTAGATTCTCGTCACTAGTGCAGAGCAGCGTAATTCTCAGAAATAGGCCTACTGTTTCCACTTTCGGACCAACGTCTATTATGTCTGATGACCCTTTTTCTGACGAGCACACCGTCGAAGGAATTTTACGTTACATATATCAATGTCGGACCCCAGTCACCCGACTCTCCCAATATAGTCATTTGGTGTATTTTTCATGCTTTACAGTGGCAGGGGAACGGGACAAGAGGGGGATCCCTGTGCCATCAAGTGCTATATTTAATATGCATGCTTGTTTTAAATATATTACGAGGCATGAATGGCGGGTCGGAAAATGCCGGGAATAAACCAGGAATATCGTATTGACCGACATGTAGGTAGGCCTATAATGATTAAAACATCAAAGATATGAAAGAAACAGATCACTGCATTTACATCTGTCCACGATTATACGGGAGTGGCGAATGCTCGATCTTTGCATGAACATTTTAAGCACATAATATTATATATGATTTTTCTTATGTCAATCCAAAATGCAACTTCAATAATTATAATGAGGCTATTCTGTAAAGGTCCAATACCCCATCCAAATAAGCCTACCTTGTATCTTGTTTAAAATCAAATGACCATCTATATGTCAAATTTTTGGCGCACTAGTTATTAATATTTTGTTTCACGAGGTTGTCATTTTGGGTAATATTGAAAACATCCTTTCAACGATTTGTGATATTGTTAAACGCTTCAACATGAAAATATAACATAGTTTTGATATCTGTATATTAACACAAGACATTGAATTCAATTTTTATATCATACACCTATAATTATTTTTTAAAGAAGAAAAATACGGCCATGTAGCAGTCGATCGCAGATGTCACAAAGGTATCATGGATTTTTTTATTATCACGGTCAGTTTTGTCTTTGAGTGTAGGCCTAATAATGTAAAACTTTACTCTCGGCGGGTGGTTTTACTTTAAAAACAAACAAACAGTACATTTGGCATAAATAAGCGTATAGTAAGCTCTCGTTTGCACGTTCATGTCAAGAAGCCAGTGTGGTCTTGTTGTCAAGAAGCCAGTGTGGTATGGTTAAACATGTTAACTATAGAGCCCCGCTAAATAGCAGATACAAGTACTATGGCAAAATTTGGAAACAACAGCCAAGATTTTGTTTTTGGAATGGATTCATATGAACAGTAATATTAATGTGGCGACTCAGTGAATTATTAATATACATCCAGGGCTCAAGTACGGCCAATTGATAGGATTCCCTGACCCATAAATGTGGACATCCTTACTAGTAAAACCACGGCCCATTTTACTGGTTGGAAAACCCCGGGTAAGTTATGATATAATCCCGGCCCGGCTTGGGTAAAGTCCCGGCCCACTTTCCCGGTTTTTTTACCGACGTCAAGTCTTATACCAGTCCCGGCCAACACCCGGCTCCCCCGGGATACATTTTGAGTCAAATCCCGGGTCACATGATGTCAAGTCCCGGACCATCCCCGGGTCCCCAGGGGCCGGGGTTGCATTTGATATGTTCATAACCCAATGTTACCTACAAATACCACTAGGATGCTATCGCAATACTTATCAATCTAAAACAAATGATATATTTCCAAATGCTTTTTTCGTGTATTGTAGACCACAGAGTGCAAATAAAATGCTAGCTCAAATTGTATTTGTAGGTAACATTCGGCTACCAAAAGTTGTAGATGCGTTTTAAAATACTTTAAGAAATATATCTAAAAGTGGTGCAAAGCGTATGATCGAGGTGAATAAGGACAATACAGAAACGAAAGCCTATAGTGTTTAATACTTTTGAGTTATGGCCCTAAACAAGTCGTGTACACTTTTCATTGGATTCGACCAGGTACAATTTAGAATCATACACTCATAGAACCACATAACCAATCAGAAAATTCGTTTGAAAAACATATCTTCCTATATAAACTGTACTTACGCGCAGTGCGACGCGCAGTGTGTTCGCATCGCGTAGCATCAATTCATTTACTTTGAAGAATCTTAGTGATTTTTTTGTTATAAAATTAGCAACTGTGAATAGCATGATTGTTTTCTCGTGTATGAAATACAAAGTTCGTATTACTTGTTGGGGTTGCTCGAGAAATTGTACAAAATAATGCACTTGCGCTGAGATGTTGATGCATTGAACGCATCAACATTGCTTTGTCAAATTTCACCTTAATCAAGCAATTCGCCCTGCGCAGCGCAGTTATTAAGCTATAAATGGGCCAGTCTGGTAAAAATCTGCAGGCGGTGGCGAATGCGATATCGCCATTTTTGACGTCGCCATTGGATTAACACATAATCATGAAATCTTCACAAACAATTCTAAATGTGTTATGTAGTGTCAAAGCAAAATTATATTACTCTAAAACCGTTGGGGTTCGACAAAGTACCCCACTGTAAGTATGTTGTTTTTCAATTTGTAACTGCTAACCGGTTATTTTGAATGGGCTGTCAGCCTTGTATTTTCGCCAGCCTCGAACGTCACGTGTTGCGTGTCCTATACCGCCTGAAAATCTGGATGTGTTGGTGCGGTGGTAGGGGTGTATGGACGTATGCGCGTGCTAGACATTTATAATGATGTGTAGATGTTTTGGTGGATATAAAATAGACGAGAAGTGATTAAACTACAGCAGAATTTTCAATTGAATGAGCACAGCCTGACATAGTCTGACTATTGTTTTTTGCGTACACAGCTCGATGTACAGGGGTGTGTGCGGGTGTGCGTGTGTAACGCGGAAGTGAATCCAACACACTCGTGATGGGTTAGTATTGTATCCAAGGTCATGCGTTCACGTTGTAGTTTGAAATACGCGATATACGATCGCGGTTGGATCGTATGGCTGTTGAAAGCTGCGTTCATACATACCCGCTATCTAACAGCGTGCGTGATTGGTCGAGAGCCGGGTATAAACGACATGAATTCCTGGTGGCCCGGATGTGCGATCGCGGGGTACGGAAAAAGAATGAAAATCAGGCTTTAAAAAAAATAATTATAAATATTATTTACGTTTCGTTTGTTCCTCTTTTCCAGCTTTATTTTATGGACTTCTGGCCGTGTTTTTAGCTTATGTCGTATCTCTAATGAGTGGATCAATTTTAGTGGTAGGTGTGGGGTGTATGGTGTACATTTTAATTAATGGCATAATAACGATTCAAGGTTTTCAGATAATAAAATAGTGTCACACATTTTAAAGGCCCGTTCAGTGATTTGTCCATCCGGACGATCGTAAAAATCATCAAATTTCAGATTTAGGTACCTGCCATTGTCATCGATGTGCTAGCATAGCCTGTGAGTTGTTCAGCCGAAAGCCGTGTATTTAAGACAAAATAAGACATTTCAAATGATTCTGTAATTTATATACTGACATTACATAAAATAGGTACATGTATTTGAATGAGGTTTCAACTTGGTCAATTCTACTGTATTCTTCGTTTTTTGCCAATTTTTTTATTTCAAAAACACCAAATGACAATTTGAATGTCTAATGCTTCACTTTTAAGCAATTTATAAACATGTTTTTTTACACTTGCGCTAAGATCACTGAATGGGTCTTTAAGTCAGTTCGATTTGTTCTCATTGTGTTTGCTGATTTCTAGCTGCAATTGACCAATTGACTCTTGAAGATTTGGAAGTCACAAAATGCAAGATTTGGCGCCGTACCCATAATTGTATTGTTGTTGGTTTTTTATGTATATATAATACGGTTGGTCCTTAAGGACACGCACTAACAGCTTGTAATCTCATCTGTGTAAAACATTGAGACCATACAAGCAAGATGCACAAGCCAAGCCAGTATTAGGCCTGTGTGCTCAACCTCGCCGATTAACTCTTCGGCGTGCCCGGAACCTAAGCCGCAGACCCACGCCGATGCACATATGCTGAGTAATAAAATACTGTTGCGATATGCACTAACAAAATGTGTGTCTGCTCGATGAAAAGCCATGTTCAGTCACCCGTTCATCGGCTTGATCGGCCCAACTCCTGCATTTCTCGCAACCGGCTTATAACACTTGACAACAATAGCCTTACAAATTAGTCCTTGAGTGCGTTGATTCTTTGCCGGATTATATCGACTGATCCGCAGATTGCTCACGGTGAGTAAACTCAAGTAGGTACTACAATAAACATTTATATAAAGGTTTTGAATAATGAATGACAAACCGCTGAACAAGAAGATGGCAAGATGTTGCGAACTCGATGCCCATAACTGCTCGTGATTTCGCAACCAAGGATATGGCTACACTATATTAATTCGTCGGCGTACTACGGCTTGAAACTGCAAGCCGCAGGAGAGCCATCGTCGAAATGCTCCGAGACGACGCAGATTTAATCGGCGAGATTGAGCACCGGGACCTAAACCGAGACCATTATTATATCAAGTATTATGCCTAAACAGTCTCAGCCAAAAAGGGCCAAAAAGGCATGCTGGCATTAGTTTGCGGTTAAAGCCATATTATAACATTTGCTGAGGAGGACGCCCTCAATATTTCTCAAAATTCTGTTTTTACGCGGTTGTTATGTACTTTAGTAAACTAATATACCCTGCAAAAATCAAGACTTGGGGTTCTGTAGTCAAAATGCGAGAGTTTGAATAAACCGCAAGAACCGTCGTTTTATTATTACGATGGAAATATTAGTCGAACGCGTACACGATGTGCATTACACATTACGTACATGGCGTGCGGGCAGTCGTGATATATCAAAAGACACGACACGACTCACGTTCGAATGAGTGGCTCGCATTGGCGACATATGCGCTGGTATTAAACAGCGATTTTCTTTGTATTGCCTCCTCTGTTTGGTCCCAAATTAAAAGAGGACATATCTGACAGTATAAACTAACATTGTGTACCAAAAAATACAATTCTATTTCTTATGGAAATGTTATAATATGGCTTTAAGTAGGAAACGGAAGAAGCAGAAAAAAGCAAAGAAACCCAATTCCAACAATTAATTAAACAATTTTACTGTTAACCTATGGGGATGAGACATGAAATGATCGTTCTTTTCCTTGGCCCCAAATGGTATTCTGTCACTGTTCCTCATAACATTACACTCCCATAATAAGAATGGCCTTGTTTTCAGATTGCATTTACTCTCTTCGGCATGCTAGGTGGACCACTTTTTGGACTGTTCAGTTTAGGAATGTTCTTCCCATGGGCCAATTCCAAAGTAAGTAACGTATCACAGCAAACAAAAAACGTTTTGAAACCTTTTAAACGGATTATATTTGGGGCGTTTGGTTTTAGTAAAAATAATAACATTAAAATGTCGGGTTGGTCTACACGAAATGCATGGTGGTAATGAACCTCGAGTCGTATTATGTAAACAGCTTGCGTAGAATGCGGGCTAAGTACGCAAGTTGTGAACTTGACATTCTGAGGGGGTACTACATACAGTAGAAGGTACTATATCATGAAAAGGACATTTAAATTTGTTAACATTAATTAACTTAGAAGATCATTTTAAAAATCTACATGTAACGTTTGTTTGGGAATTGTCAACACTTACAAAATATTATGAATGTTATTGAAAACGTTTCATATACTAGTATTAAAACTCGGCTTTTCAACGTTTCGGGATACGATCATTTAAGGTGGTATTTTGCATTTTTCTCAAAAAGTGACTACACACTGGTAACACAGGTTATGTATATTATAGGGACAAGGAATCCAAAAAGACAAGTGGTTCATTATATATGTTAGAAATGAGGTACATTTTAGCGGTACCTCTTTTCTTATCATAAATAACGTACCACTTGTCTTGAGTCACTGAAATTCCAGTGTAGTAACTGGATTCATTGCCCCTATAATATACTTAATTTTTGTTACCAGTGTGTTATTTTTTTTTGAGAAAAATGCAAAAATACTCGCAAATTTATCAAGGGGTGTAGTACCACCTTAAGATGATTTTTTTTTTCAAATCCAATTTTGTTTTGCATACTTATTGGTCAAGTTTACACACATTCTAACTCATATCTAATTGAAATCATCCAAATTCGTTGTTTATATAGAACAACAACAACAACAAAACTGCATTTATATAGCGCCTTACGAAACACCTCAAGGCGCTTTACAGAGAATATACTAAAATACTTAACTTACAACTTAATACAACTTAAATTATACAACAAATATATTACAAGACGTGAATAAAATACTAGTTAAAAGACCAAATGTAGAACAACAGTTACAGTTTGTTTCTTTGCTGATTATTATTCTTTGGATTCCGGTGGATGTAACATTGTCACCCCTGGGCAATTCGATAATTTCAAGGGTCATAAATATGTATATAGTTTGATCAGATCGTAATTGGCGGGAATTGTTAGGTTTTGACCACTACGCCGAAAAGTAGACCCAGGTTAAGAGTGATATTGTTGACCTGTCTGGTCCATGTTGTGCGTGTTAAATAAAGCATAGACAAAGTATAGGACTTTAATAATAATTTGTGATACTTCTGGTGAGTTATCACAAAACAGTTCTCAAAATGACATATATTTAAATTAATCCGCGATGTTATAAGGCCCGCCGATTGCGAGTTGCGAGCTGTTCAAAATATAGTTTTAAACATGTTCTTGATATTATTTCACATCGAAGATAATTACAAATTTTGGAGGATGCCACTGAATTGACACATTCTTGAATCGCTATGCTATCGGTGTTAAATAATATTCCCGTCAAATCTTTCACTAGCCATTTTATACATTTTAGGGCGCTGTAAGTGGAATTGTTACTGGATTAGCATTAACGTGCTGGATAGGAATAGGCGCTAACTTATGGCCACCGCCTCTCTATAGACTACCACTTACAACAGATGCATGTCCATTTAACTTGACAACAACGGCTGCCACGACAACTATTGCTCAAGCCACTCAAATAATAACAACACCAGAACCATGGTAAGATTATTGAGTCACAATCTGAAAATGAATTCCTGGAGCTTCCATTCGCTTAGATCTTTCCTGGTGACATCCCTACATCCCTGCATTGATAATGTCATCTAAATGCATTAATAAAAGCATCTATGATTATTCATTTCCAGTTATTATATCTGAGATATCATACTTGTAATCAGCTCCCGTTCACCCTCCCAACCCACCCCTTTTCCCCTTACTTACAAGATGTTCCTGATCTTGTATATCAAACCTAATCTAAAACAATACAAGAACATCTGTATTTGTTCTATATGATAAACTAATCCCAGACCAGTACATGTGATAACCAAACTGCAGTGTTATATTCATACCGTATTATCCCTCATTGCACGACAGTGCTAATTATTTTTTATGTCATCATTCAGTATTTCAAGCCGATCCTTCAGTACATGAGTATGACTCTTACTCTTTACATTCATTCAGGCCGGCAATAACTAAACTCTACACGATTTCATACTTGTATTACCCTGTCATTGGCTGGTGCTGTGTCATTCTGGTCGGTTTACTCGTTAGTTTCATCACAGGTAAGAAAGGCCGGCTCCGTCCAGTTGATGGAACCGAGCCGAACCGACGGTCAACCGCCGGTCAGGTTTTGATTTCATCCCTTAGACAAGCCAAACTATCATTGAAATTCAGATGTAATTTTGTTTTTAAAAGGAAAAAAAATGTCAAAGATCTGTCAAAATTATATTGTCCAGGCAACATTGTTAGGTGTTTTACTTTTAATCTTGTATGCCTAAAACCTTGTGCTGGGACACTGTTTTTATAATCTCGTGGCATGATGTACAACAGCAGCCTACAAGGTATAACCATGATCGGAACTGCATGCGAGATCTTTGCCATCAGCTACACCTACCGCACAAAATCAATTTCATTTCCTGAGAAAGTGCATTTTCTCCAACCGGGCATCGAACCTGGGAGCTCATGCATGCCAGGGAAAACACAAATTTAATCACTGCAGCCTGCGCTTTTTATTAAACACCAAGAGCTAAATTATGGATTACTACAACAACCACTAAGGGGTCGCTTCAAAATTCAACCGCCGGTTTGAGCCGGTTTCTATTGTTCTAAACAATGAATCGTGGTTCAACCGCTATCAACCGTCGGCCATCCGGCAGTCGAGTTTTGAAGCCGTCTCTAACCATCAAAACTCTTTTTCAGTCAATATACGCAAATATTTTTGGTGTAGCCTATGTTGGATTTGCGCTAAAATTCGACCGAGCGATAGATTGTTCAGTTCATGAATTATATACTGTTTTGAATTGTTTGTTTGCTATGCTGTTTTATTTATATTCATTAAAAACAATTGTATGAATCTGTGTTGGGGAATGATTCGTTATATTCAGGGCCTACAAAACCTGAAGATGTCGATCCCAAGCTGTTTATCTCTGTGGCTGATGCGATGTACTGCTGTTTCCCTGAGTCTTGTAAGAGGGTTTTCAGATGCGGTATACCAAGATATGAAGAAATTGTTGAAAAAAAGGTAAGACCAATTTGAGGATCAAACAATATTTTCCAAGCACGATGTGTTATGTTTCATAAGTTATTTGTGTAACTCCATATCAAAACGATGCACTTGTCGACTGCTACACGTGTCTCATTTCACATAATAGTTAGGAATAAATACCAGACTCATCTGAAGTGAAGGTCACTTCATCAAATCATCCCCAAATCACATGGTAAAGGAATGGTCTCTGTAATTCCTAAACCATGTGACTTGGGGATGATTTGAAGTGACCTCCACTTCAGATGAGTCTGGTATTTATTCCTATCTATTGTGTGAAATGAGACACATATAGCAGCCGACAAGTGCATCATTTTGTATGGATGTACACATTTAATTATGTCCAGGATGTGTAATACCGAACATCATGAACATAGTCGTGTAAATAAATAAGTTTGCAAAATGTAAATTAAAACAGATTGTTTCTAGGGTTTATTCTAACTAATTCAAATCATCAGAACGTAGTTAAAGACCATGATGATGATGATGATGATGATGATGATGATGATGATGACATTTTGACGATGCTGACGAAGAGAAGCAGGAGAAGGAAGAGTATGAGGATGAGGACGACGAGACAGAGGAGAAAAGAAGATGAGGAGGAGGCAGAGAAGGATGATGAAAAGAAGGAGCGAGTAGTGGACGAGGAAAAAGATGCTCTTATTGATAACATTGTTTTATCTGAAATCAGGAAACGGAGCTTGACGTACTTACTATGACGGAAAAGGGAATAGAAGAAGGGAAAATGAAGTTAAAGGACGACGGGAAAATGAGCCATGAATGGAAAGAAGCGGGGACGGAAAATCCGAACTTTCTTTAATCAAACCATGAACATGATGAAGGATCTGACTCTGATTAGAGTCACGCGGTAGCATGACCAGCAAGTGTTAAAAAACGACTGATAAAGACGAATAAACAAATGCTTCCGCGAGGCTATATTTACACTAAAACACTTGAGTCTATTATTCTATGATATATTTCGCTGGGTACAAAATATATCTAAAACCATGCTAAATCTTATTTACTGTCCCAAGTGAAATATTTTAACAACTCATTAATTAAAAAGTGACACCAATCCTACAGTCAATCATTGTTTGATAATAAACATATATATATTCTTGCCTCATTTCACGCGGTATTTAATAGCCAAACTTATTGGAAAATAATACTGATAACTTGATATCCAGAATTTTTCTAGACGGGTACAGCCCTAGCCGCGAATCACGTTCACACAACTTTTGTAAGCTGAGACGTATTTTCGTCTCAGTTTTTAAGATTCACTTTCAAATATATCCCAGCATTTTCTTGGCTACCCTATATACAAATTTTGAACCCCATTCGCCAAAAAAAATCAAGTTTTTCCCAATTCTTTTATTCTTTCCGGAACATAGCATGCATTCATATTACAAAACCCAGGCCTCTAAATAAGAAGAAAAATCCAAGGGTCCTCTGGACCCTTGTCTTTGAAATTTCAAGGGTCCTCATTAATTTTCAAGGGTCCGACGCCGGACCCATGCCTTTGAAATTTCAAGAGAGAGAATTAGCTACGGCGATCACGGTATGTCTAGATTGTAGAAAATTGAAAACCCGGGTTGAAAACTTGATGGGAAACTCAAATGAAAGTGTACTCAGGGAGCTGGACCTATTATGTGAACCAGGTTTTCCAGTGGAACAACAAAACTAGGATTTTCTGCTCTTTGCTTGATTAAATTTTTACGGGTCACGCGGACCCGTAGCGTAGGAAATTTGCGGGTCCGCGCCTACTTCCACGGGTATTTGACGCAAGGACGCGCCTTATTTCGAGCGCTGCAAAACACCCCATTTTTCCCCGCTAATTTATCGCAGTACCGGCTAGATATATGGACTTCTAATCCAAAGTCTGATTTTGTTCGCTCCAGTTCAAACCCGCGCAACATCTGATTTTTTAAAAAGTTTTATTAACCAATTTATTGTCTTAAATCAAGGATAACACATCCATTGCTATTGTGATATTATTTTCTTTATCAAAGAAACATATTTGATTTTCAATCACATTTACTTTGACCATGCTTGACCATAGGCCCTCCAGTGAGGCCTCTCTTACTAAAAATTAACATTTACAATTTGCGATCAAATTGGCAACTACTTAAGGGCTGGGGTATGAACGTTTGGACAGTATTTATTTTGGGACATTAGAGCACATCAGACATATCGAATTGCATTCTGAATACGAAGAATGTCATTCTGATATCAAATAATTTTGATTTTTGAAATTCACAATTTAATACACATTTTATGGCAAATCATTAAAAATTGATATTTTTGATATTTAACAATACTTGAAGTAAACTTTATAAATCTGATGATTTATACTTAAAGTGTATGTAGGTGGGATGAAAAGCCGACGATCAATTGAAAATTTTGACCTTTCGTATTGAAGATATGGATTTTTTTCCCAAAACACAAAAAAAAAAATTAGGTCTTTTGGGAAAAAATCCATATCTTCAATATGAAAGGTCAAAATTTTCAATTGACCGTCGGCTTTTCCTCCCTGCTACATACACTTTAAGAATATATCATTAGATTTATATAATTTACTTCGAGGACTGTTATATATCAAAAATTTGAAAAATATCAATTTTTATAATTTGTCATAAAATTTGTATTATATTGTGATTTTCAAAAATGAAAATTATTTGATATCAGAAAGACATGCTTCGTATTCAGAATGCAATTCGATAGGTCTGAGGTGCTCTCATATCCACAAAAATACTGTCGAAACGCAAGAAACGCTCATTTTAGATCCCTTAAAGGTGTCTTGGTCATATAAAACACCTCTAATTTACAAATCAATAGAAATTAACAATAAAGTTTTGCCACATAATATCCACTTCAACCTGCAACGCATAAGCATTATGTTTATTGTGGTTCCAATAACCTCATTAAACCTTTTGTCAAACATACTTTATAGTACGGAAGCGTCTAGACGCCAACAACCGCCGTTCAATGTGGCGTCGAAGTGACGTAATAATCGGATTAACTACCATAGCAATAGAGGAATAAAAATTGTTTAGTATATCGCCCTGCACTACAAGCAGATTGCACTAATCACTTGTGTATGTCAGCAAACATAGATTTAATACAATACCGCTCTTTTCAAAGATATTAATCTTACAGCTGCGAGTGATCAACCTTTCTTTGACATCTATGATTCAATGCATAGGTTACGCGTGAACGTTGAAGTGCAGGGCGATATATTCTAAACTGTATTCTTCTTTTGCTATGGCAGTTAATCCGATTAATTACGTCACTCCTATGGCGAATAGGGATATGAGATTGGCCAGCAGGGCTACGAAGAACCACAAACCGCGAAATATGGATACCCAACAAGCTTAAACTATACATTAGACCCGACAGAAGGGCTTGAAGAATGAAGGAAATTAAATAAAACCACAAACCGCGAAAGACCGCCAACAAGCACCGCTCAAAGGGATATCCAACTAGAGATTAAGATTTCTTGCTACAACAAAGAACCACAAACCACGAAATTTGGATATCCATCTAAATTGCCCTGCAGGGCTACAAAAAACAACAAACATTAAAACATAATTATCTTGCCAAGTCGAGGCACCCCTATTAACATTACACAGTCACGCGGTAGCTGTGACCAGCAAGTTTGAAGTATTGGGACCTGCCATGAGTACGGGTGCGGATCCCGAGCCATGAGTACGGGTACGGGTCCCAGGTCATGGGTACGGGTGCAGGTCACAGTCCATGAGTACGGGTACAGTTACGGGTCCGAAGCCAAAATAGGGCATGAATACGGGTACGGATACGGGTCCGGAGCAATGGGTACGGGTACAAAAATTGGGATTCGAGTACAGGCATGATGCAGTCATGTCTGCAGTAGAATTCATCTCGACCTTTGCAGGACTTAACCCCATTAAAAGCTATTAAACCAAGATAACACTCATTGAAACAGCTCAACTGATTAAATCGGATCTTCTCTGGTTGTGCACAAGTGACTGTTTTCATGTGCGATATCGCAATAAAGCTGGTATTCATAGCTTCAGTTGAGTAACCGATTATAAAGGAAACGAAATCAGACAATGTCGTGCTTTTTGTAAACCAGCATTCTTGAAAATGAGCAACATAATGATTTTTGACTTAACACGGTTTGGAAATAATTTCTTCATATTTTTGGTGTTATCTGTCGTTTACATGTCCTTCCTAAAACACAAAAGTACGACCCTCTCCAAACACCTAAATTAGCTAAAAATTTAGGACATGTTACAAAACTATATTGTCTAGAATTTTAGAAGAGTACTTTTAATATTGGCCGGTTATTTTTCACACAGCGACGTTAACTAGGCAATGTACTATTACCTATAACATTAACTAAAACACCAAAGTACGAATATTTCCAAACATCTAAATTAGCTAAAAATTTAGGACATGTTAAAAAACTATATTTTCTAGAACTTTAGAAGAGTACTTTTAATATTGGCCGGTTATTTTTCACACAGCGACGTTAACTAGTCATATCCCCATACTGTTAACGTAGGGCTATTTGTAAAGGTCACGCGTCAATGGGAAAGAGCACTGTGTATTGTGTATAGGAAAACGGACAGTAACTGCAGTATGGTACGAGTACGGGTACTACAAGTCTGCAGCTATTTCCGCACTGCAGCAACATTACAAATAGATTATAAAATATGTGACCATCCATTACAACTGAGCCCTGAAGTCGCCAATCATCATTTTTGAGATATTCAACCAAAATATTCTGCTTGAAATTAGCTTTAAAATGATGTATATCACGTCTATAGTACTTGACATTTAAGACTGGGGGTCTGGATCAATTCAGCAATGTGCGGACAAAGCCAAAAATAAAGGTTCATGGAATTTGCCTAAATCTTGTGATAGGAAAGGTATTTGGGTCTAATGATTTTGTAACTTGATCAAAAATTCGAAAATCCCTTGTTGCCATGGTAACGGTTCTTTGAAGATTGCCACAGGGAAAGTCCATTTTTTCAATTTAACAGTTCGAAAAAGACACATTTTTCTAGCTAGCACTAATGAAATTGCTAGAAGTATGGAACAATTTAAATTGCTGCTGATAAATACTTATGTATTAGACGTTACAAAAATAGTATTGCCAGTTTTCTCACCCACCAAGAATATTGTGTAATATGCAATGCAAAATCCTCTTTTTGCAATTTTGTCATTAGTAAAAGTGGTATAACTTTGAAATTCAATAACTCTCAAGAAGAAGTTTGCTGATTAAAGTCAGGGGTTGGATGAGAATGACTATGAATGGGGATGATCAACCAACCAATAAAAAAATTGGGGTCTTTACCCCATAACGAAGTTTTACTTTGAAGAAAGTTCGCTATTTTCGATAAAAATGAGCTAATTACCTGGCACTTTCACAGTATAAAAAATCCTTTATTGGCTTGTGATTTGCAAATAACATACCCAGAATAGTTCATTGACCCATCATAACCATTGGTTATCATTTATTTAAGTAATTTTCACTTAGTAAACTGCCAGTGACCCCTGCTCCAGCCATATGGTTTAATGCATGAAAAATATGCAAAGTTGGGTGCAAAATGGTTACCATGGGCATTAATTTCTTGGTGGTGGTTATCTGTCTTTTACAATCTCTACTCTTCCTAAACAATGGATAAATCGATTATAACTATTGAAACCAAATAAAACACATTATATTTCAGTTGGTCACTACTCTGGAGTAGGCTAGGGGGTTTCCATGAATAATAATCATTTCTACTTCTTATTTAGGCCTATATTCACTACTGGACTCATTGATTGACTTTATCTGAAATACCTCACCAATAATCTAAATATGGTTTAAACATAATGAGAATGTGATAATTTCGTGGATTTATAATATTAAATTCCTTTTTACCAGTTGTTTCTACCTTATCTGGGGTTTATAGCAACAACAGCAACTGACATACAAAGTAACATTTTTCTTTGTTTTATACAATGTTATCTATAAATATAGTTCTAAGACTGCATGATACTGAAAACAAATCTCAAATGTAAGAAAGATCAAACATTGTACAAAACAATAGAAAATTTTTTATAAAAACATGGGGGACTGGACAATGCACTTGAATTATTGTTTTTAAAATGCAATGTCATTTTTTTTTTTTTTTGAAAGTTAAATGTGGACATGGTGAAGCCATTGCCAACCCATCATAAAGTGATGCTCAAGTAGCAACAGCAGAAGGGTCTCTCTATTCCCAGCCCGGATTCCCAGTGACCTCTCCATGCTCATACCCATCAATAATAAATTCTTTCTGCTTCTGGGAAATTGGGGTTGTTTGTTTCTTGCTGACTATAGGTTAAATACCAATAATTATGTATTACACAGGTTTCAATGCAAAATGGCTAATTTCGGGTGGACGTTTCTCATATTCAGAACTCTCACAGTTAAATGCCACTAATATCAGGTGAAACTATATGATTTAGACGCCAAATGATCAAAAACTCAACATAGGTTGACCTGAGACTTTTCTTGTTTTAACGCACTGAACCGCCCAGGCCTATTAGTGGTATATAACCTTTAGGGCCAATTCATGACCTAATCATATCTCTGATTCAGAAAGAATGCATTGCTGTCCGTTTGTATTTCCTCTTATCTTGGCTAGAAGGCTTTTTAATTTTGATGTTTGTAATTTTGTCATATTTTCCTGAATGAATGTGAGCTACTAGCGTCAATGCTTCAATGCTTTATGTATGTCGATGTACATGTTTCCTTGAGTAACTGAATAGCGTTTGCAATACCTCTTGAATCCACTGTAACAAGTAGATTCATCTACTGAAGATAAAGCTTCACATACTTCCTATTGCTGATTGGTGTTCTCGTAGAATTGGTGAACACTGTTGCTTGTACCAGGTTAGTACTAGTACTATAGCTGCCTGATGTTAAAAGCAGCACATAGTTCATGATGTTGATGATTTTCAAATGTTTCTTGGTTAACATTTTCTGATATTGAATTCCCTGAAGATCCATCTGCTGGAGATGAAACTTTACATGCTTCCTGATATTGAGGGCTAGGCTTAAAACTTCCAAACGGCGTGCCAAAAAGAATTGCTTGCCCCTTCCGGCCTGCCAACAAATCTTTGCCCCCCCCCCCGCACATGACATATGTTTGAGTTCCCAATTTGCAAACCTTATAATAATGGTCTAGATGTACATGTATAATGCAAGCGTAGTGAGCAAAGAATTTTGCATATTTGAACATTTCTGCACTGTTTTTCTAAGCCCATATCAGAGCGTGTCTGTAGTATAGTCTGCCCCGTAAATGTGCTCCAATGTCAGGCCTTGTTGTTTAGATTTTAAAGGCGAGTGGCTAATCACTCGCTAGAATGATGCTAGGCGAGTGTTCGAATTTTCACATATACCACTTATTTGGGTATAATCAAGTAGAGCCTCGGTCTTAATATGGTATTTATGTATATAATTGAAATGCGCGCGAAGCGCACAAATATTTGTGACTTTGCCCGCTTGGAGGCAGCACAGGCTCGATTAAATGCTGAATTGGCTGATTCGATGGCTGATGTTAGGAGATTCACAGCGAGTGATATTAAGTGTCTGTGGCGAGTGGAAAATCGCTCGCTAGATATCAAGTTTGGGCGAGCGGTGGCGAGCGAGAGCGATCGCTCGCCTCAAACGGCAAGGCCTGCAATGTCCATTGCCACCACCTAGCTTGCAGTGGCAAACAAAAACCTGGGCAAATCAGATGTGTCGTTTACCGGTATATTGACAGTACCCTATGAGCTCCTTTGCCAATGTTTGCGACGGATAGGAACCATGGTATAGGGTCATGTACTAGACCGCTCACCCCTTTGACCTGCCAAAATTGCCCCCGGCCAAAAAGTCTTGGGCACCACCCCCCCCCCCCCATATTTACCCTTCCTACAGGGCTTATCATTATTGCACAGCCCCTGATTGGTGTTCTCGTAGAGTTGGTGAACTCTGTTGTTTGTACCTGGTATCTAGCAGTCTGATGCTAAAAGCAGTGGCAAACTTACAAAAACCTGGGCAAATCAGATATGTCGTTTACCGGTATATTGACACTACCCTATGAGTATGAGCTCCTCTGCGACGGCTAGGAACCATGGTATAGGCTCATATACTAGAACCCTCACCCCTTTGACCTGCCAAAAATTGCTCCCCCCTTTTGGGGGGTTGCCAAAAATTCTTGGACACCCCCCCCTATTTACCCTTCCTGCAGGGCTTATCATTATTGCACAGCCCCTGATTGGTGGTCTCGTAAAGTTGGTGAACTCCGTTGTTTGTACCGGGTAGCCGGGTAGCTAGCTGTCTGATACTAAAAGCAACCTGTCTTCCAAGCACTGCCCTCTATCTGTATTTGAATAGCACTGCGATCTGTCTAATCTGCTTAACATGCTTAAAAGGCCTGTATGTATAATATAGCTTGCTTGTACCATTTAAAACTGAGACTCAAACTTAAGTCACTTAATCTTTTCATCAATATATTCAATAATTATTTCATTACGGTTATTTAAACACAATCCTTTTAAGCGAAATTTTTATTTTTTGCCATAAATTCCCCTTAAAAATACATTTTTTTCAAAAACTTGTTACTTTTAAAAAGCCAGAACTTCTTTAGAAGTTGAGACCCCAATTTTTTGAAACTATATATCTGTCAGCAAGGGTTCACTCTAGCTATGCCACCATACAATTACAAAATATCAACTTCTTCTTTACAGTTACACCCCTTCAATGTTGGGGTAAAATGACACTTACAATTTTTGCCCAAAAATGTGTTTTTTCTACTTAAGATTAAAGGATCTTTTAAAAGAGTGACAAGCTCTTTCTTCATTTGCAAGGACTACCAAAGCATGCCGCTATCTGAAGCAAAAAAATAAAAAATTATATCACATCTTATTTATTTGTGGCATTCGACCAAACTTTGCACTTTTTCAAAAATGAAAATTGAAAATTTTGGTCATTTTCGACTCAAATTTGTTTCGTCCGTTACCATGCCAACAGGCCAAATGCAACTTTTTAAATGTTATTTTTAAAATGTCCCCCCTATACCCTTTCCATGCTAAAAGAATCAAGGATTTCTATTTTTTTTTTTTTGTCCACATATTTAAAATTTTGCTTGACGGTAACAGACCCCTAGTCTTAAGTAGTGAAAATCAATAAAACAGTAATAAATCCTTTGTTTCCTATTGTTTATTGTTAAGTTCAATGGAGCATATCTCAATAGTGGCACTGGCGACATCCGGGCTCAGTTGTGCTGGATGGTCACATTATATGAAGAGTTTGTTTCCAAAAGGCGCTAAATACAATAACTGCCTTGTGTCACATTGTTTTGGTATATTTTAACATTTTTAAGTTTAAATGACATTTAATGATTGGAATGGATATGTTTTATTAGATTTAAAAGTAACTATTTTCAACATCATTAATTTATAAAATTTTAAAAATTCTCCCATGCAAACTTTAAAAATGGCAGCCATTGGATTTACCTCCTTTTGGAATAAAATAAATTTTGTTTTATATTTATTGTTTTCTTCTTCGCACGTGGAGGGTAAAGAGATTTGCAATTATATTTTTTAAAGATAACCAAAAAACTGTTATTAATATTCTGGTGATCCAATTTTATTAGATTGGCAAGGCAAGGCTACTCTTAGGAACAATTAATTTTACTCAAGGCAGCCTTTGGAGTTATACTAGACGATGGTGTCAACGGTTCTTGAAGAAATAGTTCAAAACGTTTCACTCATCATGTTCAATAGTTGTTGTACGGAACAACTATAAATCATTGTAATCATGTTCATGGCCTCAGTGACCTTGTTTTGCATTGTGTTGAACATTAAAATACTAGTAGTCTAAATTGAAATTTATTCAGTACAAGATGGCACATATTAACTTGTAAGAAGTTAAAAATGTTACATATATTAGACGCCCTCTCAATCATTCTGTATGATGTTGTTGTGACGATAATTTATTTGCATAATTGAATATTGAAATTTGTGCCTTAAGCCATGATACCCGTTCATCAAGTGAACGTGGTATCGACCCGCGCATCAATTGAACGGAGTGAAGCGATGTTTTGTTTGTGCTTTGATACAGACGTCACTCGCCAATAGCCAGCTCAATTACACGACAGTAGGTGACAAAGTTTTGTAATTCCAACCTACCCGTCCAAACCCCGGAGGGGGTTCTGCCTGGTTGAAGGTATGCGGGGATGTGCCACGGTTTTGGGGTACCTTTTCAGCAATTTTGGTATATCGATGGGTGGGTTTTCAGTGGAGAGTAATGTGCTCAATTGGGCGCAATTGGACAAAAGTGCCCCTAAAAGCGCCCAATTATGGCAAGTTTGGGTGTTTTTGTGAAAAATTGGTATACTGATGGATGGGTGGCAAAAACAGCAAAAGTAGGTATAGAGAAAATCAACATCCGAAAGTCTGCGTGGCACATCCCCGTAATATTTTTTCGAAGAACTCCCCCCGGTCCAAACCTCAACCTATATCATTATTCTCTTTACACTATAAATCTCTAGTAGAACCTTGTTAATATAATCGGGTATTTTGTGTTTTTAACAGAGTTTGTGTTAATAAGTTTCATATTATCTAAGAATGTTTCATCTATAAATAAACCAGGATTCCTAAAACAACACATTCTACACTTTTCTTAGCTTAAATTTTGCAAGTTAATAATTAAATAATGTGTGTCATAGCTTATATTTTATGATTTTACAAAACTCAATAAGTATTGCTCCTATGATTCAATAAATTTCAAATTGGTACTTACTTCTAAATGTTCACATCATTCAATTCATATAATTACACTGCTTCATACCTAATGATAACAATCACCTTCCTGTAGCCAGTAGTCGCATGACACTGTGCAATGCTTTCTTGCCCTCAATCCAATTATAAGCAATGCCTGTCCAAGAAGGCATATTCAGTTTTATAATTATTATCCTAAATCTAGTGTTAAAATTACCAATTATAATACATTTCTATTGACAATTTTTCATGTTGATCGCTCCATTCCTCTTTAACAGTCCGGTCCGACTGCCTGATCAGAAAATACTCCCACAATGCAATGCTCTATTTCAAATAGAACATCTTTTAATATACCGTTATTTCTTGGTTTAGAGTAAAGAAGTAGGTAAAATATATAAAATTATCAATGGATGTACAGCGTGTCCCAAAAGTAACTTAACATTGTGAATTGGCCATATCTCAAATATTTCCTACTTCATACCAAAATGGAGAACATATTCACATAGATTGATCTTTTAGAATTATTCTGATACCAAAAACAGCATTATTGATGACCCATTGACCTTACTGTGCGACTCATTATGTGTGTATCACACCGACAAAAGCAAGCTTATGTGTTTTTTGTTCAAGATTATGAATGATGTGCTTCCCTGAACAATAGAGTTGGTTCACGCACTGCACACGCTACATTTGGGTACATGAACATTCATGGATTACATGGCTTAGCGTGAGCGTGACTGCTGTTTTAGATTATAATTAGGATATATTGACAATATTAAACTTTACTTTAAAACAGTTGAAGTGAAGATGAATTTCCTATAGATCAACGGATTCAGGTCGTATGGTTCTTTACCAAGACAAAGTCGGACAAACTCACCGAAGCAATGTTTAAGGAACATTTTAATGTAAATTATGCACTACCCAGCCGAAATACAACTAGTATTAACCAATTAACTGGATCTGTTCATGATCTACTTAGGGCAGGACGTGGAAGAACAGGAAGATCGGCTACAAACATTGATTTCATACGAAGAGCGGTGGCGAAAAGCCCAAGGCGATCAGTACGTCGACTTTCTATATGGAGAACAACGTACCGCGTACAACTGTTCATCGAATCCTCAGAAAAGATCTTAAGCAGTTTCCATGTAAACCCCAGATAAAACAGAAAATGAAGATTACGCATTGAAAACAAACAAACAAACAATCAAACAAACACAGCCAAATTAAACAAAACAGATTTTAAAATGATAACACGTTATATCGTGTTCACGTCTCAAATAACGAGACTTATTTTGCGCTTATAAAAGTGGGTTTTACGGTACGGTAGATATCCATTAATTTCATGCCAAAGGGTCATGACCACATAGCCATGTTTGGTATCATAACATTTCTAAAAGAAGTATCTACATACTGTGCAATTTTTGTAACAACACTATTAACCCAACGCAAGTTATGGCAAATTCACACTGTTAAGGGACTTTTGGGACACCCTGTACAATCAGTAGTATTTCTTCATCAATTTTAGTTAAAATAAAGGTAATTTGAATATTTAAATCAAATTTTTAAAAAATCGTTAGAAATTGTTTGGTTATATAAATTATTTTCCTCCCGGTGGAATATTTTTTCGCCCGGTGAAAAATTGTCAACTTACATGTAGCTCATGTTTGTCAAAGTAAAATTTCCACCGATCTTTTATAAAATCACCATGAACAATTTAGTCCTTAGTTTGTCAAATTCGGAAGGGATACCAAAGCCTGTGTTGCCTGCGCGGGCAACATGCTGCCTGACTCGGCAGTATTTCCTGATCAGGCAGTCGGACCGGACTGTTTAAATCAATTTTATTCACCGATAGTCCTATAATCCAAGTATCGTTTTAGCTTGTTCAGCAATCTTCATTCTGGCAAACTAAATACAAAAACGTACAAATAGATAATAATCATTTTTAGTCGAAGGTTGAAGGTCTATATTTATATTTTATTATTGTCGGCTGTGATCAGTTCAATTTCTTTGCTCCAACGAATGATCAGGTGTGTCTTCGCACGCAGCAACCATTTAAACTAAGTTTAACAAAGACATGCATATTTCAATATACTTTGAGTATAAAGAGTCTAACATTTTACTTACTTTGCCCGTCTCCGTTGTTGGAAAGGCATCCTCCATGAAGAGTATGTACTTTGGAACAAGAAAATCGGATACCTAAACACAAGAACTTATTACATTAAAAATAATTCTCATTTTAAACATCGTCACTATATTGTTCATATATTTAAATAATAACTGTTTTAAAATCAGAAGATTCAAAGCATGCGCACATTTCCAGTATTATTTTCTAACACAGACCCACCTTGCCTCTGCAAAATTCCTTCAACTCATCTGAGGTAACTTTAGCAGAATGGTGAAGCCTATGAAAAAGAAAAGATGAAGCAAAAAGAAAAACAAAACATACGAAACAAACAAAGTATGAATATTTATTATTGAATAGACGTAAGCAAAAAGTCGAGTAAGATGATGTATCCGTCATAAACGACAGGGTAACAAAGTAAATAATGATTTTCCTCGGTTCAAATATGATGTATAGTAAACACGGTTGGGCAATTTTTAAACGTCTTTTTTACCTGATACAGGCGCACACTTCTTCAGAAGTCCGTCGATCAGGAACTCCTACAACCTAATTAAATTAAAATTCGACATTAGCATGGCTAGGTCAACTGTATAGAAACTGAAATTTTGGACAAAACATGCATGATTGGGTGGGGGAGAAATTGTTTTCAAAGGGATTACAATTGAATTCAGGTGGAAGAGGGAATTGTGTGAGTTCATAGTCAACAAGACAAAATTGTGAAAAATTTGAATTACTTTCAGCCAGGGTTACTGAGTTATTGCATTACTATAGTAGGTCTAAACGTTAGGCTTAATCGTCATAATTTACGCAAAGAGACGAACACCAAATTATACTATAAACCGCCCCTATTATAACCTGTAACATGTCTGACGCAAGTCGCTGAGAGCGGGCAGCGACAATGACAAAAAATTCTTTATAAGCTTCGCACTGAAAATAAAGCAATAACGTCGCTCTCGACGGCCAGTGCAATACAAAGGGCAGTTTATAGTTATGTGATGTTCATCAGTATGCATCTTCTCACCATGACATTACTGACTGCAGGATGTTCGTCCAAGACTTTCTCCAAGTTACCAGGCGCTATGTTGATCCCTTCTTTGATGATGCGTTCCTGAATAAAGAAAAGATTCAATGACCTATACACACACCTACCAAACATACACCCCCTATACAACCCTATACATAATTAGCATAGCATTTCTAATGCGTTTTTTTTCCAAAAAATAATGATGGCGCAATACAAACTACTGAACTATGGCAGGAAATTGCAAAACACAAAATGAAAATTAGCAATCATATAGAAACACTTTATATTTTACTGAACAATTTATTTGTGAAGATCGCAAAAGAACGGTCTTCTATGATGGGAAGCGGGAGGTTGTTCCAAAGAGGGCGCTGTTGCAGCTGCTGCCAATATGTTGTATCCTGTCTCTGTTTTTGTCCAAATATTTTGTCTTTTGCATCATCAACTTTATATCTACATACCATGGAGTCAGTGAGTATCATAATAATGTTGCTATCCAGTCAGAAAATGCTGCCTCTGAACCAACAATTGGAATTTCTGAAGCTTATCATGGACAAGAAATCCACCATATTAACTGCAGAATTTGGAACCCTGGTGATTGTTTACCTTGCATACCAGACTGCAGAATTTTGAACCAGAGTACCACAAACTGTTGGACTTCAGCATCTTCTGTTAGCACAACAACCCAACACTATAGCCCTCATAATGACAATAAACAGCCCCTCATTAGCTATACTCGCAATGAACTTTGGCGACTTAAAGATAATTCTGTAGCAGTAACATCTAGTGTGAAATGTACACTTAAAGAACTTGGCATACAGAAACGCAATAGAGGTCGCAGAGCAGGTTCCCATATTCATCGTAAGATTCCTGTGCATGTTTCACATAACAGACCTATAACTGCATACCAGTTTGAAGATTACGTTTCTGACAGTAACATTGTCTTAGACCCCAGTGCCAGTGTTGATTCCGGAGTTCATTCTGATTTGACTACCGTTTGTAGACCAAGAATTTTAACACCTATTGCATGTGTTGCTGAACAGTCAATCCCCCGCAAATATGATTTTCCTGAGATGGATGAGATGGAAACCATGCTTAAACTTGAGAACATTGATGTCGGAGTAATCACAGAGTCTTGGTTTCATCCAGAATTACCTTGCTCCATGTCGTCAATTAGTGGTTACAATCTGTTCTCCCAGTGTCGTGATACAAGTAAAGGTGGCGGCGTTGCGGTTTATGTTAGATCACACATATCTGCCATGCATATTACAGATATAACAGTCCCTGATGAACTTGAGTGTGTTTGGGTATTGCTTGAACCTCAAATGTTACCGAGGGATGTTTCTGTTATAGCACTTTGTGCAGTGTACATCACCACCGACTCCCCCAATCAACATCTTCTTCGGCAACACCTACTTGAATCAATGGACTTGTTACATGTTAAATATCCGGACATTAGTTTTGCCATCTTAGGTGATTTCAATAGAATGAACATTACTCTGATAACAAGATCGTACAATCTAAAACAAATTATAAATTTTCCTACTCGTGAACAAGCTATACTGGACTTGATTAAGACTGACTTTAGTAAATTTTATTCAGATCCATTACCTATGTCACCTGTGGGTAAGAGTGACCACATATGCATTGTTTGGAAACCCAATCCTTCCATCACTCGCAAGCATAAAAATGCTGTCAGAGTTGTTCGCACCTTTAAAGATTCCCAAATCAGGGAGTTTGGCACCTGGATTCAAGATCAAAACTGGTCTAATGTGTTTGAAGCCAATAATATGCAGGAAAAGGTGGATGCTTTTTATGAACAGCTTAACAGTGCAATGGAGTCATTCTTCCCACATGTCACAGTAAAGAACCATGATAATGATAAAAAGTGGATTACCCCCCGAATTAAAAAATTGATTCGGGAACGCCAAGCAGCCTTTCTGGCTGAAGACAAAACTCAATGGGGTCAACTTCGCAATAAAGTTCAACGTGAAATTGCTAAAGCTAAAATTAACTATCACGCTAACTCTGTCAGGAATTTACAACATAAGGACCCACGTAAATGGCGCCAACAAATTAAAGTCATGACTAATGATACAAAGTCTGAGCACAACATACATGTCCACGGTATTCAGAATTCTGATCATGTCAGTATTGCTAACAGCATCAATGAATTGTTTGTGAGTGTGTCTTCCAACATCAATCCTCTGGATAACACAAAGCTTCCTTCTTATTTACCTGCTTACAACTCACCACCTCAATTATATCCTTGGGACGTGTATGCTGAGCTCAGCAAGGTAAATCGGAGTAAACCATGTGGGCCGGATGGCTTCCCTCCAAGGTTGGTTAAAGAATTTGCCTATATGAGCTAAGTGTTCCCTTAACAGAGGTTTTGAACACCTCCCTCATTGAGGGAGTTGTCCCTTCTCAATGGAAGAAGGCCATTGTAGTTCCAATACCAAAAACAAACCCACCAAGCATTGAGAAGCTACGTCCTGTCTCACTTACTGACTGCTTTGCAAAAATCGGGGAGGGTTTTATATCCAAGTGGGTTTTAGAAGATGTAAGTCATAAAATTGACCACCAACAATTTGGTAATGTCAAAGGTGTGTCAACCTCACATTATTTAATTAGCATGCTTCACTTTCTTCATCAAGGTGCTGACAAGGCCAGCAACGTTGGCACAGTGGTACTCACGGATTTCTCAAAACCATTTTACTTGATCGACCATACTCTGCTTATGGAGAAATTTATCCATATGGGGGTCCGTGAGTCTATTGTGCCATGGTTGTCTGACTTTGTCAGCAACAGACAACCGTGTGTTCGTTATAAACATGTTCTTTCTGATTACAAAACTGTTAATGGAGGTCTCCCACAAGGTACAAAACTAGGCCCAATAGGCTTTCAGATTATAATCAATGATGCTGTATCAAGTAGTGTGCCCAAAACAAAATGTTGGAAATATGTTGATGATTTAACAATTGTTGAGAACTGTATCCATCCCCAATCCAGCCAAATTCAAGATGTTTTGGATGAATTCAGTGAATGGTCTGCCAATAATAATCTGAAACTTAACCCTTTGAAACGTCAAGCCCTGCAGGTCTGCTTTAAGAGGAATCCACCCAATAATGTTATCAAAATCAATGACATTCCTCTCAACTTTGTTTCTGAGGCAAAAATTTTGGGTATTTGGATGCAGGTCAACCTCAAATGGGATAGAAACATTGCTGAAATTGTGTCCAAAACCAATCGTCGGTTGTATATGCTTAGGATTTTAAAAAGGTTTGGTTTTAATACCCAGGAATTATGTTCAGTTTACAAAGGATATGTATGACCATTACTTGAATACGCGGATGTAGTATGGCATTCCTCACTCACCACAACTCAAGATCATACTTTGGAGCAGCTGCAAAAAAGAGCTTGCAAAATAGTTCTGGGCAAATTGTATGATGGTTATGATAACGCTCTTAATCTGTGCCAGCTAGACTCTCTAGCTGATAGGAGGGAGGATCATTGTCGCAAGTTGGCCGAAGGGCTTTCTGCTTCTATTCGAACAAAAGATCTCATCCCTCCTACCAGACTGGAGAGTCATGGCAGGGTCCTTCGCAATGCAAATCAAATCTCTCAACTTTATGCAAGGACCGATCGTTTCAAAAACAGCGCTATTCCATACTTTATCAATTTATTGAATAACTAAATGCCCTGAACTGTTTTGCATAATCTGACTTTTTAAATATGGAATATTGAGGCAATTTTAGCCTTTTAATGGTGTGTATTTATAATGTTTTTGAATGATGTCTTGAATAAGTGCAATATTTTATTTTCTATCAACAGCAGTTGCTGTATTTTTCCTTGTTAATTTTGATACTGTATTTTTAATGTTTAATTGTTTTTAATATTGTAAACCACTTGTAATTTGGCCTGAGGGCCACGATTTGTGTGTGAATAAAATATACTATACTATACTATACTATACTATACTATACTATACTATACTATACTATACTATACTATACTATAAAGCCTAAAAAGATGCCCTGCTCCCGTAAAATCATATGCAATTATTTGTTTTAGGGATATACAGTAATGTGTGGAATGAGTATTGTACAATGTTGTATGGAATGGTATTTGATGAAAGATACCGTAAAATTCCGTCTACAAGCATATATATGCCTCTAAACGAGGTTTTTTTGACACAAGAGACAAGAGGCAGACACTCTCAACAAAAACGTTATTTGGAGTTTGAACAACTATATTACTGATATAGGCGGCTGTACAAACATGTATATTTGTAAGACCAATCTATTGCAATGTTTTTGAGAAGGGTATTGGCCTTTCATATCTTTCGTTAAAAAAACCCTCGTTTAGAGGCATATTATATGCTTCTAGACGGATATTGTGTTCTAGATTTGTGTATTACCGCTTTTCTTCCGACAACCCGAAGGTACCCATTTTCATCTAACGTTCCCAGGTCCCTAAAAATTAAACGAACAAAACATTAACATAATCAGACTTATCATTAATTGATACATTAGACAATGAAAGCTAAAGACAACAAAAAAGATCTTTTATGATATTTGTGAGTAATTCCTACAAAAAACCCAAACAAACAAACAAACAAACAAACAAACAAACATATTTTATGATCCTGGTGAGGAATTCCTAATTTTAAATTTTGAGACAATTTGATGTTTGTCTAAGAACTTAAAATACCTCAGTTCATGCAGCCAATTTCAAGTCCTGCTATGTTTTCTTTTAAAGAATACGTAATTTGAATTGTAATCAAGATAATATTCAAGCATCGATTGCAAAATCTGACAATGTATAATGTGAAATAGTACAGAGCATAACTGACGTCGACATTCGAACCGTGGACGGCCATATTAAAATCGAATGTTATTCATCTTACCCTGTGTGGTACCATCCATTCGGTTTTTTGGCTGCTTTTGTCTTCTCTTCTTCTCCCCAGTAACATATAAATAAAGACCGACCTCTAAAGCAGATTTCCCCAATCTCATTGATTGGTAGGATCTGACCATCATCACCAATAATCTTCACCTGTTTATGATATATAGTTAGAATCATTTAGTCCTCTTGGCTCTTGTGATTCGTTACAAAATGGTTTTTGGACTACCACAAGTCGATAACATCGCCCTCTATAGTATTTGCATACAAAGGGATTGGTTTATAGTCAGTTGGGATTCGTCATTATCATATGCGGTGCATAATCATGACGAGTTATCAACCCTTTTTAACCCAAGGGGGAAAGTTGCAAAAGCATAAATGAAGACCTGAGCGCAAGAAGACCGTAAGTCCACTTGGCCCCTCAACATGTATACACTAAAGTTACGTATAGTTGCTTAGGGTTTTATTTTTAATACATGTTCCAGGGAGAAAACATCATGAAAGGTTGTGAAAAATTCGTTTTGGCCCCTGAACGTGTATAAAACATTACCAAACTATACGAAACTATACGCAACTTTAGTGTATACATGTTGAGGGGCCAAGTGGACTTACGGTCTTCTTGCGCCACGTTCTTCAAATATTTGACCCGGCAGCACAAATGAGCCGTAAATTCCCTAAATTGTATTCTGAGTTACGGTGTAAAATGTGTGCGAAGGTCATATTCATCGGTAACTTAAGCTGGCCCGACATCCGTCTCATTTCGATAGTCAAAAACTAATCAATAATCCTATTGTTGAAGTGGATAATAAGCTTCTACCTCTGGTCTTTGTTTGCTTATATTGCTAAATCCTGTTCAAGTGGTGGGTTACCAAGCATTGTATTTTGTACAGGTATGCATAACCAACAATTAACAATGAGAGAACTTTCTTAAACCTCGTTGACTTGGGGATGATTTGAAATGACCGCCAATTGTGACTGTTTGATATTTATTGCCAACAATGTGGAAAAAGAGACACATGTAAAAACGTAAAAAGCTGTAATTTTGTTGAAGGAGTAAAGTTTAACAAACCATAACCCCGCTTCTGGATATCGTTTGAAGTCAAATGATATACCATTTTTAAGTTTATGATGTTTATTTTTAAACACGAAATAAAACAAAATTGACCGGGGAGGAATTTACGGCTCATTCGCCGTGGACGGTCACATATAATATGAAAAAAAGTAACTTACCTCCGAACCATCCACAGGAACGTATCCAGCGCTGTGTAGAATTTCAATCGGATCTGTGGGTGATTGCATGGCTCCAAACCCCTCGGTACCAGCGTATCCTAGCTACATAGATAAATTCATGATACCCTTATATCTGTTTATATTGTTCCTTGGACAAATACGAGAATACCTTTCACGAGTATCATTGCACCAATTGTATGATAGGATCGGCGAATGGGGTAGTTACAAAAGGTAGATATGTTTCTAAAAAAAAACCCCGCTCGACATAATTATAAAAAAGCGGACTTAAGAAGCCCCCCTGGCGCCGACACGAGGGGACGGGGATACATAATGCATAGTGTTTACATAATGCACACGGTTCACATAATACCTCCCCCCTCCCTCGTTTCCCTAATCAAAACAAAAAATCGCAAAGAAAAATCTCACTACCGTCTAACCTCGTCTACAAGCATATTAAAGTGTTTTTTTATGAAAGCTAAATTAATACGATACATGCGTAAATATGCAATACAATAGATTGGTCTAATAATAATACTTGTTTGTATATGGTTGGATCTGTAATTTATTTGCTCTAATTCCATAATGGCACCTGGATTAATTCATAAGAAGCGCTCTATATGCTTGTAGACGAGGTTTTACTGTATATTGGTCAAAAATGCAATTTTTTCTGATTTTGGGGCTGTTTCATAATATTTGAAGGCATAATAACGATAGTTTCCACAATGCCCCCAAAACGTAAGTTATCCTGCACCCTGATATTAATTTTTACTTTGTGTCTACTTAGCAATCTTTGGGTATTGATGGTGCTCTACAAGTATATGGACATCAATAATCATTTATGTACATAGTTGTGGGAATTAACATACCAATAAATGTTTAGTGATCTTTGAGGCTCTTAGGCGTAATGAATGAGGAATGATGGTGCCACCTGCCAAACCTGTAAATGAAAGGTACCGAAATATTTACAAACAAAATAACTTAGAGTGATCATTCGACCCCTCCCAATGATGATTAGCAGACGCGGGAGCAGAACTCCGGTGACTCAGGGTGGCATTTTCGGGGGAGGGGGAAGGGTACCATCGAAGAACATTAAATAATAGTGTATGATTTACAAAATAGTTTGCAGTGACCTGTTTCAACGAATACTACCAGGTGCGGAAACAGACATCCGGTGCCCAGGAGGCTGCATTTTCGCGAGAGGGAAAGGGAGAGAGATTCAATCGGAGAAAATTTTGCAAATAAAAGGATTTACAGGGTGATTCAAAATGAAATAAACTCATGTTTGCGGCGCTTTTGTACGAAATCTAGAAGGAATCTGCTGTTAATGAAAATATCATTGCAAAGAGCAGATTCTAGTGGTGTTTTTTTTCTCCCCCTCCCCCTTCTCTGCCTGATTCTTTCTTTAGCTCACCCCTTCTGTTCACGTGCTTATATATTAACATGATACGATTGAATACTCACAAGCTTGAAAAGATGAAAAATCATAATCGTCGAAGTTTGGCAAACTCAAAATGTCGTTCAAATGGTGAATGAGCATTCCGGATCCAGTAACTCTATAAAACAAAGAAAAACAATAACCATCGTGACGAATCCTACAGAACTATCAACCGATCCTTTCTTATTCTAATTAGAGAATAAACGATAGGAATTTTTATTTTGACTATCCTCTAAAATTTTTCTAAAATGAACGAAACTTGTTTACAACTTCACATCTTTTGTTGCGCGTACTGCTAGCGCGTGCGAGTATTCCGCACTGCGTTTACGCATACAACGCGATACATACGCGAAACTCTATGAGCGTGTTACGCGTTATCAACACTGACGTGGGGTCGTCTACAGCCTGATAGACGACACCCAAAATCATGCGATTGTCCAATCAGATTATGTGTCTACGTAATTGACCACTCCCATTGACTAAGAATGCCGAATTGAAGGTGCTTCACAGTTATAGTGATCTGGTTTTCATCACTATGCAGAATTCACAAAGATTTTATATGAAACCCCATTATAATTAAGATATTTTCATTCACATGCACTACATTCGTACAAATCAAATTTTGCAGTGTAACACACTACGTATACACCGATCCGACGAAAAAGCAAACGCATGAGGGCAGTACAGCCGTCCGCCATTGCTGCGGTGTCCCCACTACGATACACCGCGCGGCTCAACACGTATTCTCAATACTTATCCGAAATCTTGTCGTCTATTTAGCCGTTTTCTGCGTTATTTACGAAAATATGGAAACCCCGAAGAGAAAGAAAAAGAGGGGACATTCTGACAGAACTTGTGCAGTAAAAGATTGCTCCAATAATAGTAAGAAAATCCAAGAATGGAAGGAAACCGAGTGTACAGAACATCACCCGCTTACTCATGATGAATGCCCATGTCAAAGACCATACTCACTACATCGTTTTCCAGGCAAGCCAGAAGACGCGGCAAAGAAACGCCAATTGATCATCAACCTGAACCTAAAATCACTCACTGTCAAGGATCATAGTGTGGTAAGTTATCATTTTCACCAAAAACTTTATTACGATTGTCAAAGTTGGTAAAATTCCGACGAAAATGATGCAAAACATAATGTAAACAAACATTGAATTGTTCAGTAATCAATAGCTCCCGATTAAAAAGTTGAAAGATAAAAATTGCTAAAAATGTATTTTGTTTGCTTGTTTGTTGAGTCTTTATATTTTTATTTCATTAATTTCTAGGCTTCTACACGGTGTAATAATGGTTTAAGCTTTCCATTTAAAAAATATATATTCTGTGCCTAATTTCCTTCCTTTGAAATTATTAAATTATGTCTCACTGAAACAGCTGATTTTGCGATCAGCTGTTCATCATAACAAAACACTACAATCACCCGAAACTGATAGACGATGACCGCACGTATTAAATTCCCCGTCCATGATGTGACATATCAAACTTCGCATTGTACTATGAGGCTAACAATCCCGGATGTTGGGAATCCCCAAAACGTGACACGTCCTTTTCCACGCCGGTAGATTTGCGAGAGGTACCGAAATCAACTCAAGTTTTGAGCCAAATCTGGACATCAATTTAGCCTTTTAGCACTTGGAATTACTAGCAAACGTTTCATTAAAAGCTTCCATCATTGTTCTTCAAAATCCTGGATTTATACATGCGATTTTAAGTCATGGAAAGTAAGCTTTCCAACACCAAAGTATGCTTCGTGCGTGTGCAATCGGAATTTTATGCCGTGGATGTCATGAATACATGCAGTGACAACAAGGCAAGTTTTTCTTTATTTTACGGAAATATTCACATACCCTGATCAGAAATATTAGGCCATAGTCGAACGTCATCTTCCCATGTGTCCATGACAAAATATCGATGAAATATAATAAGATAAAATACACGAAATTGGAAGTTGAAAATGAGTTAAAATGTCACTTGTACTACATGTGTTGTGTTGCGGTGTACGGCGATCAGCTGATTGGCATTGTTAAATACCCCGCGGGGACACCGCAGCTATGGCGGTGTCGATAGAGGGCCAAATACATGAATGGGCCGTCGGATTCGTGTATAGAGCGAATCTAGGCTAGCGAAAAAAGTCAAATTAAGCAATGAACACGGGAACAAAAATGTAAACGATGCGACGTAGAAAGACTTTTAGTTTGGAAATTAAAAAGCACTATCAGAATATCCGTATAACATGGTAAGAAGAAACTGGCAGAAGAAAAAAGAAGAAAATAGGAAGAAGTAGAAAAAATAAACGACGTAGAAAGACTTTCATTTTGCATTAAAATTACAAAATATAAACAACATTTACATTTAACCTAGAGACCTATAGGCAAAGATCTAAACAACGTAGAAATATTTAATCAAATTTATTGCATTTTTAGGTCAACAGAGCAATTTTGACATAAAATCCCCTCTCATTTTATCCATTCCCTTATTGTTTCGCTCAGTAAAAAATAATATAACCCTCCTCTTTTAGTTTAAAAATGTCCTTACCTTTCATCCTGGATAACATTTGCCAATAGATGTGCATCATACGTAGGACCCACAACAATAGTAGTATCTCCCAGAGGTTGATTAAATGTAAGCCCAGAATACATTGCAGCCACTGACAGCATGTTTGAAAAACACATGGTTATTTTCAGAAAACATCACGCTGGGCTCCTGCTGTGCATGGTCAAGGTTATTATACAACAAGATAAGCTATGTGTCTGCATGCATGCATGTGCAAGAAAACTTTGCTGGTTCCACCTTCTTTTCCCAAGCATTTAAAATATCTAAAATTGTTTTAAAACACACGACTTTTTAACTTTCTTGGTAGCAATGTATCAACAAACATTACCCGTACCCAATTATCAATTCAAAACATAAAAGTCGTGATGAATATTCCATCAAAACTACTGGTTCTTATTTTGCACATAAATTTGAATGTGAAATGGTGTTGAAATGGCTCCTTTATTACATTGCCCCTAATATCATACTGCATGCTGGGATTACATTGAATCAACCTCTGAGTATCTCCTATAACCATGGGAACTAATGCTCCCACCTGTGCACCCATGCCCCCAAACGACATGATCAGGGCATACCTGCATGACTGAGTATAAAGATATGTACGTTATGCATGGGACTTCAATACGAGAGTCAAGTTAGCACAGTTGATAGGGCATCAACCGTGAGGGAACAAGTTGCCCAATTATTGCTTTTTATGCTCGCACGAAACTCGGGGAGCTGTTCCCAGTTTCAATGGTTATTTGTGTAGACTAAGAGACTGTGCCATGATTGTTGCATAAAGTGTGTCTTGGGCTTTAGTGGTCAGCAAAAATCTGTAAAGTGTGCAGAGGCCTGTGGGTTGGCGTCGTGCACTATAAAATCCCCCAAATGTAAATATGTGTATGTAATATGGAATGGATATACTATAATACTATGTAGGACTGACACTTTCACTGTACATGCTGTAAGGGCCATTCGGTGAGAACAAATAATTGTAAACAAAATAGGTCATTGGATGAGAACATTCGGCATTCGGTGAAAGCAAAATTTAAAAAATAAGGGGTCAGTGGGTGAGAAACGTACGTGGACCTAAATTGTGGGAACATTAGGTGAGGAAATTATAGCCCCACAGAAGGCTCGAACATTGAATTTCTAAATGGCTTCAAACGGCTTTGTTATTTACAAATAAATAACAAGATCAATGATAAATGAATATTACTGTTCAAAAAGAAAGATAAAGGTCTTTGGGTGACAGATCGAAAAGCAAAATAGGGGATGTTTGGGTGACAGAAAGAAATAAGGGGTGTTTATGTTACAGAACATTCATGTGTTCAAATCAAGATTTTGGGTATTTGGTTAATAGCGACGCTGAAAAGTGATTATTAACAGTAAGCCCTACATACACGTCACCTCCAAATGGGAGTGCCCTGGATATAATCCCTTTTCTTTCCGGGGAGGGGTTACAAACCACCTCAAGATGCTCATGTGTACTGCAATATAAGTATTATGTGTACATTAATCCTGGAGAAAAATATTTGTTACTACTTACAAATTGTATGGGATTTCCGTCTGCATCTTCTTTAACTCGCAAGACAAGCTCTGGAAACATCAGCAACGATGTATGTGTATGGGCCACACCTTTGGGAAATCCAGTTGAACCACTGAACCCTAGGTGATTAAAAATAATGGTTTAACATTTGCGTGAGAAATAAGTAGCAAACAATTGAAGTCGCAATGTCTTACATACACGCCCTACATAACATTTCTTCCTTCAAGATGTGCCCTCGTCAGGCCGTCAAACCGAGCATCTGAGGCATATTCGAGGAAGCCGGAGCTCTAATTGGGTGCTCGGACCACCGGACAGAGGATTCTTCTTGTCCTTGACGGACCAGCCGTCGCGATCACAACTTCGACGTCGCGTCGTCGAAGTTGTAATTTTCCATTGCATGGACTGGCCGATTTCCCTAAATTAGCCATGATTACCCTCAGTGGTGTTATCTAACTTTCTTGAGGTAAGAGGGAGGAATATCTGTAGAATATCATCATAGTTTGGGAGGAGGGGCCTTGTGTAAGCCTATAATTGATGATACTGATACAGGCGCAGACACCTCAGGCACGCCCTTTTCGCTTCTGTTTTGAACACCTATACACTTTAATAATAACAACTATAATCATAATAATGTAAAAGTGGTCGACATAATGGCTTCAAGTCGGCCTACACTTTAAATAACTTCTGACGTGGGAGCATTTCCCCTCAGACATTCCTCTTCGTATGGATGAAAAAGGTGACCGGTTCTCAGCCGCGCGTGCTATTCAATGGCGTCACGATCTGAGGAAAAAATTCAGTTCTAGACCATGCTGGTAATATTGCCACTATAAGGAAAATCATGTGGTTTCTTTGAGAAAGTAAGTTGAGAAGGTATTTTCTTTATAATTCTTACCGAGGTGAATGTAACACTTATAGGATCGTCAAAATCAACTCGGTCTATAGCTTTTGTCACTGTACTTCTGTCAAATCCTTTGCCCATTTTCATGAAATCCGCCAATGAAATCATCCCTCTTAAAATTAAAAACAAATGACAGACATAATAAAGTGAATTCGCGATTGTATTATCAATATCATTCCGATATCATCCATTGATCGTTCACTTTACTTGGGCCCTCTGCTATTGCAAGACGTCTAAATATATAATCAATCATAATTTGTCAATTGAGGGAAAATGTTGCACCAGAGAATATAACACATGGCGTTTGTCGGGCTTGTCGTCAAACATCGGACTACATAGATTATTGACCTTTAAGACCAAAATAGACCAAACAGCTAGTTTTGCCGCTACTTCAGACGTCGTTTTTCCGTTATCCGCAGCGTTTATTGGTTGTCCGCTGCTACCGTCCGTTATATCCGCTCAAAATTAACGATTCTCCCATTTAGCTGCTTCGCCTGTCGCAACGGAAAATACGACTGCTAGATGTACGACTATTTTGACCTAAATTGACTTAGCGTCTTTTGCTGCAGAAGTTGTCCAAAAATAAAAAAGGCCCCAATTTTTTCATTTCAGCGGAGAGAACATAGTCGGTCGTCTTGCAGGCGTATTACCGTTGCGACAGACGTAGCGGTTGATTTTCTGCCAGCGTCTTCTGCACCTATTGCGTCTTCCGCATCCGTTGCGTCTTCCGCTGCAGAATACGTAAACAATTTCAGCTAATCATTTCATAATCATTTCAGCGGAAAGAACTGATGGTCGCAGCGGAAAACCAAAAACACGACGTCTGACCCAACGGTGAAACGCCCGCAAAAACGTCAGACTATATTGCAGCCTTTACTAACACTGCTGATTTCATGATGAACATTGAACAATATTTTGCTGATTCACAAAATCTTTACTCCTTTCTTTTCGTCAAAAAAAAGGTCGAAGGTTAAATATAGAAGGAACTCCACAAGGGTTAAAATAGAACATTTCTCCAATTTTGATGAAAATTGTCTCAAATTCTTCTTTTTGTGATAACAACTCTAATAAAGAATAGTTTGAACCCCCGAGAACGATACGTTATCTAGGTAACACAACAAAATCCTTATGATAGAATCCTTATGATCACAGGAACATTGTGGTATGTGTTGTTAAAAAAGTGCAGGTTTGAATTTTGACCCATGTATTAACTTGAATTGCCCAATTGTAACAATTCTACACCCACATAATCTCATTTGTACCACCTATAGTATAATAATCAGGGAAGAAAGATACTTTTACTAGCAAAACCATCTAACCTGATAATTATATATAATAACATTAATTTGCAGCCGGACTCACTTGCATTGACTGGTTCCTGCGTTTATGACATACTTCAAGCTTGGTGTGCTGTATATTCAGTAAACAGACAAAATAAAGGATTATTAGAATATATATAATTTTATTTCATCAATAATTGATATACTGCATAATAAGTTATAATTTGTATAATTATGTATTATGAACAGAGCGACATCATCGCCGTAATTCAATAATTATGATGTCGCCATTTACACTTTTAAAAAGCACAGTCATAGTGCGCTACGCACAGATACAACACCTAGACGTTGATCCACACACCTCAGTACACTTTACAGATTGTCGCTGACCACTACGGCCCCATATCATTCCACAAACCATTAAACAACACAGGGACTTGCAGCTAAGAAGGGCACACCCTAGACATTCCACAGTACAATTGACCATCGCAGACAGAATCAGCTCCCCGAGACTGTTTCGTACGGATTACAACGAGACAATTCCTTGTCCAGGGGAATTTCAAGCCACCGCCAGGGTTTGAACCCACAACCTCTCGCACCATAGTAGAATGCCTTATTGATTGAGCTAACTTAACTGTATTGTGCAAAAAGGGATGTTTAAGGTTATTCTGGTTCGTCCGTATGACAAAACTCGTTTATTATCATGTTAAAAAGAAGTGTATTTGGTTTCTGCCTAAGGCTGGCGACCGCAAGCCTTTCATCGATGAATGCTAAATGTTTTTGAGTTAATTTTAAATTTGCATTTATTGTTAAGGTGGATAAAATAGGGAAAGGAAGAAAAGAAGACTAGGAAGAGGAGGAGGAGAAAAGGAGGAGAAGAATACTGAAAGATACGGTTTTATTTTTTAATCTTACATTTGGCAGTTGAGATTATCGGCAGCATTTGTTAGTAACTCTGGTATAATTTGGCTGGTTCTGTCACACATATCAGACGGTGATCTCATCAAAACGACGACTTTAATTCCGAGCTATAAAGAAAGAGAAAAGTTGAATTTCATGACGATTATTATTTTGATCATTGTTCTCTACATTTGTGTATCTTTTTGTTCGACTGTCTTCTTTTATGCTCCTGTACTGGTTGGCAGTGCATGGATGTAGGACATGGTTTTGCCTTTACTTAATTGTTTTGATTATTTTGTGTACGGGTTATTTGTTATCAATTTGCGCCACATACGTTACCCTTTGAATGACTTCTTGCTGAACACTCAACGGAAAGTCGATCCTCATATTAACCTTGAGGGGAAAAAGCAAAGAGAAATTTTTGTACTGGTTTTCTACTGGTTGACGAACATTTCAACCAATGTGTGGATGCAATGGATATTGTATATCATCCGAACGGCAAAATTCTCACCCTACCGAAAAGGATACATTCCTCTACGAACACAATTGAATACATGAATATAAAAGCCACCCAAGTCCATGGAAAGTGATTTTGAGAGAAAAACCTGTGTATCATTTTAATTCCTTCAGTTAGATTTACCTGTTCAATATGATAAGTTTTACGTGCAAATGAGTGGATTAACCTGTATTAGGTATGACGATTAGCATTTCAGGGACTTCGTGGGGTTCATTTTAAATTTTGGACTTGGTGGTTTTTGAATCATATACAAAGACAACAATGTTAGAATGAGATTACCACTAGTAAGATAATACAAAATAAAGCACACAGGTATGTATAATGTTGATAACCATTCTGCCATGTAATATAAACCACACACTTTCCTTTATTAAACCCATTTTTTCAAAAGTCACTCTCTAGCAATGAATGTGTTACAAGTGGACTTTTATACATACTGGATTTCAATCAATGTGTTACAAGACTCAAATTATGGAATAGTGTGATTCTTTCATACATGCTATTTTTCACATGCTCAATAGACACAGAGGATGAATTTGAGTTGTTCTTTCATACATATGACAGCAACGATTTCCCATGCTTAACTCAATTTGGCCAAAGTATGGACTTGGGTGGCTTTTGTATTCATATATTCAATTGTGTATGAAACAAACAACGGTCATAGAGATTTCTACTAAAGGCCAAGATATAATTGTTCGACGTTTTGCAACAAAAAGAAGAGCACTTGAACTAATCGCTTGTGCTGAAAATCGCAGCTGAGAACCGAAAATCACAGCGAAGAATCGAACATCGTTGTGTAAAATCGACTACGCAGAGTCTGTTGTAACGGGAAAATGCACACAAACCCCCCCCCAAAAAAAAACGTTGGATTATAATTACACTGGCCTTTAGGAATATTTCCGTCGGCAGCCGTTCGCAAGTTCGCAACAGCTGGTTTGTTTTTGGCTTTTTCATTCAGCATAAAAAACGCACATATTTACGCACAAACGACTGAACTGAAGCAAATCGTAGATCCATCCTTTGCGCTTATTTTGGTAATGAAATGTTTTACAACAGCACCTTACGCGGGGATAGGACCGACCATCACAAATAACCATAGAGGGGTAAAATTATTCCAAGAGACTCGTATCAATTTTTTACTTGGTTGTTAGGATGAAATAGTTAATTGCTTTCTGGTGAAAATCGCATGGTCGTAGACCATATAGTCCGAATTTTCCAACTTGCGCTATGTAGGGAATGTTTGTACTTATTTTGCTATCACTGGATAGAGGAGATCCATAGCTTTACATTGTTACTAAACATAATTCGCCGTCGAAGTGATGATGGAACGGGATTAATTACCATAGCAATAGGTTAATACAAATTTTGAATAGATCGCCCTGCACTTCAAACTCACGCGGTTCCTATACATAGAACCATAGATGTCAAAGAAATGCTAATCGCAGCTGTAAGATTAGTGTCATTGAAACGAGCGGTATTGTATTCTATTCAATCTATGATTACAGACATACACAGATGATGAGCGCGTCCTGCTTGTAGTGCAGGACGATCTATTCAAAAATTGTATTCATCTATTGCTATGGTAGTTAATCCGATTATTACATAACTTCGACAGCGAATGGTATATGATGTTTTATAATATAAAGAGTAAAACAAAAATAACTATCCCTTTGGATTTGTTTCTATATTTCAAAAAGCATTTCTATGATTGAAAATATTTTTGACATGCATCATCAGACTCATCTAATCCCACAGGTGTCTGGTACATGAGTAATCACACACAAATAGAGAGATTGCTGATTTAAAAAATCACAAAAATGAGTATTCTTTTACAGTATCATGTCTGTATTCTGATCATTATCAGTGATATCATGTCCCGCCTGTCTGATCAGAATAGGGCAATTTTTATCAGGCACTTGCATTATAATCAGGCACTCGGTATCAGGGAAACTTGCGTTATAATCGGGCAACCATTATTGGCAAGTGCACTTGGTTATAATCGAGCACACGGTATCAGGAAAACGTGTATTATAATCGAGTACTTATTATTAACTGATTAAAGAGTTTAACTTCAACACTACACTATTTTTCGCTCACCTGGAACGTTTTCACTAGTTCGACTAGCGTCTTCAGCAGATGGTGATGCTGTGATGATATCTTGTCTACAATCGGGATATCTCTCACTGATGACGTCATATGATTGACAGGATGACGTCATAGGATGTTACGATGTAGCGCCGCCCCCCCCTGGGCATCAGCAAGTTAATGGATGTGCGATGGGCAGTTCGTGTAGTCCGCCTTCGTCTACTACGAGAACTTGAGAAAACATCACTCAAATTAACGCGATTCAGAAATCACTTGCGTTTTAATCTGACTTGTTTTACACACACGTAACGCCTAAATATCTACGTTTACCATCATCTGTAGTGAAGGGTTATCGTGCAGATAACATCATAAAGCGGGCAGAAAGATCGTTACTTAATGAGCGTATTCGTCAGACCAATTTTACATTGGATATTTTGAAGGAAAAACATCGGATTGTTGAGAGTAAACTTCGCGGGGAATTACCGGAAGTTGCGTGGAAGAAAGTGACCGAGTTCATCAACAAGGTCGAAGGTCGCGAAAATCAGGAAGTGAAAACACGTCAAATTCGGAAGCATAAACAGTTGGTTTCGGAGAAGGAAAACGCTGATAATTTGGCTGAAAAAGGTAAAACATCGGATGGTGGTGCTCGCGATAAGTGGGTAGTGAATTTGTCTTCGCGTTCACTAACTGGAGCGGAAGTTTCGCTGTTACAACGAGGATTAAATTACTCTGTAAGTAGTAAAAAATTCCCTGTCAAAGACATCGTGGTTGCTACTGAAACAGCGTGTAAAGACATACCCGGGGATAAAGCAGCTGAACTTCGTGCTCGAGTAGTCAATGTAATCAAGACTACAAAACCCCCGACCAGTAATATCACTAAAGAAGAAAGACTTGCTCTTGATAAGCTTAAAAAAGACACTGAGATTATTATTGTGCCCGGTGACAAAGGCAGGGCCACTTGTGTTATCGACTCGGCTGTTTATGAAGAGAAAGCTAACGCACTTCTTCAGGATGTGAATGTTTATGAACGGCTTAAGAAAGATCCTACGCAGAAGTATCAGACTAAACTCATCAAATTACTTAAAGATCTGAAGGATAAAGGTGCCATTGACTCAAGAACTTATTGGAAATTATATCCTACTGTCTGTGATGTACCGAAATTTTATGGGTTGATAAAATCCATAAAGCCGGTGCCCTGCTTAGACCGATTATATCAAGCATCGGATCGGTCACCTACGAACTTGCGCGGTTTGTGTCAGGGATTATATCTCCTCTTATTGGCAACACTGAACATCACATTACCAACACACAATCCTTCGTGGAGGACATTCGCGATTTGAAATTGGAATCGGATGAGTCACTCGTGTCATTTGATGTATCTGCTCTGTTTACTTCAATCCCCGTAGACAAAACACTTGAAGTTGTCGGTGAGCTATTGAAGAGTGATTCTAGCTGGAAGAAAGACGAGGCTGAAAACCTTGAGCCTGAGCAAGTGTTGGATTGTTTGAGCTTTTGTTTAGACACTTCTTATTGTGTGTTCCGGGACACCTTCTACCTTCAACGATATGGATGTGCGATGGGCAGTTCGTGTAGTCCGCTTTCTGCAGACGCGTACATGGAATACTTTGAGAGTCAGGCATTAACATCAGCCACCCACCCACCGCGTGTTTGGAAAAGATATGTGGATGATACATTCGTGGTCATAAAAACTACTCATATCGAAGATTTCACTGATCATATTAATAACATTGATCCGAACATCAAGTTTACGCGTGAGGAAGAAGAAGACGGCAAACTTCCCTTCCTGGATACCCTGGTCTGTCGTCAACAGGATGGAACTCTGAAAGTTAAAGTGTACCGAAAACCAACACACACAGAGCAGTACCTGAACTTCTCCTCTCACCACCCACTTGAACACAAACTCAGTGTGGTAAGAACGCTACTCCATCGCGCAGAAACGGTTGTCACAGACCCGGTAGATAAGGAGGAGGAGATCGCACATGTGAAAAACGCTCTTAAAAACTGTGGCTATAAAGACTGGACTTTTTTCCGCGGCCAGCCCAAAGAGAAAGACAGTGCTTCTCAGAACCCGGACTCGGAGACGGCCAATAAAGGTTTTGTCACCTTGCCTTACATAGAAGGCCTTTCTGAGAAACTACGCCGAGCGTTTAGGACCGCAGGAGTATCTACCAGCTTCAAACCTCAGAATACGCTTAGGAGTGCTTTAGTAGCCCCTAAAGACAAGACAGAACCCATTAAACAGTCTGGTATTGTGTACGAGATCACTTGCGCTGATTGTGATGCTAGTTATATAGGCGAGTCAGCCAGGAAGCTCGAGAAAAGGATCAGTGAACATAAATCCACCGCTGGCAGCTCCAAATCAGCTGTCAGGGAGCACGTCGTAAGATCAAAAGGACACCAGATTGACTGGGAAAATGTAAAAGTTCTTGAACGGGAGCAAAAGGAATATTCCGTAGAGTTCTGGAAGCAATACACATAAGGACTCAGAAACCAAGACTGAATCGTGACAAAGGTCTAGAAATAGACCCCATCTGGGATAACTTGCTGATGCCCATGGGGGGGCGGCGCTACATCGTAACATCCTATGACGTCATCCTGTCAATCATATGACGTCATCAGTGAGAGATATCCCGATTGTAGACAAGATATCATCACAGCATCACCATCTGCTGAAGACGCTAGTCGAACTAGTGAAAACGTTCCAGGTGAGCGAAAAATAGTGTAGTGTTGAAGTTAAACTCTTTAATCATTTTATCTACCACTACGTATGAATATCCACTCGTTTATTATTAACTGTTTGCAAATTAGTGATTGCCTTAATTTAATGTGTGCTCATTCAAATATGAACTCAAACACGGGTATAAAATTAATGCTGATGATGCATGTTAAAAATCTTTTCAATTGAAGAAATACTTTTTGAAATATAGAGACAAATCCAAACGGGTAGTTATTTTTGTTTTAATTACGAAGTTTTATGGCCACACATACAGTCATACACGTCCCGTATCCCCTCCACACACCAATCACCACACACCCGACAACCCCCACCAACACCCACACACTTACTCACCGTGATGACACCAATTTGCAGCGAAGCTAGGTATGCCAGTAGCCACTCGTAATGGTTTCCACCCCAAATTCCTAGCGTATCTCCTTTCTTTAAACCCAGCTTCAGCAAACCGCCGGCAAACTGCTGACTCTGTTATTAATGTATTTGAAAAAAAAAACGAGAAGTAAAATGTGATTTACTCAATCAGTTTCTGAGAAATTAGGGTTTATGTAAAGTTTATCAGTAATACTAGATTTCTGTCACATTGGATATTGGGTCGTTATGTGAACTATTTATAACTGTCTTTTGGGTACGATTTAATAAGTTCTACGCACGTACCCTTATATGTGAGCGCTCCACGCCCTAAAGTGATATATTAATGGAAGGACATTCTATGATAAAATTAGCCATTCCTAATTTACTGAAACAAGGTTTACCCAATTTAATATTATTTAAAGTTTAATCTCCATTAATACACATCCTCTTCAAAGGGATGTTTTAATGTCAAAGCTAACGAAGACATTAACAAGTCTATTCATATAACGCTGACGAGTTGGCGCCAACTTCTCTCGCTTGAAACTATACAAATCATATCGTGATTTGAAACTGCATAGCGGTAGGGTATTGCAAATGCCGGTATACTTACTTCTTCTTGCATTTGTCTGAAAGTTATTCGTTCTTTATCTGCATAAAATACATACATCTCTTTGTCCGGGTTCTGATTAGCCACTTCGTTGAATCTCTGCCCAATGCTGTTACCAGAAAACGGTGTTTTCTCTGGTACATGGATGTAACTTTTCGTTAGCGTCTGTGACATTGTGACACTAAAATGATTTGAATAAAAAGGAATGCCAACATTTGACATTATGTTTACACTAAAGTGGCAAGTGTCACGGAAAATCGAAAAAATGTACGGAATGTTTTATAATATTGCAATTCTGGTAGTATCAAAATTTATTTTTATGGATTTTTACAACATTTGGTTGCTAAAACGACACGCTTGGTTTTTTTTTTCTGGTAGTATTAAACAATTAATTTATTTTTATGCATTTTTACAACATTTGTTTGCTAAAACGACCCGCTTATTTTTGGTTTTTAATTTAAAATTATATTTTTCACCTTTGGCATACTTCATTGTTCATAGTATTAAAACTATGTTATACCACTAAAATGATTGGAATAAAAACGACCAATCAATCAATCGATCAAACAATCAATCAATCAATCAATCAATCAATCAATCAATCAATCAATCAATCCACAGAGGTATTTCAGCAATGTGTCAACAGTTTATATAGTCTTATTATATAACATATATTTTATAGGCATGTAAAGGGAAAATTGTCTCGTTGCGCGTGTGTAGATGTGTGTGGTTGAATTGGTTAGTGTAAAAAAGCTATTTATTTTTCATTCCATTTTTTTGGCTGGTTAACAAAGGCAATTCGCTGGAATAGTCATTACATCATCACCTTGGTTAAAGACAGCCATGCATACAATTTGAAGTGTTTTGGTTCAAGCAGCTCTCAAGGGCAGTCCCCTGTTTACCATGTTTACACAGTATGACTAATATGGATTTTTGGAAACCAACCAATTGGTAAAAAGAACATGATAAATTCTGACAAAACTTCTTATTTTTAAGACATGATTGCAGAATATCATGATTTATTTAGCTAATTACTATAACTGGATGAGTTTTTAGCTCTTAAAATTGTGTAGTTTTTGAGATAATGCAATTTAGGTGGATGTAAACTTCTTCTGTTCAACACAAAGTCAATAGGAACCATGCATGACTGGGAACATGTCCTTGAACCAAAGTAGGCATACAGGCTGTATTATGACATCACACTATTCCAGTGAATATATCAACTATTAATAGTACGCAATACGACTTTTGGCTTTTTTTGGTGGGTAGGCCTGAGCCGTATATTGCGTAAGTCGTACTCTATTGGCGAATAGCAATCTAAAAAATGACTAACATTCTGAATTTACACAAACAAACAACAATGTTTACTTACACTTTTATACCTCAAACTATAAATAAGGCTTTCGAAAGCAGTCCTTGCTGGAATCTCGAGTCCGGGGATTTCTGATCGTGAACCTGAAATTGGCCACTTTTAGTATCGTTCAGTTGTCAAACTGAACATACTGCAATTACTGAGAAGATAACTTCACGAACTTGGCACTTTATAACATGTATAACATATGTATAAAATGACCTTTGCTTGGTTATTGTTTACATAATACATGATTTGTGATAGAATATAACCTTGATATCAACGTTACGTAGGGTTGTAAAGACTGGCGTAGATTTCTTGTTGATATTGTGGGGTGTGGTTTGCAAGATTGCAAGTACAGTTAATCCAGCTTCTTTTGGCTACAGAATAAGTTTTATATTTCAAATGCGCGCAAAGAGCGTGAAAAATTGCCATATTGAAGCTAAAATGGTGATATAAATTGGCACTCTTTAGGCTAAAATGGCCAAATATGAGGTTGGTTTGTCTAATACTCGCATACAGGTGTCAACATGGGAGATGTCTGTACAAACCACCTCTCCTTAACAAAATATAGGATTTGTCCTACACGCCCCCCCCCCACCCCCGATTTACGTCTATGGCTATGAGCTGCTCCGGAGGCTTAATTTCTTTTTTCAACCATACAGTGCCTCAATACCAATAACCCTACGATTAGGGTTAAGGTTGCCACCTATTTCATCCCCTCGAGGAGCTCCTTCAAACCAGGGAATAGAGGAATATTAATGTTCGACAGAATTGGATCATATTAAAATTAGGGTCAAGTTTTAGGAAATGCTCTTATCAAATGTGTAGAAACTGGCTGTTTATCCCAAAATAGATTACTTTTGCTTAATTCCCTGATTATCAGGCTAGCCCCCTGCATACTATGTTCTCATAAGCTATTATACATGTTTCATAGCCTCCCGGGATGAAACTCAATTTTTTTTTTTATTATTAAATCTAATGTCCTATATGCAAAAATGATAATATACAACACATTTTGTAATAGAGGTTGGGCATATGACGTATCATCCCGTAAATATGGCGGACTATTCAAATGCATTCAACAAAAGCATGATTGTATCTACCGCGACAGTTCGCCTCACACACATAACAAATGCACTACGATCAAATAGGGTTGATGACAACCTTTGATTGAATGGTCTGCACTGCGCCACGATTACGGGGAAGGAAAGCGGTTCAAATCCTTTGTTTGGAGCCAATCGATAAAAGCAAGCAGGGCCTCTATAGTCCACCCAAACTCTCGTATGTTTCTGTTTATGGCCATAGTTTTGCAATTTGTTATTGAAACATGCAAATAAAATCTAATGAATGACACCTTTTAAAATCTAATTTTCAATAAGAAAACTCATATTTCTCCATGGATAGGCAATGATTTATTTAGAACATTTACTACCACAAACAATATTTTTCCTTGACGGCGATAATGTTTTAGATTAATGTGAAAAAGAAGTAGAAGAAAAACACCAAAACCCATAATGAATGACAGTTTTTAATAACTCATCAAATTGTTATGATCATATATTGCATTTATTTTCAGTAAGATTATTATTTAGTGGATATGAAATGCAGTGGGTTTTTTTAAAAGAAGATTCGTTTTCCTTTATGGCCGTACTCATGGCTAATTATTCGGATTATCTTTCATCAGTAAAGCAGTCAAGCTACAAAACTCAAAACGTGTACGAAAGCTGTCTTATTATAAAATGGAATGAATTATTCAATCTTATTTGGTTCTTGACTTAAGGCTACATGCTCTTTTTGGTTGAAATTTTGGCGGGAAATAATCCCGCCAAAACATTAAAGTAATATTTTCCCACAACTAAATATCATAGTCAGGAAATTAATGATGCATCTGGTAGCTTAGATCATAACTTTCATTATACTTAGTTGCAATTATCCCAGAAAATTCTTGATTTGTTTTTACAGAGTCTTGAATTGTCGATGTTTTTGATCAAAAAACATCACTCGGTGTATTTTGAAACTCGAGGCATTAAATCTTCTCAAATTAGCCCCAAATCATAATTTATTATATGCACGTGTAGCAAACACCAATGGGAATAATTGGACGTTGTTTGCGGAGCCTAAATTTGGTTTGATTTTATTTCACAATAATTCTAAGGTGAGAATTTTGACCTGACATTTCCTTTTTGGATTTCAAATTTAAATTCATCATTGATATGTGATATTTTGAATAAATAAAGAGTACGCTTACCTTTCTGCAACCCTTCCCGATATCATTAAGCATCTGCTGATAACCAACATTTTAGAAAACAGTCCCTTCCTATCATTTTTGAACAAAATATGGTTCAAAAATGCGTACACTGCGCGTATAAACTGGCACAGCGAGGTAATGAAGTGAGCTATTTACGGTGGGGTATCTATTGTAAGCTATTAGGGTAGGCCTATAGTATATCTTCCCGCAAGTAACAGGGTGTGTCAAGCAGGGCGGTACATTCAAACGCTATTGTCTGGATCATTGAGTATCGATTGCGCACGTATACATGCAACACGGATGTGTGTGGTCCTCCCCAGGTTTTGACATGAATTACAAATGACGTCGTAAATGACCCAGCGTTTTCATTTTATTATTACTAAATTAATCGTCGTTTATCACGAGTGCTAAGAGTCGTACCAGTTAAATTCATCAAAATTAATTTGTATTAAATGAAAAACAAACAGACACGTAGAGTCATATGTCTTTCTATGACCGTATTCCTACCACAATCTGATTTTCAATACACTAGAAACGTGTTGATATGTATATCTTTGAAAATCGCCGAATGTTAACCACAGTCACCGTGGCACAGTAGGCATCTTTAGCATTCATAGTGCAATTGGCAGTGGTTCGAATCCCGGTGAAAATTTTAGTATTTTTACTAATGCGCTGTGCCGTTTTTCAAACACGCCCCTGAATGAAACTGATGGGCAAGTACCCTTAAAAAAGGCACTTTCGCAATTTAGAAAAGTTGCAACAGCGCTTGCTCAGACATCGATCGAAGGGAGATAAACAGAACAAATCTCCCCCATTGACAGCCATGTGAATGAACTGCGACTCAAAGGGAATCCTCCGTGATTTTTCGTGTCTTTTACAAGATTAGCTATTTGAAACAATCACGTTAAAATACTTTGCTAATATATGCAAGTATTGAGGAGACATCTGGACCAAAGAATGTAAGAAGGTTTTTAAAATCATCGTGAGCATAGGAACCGTTGTTTGGAAATTCGTGCAATTTTAAAAATGACAAATTACGAATTGACCATGGGGGTAAGAAGCGTTCCGAATGTCCTGCGCGCGTCCTACGCATCATGAAGAAGCTGCTACGTCCGGTAATACAGCACGCAATTTATCTTCGTGTGTTTATAGTGGAAATATCTCGCACCAATATCCTTCGGTTGAGAAGGATATCGATGTGCGGTACATACAAATACGGCTAGTGTTTATAGTGAGTAAGTTTCCGGATAATATCTGATCGGATAGAAATTATACAGCAATGTACCGCACATGTGCTCCCACTATAAACACGCTGCATGTGAAATACTTTTGCCGAAATTTATTTCAATCCAATAATAAACAATCTGTTTTATAATTATTAACTTATATCTAGTGTTATACATTTGTCTTGACAATTTCTCAGTTGATCGCCCTTCCACTTTTAGATTACTTATATTCACAGAGAGACCTATAATCCAAGTATTGTTTTAGCTTGCTGAGCAATCTTCGTTCTGTCAAACTGAAAAAAACCGTACAAATAGAAAATAATCATTTTACTCAAACTATTGTGTTCCACTTGAGGGTCTATATAAACATATAATATTTTCTTACTATCGGCTGTGATTGATAATAATGCAAACACGTTCAATTTCTTTACCCCAACCAATTTCAGAATTGAACAATTAATTGTGTATTCGCACGGAACAGCCAAAGACAGTCGATCAATATACGTTAAGTATAAAGAGTCTAATAATTTACTTACTTTACCCGTCTCCGTTGTTGGAAATGCATCCTCCACAAAGAGAATGTACTTTGGAACAAGAAAATCGGATACCTAAACAAAAGAAGATTATAAAAATAATTATCTTTTGTAATGCGATCAAGCAAAATCAGTCGGAACTCGGAAATATTAAATTTTCAGTTTCTTAAAAGTAAAAAGCATTTATAAAGCTACATTTTGCAGAAAACCCCATTGACATTGAACAACCAGTTCAAAAGATATGAGTTTCCAAAACAATAAAAAACAAAGGGAAATATTTCCTTTGTTTGGCTATATCTCAAAATCAATATTTCCGAGTTTTGATTGATCGCGTCACATTTTAAACATCCTGCTCTATTCTTAAATCAGGGGATTCACAGCATGCGCACATATCTAGTTTTAGTGTTTATATTTGTTTCAGTATACTTTTTCTAACTCTGACCCACCTTGCCTCTGCAAAATTCCTTCAACTCATTTGAGGTAACTTTGGAAGAATGATGAAGTCTTTGAAAAAAAATGAAACAAAAAGAAAAACAAAAACAATCAAAACTATTGATATACCATGAACATTTTACTATTGATATCTATACTCTTGAGTATAAAGTTGTTTAGAAATGTGGTAACCAGAAAAAGACGACAGGGTAAAAACAAAAGGGTAATCATGCATTTTTCCAGGCGGCGAGTGGCATGATAGAGCCGGCAACTTGTGAAACCGCCTGGCCGTATGGGATTTTCCATATACTCGGTTAGTTTTGTGGGGTTTATTATCGAACCCCAACGGTTTTAGCTTGTATTTATATTATTTATTAACATAGGCCTATTTGTTTGTGATATTTCAAGCGTTTTAAAATTTCAAAATAATCCCATTCAATTACACGGTTGACGATGGAAATTTACTGAATTTAGAGAATGCACTGCGACCACCACTAGCATTTTTCATTGGTTTAAATGATGTATAATAAACACGATTAAGCCAGTTTAAACGTCTTTTTTACCTGATACAGGCGCACACTTCTTCAGACGTCCGTCCATCAGGAACTCCAACAACCTAATTAAATATCGACATAATAACAACTGTATGGAAGCTAAAATTTGGTCAAAACATTCATGATTTGCGTGGGTGTGTGGGTGTGTGTGGGGGGGGATTGCAGGGGCGTAGCCAGCTTTCTTGGTCAGTGGGGGCAAAATTAATTTCAAGGGCACAGCTGAAAAAAATCATCCCAGCAATCACCAAAACGTTTTAAAAACGTTTTAAATAAGTTATATTTTGGCTTTTGGTTTAGGTAAAAACGTTTAATAACATTAAAATGTCGGGTTATATAAAGGTCATGATAACGTTTTAAAACGTTTTGTATGAAAACACACTACAACACTATTGTGTTAATACTTAAATAACATTATGTTAAAATATTTGAACCCAGCAAACACAGAAATGTTCTAAAAAATTTTTTTTTTTTTCAAAACCTTTTAATAACATTTAAATGTCGGGTTATATAAAGGTCATGAAAACGTTTTTAGAACGTTATTAAAAATATTTTGGGCAAACATTTTTAGCAAAATATTTTTTCAACCCCAAAATAACATTTTGTTTAGAATGTTTTAAATCAAGTTTTCAAGAATGTTTTTGCAATGTTATTAAAACGTTTTTATACCCTTTATATAACCCGACATTTTCTTTAAAACATTTTCTTTAAAACTTTTTTGTTTGTTTAGATTATCAAAAAATGTTTTTTAAGGTTATGAAAACGTTTCATACTCTTAATATACCCTTTATATAACCCGATATTTAAACGTTTTCTGACAACCTTTTATAACCTTTTGCCAATGATGTCGAAAACGTTTTGTGTTTACTGGGATGTAATGTTTGTTTTTTAGAGAGACTGTATATGTCTTCAGCTTCCAAAAAAGGCTTTATTGGGACGATGTAGCGCGCAAAAATTGTGTACTTTACACTATTTTGGCCCACGATCGGGGTGAATTTTGGAAAATTGGGTCCTTTAATTGCCCCCCCCCCACCCGCTGTCTACGCTACTGGGGATTGTTATAAAACGGTTTGAAATTCAGGACGAGGAGGGAATTGTGGGAGTTTATAGCCAACAAGTAACAAAATGGTAATTTTGAATTACTTTTAGCCAGGGTTACTAAATTATTTATTACAATTTACATTACTATAGGCAGTTCGGTTATATATATAAATGCGCTTTTATAAATGCGCACTTCACCAAATGGCCAGCGCCATATTTGCATTACATCACTGTCAATCACTGAAATGACGACCATTGAGGGAGTGGCTATAGTTGTGACCTTGTTTCGTGGCTAGCACTGGCAATGAACATTGGCTGGAGGTTCGATGCTATAAATTTGCAAGGATAAATCATGGATATCGAAGGATCATGATTATTGCACAACACCCCCCCCCCCCGTACAAACATAACTAATTTTTATTTATTATTTATTTATTTATTTATTTATTTATTTATTTATTTATTTATTTATTTATTTATCTATATCTATTTATTTATTTATTTATTTTTTATTTTTTATTACTTATGTACATAGGCGACGAAAAAATAAAACCCTGTTCTAAGGGCCCGACCGACCCAGATTTTGAACAAATTGAGAAATAGAAAAAATATTTTTCGATACAAATAAATGTTTTTTATTTTCTCAAATTGCAAATTATTTACAGATTTTGGTGATTTTTTGGGTTATTTCAACAACAAAAAACCGACCGACCGACCCCACTTGAAAGGTCCGTCCGCCCGTAGAACAGAGTTTCTTTTTTTCTTAGCCTTACTTATAATTTTATAAATATTATTTGTTCCCCCTTTCGGCTAGGCAAAACCCACCCTTCCCCCTTTTACACTCATAAATTAATTGGTTTTTTTGCTAAGTTTCCCCTTCCGTGTAAAGTAAAACTTTATAAGCTGTTTGAACCAAACTGAACAAAATTGACGTATACAATTACAATATATAATACCATGACAATAATACGACAAATTGTCATATAACGTATGAGCGTGATGTATAGTATACGAGTCTTCCTCAACATCTTCCAGCCGGGATGATTAGCTCATGTACAGTCATCTACGTATTTACTTTGTACGTCAAAGGGTGCACATATTACCGATTTAGCATGGGGGATACAAAAAGGTGCTTAAAAACACATTTTGAATTTGTTTTTTGTCCATTTTGATGTTTAATTGAATGTGAGCGAGCGAATGAGTAAGTTGGGGTTGAGGAGGTCGGGCGGGGACATCTAGCCTTTTAAGTTCGAGAGGGTCATTATTTCGAAAAGGGCTAAAGTTATATAGTTTCGTCAATTTACGTTAAAATTAGAGTTAAAATTAGGGTCCGGGTTATGTTCAGTGACGGCACTACGGGTGGGGGGGTGGAAATACTGATCTTGACTCTCAAATAAATAAATCCATGACCCATCCCTCCCGAAGAAAATGACAGCCCCTAAGTTCCCTATCATCACGTGCAAAAATTATCAAAAAATATCATCGGCAGCTACTCAGTTGTGACCTTAATGCCAGTAAGAATCACATTTCGGCATCAATATGGCCAATTGCCACGCCCATTTAGCACGGAAATACTGAAATACAAGTTTTTAAATCAGCTATATCTAGCTTTTTCGTCATCAATTTTTTTTGTCCGTAATGGAAAATCTAAATAAAGAGTGTATGTTTCGCTCAAATCCCTTTGCAATCAATGCCACTATTTTGCAAAAACAATTTTCCTTGTAACCTGTAATTTTCGCCTATACTTTTGCGTGTGGAATTTGTGTACATCCGGGTACCTTACATCGTTGAACACGGTATGGCGACTTGTAGATGTCACGTGCGCATTTATAAAAGCGCATTTATATAAATACCCGAAGTCCACTGATAGGAGGTATAACGTTAGGCTTAGTCGCCATGATTTACGCAAAGAGACGACCACCAGATTTTACTATAAACTGCCCCTATTATAACCTGTAACATGCCTGACGCGATACGCTGAGAGCGGGCAGCGACAATGACAAAAAAGGCAGTTTATAGTTATGTGATGTTCATCAGTATGCAACTTCTTACCATGACATTACTGACTGCAGGATGTTCGTCTAAGACTTTTTCCAAATTACCAGGCGCTATGTTGATCCCTTCTTTGATGATGCGTTCCTGAATGAAGAAAAGATTCAATGACCTATACACACACCTACCAACATACACCCCCTACACACCCCTATACATAATTATCATAGCATTTCTAATGCGGTTAAAAAAAACAAGGCGCAATACAAACTACTACCCAATAACAAACTACTGAACAATTTGTTTGTAAAGATGGCAAAAGAACGGGCCTCTGATGGGAAGCGGGAGGTTGTTCCAAAGCCTAAAAAGTTGGTCCTGTTCCCGCAAAATCCTATGCAATTGTTTGTTTTAGGGATATACAGTTTAGTATCATGTCATTGGATGAATTAATGTTACGTGTGGAATGAGTATTGAGTGTCATTGGATATTGTGTTATTTGGCCAAAAATTAAAATTGTTATAAATTTGTGCAGACGGTGCATGATAATTATTTCAAAACATCATATTTTATTAATCTAAAAGAAAATGTTGCCGTAAAGTTAGGTGAACAAAATCACAATGTGAGGGACGGACAACACAGTACAAATTTAAAAATAAAGCTTTAAATAACAACAAGAGTTCCTGTAGCTTATTGTTTTTTGAAAATTAACAACAATACATTTACAATTAAGATGAATAAAGATGTGTTCCTGTTAAAGAAGGGTGGTCGTTGAAGTTGACACTGTAAAATAATCACAAAATTGATCATAAAAAGTTTTTTTCTCGTAAAGGTTCTTGAAAAATAACAACAACACATGCCCTATCTATTGACATTGATGGCCATGATGACCAGGTATCATGATATGCAGTTACAATAATTAAAAACATTTCAGTCTAAAGTTATGCAGGTTTAATTACAAAAGTGTGACCTATTTTAAAGAAATTAACAAAATTAATAACTAATAACTAAATTAATAACAAATTTCAAAATGGAGTCACATTTTTTCCGTCCCTCACACAGAAATTTCCTTCCCTAACGTTAAGTTTATGTACCTTTTTAGAACAACTAGAAGTACATTTCGGCTGTTTCTTGTATTGATATGATGGAGACAACATTCAAATTACATATTATACAGGGTGTCCCAGAAAAAATTACCGAGTAAATAATTACCGAGTAACTAATTTGAACCCAAGTCGAGAAATAGACACCAGATTCAAAAAAATTAAAATGTAGCGCATAGCCTATTTGATTGTGCATCACATAGGAACATTTTATTTGATTCGGTTGACTGGTTGCGAAGAAATGAACGATTACATAATGCCCGCATCAATGGAGTTCATTCCAAGTTTGATGAACAGGTGCTTTTTTCGTATTCGCTCACCGCATCCTAAAGTTTGTGTATCTCATTAAATTTAGTCAACATAATCCGACGGTGTTATGCTTTCACTGAGGATGAATAACAGTTTGTCCGAGAAAACTTTGATTTCTGCAATTGGAAGCTTTCCAAGTTAATTCTTTAGGTTGTGCAAATATGACATGTTTTAACTTTCCAAAGAACATTTGAGCCAAGAATGACAATGATCAAGTGCTTTACGTGTGATTTTTGATACCATGCAACATTAATGTTGAAGTTTTAAAAGATTTAAACTTTGCACCACAATTTCTAAGAACTATTCCAAAAACATTAATGTGTGTGAGAAATGGTTTAAGCCAGCAGGAATTCTTTATGCAATAATTCTCTATGCAACATTTATATCAACGTTAACGAAACGTACTTAGCATCATCTTACATACAAGCTTTCATTTTTAATATCGTGCAGATTTTTAACTTTAAACAAAACCTATTTAAACATTTTGCAAGAAACAGATTGTTTCAAAAGAACGAAAAGGATTCCACCGAACAAAATATGAAGCGCACTAGTGCACATTGTGTTGAATGATCTTTCTTTTAAACTTGGAATGAAGTGAATTGACGCATGCGTTATGTAATCGCTCATTTCTTCGCAATCAGTCAACTGATTCCAGTAAAACTAGCGCATAAGATGCAGAATAAGATGGGCTACACGCTGATTTTTAGATTTTTGGATTTTGATGTCTGTTTCTCGACTTACGTCCAAATTCATTCGCCCCGTATTTTTTTCTGGGACACCCTGTATGTTACAAGTGCAATTCAGACCAAAAGTTTCAATAGAAAAAATAAAGATGTCAATCTATTGATGTCCGTCCCTCATAAGTCAAAATGCGATATTACGACAAAAATACATGTGACACCTTTAAGGGGGTACTACACCCCTGGCCAATTTTGTGCCTATTTTTGCATTTTCTCAAATATTATAGGCCATTGGGGACAAGTAAGATATGTATATTATAGGGGCAAGGATTACAACTACTGCACTGGAAATTTTATTTCAGCACAGACAACAGTTGTGGAGTTACAGTCAAAAATGAGGGAAAACAAATATTTGATCAATAAATCAATAACTACTTGCTGTGAGTTGCTGAATTTTCAGTACAGTAGTTGTAGTCCTTGCCCCTATAATATACATATCTTACTTGTCACCAATATGCTATAATTTTTGAGAAAATTGCAAAAATAGGCAATAAAATTGACCAGGGTGTAGTACCCCTTAACTCATTTAGCGTAGATGTTCATGTTATTAAGAGTCATATACCCTTTCAGTTTAATTGAATGAAAATACTCCTTAACTTTTCAGTAAATCTAGTTATCTATTGCTTTCCATCCCTCACGCGAGGGACGGATTCCGATCACACTCTATTGTACAATGTTGCATGGAATGGCATTTGATGAAAGATATTGTGTCCTTGTGCATTACCGCTTTTCTTCCGACAACCCGAAGGTACCCATTTTCATCTAACGTTCCCAGGTCCCTAAAAATGGAAATGAATAAACATGAACAGAATTGGAATTATCTTTAGTGGATACATTGGAGAATGAAAACAAAATACATCAAAAGCAACTTTTATGAGCTTGTGGAATTAAGGGGACCCCTTAATTATTAATTATGAATTTTGACACAGTTTGAGCTTGAAATACTTTTTACAAAATCAACTTTTAAGCACCATCAAATTCGCTGTGGTATATCATCTACATGACTCATTTGTTACACACAATCATTGATATTATTATTATTATGTGACAGTGAGTTCATGCAGGCGATTTCAGGTCCTGCTATGTTTTCCTTTTTAACACTTGCAATTTGTATTGTAAGCAAGAAAATATTCAAGCGTCGATTACAAAAATCTGATAATGAGTTATGTGAAAAAATATAACACATAACTGACGTCGTGACTCGAACCGAAACTTGTCCCGTTGACGGCCATATAAAACCCTGTATTATTCATCTTACCCTGTGTGGTACCATCCATTCGGTTTCTTAGCTGCTTTTGTCTTCTCTTCTTCTCCCCAGTAATATAAAAATAAACACGGACCTCTAACGCAGATTTCTCCAATCTCATTGATTGGTAGGATCTGTCCATCATCGCCAATAATCTTCACCTGTTTATGGTATGGTTATAATCATTTAGGTCTCTTGTATTAAAACAATCAACAAAATTTGAAATGTATTTTTTACCGAAAATATTTAAATGTTTTACCATTAGACCATCAAGAAATGAGCTGAGAGGAACGTGATTTAATAAATGAGTGAATGTTCTTAGTCATCTAGTAGTTTCAAACAGAGTTTTAGAATTAAATCTAATACGGGAACTTACTTTTTGCAACTATTGCGACGTTGCGTCTGGAACCACCAGACTTCATCAGGCAACTGACCAGTCCAACGGGTCAGTTGCCTGATGAAGTCTGGTGGTTCCAGACGCAACGTCGCAATAGTTGCAAAAAGTAAGTTCCCGTATTAGATTTAATTCCAAAAATTAACGTGATTTAACCCCACAACATATTTTCGGAGCCTTTTTGTTTTAATTTTCGACCCATGCGTGGCCATTATTGACCACACCCCAACGTTTTGACTCTAATTCAAGAACGGTATGTCGCAGGTAGGTTAAACGCTATTTCTTCTAAAGAATACCTTTGTATTTGAGCAAACATTTATGGTCCTATAGCACAAATCTTGTGCTATAGGACCATAAATGGAAGCTTAAAAAGTTCTTTTTTGTAGAGTCCTGGGGGATGCGGGTTAACCCGCCGTATGTACTGACTAGAACGTTAATATTTACTTACATATACCTTAAACATTCACCTAATGGTGCACTTGAGCTCCCGTGCCTTGGGGCAAATTTCATGTGCAAATAGAGAGCTCCCTTCTCTGAAATCCCAACAAGAATTAAGGTTCCATGCCCTTGCTTGCTGGTGGGAATTTTACGGGAGGCACTTTTAGGTTGTGCTTAAAATTCCACTTATGTCAAGGGAGCCCATAGCGCCATTAGGCCAACCTTTGCGGTAATAATGAACAAAATGGTTTTGTTTAACTTGCCTCCGAACCATCAAAAGGAGCGTACGCAGGGCTATGTAGAATTTCAAGTGGATCTTTGGGCGATTGCAGGAATCCAAATCCCTCTGTACCCCCGTACCCTAGCTACACAAAAATAATTAAGCAAGTGAACAACAAAAAGGAAAAACAAAAAACAATTGTTATGAATAAATTCTTTTCATGTTGTTCCTTGGACAAAACCAAGAATCCCTTTTGTAAGTTTCATTGCACAAGTTGTATGATGACAGGACCGTCGACCGTATAGACAGGATAGGATTCACATGTGCGGTATTTCCAAAAAGGGTTATTTTTATCCCCCCAAAAAATCGGTTCACGTTATTTAAAAAAAATAGAATATGTTTATTTTGTTCTTACAAATCTGGACCTTAATATATGGCATATTTTATCAATGAAGAAACCGCGGTCCTTGGTGTTTTTTAGCCAGAAAGAAGCTTCCGGGCGGCGACACAGGAGGGGCTTACATAATACCTAGTGTTTACATAATGCCTGCCCTCCCCTCACCTCGTTTCCCCATTCAGAAAAAAAGTGTACTGTTTCGTAATTATTTGAAGGCATAATGACCATAGTTTACAGAATGCCTCCAAAACGCAAGTTAGCCTGCAACCTGACTTATACCTTTTACTTCGTGCTGACATAGCAAACTCGACTCGACTTAATGAACCAATTTGGTTATCGATGGTACTTTATACGCATTTGGACATCAATTATCATCATGTATGAATAGTTGTGGGAATTAACATACCAATAAATGTTTGGTGAACTTTGTAGCTCTTTGGCGTAACGAATGAGGAATGATGCTGCCAACAGCCATACCTGTGATTGAAATGTACCGAAATATTTATCAACAAAATAACCAAGAGTGACCATTCAACCTGTCTCAGTGAGGATTAGCAGGAGCGGAAACAGAAATCTGGTGTCACAGGGGTGGTACTTATGAGGGAGGACCTGTACAAAAATCACCTATTCTTATGTTGCTACCTTTACTATATCGCACTACTTGCTTTGCCTTCGCATCCCTCAATAGTGATTAGACCTATACCACCAGCAGTAAGCATAATGTGGTGATCTTCTCTCTCCTCTCTCTCCTTCCCTCCATCACATTATCTGCCTGACTCTCTCTTTCTCCCACCAATTCTATTTACTATGGTTACGTGCCTATCAATAGAGGCCGTCAGCGTGACGTCATATGCCGCCATCTTGTGGGTACACGCTGTGATGGTCGTTCGATCTCCATGCGTGAGCAGCAAAATCACCGCGTTGAGGTGCGATAACAGCTGCGTGGCAAGCTGCGCCATGCGCGTAGTGTCCGACGCATGAACACACAGATCATTTGTACCCACAAGATGGCGAAAGGCTGACGGCCTCTATTAACATGTTATTAGTAAGATTCAATACTTACCAGTTTCAAAAGATGAAAAATCATAATCGTCAAAGTTTGGCAAATTCAAAATGTCGTTCAAATGATGAATGAGCATGATGGATCCAGTAACTCTATAATAAACATGATAAAGAAAAAATAATCGTAATGATGAATCCCAGATAATTAGAAACGAGTTCTTTCGTATTATACTGATTATAGAGGGTGGGGTTATCGATTTGTTTGCGGTGCAATCACGTTTTTGGCATTGTCGCTGTCCGCCCTCGGCGAATCGCTTAGGGCGCTTGACGGGTTATATAGTGACGGTTTATAGTAAGCTGATCTTTGTTATTATGCAGAAATCACGACGATATGATATGAAACCCCTTTATACATTGTTAGAGTTTTAACATTGTATAATGGGGCTTCACATCTTAAAAGACATTTCTGTTCCCATGCACTACATTCGTACATATCATATTTAGCAGAGTAATATATATATATAGTATATACTAATTGCTAGGCTACGGTGGTTTTTCAACAGCACCCCCATGACTTGAGTTATCGGCAGACGCGTCTACGTACACTTATCGACGCGGCATGCCGTTGATCAGTGATGCCATGTGACACACCAACGCCGCGATTAAGACGGTAATAATAATATTAGCATGATTAGGGCTACTCGTCATGCTCGTTGCATGTTGATATACTACAACAACCCAAAATACGGTAAAATTTGGTCAGAAGTAGCATGTTTTTTAAAGTGCTACATACTTTGAAAAAGAGTTACCATTAAATTGTTTACACGATTATGTAGACAAAGTATGATAATGATAATTTTCTTACTAATTGTGAAGAATACAAAATGTAACAGCATTACAAAGATGAGGCGACTTTCCAACCCGGCTTTCCAACGTCCTCACCTTTCATCCTGGATAACATTTGCCAATAGTTGTGCATCGTAAGTCGGACCCACAATGATAGTAGTATCTCCTTTAATCATGGGTGTTAATGCTCCCACCTGTGCACTGCCTCCCCCAAATGACATGATCACGGCATACCTGCATGACTGAATATAAAGATATTTGTATGGGGGTACTTCAATATGAAATGAATAGGTGTAGGGCTGACATTTTGCTCTCACCGAATGGCCCCTTACTGTTCAAACAATATGAAGGCCATGCGGTGAGAGCAAAATGTAAACAAATTATAGAGTCAATGAAAGAGAGACGGACTTTAATTTGAACCTAAATTGTGGGGCATTGGGTGAGAAAATCACTTGGGTCATTGAATGAAAGCCAAAACAGCACATAGAAGGCTCGAACATTGAATATCTGATCTAAATGGCTTAAAAAGGTTTCAAACGTGATTATTATTTACAACTAAGTAACAGTGATAAGGGAATACTGCTGCTTAAATTGAAAAATAAGGGCCTTTGGGCTAGTCTTTGTCAAAGACGACTCATGATTCATATGGGAGCGGCGATCTATCCTGGCGGCGATCTTCAAACTACTGATTGTATTACAAATACCATTGTGGTGGGTAAATAACCCACGGACCCTTCAGTAAGGCTACCTTTAGATGACAGATCGAATGGAAAGCAAAGGGTACTAGGGAGACAGATCACGTGTCCAAACAAATGAGGTCTTTGGGTGACAGCGAGCTGAAGAATGAGTCTTAATCACCTCCAAAATTTGACTGCCCTTTGTTATAATCCCTTTTCTTTCCGGGAAGGGGTTACATACCATCCCAAAGATTATTCCGTGCGCTACGATATCAGTTTTATCTGTAATTTCTATGCACTTTTAAGTAAACCGGGAATACTCGTACTCCTTAGAGGATGAAAAGAATATTTATAACTACTTACAAATTGTATTGGATTCCCATCTTCATCTTCTTCAAACTGCGAGAAAGCCTCTGGAAAATGCACCACTGATCTATGTGTATGGGTCACACCTTTAGGAAATCCAGTTGAACCCTGGATGGTTGAAAATATTTTTTTTGCCATTTTGAGTGAGAAACGAGCAACAGACATAGCGACTTAAGGGCTCCGATAAATGATTAGTCCGTCAAGGTATAGCCTCGGCAGCCAGAACACCCAAGGCATAGACGAGGAACCGGTGCTCGGTTTGGGTGCTCGTTTGGACCCGCGGGCGAGTATCCTTCTTGTCCTTGACGGACTAGACCCCATTGAAATGGTAAAACATCCGTTAAAATGTCATGAATGCGGAATGGCCGATTCCCCTAAATCAGGCACGACTTTTACAAAATGTATAATTTTTTGAACTAAGATCGTAATATAATAGCGTAAAGAGCATCCATCAAATGGCTTTAATTGGACCTTTGTATTACCAATTTTCAACTAATCAGGAGGGCACAACCCCATCAGTCAAATTCTTGAATTGTCCAGGCGCGATAATGGCTGCTTTGTTGCTATTTTTTTGGAATTTTGGAATCTCTCTTGATTTGGACCCCTTTCTGACTCGTCGTCTATGTCGGTGCCTGCTGATGATCCTTGATTAGTGTAGAATGTCCGGCTCTGCTGAGTGATGTCTGGCTACTGTACTGGTCATGGTATCATTGTGCCCCTTTTTCATCCAAATTCACCCCGATCATGGGGCAAAATAGTGTAAAATACAAAAATTGTGTACAGTATCTCTAAAAACAAAAATTTCATGTTGCAACTGCATTTTTTTTCAGCTGTGCCCTTGAAATTATTTTTGCCCCCCCCTGACCAAGAAAGCTGGCAACGCCCCTGACTCCATTCACCACCCAGACCCTCATTTGCACTGACTAATTACACTCCAGTCACCACCCTGACACTCTCTGGCACTAACCAATTGCACTCCAGTCACCACTCAGACCCTCATTGGCACTAGCCAGTTGCTAATAACCACATAGACCGTCCTTGGCATTGACCAATTACACTCCAGTCACCACCCAGGCCCTCCTGGCACTAACTAACTGCACTCCAATCACCACCCAGACCCTCCTTGTCACTGTCCAATTATACTCCAGTCTCCGCCCAGACCCTCTCTGGCACTAACCAATTGCACACCAGTCACCATCTAGAACCTCTCTGGCCTGGCACTTAAGCAATTACATTCCAGTCAAGAATTACCCTCGGTAGCCTGCCACCGAGCACCTGAACACTGGCTGGCTCGAATGGCTGATGAGAAGGTATTTGCTTCATAATTCTTACCGAAGTGAATGTAACACATATAGGATCGTCAAAATCAACTCGGTCTATAGCTTTCCACACTGTTCTTCTGTCAAATCCTTTGCCCATTTCCATGAAATCCGTCAATGAAATCACCCCTCTTCATAATATACAGATCGTAATATTAAAAATGAAGTGGTAATTAAATCATCATGATCAATCTGATATCATTCACCGATCGTTTACTTTACTATGTTTATTACTTGGGCCCTGTGCAATTGCAAGATATCTAAATATATGGTGGTCTATAATCAATTATTATCAATTGAGCTAAATACAGCACCAGAGAGCAGAACAAACGTCGGCAAACGGCGGATGACATAAACCTTAGAAGCGTTTTTAGGGGCAGCATACATCCAAAAATCAAATAGAGCCCCCCAAAAAATTATTTAAAAAAGCAAATAGAGTGTATGCAATAAATCAACCGGAACGGTGTAACAATTGAAATGGCAGCCATGCTGGAGGACAGTTCTAAGATAGCTTAAGATGACAGAGGGACAGGTCTCTAGATCGATTCCACAACCATTCATACCTATAACCTGTTTTATTGTAGTATTATGCGAATTGCCCTGTGGTACCTTATGGAGGACAGAATTTTATTTAAATGAGGATGACTCTGTCATGAGTGACGTCGTATTGCATAACCCTCTATAGACCAAAATCAAAGTTTCAGATCTCATTAAATTAGAAAGAATTGAGGTTTGTATGTTGGTAGATTTGAAGAGCTCCAAAACACGCAAAATTTCTCAAACAAGTCAAAAATCTGGAATAAAACAGTATGTGATGCGACCGATTTGATGATGAACAATTCCCTATCAACAAAATTGTTCTAAATATATTCTGAATGGCTTTAGAGTTTTACACAACAAGTTATAAACCAATACTCACTTGCATTGATTGGTTCCTGCGTTTATAACATACTTCAAGCTTGGTGTGCTAGAAATTTAGTAAACATTAACAAAATAAAGGTAACAGTAGAATATCAAAATTTATCTCAAGTCAAATAGCAACATGCTATAATAGCGTGGGTTGTGAACATGGTAAAAATGGCGTAACACCATTAAACTGAAAACACAAATCATATTGTCGCCGTAGTAAACATAACGCAAAGGAACTGCTTGCAGTCGTCAGTATGAAAGACCTTGTTCATTATCATCATTTAACGAGTATGTCGATCAATTAAATTAAATATATTTGGTTTCTGTCTTTGTTTGGCGATCGTATGACTTTCACCAGCGAATGCAACAGCTTTGTAAATTAATTTTGAATGTGTATCTAAATTGTGTTACGTTGAAAAAAAGGAAACCGAGGAAATGGAGAGGAGGAAGATATGGAGAAAGAAAGAGGGAGAGGAGGGGGAAGATGTATTTTCTTTGTAATCGTACATCTGGCAGTTGAGATGTTTGATATCATTTGTATAATGCAAAGAGATGATTTAAGGTTATTTTGGTTAGTCACTATGACAAAACTCGTTTATTATTATCAAAAAGAGTATGTTAAAAAGAGGTATATTTGGTTTCTGTCTATGGCCTCATCAGCAAAGGTTTTTGAGTTAATTCTGAATTTGTATTTATTGTAGGTGGATAAAATAAGGAACGGAGTAAAAGAAGACTAGGAAGAGGAGGAGGAGAAAAGGAGGATAAGAAAATTGGAAGATGAGGTTTTATATTTTAATCTTACATTTGACAATTGAGATTATCGGCAGCATTTGTCAGTAACTCTGGTATTATTTGGCTGGCCCTGTCACACATATCAGACGGTGACCTCATCAAAACAACGACTTTCATTCCGAGCTATAAAGAAAGAGAAAAGTTCAATTTCATGACGAATATTATTTTGGTGGTTGTTCTTACATTATTTTGTGTGTCTGTCTTCTATGTTCCTGTACTAGTTAGTAGTTATATCCGTGAACATCCGTTTTTTTCTTCACATAAACACATCCTTAGCTTCAATTGAAGTTGTTTTAATGATTTTGCGTAAGTGTTATTTGTTCTCTATTTGAGCCATAATACGTTACCCTTTGAATGACCTCTTGCTGAACACTCAACGGAAAGTCAATCCTCATATTAACCTTAAAGGAAAACAGAAGAGAAGATTTTGTACCAAATATTTTACTTAGTGAACATTTTGACTGATGTGTGAATGCAATGGATATTGTAAGACCATCCAAACGGCAAAATTTATACCCTATTGAAAAGTGCTTTGCACAAAGATGCAGTCCTCTACTAATACTATGGTGTGCAAAACAAACAACAGTCATATTGATGTCTACTACAGGCGAAAATATAGTTCGATGTTTTAAGTGCAACAAGCGCATCAGCAATTAGCAAAAAAATAGACTACACAGAGTATGTCGTATCGCAAAAACGCACGATTATAATTATACTGGCCTCTAGGAATATTTCCTTCGGCAGCCGTTACACTACGGCTGGTGGTTTTTGACGTGGTAAACAATAGTTTTTGGAAGCGGGTGTACCAAGGTTTATCATCCGGCAAAAAACAAAAACAAAAAAAACACGCGCGTTTTTACACACAAACAGTCAGAATTAATAGGTAAATTTTCACGGGCAAATTTTCTGGACACGTGACACCCATGGGCGCAGACATACTAGCATTATGGAATGTGACCCCGAGCACAGCGGGTGTTCTTCCAATGTATTTGAATAGGAAGAATTACTTCTTTGATACAAAATAAGTTACTTGTCGCAAGTTAATAATATTATGGCAAGAGTTTCCGTAGATAAATATTTTTTCCGTAGATAGATATTTTTGAAATTACGTTTTGATGATATTGTGAAGAAATTAAGATAACATAATATTTAATAAATTTGCAATGCACAAATTTCTATAAAAATTGCGGTCAAAAATACTATTCCAATTCAAAATTACTAAGACTTGAATAGCGAGGTCACCGCCGGGGGTCAGAGATCAGGCTCGAGGTTACACTCACATTGATACGCATTGGTCACGTGTCCAGAAAATTTTCCCGTGAAAATTTACCTATTAATCTTGACTGACAAACGACTGAAACTAATCGCATATCCTTTGCGCTCATTTTGGTGATAAGATATTTTACCCCAGCACCTTACCCGGGAGTAGGACCGACCATCAAAAATGACCATAAAGGGGGATTGGGCGGTGAGGCCCACCATTTGTTTCTATACTCAACTCCATGATTTTCAGTGTGGTATTGTAAAATCATTCAAGAGATATCAACTTTTTACTTGGTTGCTATGTTGAAATAGTTATTGGTTTGCATATTAAAGAGAAAATCCGGTGAAAATAACATGTTCGTAGAATTTTTAGCAGAAAAACAATTTTGCCTATACTTTTGTACATTGTTAATAAATACATGAAATAGTTGTTTCTATATTTCAAAAAGCATTACTTGAAAATATTTTTACATACATCATCTACGGTCTCATAACCTATCGTATCCATTTGTTCTAATCTTACAGGTGAGTTTGTTAATTTTAAAAGCCACAAAAATGAGTATCCTTTTAGAGTATCATGCCTGCATTCTTATCATTATCAGTGATTCTCAATTTGATATTGATATTATGTCCCGCCTGTCTGATCAGAATATGGCAATTGCGATCGGGCACTCGGTATAACTCGCATTATAATCGGGCAATCATCATTAGCAAGTATACTTGGATTATAATCGAGCACCCGGTATCAGGAAAACGTGTATTATAATCGAGTACATGTATGTATTTCATATTATAACTGTTTGCAACTTTTGAGTTAGTAAACGCTTTAGTTTAATACTAATAGTGTGCTCATTTAAGCATGAAGTCAACAACAGTTATAAAATTGGTGTTGTTGATGCTTCGAGAATGCTAATGATGCATGTTAAATATCTTTACAATCTCGCATCCCCTCCACACACCAATGCCCACACACCAAACAAACCCCCACCAACACTCACACACCTACTCACCGTTATGACACCAATTTGCAGTGAGGCTAGGTATGCCAGTAGCCACTCGTAATGGTTTCCACCCCAAATTCCTAGCGTATCTCCTTTCTTCAAACCCAGTTTCAGCAAACCGCCGGCAAACTGCTGACTCTGTTATTAATGTATTTTAAACAAAGGAGAGATAAATTGTGGTATACGTTACCAGTTTCTGAGAAATTAGGGTGTATGTAAGATTTAAGTTTTATTACTGGTAGACTTTTGTCACATTGGATATTGAGTCATTGTGTGAAATATTTAAAAATGTCTTTTGGGTAATATTTAATAAATAAGTTCTACACACGTAACCTTATATGTGAGTGCTCCACCCCCTAAGTGACATAATAACATACAAAAATAAGCACATTCTGATAGAAATAGCTAATTCATTATTTACTAAAACAACGTGTAACCAATAATATATGTCCCACATACATGACATAACTAAAAGTTAATCTCCATCGAGATTAATGTCAAAGGCATTAACAATTCTATTACTCGCTTGAAATATGTAAATCCTATCGTGATTTGAAACTGCATGGCGGTAGGGCATTCCAAATGGCGGTATACTTACCTCTTCTTGCATTTGTCTGAATGTTTTCCGTTCTTTATCTGCATAAAATACATACATCTCTTTGTCCGGGTTCTGATTAGCCACTTCGTTGAATCTCTGCCCAATGCTTTTACCCGAAAACGGTGTTTTCTCTGGCACATGGATGTAACTGTTTGTTAGCTTTTGCAACATTGTGACACTAAAATGATTGGAATAAAAACGATGTCAACATAAATTTTATAACATTATGTTTATATAATTTTATATCCTATTCAAGACCCTGATAATAATGACAAAAATAAAACTTTAAATTAAAAGCCAGTTTATCACGTCAAATTCCCCAATACATTTTCTGAATCAATCAATCAATCAATCAATCAATCAATCAATCAATCAATCAATCAATCAATCAATCAATCCACAGAGGTGTTTCAGCAATGTTCAACAGTCTATATAATCTTATAGGCTTATTATATGCATACTAAAGGAAAAATTGTCTCATTTGGCGTGTGTAGATATGTGGGATGGGTGTGGGGTGGGTTTGTGTGGGGGTGGGGTGAATTGAATGGTGTATTTCATTCAATTTTTTGCTGGTCCACAAAGGCAATATATCTATTAAATAGTACGCGATACGACTTAAGGCTTTTTGGGGGGTAGGCCTGAGTCGTATATTGCGCAAGTCGCTCCCTATTGGCTAAAAGTAATCTAACAATTGACTAACATGCTGAATGTACACAAAGAAACAACTATGTTTACTTACACTTTTATACCGCAAACTATCAATAAGGCTTTCAGAAGCAAGTCCTTGCTGGTATCTCGAATCCTGTGATTTCTGATCGTGAACCGGATACTGGTCACTTTTAGTACAGTTGTACTGAAAATACTGCAATATTATTACTGAGAAGATAATTTCATGAACTTCGCACCTTATAAAATGACCTTTGTTTGGTCAGTGTGTATTTATTTATTTGTTTATTTATTTATTTCTTATTTAACCTGGGGTGACCAATCAATACCCAAGTAATATATAATTATAATTATATATTACCTGGACATAATTATTAGCATGATTTTGGACAGAATGCTTGACCATACACTTTTAAATGCCTCGATGTCAAAATAATAGGGCTGCTAAGAGCTGTAGCGTAGATTTCTTCTTGATATTGTGGGGTGGGTTGGAAAAATGTCTAGAAGTAAAATAAAATGAAAATGTTCGTTTGGCGACAGAATGAGTTTATGGTACAAATGCGCGTGAAGGGCGGGAAAATTGGTGCCATATTGAAGCTAAAATGGTTATATAATTTTTTTTTAAAGGCTAAAATGACCAAATATGAGGTTAGTTTGGTCTGATACTTGGGGTGATTGTATGGACCATCCACCCTTATTATTAAAATATAGGAGGATCTGTCCCCATTCCACTCCCCCACTCCCGAATTTATGTCTATGACTATGAGCTGCTACGGTGGCTTGATTTCTTTTGGCAACCATAATGTACCGCAATACCACTAACTCTTTAAAAGATTAGGGTTAGGGTGGAGGGTTAAGATTAGTTTCGGGCCATGGCTATGTATTAGTGAATTGCCGCCCATTATAGTTGCAAATAAACTCGCCTGCGGGAGCTAGTTCAGATCGGGGATAGGAGAAAATTAAATGTTAGAGAGAATAGGATCATATCAAACTAGGCTCCAGTTTTAGGGAAGGCTCGTATCAAATGTGCAGATATTGGCTATTTACCCCCAAATAGATTCATGTGGCTTGATTCCATGATGATTCCATGCTGTATCCCCTGTATCTTATACGCTTATAAGGCAATAGAAACAAATTAGTTTGCTCTTTCGATCGACCATCGATGCTTGGTCGATCCTTATTATTTATTAAATGAATTGACTATTACCAATTGTGATAACATATGCATCTTTGCCTGTATTGATATTTCCGCCAGGATTTAGAGAATAAACGATATAATTTTTTGTTTTTACTATCCTCTACCGTGTGATAGACGACAGGCAGGTCCAATATTTGGATTAGTGGATGCCGGCGCAGCCGACTACGATAAAAATATTGTCTATCATCATAGGTAGAGGATATTAAAAACAAAAATTCCTATCGTTTATTCTCATTCTTAGTCAGTTACATATTATTCAAATAACGGTTCATCCTCCATGTAATACACACGAAATATTATATATTATACAGGTAAAGATACCTAAATATAAAGGTAAATATAACTGTGTATATATGGTCGAATCCAACCAAAAGTGTCCACGGGCCAAAAATAAAAGTCCGAAATAAAAATGTATCCACAATTTTTCCTTTTGCCCATTGATTGATGACATATTGGCCTTATAGGAACCAAAAGTGCCATTACTAATCTTGAAAAAATAAATCCAGGACGTGTGATAGTAAATGTGATGTCAAAACCCAATGTTACCTACGAATACCACTAGGATGCTTTCACTATACTAATCAACATAAAACAAATGGAATATTCCCATTAACGCTTTTTTCGTGTAATGTAGACCACAGGTTGTCAGGAAATTGCTAGCTCAACCAGTAAATATTTTTTATTTTTTTATAACGCGATCATTATGATCTTAGTCAATTTATGCTAGTTTATTTTTGAAAATGAAGTTTAGGTAAGTTTCTGTATTTTATTTATCAAATGAGTATGAATCAATTTACACATTGTATAAGAACGAGTAGGATATATGTTTTCAAGAATATTAGGAATTATACGCATACACCTAACGCTTTATACAATGAAAAGGTGAAGAAACCCGGGTATTCGTAGGTAACATGAGCGATTTAACAATATCTATATTGAGTTTAGAGGTTTAAATTTTGCTATTATGGTAATGATTCAGATGGTACGTCCAAAGGAATAAATGCTATTACCTTAGATCAAAAAAATTTTGATGCTTTTAGCAAGATTTTGACCACTTCATTTTGATATACAAGTAGTTAATCAGCCATTTTGGGTAATAATATGGGTAATAATAGTGTCCTGGGGTACCGCTTAAAGTTTTTGACAATTAATTTCCATTGGTAGGGACACTTCATTACACATGTCATGTATTATGTTGTATTCGTAAGTAACATTTCGGTATTTGTAGGTAAGAATTAGACTTTTGGTTGATATCGGTAATCAAAACTTCATTTTATAAAGCACTTTGAATGTATTATTTTCTTTATGTGCGTTTATTGATACTTTAGACCCTATCATGTATTAATAATGTCGGTTCACAGAAGTTGAAAGAGGATTGAAGTAAGAAACAAAGGCACTAAAGTGACTTTAATTTGTAATTGCACACAAATTGCTTAAAACCGTTATTGCAGACTTGTGAAGTCCATCTTGGAGTCAGTTACGTCTTGTGGCCTTTCGTTTGAGGGCAACTACAATTAGCTTTATACCAGTCCATCACTGTGTTGTCTAGATCATGAGACAATGAGAACAGTCGTTTTTCCATGGTATTCGTAGGTAACCTTAGCGAAAACGTCAAAAGTTACCTTCGAATAAATCAATTTGGACACAAATTACTCAGAAACCAGAAGGTCGGTAAACATTTAAAATGAAGCACACATGACAGTTGACAAATCCAAGTATTTATCCTTCTAATCTTCTTCGAATCTGATTTTCTTTCAAATGAGCAGACCGTCGTCTATTTCAGTACATATTTTTCAACAATTAAGCCGTATTCAGTTTTGTATGGTGGGCATGTATGTGAATTCGCAACTTTCATTGACATATGATTTGATAGCAAACATACAGGCCTTCGTTATGTACTAATATGGTCATTGGCATGAATGGCGGTGTTTCACAATACTGTCATGATGTCAAATTGTATTCGTAGGTAACATTCGGTTACCAAATTTACCTACGAATACTTGCCTTTATTATTGACATCTCAGAAATATTTAAACGCAGGCTATTGAAACTTGGTAGAAATAAAAGTGTATTACCCTGCACCTATTGCTTAACTATTGTTTACTATTCTCTCAGTTTGTGGAAATGACACAGCTTTTAACATGTATTCGGAGGTAATGCATATTTTTTACCAAACCTACCTTTGTGCCATTTAGAATCTCTTGCAGCTAAACAAAATAATAAAGATGTCCGAATGCAATGCATTTCAGTATTGGACATATCAAAGCTTGTATCAATTGCGCATTTATTAGTGATTTCCATTTTCAAAAGATATATCTACTGCTATGAAAAATTGTATTCGTAGGTAATGTAAAAATACCACTCAAAAATTATCACAAAAATTCATAATTATGTACAAATATGTGAAAAATTGAACTAAGGCAATCTTTGAATACACACCTTTCGGAAATCAATTTAGATTCAATCAATGGCTTCTTTTCATAACTGATTTAGATGTTTTTAAAAATACTCAAAAGAAATATTTTGATAAAAAAATGGGTAAAAATAGCATGTTTTGGGGTCTCTGTGTCTACGTTTTTTTCACAGAAGGGGGTGTTATTATATATGGCGCGAAGCGTATATGATCAAAAGCGAATAAACATATACCAATACAAAACGAATGTAAATTGATTAACACTTTTAAGTTATGGCCCTGAACATGCCGTGTACACTTTTGGTTGGATTCGACCATATAACGTAGCATGAACTGTATATTGAATGTTAAAAAAATAAAAACAAATATTTGAAATTAAATTGATTGAGCTATTTGAATTTTAAAATGAAACCCTGTGGTCCTTATTTACAAAAAAAAGCGTTACTGGGAAAATTCATATTTGTTATAAAAATAAAACAAATATTTTCTGTTGTGAAAGCATCCTAGAATTTTCCTGTAACACCCTGTGGTCTTTGATATCACAAAAAGCGTCAAATTAAAATATTCCTGGATTTGTTTTTGATTCAAGATTGAAAGATAGTGAATGGCATTTAGTGGTATTCATTAGGTAACATTGGGCCAAAATGCATTTATTGCAAGTGAAAGCATCTCATCACACGTCCTGGATTTATTTTTCAAGATTAGTAATGGCACTTTTGGTTCAAAATAAGGCCAATATGTCATCAATCAATGGGCAAAAGGAAAAATTGTGGAAACATTTTATTTCGACTTTTATTTTTGGCCCGTGGACACTTTTTATTGGATTCGACCATATATACGTGTCATGTTTATATACGTATTATGCCTATTCCTGTTTATATACGTATTATGCCTATTCCAAACATTTCTTTATATATAATATAATATTATATATTATAAGACAATATGGCAAAGGGTTTTGTGGCATTCGGGGCACGCTCGTAGAATATGTTTATATACGTATTATGCCTATTCCAAACATTTCTATATATAATATAATATTATATATTATAAGACAATATGGCAAGGGGTTTTGTGGCATTCGGGGCACGCTCGTAGAATATGTTTATATACGTATTATGCCTATTCTAAACATTTCTATATATAATATAATATTATATATTATAAGACAATATGGCAAGGGGTTTTGTGGCATTCGGGGCACGCTCGTAGAATATGTTTATATACGTATTATGCCTATTCCAAACATTTCTATATATAATATAATATTATATATTATAAGACAATATGGCAAGGGGTTTTGTGGCATTCGGGGCACGCTCGTAGAATATGTTTATATACGTATTATGCCTATTCCAAACATTTCTATATATAATATAATATTATATATTATAAGACAATATGGCAAGGGGTTTTGTGGCATTCGGGGCACGCTCGTAGAATATGTTTATATACGTATTATGCCTATTCCAAACATTTCTATATATAATATAATATTATATATTATAAGACAATATGGCAAGGGGTTTTGTGGCATTCGGGGCACGCTCGTAGAATATGTTTATATACGTATTATGCCTATTCCAAACATTTCTTTATATAATATAATATTATATATTATAAGACAATATGGCAAGGGGTTTTGTGGCATTCGGGGCAAGCTCGTCTAACATGTTTATATACGTGTTATGCATATTCCAAACATTTCTTTTATATAATATAATATATATTATAAGACAATATGGCAAGGGGTTTTGTGGCATTCGGGGCACACTCGTCTAACATGTTTATATACGTATTATGCCTATTCCAAACATTTCTTTATATAATATAATATTATATATTATAAGACAATATGGCAAGGGGTTTTGTGGCATTCGGGGCACGCTCGTAGAATATGTTTATATACGTATTATGCCTATTCCAAACATTTCTTTATATAATATAATATTATATTATAAGACAATATGGCAAGGGGTTTTGTGGCATTCGGGGCACGCTCGTCTAACATGTTTATATACGTGTTATGCCTATTCCAAACATTTCTTTATATAATATAATATTATATATTATAAGACAATATGGCAAGGGGTTTTGTGGCATTCGGGGCACGCTCGTAGAACATGTTTCTATACGTATTATGCCTATTCCAAACATTTCTTTATATAATATAATATTATATATTATAAGACAATATGGCAAGGGGTTTTGTGGCATTCGGGGCACGCTCGTCTAACATGTTTATATACGTGTTATGCCTATTCCAAACATTTCTTTATATAATATAATATAAATATTTTCACCAAAAACATTATTATGCATACATTTTGTGTAGTATAGGGCCTGCTATACACCACATTTCGCCATAATACATTCTAGAAACGCTTGCTGTTAGAATAAGAAAAATTTTAATGCTAATTTATTGCACATTCTAGGGATTAAAATTAAAATTTTACTTTAAAAATATTTCATATTGGGGAAATGTGACTGGCAGAATTTATGTATGGCGTGGAGTGGTGTGGGCCTGCTACTAGAAAAACAAAGTTGAAAACTCAGTGTGAAAAACTATGGTGAAACTTATTATTGTTGCTCTATGAAAAAGGAATAATAAAAATTCCCTTTAAAAGGGAAAGCCAGCCTCAATGTAGAAGAGGTCTTGTAATTAGTTTTGGTCAATGTGAAAGGCATTTTTAGGATCACGGCTTACTACATCCATGTTACATGACAGTCCACCAAACCATCAACGGTGAGAAGATGTACACTGAAACTGCAGAAAACATTAACTCCTAATCTCCTGTCAACTCTTTAATTCATTATTGTTCATTATTATTAATTCATTATTGTTCTCTAAATTGTTCTGTTCTGGTTTTATTTGTCTTTTCAGCTTTTTACCCACGATATTTCAATTTCGTCGCTTAGGAATGTCCGATTTTATTGGGGAAAACGGCGTTGTGGAGCAAAATAGCTCTTTATGTGAAAGCCTCCAAATTTATAAGCTGTCCTAAAGATGTCTGTTTTTGACATGATACGCCACATTTCTTAAAGACCCATTCAGTGATCCCAGTGCAAGAGTAAAAAATTGAAATTGTTTATAAATTGCTTAAAAGAGAAGGATAGGCCTAAGTCATTCAAATTGTCATTTGGTATTTTTGAAATTTCAAATTTTGCAAAAAATGAAGAAAACAGCAGTACTGACGAAGTTCAAGCCCCGCCATTCAAATACTTGTAGCTAATTTTAGATACTGTCAGTATCCAAAAATACAGATTCGTGTAAAATGTCTTATTTTGTCTTAAATAGGCCTACACGGCTTTTGGCTGAACCATTCGCAGACTTAGCACATCTATGTAAAAACAAAGGTACGGTACCAAAATTTTGATGATTTTTACGATCGTCCGGATGAGCAAATCACTGAATGGGCCTTTAATATTAATAATAGATAAGCTGCCTTTAAAAATATTATTGACAATGTTGAGAGTAGGAATTACCTTGAAAATGTCTCAAAATACAACATGCCAGTTATATTCCGGTCTGAAACGATCAGACAATATTTTAAACATTAATAACATCATAAACCCAAATCGTGAAAAAATCACCCGGGTAGATTTTTGGCTATTTCTCCATTTACTATCCTGCCCAAAAGTGTCTGCTTTCGATATACCACGTCACAAATACTACACTGCACTGACTGCAGGTTTTAGTTAAAAGGGCATTTCGTGATCCACAGCATCATCCCTAACTTTTCTCAAAAAAGTTGAGATTTTTATATCACTGGAAACCTCTGGCTACATAATGTTTATGTACAAAATATTTCTTGCAGATTAATTCGTTAGCAAAGTAATCGTGAAATTTGAATTTCGTTCTGGTATACCAGAACAAAATTGCAACACATTGTGTACACATAACCATGCATAACTCATAAAGGCAAAATCGGAATCAACTGAAATTTTTTAGAATAAGCTTTTTTTGTGGATATCTACTGAAAAATGTCATAAAAAGAGGATGCTAGGATCACGAAATACTCCTTAAATTCGCCATATAACATAATATAAACTCACCTTACATGTACATTTTTTATTTTAAAATAATTTGATATTAATTCGCAATGTATAGTTTACTATATGATAGATGGTGGCAAGAACATTTATAAAGGACTGATTACTCACTGCAATCTTCACTCTTGTGTGTTTTGACTGTAAGTTTATGAATCAAATAAAAAAGATAGAAAGTAGCTTCACTGACGTTATGTGTCATTTTATTTATAACATAGAAGTTATTAAATTAATAAAGTAAGACAATTTATTTATCTATAAGTGCATGTCAAATGGGTACATTGTTCAATACTATAGGCCTACATACATAAATTATGCCCATATTATAGCTAGGCCCTAAAAACTTTATTTTGCATCGGATTTTTCCCGTTGAAAAGGCAAAACTGATGTTCATGATAGCAACTATTTCATCAATAGCATTTTGAGTCATTTTTATCCATAAAACGACACAGGATAGCATAGATAATTACTTTGACATCAATATGGTCCATATGATGAAGATTTTGATTCTTAGATCTGTTATCAACATGATATCACGCTGTTCAGTGGTCAAGGACCCCGGGTCAAAGACACTGAAATGACATACTTTTCTTCTGCTGACCATATGATGCTGTATATTAACTATTATTGTTACATTTTAGGCCTATACCTAAAACTTTTAAAGTCATATTAATTCAAACATAACTTTGGTAATACTCACTCGTTTTCATTCGTTGAAACGGCAAAACATACTTACTTTTCCTTACACATCGAATTAAAATATTTTTTAAAAAAATTCAACCACAAAAAGTTTTAACAAAAAGTCATTCCAATACCAATAAAAATTAATCTCTTGAGCAAACTGACCCCATCCCAGAAACAGGTACCAGCCCGATGGGCTGGCGAAAATCAAAACCACTAATCCCTCCAATTAGCTCCTGCTGATTTCCCATTATAGAACTATCAAAAAGTTTGCCAACAGGTATCATAATAACATTATTACATAACAATTTCATATCTTTTGGATTGTCTGCTGTGATTGGGGTGGGCTTGTCTTGCTGGAAGTGTAATTGACCAAACAAAGAAGAACATGACCACAATGTCTGAATTATAAGTGTTGAATTATATGGCCTATTAGTGAAATCTTAAGTCTACCCCCCCATAAGCTTACCTGATCCATGGACACATTTTATGAGCTCCAACCAGTGCCCTAGCCCACGTGCCACCATATACTGATGTCTTCAACATCTGGCACTGAGTCATTGCATACCATCATGATTGTAAACATTACCTGGGTTACCAGTAGTGGAATCATAAGCTTAGCCTACCCCCCCCACCAACACACAAACCGTAAGCTTACCTGATCCAGGCGCCTATTTCATGAGTTCCGACCAGTACCCTAGCACCATACTGCAATGTCTTCTCTATCTGGCACTGAGTCATTGCATGCCATTGATGATGTAAGCTTACAAAATATTATGATTACATTGCATGGGCCTAAGTCACTCTACGAAATGGAATCTTTCACTCAAACACACATTGTGGGTCATAAACTCACCTTAGCACTGGTATATTAGTAGCAAATGTTGCAGTTCTCTTCAATTTTAGCCTTTAATTACATAAATTCAGTCAATGCACTTCTTCGGTGAATCCAAACACGAATTAGGCACAGGGCTAACTTGCTCAATCAAAAGTTGAGACTCACACACACAGCTCCATTCATGATGCAACATGTTTCTGATTATCCTTAATTTCAGACTATTTTAATCTAATTAACTTATTTTTAGCATAATTTGAGCAAGAAGCTGGTTAAAAAAAAAATTTCAAGCAGAATCATTGTGTCTGTGACATCTGCTATCTACTGAAGATAGCATTGTGATTACCATGTTAAAAATTCACCAAGACTTAGGCTTTCAGCAATTTACAGTCAAGAGGGACAAGTAACCAGGCAGACACACAAAAACAAAGAAGAACATGACCACAATGTCTGAATTATAAGTGTTGAATTATATGGCCTATTAGTGAAATCTTAAGTCTACCCCCCCATAAGCTTACCTGATCCATGGACACATTTTATGAGCTCCAACCAGTGCCCTAGCCCACGTGCCACCATATACTGATGTCTTCTACATCTGGCACTGAGTCATTGCATACCATCATGATTGTAAACATTACCTGGGTTACCAGTAGTGGAATCATAAGCTTAGCCTACCCCCCCAACACAAACCGTAAACTTACCTGATCCAGGCGCCTATTTCATGAGTTCCGACCAGTACCCTAGCACCATACTGCAATGTCTTCTCTATCTGGCACTGAGTCATTGCATGCCATTGATGATGTAAGCTTACAAAATATTATGATTACATTGCATGGGCCTAAGTCACTCTACGAAATGGAATCTTTCACTCAAACACACATTGTGGGTCATAAACTCACCTTAGCACTGGTATATTAGTAGCAAATGTTGCAGTTCTCTTCAATTTTAGCCTTTAATTACATAAATTCAGTCAATGCACTTCTTCGGTGAATCCAAACACGAATTAGGCACAGGGCTAACTTGCTCAATCAAAAGTTGAGACTCACACACACAGCTCCATTCATGATGCAACATGTTTCTGATTATCCTTAATTTCAGACTATTTTAATCTAATTAACTTATTTTTAGCATAATTTGAGCAAGAAGCTGGTTAAAAATTTTTTTTCAAGCAGAATCATTGTGTCTGTGACATCTGCTATCTACTGAAGATAGCATTGTGATTACCATGTTAAAAATTCACCAAGACTTAGGCTTTCAGCAATTTACAGTCAAGAGGGACAAGTAACCAGGCAGACACACAAAAACAAAGAAGAACATGACCACAATGTCTGAATTATAAGTGTTGAATTATATGACCTATTAGTGAAATCTTAAGTCTACCCCCCCCATAAGCTTACCTGATCCATGGACACATTTTATGAGCTCCAACCAGTGCCCTAGCCCACGTGCCACCATATACTGATGTCTTCTACATCTGGCACTGAGTCATTGCATACCATCATGATTGTAAACATTACCTGGGTTACCAGTAGTGGAATCATAAGCTTAGCCTACCCCTACCCCCCCACCAACACACAAACCGTAAGCTTACCTGATCCAGGCGCCTATTTCATGAGTTCCGACCAGTACCCTAGCACCATACTGCAATGTCTTCTCTATCTGGCACTGAGTCATTGCATGCCATTGATGATGTAAGCTTACAAAATATTATGATTACTTTGCATGGGCCTAAGTCACTCTACGAAATGGAATCTTTCACTCAAACACACATTGTGGGTCATAAACTCACCTTAGCACTGGTATATTAGTAGCAAATGTTGCAGTTCTCTTCAATTTTAGCCTTTAATTACATAAATTCAGTCAATGCACTTCTTCGGTGAATCCAAACACGAATTAGGCACAGGGCTAACTTGCTCAATCAAAAGTTGAGACTCACACACACAGCTCCATTCAGATCTCACACCACCAAATCAGAGTCCCATAGAGATATGTGCTAAATTTGCCTTAAGAAAACGTAATTTTTTCTTCACAGGAGCGACTCAGTTTTAAGCGACAGCTATGATGGTTGAAATCAGCCCTTGCCTGATCCCTCTGGCTGGGACAAAATATAGGTTGACCGTCATTATTTTTTACGACTGGCCCTCAAAGTCTACGATGTCTGGGAATTTCCTATTTTTCAGGCAAAACCTGCCGGTGTTTCTGTAAAGAAAAGGCTGCTTAAAATCATTAAAAGTTATTCGATCTCTCCCATCTGTGGTACACTTGCAGGAATTAATATTACTAATCATGACCAATCCAAATTTGGCTAAAATTATGCAAATTTCTGCTCATTTTAATGCTTAAATTCAGAATCAATGGGTTTTTCTGAGAAGTGAAATTCAAGGGCGTACAACCATATATACTATTTGGTGGTGTGAAATCTGAATGATGCAACATGTTTCTGATTATCCTTAATTTCAGACTATTTTAATCTAATTAACTTATTTTTAGCATAATTTGAGCAAGAAGCTGGTTAAATTTTTTTTTCAAGCAGAATCATTGTGTCTGTGACATCTGCTATCTACTGAAGATAGCATTGTGATTACCATGTTAAAAATTCACCAATACTTAGGCTTTCAGCAATTTACAGTCAAGAGGGACAAGTAACCAGGCAGACACACAAAAACAAAGAAGAACATGACCACAATGTCTGAATTATAAGTGTTGAATTATATGGCCTATTAGTGAAATCTTAAGTCTACCCCCCCATAAGCTTACCTGATCCATGGACACATTTTATGAGCTCCAACCAGTGCCCTAGCCCACGTGCCACCATATACTGATGTCTTCTACATCTGGCACTGAGTCATTGCATACCATCATGATTGTAAACATTACCTGGGTTACCAGTAGTGGAATCATAAGCTTAGCCTACCCCCCACCAACACACAAACCGTAAGCTTACCTGATCCAGGCGCCTATTTCATGAGTTCCGACCAGTACCGGATACTGCAATGTCTTCTCTATCTGGCACTGAGTCATTGCATGCCATTGATGATGTAAGCTTACAAAATATTATGATTACATTGCATGGGCCTAAGTCACTCTACGAAATGGAATCTTTCACTCAAACACACATTGTGGGTCATAAACTCACCTTAGCACTGGTATATTAGTAGCAAATGTTGCAGTTCTCTTCAATTTTAGCCTTTAATTACATAAATTCAGTCAATGCACTTCTTCGGTGAATCCAAACACGAATTAGGCACAGGGCTAACTTGCTCAATCAAAAGTTGAGACTCACACACACAGCTCCATTCAGATCTCACACCACCAAATCAGAGTGCATTCCGCACTAGTCTACGTATAGGCCTAGACCTTTTTCTCAGACGTCACCAATAAATCGATATTGGGTCCAGCATTCGCGTCATCAGCACCCAAACGCAAATACTGCGCCGGCGCGCGCGATCAACTTTGCGCGACGCTAGTGCCAGCTCGCAGTACGCGTTTAGTTCGTCACGGTGTAAAAAGTAAACACAATTGTGAAACAAAACAAAGATTGATTTCCAAATAGCATTGCGGGTTTTCCGTATTATTTGAATTTTGTAGCATCAAAACAAGCTGAAACAAAGGTGACCAGTATAATACTGCCCTGCCACGACAAAAGTAATGACCAATTTTATACTATCGAGATATAGGCCAAAAACATAAATTTGTTTGATTTGTTAAATATAGAAGAAAATGCTAAAATTACTTGACGATTTAATAAGTTTATTAGTTGTAATTTATCAAATACAAATAACTCTCTTTAAAGATGATGTCCAATTTGCCTGTTATTGTCAAAACAATAGGCAATTATTTGGTCATTGCTTCCTTTTCTTATGGTTTTTAAGAGATTGTCCTATACTTTCTATGTACAAATTTAAGGAAGCAAGTATTCAACATGGAATTTTTCAACTTTTTGGAGATATAACTAAGTTATACTTTTATTCAGGTGGAAGATACTTGTATATAGGTGTAATATAAGCAATAAAACACATTTTGAAAACAATGGTCATTACTTCCTTTTGTCCTGTTTAAATAATTATTTTATTGAAGCTAAAGTGACAGACGACAAAACATAGGAGAAAATAAGCAGTATTTGATGTTTTCACATCGCGGCACATGGGAAACGCACGTGCTGTTTCTGTGACCCCAATATCGATTAAGTGACGTCATCAGAAAAAGGTCTATACAGTGCGATACATACGCGCATCTCTATAAGCGTGTCACGCGTTATTAACATTCATGATGACGTGGGGTCGTCTACGGCCTGATATACGGCACACGAAATCATCCCGGGGAAATCATGCGATTGTCCAATCTGATTATGTGTCTACGAACTAGACCACTCATACTGCAGTTACTGTCCGTTTTCCTATACACAATACACAGTGCTCTCACCATTGTCGCGTGACCTCTACAAATGATGTATGTTGGGAGAATGGACACTTGCCTAGTTAACATGACTGTGTGAAAAATAACCAGCCAATATTTTATTTATTCTCCAAAACTTCTAGCAAATATATTTCTCTAACATGACCTAAAATTACAGCTAGGTTAGATGTTCAGAAATGGTCGCACTTTTGTAAAATATGAGTGAGGGCAAGGCATAGCTAGCCAACTCCCCGTGTTAATTGAATGGAGATTTGACCGAAAATATTGGTATCGGACCGCTCACTTCTGAAGGATGCCACAAAAAACCCGGTAAAAGCTACATTTAAATTATTCTAAATAGGTTCTAGAAAATAAAGTTTTGAAACATGTCCTAAATTTTTAGCTAATTTAGATGTTTGGAGAGGTTCGCACTTTTGTGTTTTAGGAAGGATATGTAAACGACAGATAACACCAAAAATATGAAGAAATTATTTCCAAACCGTGTTAAGTCAACAATCATTATGTTGCTCATTTTGAAGAATGCTGGTTAACAAAAAGCAGGTCTTTGTCTCATTTCGTGAACAAAGCTACACATACCATTGTTTCCTTTCGTTTCCTTTATAATCGGTTACCCAACTGAAGCTATAATACCAGCTTTTTTGCGATGTCGCACATTGAAAACAGACACTTGTGCACAACCAGAGAAGATCTGATTTAATCAGTTGAGCTGCTTCAATGAGTGTTATCTTGGTTTAATAGCTTTAATGGGGTTTAAGTCCTGCAAAGGTCGAGATGAATTCTACTGTAGACATGACTGCATCATGTCCCACTAACTAAGAATGTAGGATGTGATTCCCACATTGTCCTTATGAACACTTACCCTCCTGCTGTTGTATTGAATCCATGGACAGGATTCTTAATGGACTGTCATCCAAAAAGAGTTATATTTGAAAAACGAGAGTGTCAAGTTACAAAATTCAAAACGTATACGAAAACTTTTTATTATGAAATTGTTTATTACAATCTTGTTTGGTTCTTGAATTAAAACAAGAATGCAATTTCCCACGGTAGACTTCTTTCAAATACACCCTCTATGAGATAACAAAGTATAAATGGAGCCACTTTTATGTCTCTCAGTAGATTTATGTATTTACTTTCTACTCATTGCTAAATGTTATTCATCCAACACAGACTGTGTTTCAACGGATTCAAATGCCCTTTCGTCTATAAAGGCCATGTATAGGTTGACTATACTCGTGACATTTTCCTTCATTTAAGGGGGTACTACACCCCTGGTCAATTTTGTGCCTATTTTTGCATTTTTCTCAAAAATTATAGCACATTGGTGACAAGTAAGATATGTATATTATTAGGTATATCACCTCAAAAATAAGCGCAGCAGAAAAACGTTATTTAATGTTTCTACATGAATAAGCTTTCTTAAAGCATAAAAAATCAAAAAACGGAATTGAAATCGGTCAATGCATTGTGATGTAGTGTCAATTTTAAGATGCTCGTAAATGGAATTAAAACCTGCCACAAATGGCTATAATGACAAAATTGGCACATTTCGAGATTTTGAAGGTTTATTTGGACGCTTGCTTGAAAAAGCAGCGTTAATTTAATTATCACAGGTTAAATGCCCTATCTTTCCGTACTTCGTTAAAGAAAACAAAATTTAAAAATCTATCATTGAATAATTATAATAAATTAACCAAATATACTATTTTAGCAAATTCAGCCAATCTGCAGATAAATTAAAGGTGAAAAAATGACTAAGTTCAGCTAATTAATATGCAAAATTGATGCCAATAGAAAACCGTACATGATATCAGGGTGCTGGTTTTTTTGCACACATATGTATACAAAGTTATTTCAATTGAAAAAAAAAAATACACAAAAAGTAATTAATTATGCAAATTAGCTAATTACAGGTAATTATGTATTCATGGTATTTTTATGTAAATTAGGCATGAGTAATTTTGGGTTTTTTCAATATTTAATGAAAGTCGATTCATTCACCATAAATATGTCAAGTATGAACCTCTTTTGATGTTGAATAAAGAAACTGCAGTTAATTACTTAAATATAATACAAAACATACAAAGTTCGACATTTTGACGATGTCAGGAATAGAATTATCATTTTTTTCTGTAAATATGGTATGTGTCACCATTGCTCAAAGCCAAATCCGAAAAGTAAAAATCATAATTCATTTGCAATGATACTTTAAATGAACATATTGTTATCTGGATTAACATGGGATGACAAATGGTAAACGGAAAAGCCATTCTCACTGTACCGCGTATACAAAAATAGTATGGCCTTGGACACACACAATGGCTTAGAGCTATTGAGGTTTGGAAAATTACTCCCTAGAAATATCTTTGATATAATGTTTTGTTTCAACTAGTTTTCTCGAAGTGTTTCATTCGTTGTCGACGGAAATAATTTACATGCTAAGACAGATTAGTATTTCAGATAAATGGTGGTAGGTCCCTTTATTTCAATAGGCCTATATTTACTGATTTATGAAAAAAAAAAAAAAATCCATAAAAACAGGCAGTAGCTCTTAAACAAAACAATTTTTAATTTGGGGGACCCGATGGTAGCCTCGGGAAGGCTTCACACACCATATATTAAAAATTCAAACAATTTGGATAAATGAAGCATATGAAGAAATTCATTTATCGACATGGAGGCCAACTTTGAAGCGCGCGCTTTTCAATTCACTGTTATGCTTGCATGCACAGTGTAGCAGAATTATTGTGCAGCCACTGTGACATACCTAATATTATAGGGGCAAGGACTACAACTACTGTATTGAAAATTCAGCAACTCAAAGCAGGTAGTTATTGATTTATTGATCAAATATTGGTTTCCCTCATTTTTGACTGTAACTCCACAACTGTTGCCTGTGCTGAAATAAAATTTCCAGTGCAGTAGTTGTAGTTCTTGCCCCTATGATATACATATCTTAATTGCCCCAAATGCGCTATATTTTATTGAGAAAAATGCAAAAATAGGCACAAAATTGGGCAGGGGTGTAATATCCCCTTAATTGATGGCATGTATAATATATAGTCCTTGGTGGAAAAATCACTTCTAAAGCCTGCTTGTTCTTTGGGTTGGTTGCTATCCAGACTGATTTGGTTAGGATTATTGTGAAAAACTTGTTGAGAGCAGACTGATGGGTCTGTAGTTTTTCGGTTAAATCTTGTGTACCTCCTCTCTTGACGAGAGTGCACATCACCCTCTCTCCACCGTTGGGGTACTTTCGCCTGCCTTTTACAAGCTGTAAAGAGCTCGGCAAGCTCTTCTGGGATGGAGTCTCTTCCTTCCACGATTGTATCAATTATCACGTTGTCATACTTGCTTTTAAGTTTTCAATTCATTCAACAATTACTTCAGTCACATATAATTACACTACTCTACATCTAATGATAACAATCACCTTCCTGAATGATACTGCTTGCTTGCCCTCAATACAACTATAAGAAATGCCTGTCCAAGAAGGCATATTCACTTTTATAATTATTATCACAAATCTAGTGTTAAAATTTACCATTTATATATTTCTCTTGACAATTTCTCAGTTGATCGCTGTATTCCTTTTTAAATGAATTTTATTCACAGATAGTCCTATAATCCGAGTATTGTTTTAGCTTGTTCAGCAATCTTCTTTCTGTCAAACTGAAAAAAAACCCGGACAAATAATCATGTTAGTCAAATTATTATGTTCCAATTGAGGGTTTATAAAAAAAGATTATATTGAATTATTGTTGGCTGCATCAATGCAAACAAGTTCAATTTCTTTGCTCCAGCCAATTATCAGAATTGAACAATCAAGCGTGACTTCGCACGGAGCAACCATTTAAACAAATTTTAACAAAGACATGTGATCATATACGTTTAGTATCCGGGGGGGGGCTTCGAAAAAAGTTACGGCGATGCGATACGCAGACTTTCGGATGCTGACTTTCTCTATACATACTTTTTGCTGTTTTTTACCACCCATCAGAATACCAATTTTTCACAAAAACACCCAAAGTTGCCCTGATGATTGGGCGCTTTTAGGGGCACTTTTTCCCCAAATGTGCCAATTGGGCGTATTGGTCTCCACTGAAAACCCACCCATCGATATACCAAAATTGCTGAAAAGGTACCTCAAAACCGTGGCACATCCCCGTATATCTGCAACCAGGGATAATCCCCTCCGGGTTGGGTATGAACATGATAATGAGTTTAATAGTTTACTTACTTTACCCGTCTCAGTTGTTGGAAAGGCATCCTCCATGAAGAGTATGTACTTTGGAACAAGAAAATCGGATACCTAAAAACAAGAAGATAATAACGTTCAAAATGATAGTTATCATTTTAAACATCACCACGCTCCATTGTTCATACATTTGAGTAATAACTATTTCAAAATCAGGAGATTAAAAACATGCACACATTTCTTTAGTGTTTAGATTTGTTTAAGTATATTTTTTGTAACCCTGACCCACCTTGCCTCTGCAAAATTCCTTCAATTCATCTGAGGTAACTTTGGTCAAAGGATGACGTCTTTGAAAAAAGCAAACAAATTACAACATGAATATTTATTACTGATATCTATAGGCTTGAGTGTATCGTTGATTACAGGACAGGGTAACAAAGTAAATAATCATGGGGTTTTTATCGGTTCAAATACATGTATGATGTATAATAAACATAATTAAGCAAATCTTTTTTTACCTGATACAGGCGCACACTTCTTCAGATGTATGTCCATCAGGAACTCCTACAACCTAATTGAACAAAATTCGACATTCGACATTAAAATACGGCTCAGGAAAAAAGGAAAAAAAAAGACAATGAGGTTGTTATAAAGGGGATTGGAATTTGGGGGAGGGATGAAATTGTTTGAGTTCATAGTCATCAGACAACATTTTGAGAAGTTTAAATTACTTTCAGCCAGGGTTACTGAATTATTGCATTACTATAAGAGGTCTAAAATTGGCCTTATCATCATGATTTACGCATATAGACGAACACCAGATTATCCTATAAACCGCCCCTATTATAACCTGTAACATGCCTGACACGATTCGCTGAGAGCGTGCAGCGACAATAACAAAAAATTATTTATAAGCTTTGCACTGAAAATAAAGCGATAGCGTCGCCCTCGACGGATAGTGCAATACAAAGGGCATTTTATAGTTATGTGACGTTTGTCAGTATGCAACTCCTTACCATGACATTATTGACTGCAGGATGTTCGTCAAAAACTTTCTCCAATTGACTAGGCGCTATGTTGACCCCTTCTTTGATGATGCGTTCCTGTATAAAGAAGAGATTCAATGACTAACTGGTTATTGGACTAAACGATTATTAGATCAAACGGTTGCACCAAACGGTTATTAGACCAAAGGGTTATTACACCAAACGGTTATTAGACCAAACGATTAGTAATATAAAACCAAATGGTTATTAGTCTATGGTTAGTAGACATACTGGTTGTTGGGCCAAACAATATTAGACTAAATTGACATTAGACTATTTAATTATTAGTTGTAATGAGACTTTCTGGTAATAGACCAATTGTATCTAGACTAATGGATATAAGATGGCAATAGACCCCAGCATACACACACCTACACACCCCTATATACAAAAATAGCATTTCTAATGCATATTTTCAGTAAGGATCTGAGAGGATGCGGTAACCTGGCGAGGGAATTCCCCTTTTTCTACGAGCCGTATTAGAAAAAGTTTCTCAGCATCATCATCATCATCATCAGTCGGCTGCGGAGCAGGCGACTACAAGCTTTCTCCAACTGTTGCGATCTTGGGCAAGCGAAACAATTTTGTTTTTGCTGCAGCATCCCTTCAGTATCTCCCAGGAGGTGATGTACATACTGCAAGTACAGTGTCTGCGGCCGTCCCGGTTTCCTCTTCCCATGTGGTGGAATATAAAGGGCATATTCTTTCACAGGCTCGTCATCTTCAAGACGCAGTATATGGCCGAGAAATTTGAGTTGATGAATCTTGACTCTGGCAACCAGTGGAGTGGTGTTGGTCAGATTGTAGATGGTTTCATGTTGGATCCGATCCACACGCTTGATGTTTAACATGACTCTGTAGCAAGATATTGCAAAGGCATTGATCTTGTTTTCCATGTCCTTGGTGATTACCTATGACTCACACCCGTACAGAAGGATAGTGACACAAGTTGTCTCAAACAGCTTGATTTTTGTTCCGATTGGCAGGGATGGGCTTCTCCAAAGGCGTTCCAGTTTCCAGAAAGCGGCCCAGGCTAGTGCTTTTCTTCTTTTAGGTCTCCAACACTAGAGCCCATCTTGGAACCCAAGTACTTGAAGTCTGTGACATGGTTGATGGTACTACCATAGACTTCAAGTGCTGGCTGGGCGTTACAGTTTGTAATCATATATTCTGTCTGATGACAAGGCCTAGATCTGCTGCTGCTGTTGCAGTCCTAGTAAGCTGTGAATGGGCCCGGGCTATAGAAGATTCCAACAGGGCAGTATCATCAGCAAAATCCAGGTCATTCAGCATCTTAGCAGGATACCTGCTTGACCGACGTGGATAGGTAACAATTCCAGCGTCAATTCCAGAAGTTGATTTCTTCAGGAGGTAGTCTACCAGGATAATGAACAGGACTGGTGCCAACACATCACCCTGAAGCACTCCAGTTTCTCAGCAAACACGTAGAACAATCACACAAATCACCTCCAGTTTGTACTTTTATATTTATTCAGTAATGATGTTGTTGATTTTATAATAAAATCATATAAATAATCACCAAATACGGTCAAAAGACCGAAACTCAGTTTCCACAGATAGCGTTTCTGCGCGTGTGCGCAAAGCTTCAAAGCGATCGCGCCGCTTTGTTTTGAAACCTACTTAAGGGCGCACTCCACTAACTGATACGATATAGAATACGAAATTTGGATGAAAAGTGTAAAATCACTTTTTTGATTTATCACTTCTCATCACAGGATCAAGGCGCAATATTACTACTGCATGCATAGGGCATGTAAATACACACAAAATAAAAATTAGCAATCATCATGATCATATAGAAACACAATTTATTTTTTTAGTGAACAACTTCTTTGTGAAGATGGCAAAGAACGGGCTTCGGGTGGAAAGCGTGAGATTGTTCCAAAGTCTGCAAAGGTAGTCGTGCTACCGACAAATCCTATACAACGATTTGTTTTAGATTTAAAGGAAATCTGTACCATAAACTAATTAATGGCTAATATAGTTATATACCCCTAAATTAAACATACCAGACGGTCCTAACATTCCTAACAAAGAAAAAGCACTTTTAATCCTTCGTTTCTGCGATTCATGGAAGCCGCCATGATAGCTGCTTGCGAATCCTTTCTGCCACAAGCGGTAGTGTAACCTTTCACACAGACCCGCGGCGAGCGTGTGTTGCTATGGCATTCGCGACCCCCACAGCGAATTTTGGTTTTAGTGCTGTTTTTACTTTTCGTTCTCAAAAGACATTGTTGATCATAAATATTACTTAAAATACATTTTTTTATGTTCTTCTGTAGTTTTATGGGTAAAAATGGTCGCATTTTCTTTTGAACGAATGTTGAATCTGAACTTTGGTAGTATTCGCTTCGTGTCACCAAAGTTCACGAGGGACGAGGCTGGTGGCACGGATTTCGCTGGTTTCAAAATCGGGGTACCGTTACAGCGTAATAAAATACATCGGGAATCAATATGGCCGCCACCATGGATTACAAACTGATCGCTGATTGTCGTAAGGAATTAAGAATTTCTCCTTTATTTGGACGTATATAAGCTTGGGACTTTTACTGTTTGTCGTTTTTATTATTACCGCAACTATATAGCCATTGATTAGTTTATGGTACAGATTTCCTTTAAGGATATACAGCTTAGTATTATGTCATTGGATGAACGAAGGTTACTTGTGGTATGAGTATTTTACACAATGTTATATGGAATGGTATCTGGTGGAAAGAATTAAGGTACCAGTTATTTTCACCCCTGTATCCTAAAGAGAGACATTCAAGACCTCATTCGTTGAAATCAGTCTAGAAATAAAGACACGACGATCCAGAATACCAAGGAAGAAATTCAAAAGTTGCAGATCCATTGGATGCCCTATTGATTTTGTACACAAAGCGCTGAGATCTTAACCAAGCAAACACACAATGTTTTACAGAAGACGTTTAAATGTCGGGTTATATAAAGGATATAAGCGCACGTTTTAATAACATTCATAAAACATTTTTGAAAACAGTTTTTTCAAAAATATTTACCCAAAATATTTTACAGTAACTTTAAAAACGTATTCATGACCTTATATAAACCAACATTTTAAATGTCATAAAAAAGCTTTGAATAATATGGTTGTATTTGCTGGGAGAGTAGAGATAAAGGGTACACATAATGGCTGCTGGTGAACATAACTGGTACCTTGCTTCTTTTGTGGTATGTGTTGTTTAAATTTGTGCATTACCGATTTTCTTCCGACAACCCGAAGGTACCCACTTTCATCTAACGTTCCCATGTCCCTAAGAAATTAAATGAAAAAACATGGCCCCCAGAATTAGACTTATCATTAGTAGATACATAAGACAATGAAAACTAAAGACAACAAAAACATCTTTTGTGATATTGGTGACACAATCTAAGAATACGTTTTCCAAATACGCCTATTAGTATTAAGCGCCATTCAACTTGTTGTAGTTTATCATCGACATACCTCATTTGCTACCCACTATCATCATGATCATATATATTATTCGCTTGTGACAGCTAGTTCATGCTGCTAATTTCAGATCATGCTATGATGCTTTCTTTTTTAAATATACGTTATTTTGTATTGTAATCAAGATAATATTCAAACATGGATTGCAAAAGCTGATGACGAATAATGTGAAATACTACAGAGCATACCCAGTGGGCACAATCGGGAAAAACTACGTTGTATGGACGTTGTAATAAGATCGGACGTCGGGCAACCAAATTCCAACGTTAACGCAAGTAATAATCTAGGACGTCAGTACACCTATTAGTGACGACGTCGCACAAACGTTGTGGTAATGTCGGCCGTAAGACGATCGTCGTACGACTTCAATACAACGTTGAGGCAACACTTCATTGCCGACATCAGTACAACTGACAATAAAGATGTTGCATTAACGTCACCTGTTGACTACCCTGCGACAGTTGTCGTACGACTTCAATATAACGTTGAGGCAACACTTCATTGCCGACATCAGTACAACTGACAATAAAGATGTTGCATTAACGTCACCTATTGACTACCCTGCGACAGTTGTCGTACGACTTCAATATAACGTTGAGGTAACACTTCATTGACGACATCGGTGCACCAATGATTGAAGACGTCGCAACAACGTCTGCCGTACGATGGTTGTCGTATGACCTCAATACTAACGTTGAAGCAACACTTTATTGACGACATCGGTACAACTGCGATAAAGACGTTGTATTAAGGTCACATAATGACTGCCGTGCAATGGTTGTTGTACGATCTCAATATAACGTTGAGGTAACACTTCTTTGACGACATCGTCTGCCATACGCTAGTCCGACGTGTAGGACCTTTTTTTCTTATTTCCCAGACAATATTCACCTCAGACTATGACCACTATCTCATATGTATGGCGCAAGAAAGACGAATCGCGAAAGTCCAGTGACCACGCCGCCCGATCGGGCGGCGTGGTCACTGGACTTTCTTGAGCAATCAGAGCCTGAGCAGTGATAGTTGGTAACTGAGAAAAAAACCAGGTCCTATTCGTCGGACTACCATACGCTGGTTGTCGTATGACCTCAATACTAACGTTGAAGTACGGTAACACTTTATTGACGATATCGGTACGACCGATGATAAATATGTTGCATTTGGCTTGTCTTAAAATGACAGTTTCTTACGCCGAGATTGGGAACGTCGCACAAACCTTAATATGACGGTCAGAATGCCGTCCGCGATATCGGACCAACGTTGGTAAACAGCATGACAGTTGACAGGCCTACTGTTTCCAAGTCATCGGAATGGTCAAGTTGGTCCAAAATTTTCTATTTACTAGGCGTATTAAAGTGTAACATTAAATAAAGACTATAAAAGCCCACTAGATAAACTAATAATAATAATAGGCCCTAATAATGATGAGGATGATGATGATGTTGCAACTCATGATGATGATGATGATGATGTTGATGATGATGATGATGATGATGATGATGATGATGATGGTGATGAATATAATGCTTAGTGATAATGCAATATATAAACCTAATAAATATATAATTATATTTATAATAACAATAAAACTTTGGAATTCAATCGTCAGTAAGATTTTTTATTTTAAAAAAAAGAAAGAAAAAAAATCAACAAATTTAGTAAATGTTATCAATATTTACAGTAAATTTGATCAATATCCTTTAAATTATTCACTTTAGCAGGTTTAGCCATCAAAATATTGCTTATATTAACTTAAAACACTTCACCGAATATGTAAACCCCGTTAGCTCAGTCAGTAGGGCATCAGTCTCATAATCCAAAGGTCATGGGTTCGAATCCCGGAAGGTACGTCAAGGTAAGTGTTATGTATAAAATTAAGCTAGGAAATTTGCTTCCGTTGTAATATAGACAGTATTAAGTGTAAGACTCTGTGTAAGCAGAGTATATGGTACTAAATAATATTTTTCTTTCTTTTTTTCATGATTTTTCGTCTCTTTGGGGTTACTTGCCAATGGTTGGATTAACGTTGGTTTAACGTTGGTCAATGGATGGATTAATAACATTGGCCCAACATCAACGATATTATGTTAGCCCAACGTCACAAATTACATCTTTATTAGGGTTGGGTCAATGTTGGATCGACGTTGGCTAACGTCTGCACAACGCTGAATGTGGACGTCGCACCAACGTTCTATTTTGGCATCAAAAAAACTTTCATATCCATCCTCCAGGCAACCGTCGTCCAACGTTAGATATTGACGTTGACACAACATAGTAGCAACCAATTGTGCCCACTGGGTAACAGACGTCGAGACTCAAACGGAAACTTATCACGTGGACGAGCATATTAGAAACGTATAATTCATCTTACCCTGTGTGGTACCATCCACTCGGCTTCTTGGCTGCTTTTGTCTTCTCTTCTTCTCCCCAGTAATATAAAAATAAAGACGGACCTCTATGGCAGATTTCTCCAATCTCATTTATTGGTAGGATTTGACCATCATCAGCAATAATCTTCCACTGTTTATGGTATAGATAGAATAATTTAGGAATCTTGTTAAAAATCAATATAGGCTATTTTTACCGATTTTTTTAAAAATGTGTTACCATTAGACTTCGCCACGTGAGCAATGCTTTACTGTTATACTATCGTGAAACAATAAACAAAGAAGCATCCGCAGATACTTTATTATGAATTCCGCATATCGATGAATAGCAGACTGCTAGAAACCGTCTCTATAATATTATAACCAGTGAGATGTCTTGTGCAATTGCCCGAACGCGACTATAATAAACGAGTTTCGATACCAGTTTTGGGGGAGCTGTGCATCTTGTGGTGACAGTAAAGGCATCATACTCTATTATGTGTGCGTAAATAAATAAAACATGGTTTTTGGACTACCATACTACCAAAAGTCGATAACGTCCTCTATAGTCATTTTATACAAAGGGACTGGTTTATAGTCAGTTGGGATTCGTCATTATCATATGCGGTGCATAGTCATAACGAGTTATCGCTCCTTGTCAACTAAGGCGGTAAGTAGCATATTTACATACAGCATTATATATAATATGGAAAAAATAACTTACCTCCGAACCATCCGCAGGAAAAAATGCAGGGCTATGTAGAATTTCAATCGGATCTTTGGGCGATTGTGTGCTTCCAAATCCCTCTGTACCACCGTATGCTAGCTAAACGTGCGTGAACAAATATATATTGAAACAATCAAAAAATTCAAACACACAAGTGTTATAGATAAAGTATCATTGCACCAATTGTATGATAGGATCGAAGGGTGCGGTAGCTCAAAAAGATGGATGTTTCTGAAAAAATACCCGGGTTTACATGATGACCACAGTTTACACAATGCCTTCACAACGTAAGTTAACATGCAACCTGAATTATAGCTTTTCTTCGTGCCGACTTAGAAATCTTTGGGTATCGATGGTGCTCTATAAGCATTTGGACACAAATTAATATTTATGTACAGTTGACGGAATTAACATACCAATAAATGTTTAGTGATCTTTGAGGCTCTTTGGCGAAATGAATGAGGGATGATGCTGCCACCTGTTATACCTGTAAATGATGTAAAAGGTACCAAAAAATTCTAAAAAGGTGATCCAAGCGATGGTACAAAAAGGTGATTTCCAGGAAATATTACGAGGGGCGCCCTATATAATACATAGGTCACTGTTTTCGTCACATAAACAAACTTAACTGGTGATACGGAAGTCAAACCCTAATTATCGGTACAGGCAGTTTGTAAAGATTGCCGTGGGTCTGCCTATACCAGAAGTTAGTGGTGCTTGTCACCACCTCCCACTCCACTTCTCTGCCCCCTCTCTCTCCCTCTGTCTGATATTATAAATTAACATGTTCTTGGCACGATTGAATACTTACAAACTTGAAAAGATGAAAAATCATATTCCTCGAAATTTGGCAAACTCAAAATGTCGTTCAAATGTTGAATGAGCATGGTGGATCCTGTAACTCTATAAAATAATGAAAACAATAATCATCCTGACGAATCCTGAATAACTATAAACCGGTGCTTTCGTATTATGATTATAGATGTCGAATCACGTAAGGCGCTTCACGCGTTATATTGGGACGATTTATAGTGATCTGGCTTTCGTCAAATGTCTAAATCACGAAGATTTGATGTGAGATCCCATTATAAGTTAAGAGATTTATCGATGTTTAAAAGTTTATCGATGTAAAAGTATTATCTTATTTTACGATAATTAGAGAAATGTTGTGTGTTGGGGTGTGTTTGTGTGTCCATCAAAAGGCTTTTTTTATTAGCTAAAGTTCTAAACCTATCGAAACAAAATACAAAGCTTTGATTACGGGGAGTAACTTAACCTACATTTGGTTGAAATCGGTCAAAAATTTGGTTCAAAAAATGAAGGAAACCCACCTTTTTGGCCGTTTTAATGCAACAATTCACACAGTACTCCATCGCGTGTCACATACATATTCATGTGAAAACAAGAGCGGTTATTGCATTGCAAACTGGCAAAATTGTAAAATCCTATAAGGGGCTATATGACCTATATTTCACCTAAACTGATTTGGCAAGTTGGCAAGTTGTCGCATACGTGTCCTAATCTGTTGACCACACAGCTGCACTGAATTGAAGCTCATTTGCATCTTTTGCCATGGGAGGTGGAATAAAATGGAGTAGAACCCCGGTTATTTTTCTCCCTTTTATTTGACACCACTCGGAGGGTAACAACTTCGTGGCATTTCGAGATATGCCCATTTAAGACCAACTGGTTAGTCTGTTAGTAAGCTAATATTGCACACTAATATAGGGTGGTCCCGCTATGCGGTCCACCAAAAATAAAGAATATAAGCAGTAAAAATGAAATACTTGTCTATTGTCTCTTTGCATCGGCATCGTCCTCGCTCGTTCGTTCTTTCTTTCTTTCTTTCTTTCTTTCTTTCTTTCTTTCTTTCTTTCTTTCTTTCTTTCTTTTTTCTTTCTCTTTTTTTCCGTTTTTCAACCTCTCTATTTTCATTCCCTTACCCTTTTCTCTTTAAAACAAATAGTACAACACCCCACCTTTTTCAAAATACACTTACCTTTCATCCTGGATAACATTTGCCATTAGTTGTGCATTGTAAGCTGGACCCACAATGATAGTAGTATCTCCTTTAATCATGGGGAATAATACTCCGATATGTGCACCCATGCCCCCAAATGACATGATCAGAGCAAACCTGCGTGACTAAGTATAAAAATATGCACATTATGTGTGAGGACTTTAATATGGCAGTCAAGTTAGCACAGTTGATAGGGCAAAGATTTCAGAGATGAAATTTCCCCTGACAAGGAACTAGATGCCCAATATGCTCTTTTTAAAGGAGCTGCATGAGCTTGCATGATCCTGGTTGCGATGTTTATGTGGATATACTAGGATACTGCACCTATATTGAGCTGCATCCATGATTTTTGTATAATGGTTGACAAGGTGTGTCTTGGGCCGCAGTGGTAAGCAAAAATCTGTCAAGTGTGCAGAGGCCTGTGGGTTGGCGTCGTGTACTATAAATCCCCAAATGTATAATTATGTGTAATATGGAATGGATATATATAGGTGTAGGGCTAACACTTTCATAGTAAGGGGCATTCGATGATAGCAAATACATACATACAGCCTGTCTCAAAAAAAATTGTGCAAGTGAAAAGCGCCCTCTCTGGCAATTAGAAAATACCGTTGTGACATGATGCTTACATTAACGTCAAGGGCACAATCATAGCTCTCAAATACCGTTTGTTCTGTTAAATTTGCTCTTTTTAATCTCGAGATATGTTTAGTTAATAACGAAAGGGTAAAATCACAATTGTGCCACTTTTACTAGGGAATAGTGCTGTACATGTAAATCAATGATAGCTGATGTTGATGCGTCTAATGCACTCCCCCATCGGGGCTCGTGCATTAGACGCATCAACACCAGCGCGTGTGCATTATTTTGTCTAATTTCATTAATTTGTCAGATTTCATGAACTTGTCAAAGTTCATTAACTTATAAGTGTGCAATATTTTAGCATGTCTTGAATGACAAAGAGATCAGCATTTACCATGGAAAAATCATTGACATGCACATGTATTTAATTTTACAGCAGAATGTGAAATATTTATTTATCGTTTAATTTTTCTTAAGTGGAAAAGGGTAATCACTATACCTTTATCATGATAAAACATTAAAAACAATTTTGTATTGTTGTGCAATTGATGCATTCTTTTGATTTCACGAAGGAACTCTTGATAAACTTGATTTGTATATAGTCTAAATGACTTCAGCGGCTTTATTATTACCAATAAGTAACAAAATCAGTGAAAAATGAAAATTACTGTTCAACTTGTGTTTGGGTGACCAAGGTAACAGAGCATGTCTCGAAAAATAAGGGGTGTTTATGTGACAGAGCATGCAATGTGTTGGGTGTTACATACCACCCAAAGAGATCCTAGTGTGCGCTACAATATCATATGTGTACATTAATACTGGAGGAAGTATCTACTACTACTCACATAATGTATAGGAATTCCGTCTGCATCTTCATCAAACCGCGCGAAATCCTCTGAAACCATCAACACTGATCTGTGTGTATGGGTCACACCTTTGGGAAATCCAGTTGAACCCTGGGTTGTTAAAAATAATGGTTTGTCATTTGCATTGGAGTCGCAATGCTCGTTAATATGTACCCTCGGCAGGCCGTCAAACCGAGTATTCGAGGCATAGACGAGGAAACCGGTGCTCGGTTGGGTACTCGGTTGGCCCAACAGCCGAGGATCCTTCTTGTCCTTGACGGACCAGCCCACATCAAAGTTGTGATTTTCAATCCCGATAAAATATGGAATGGCCGATTCCCTAAATGAAGACATGATTACCCTCAGTGGTGTTACCGAACTGTCTTAATTGAGGGGCAGCAATGGGGGTTAGAGGTGGCACAATTTCCTTCATACACATCTTTCTCTTTCACTTTAGAATATCATTATAGTTTGGGTGTGCCGTTATCGCTTACCTCTTGGACACGCGTACACCTTTAGTTTGGAGCAAAAACTAGTGAAAAATGACCCACGGAATAGCTGCAACTGAGATTTATTTCAAGAATTTCAAACTTTTTCAAACTAAAATTGTATACAATAATAACATAAAAAATGTCCACCAAGTGGCTTCAATTGGACCTTCTCAAGAGAGCACATCTCCCTCTGTCAAGCTGTGCTTCTGCTTTTTGGCTACTGTATACTGTATTGGTCATGCTCTAACATGTCTAACACGATTCAACACTGCTGTGACATTTACCAGTTACACTCCTGTCACCATCTAGGACCTACCCATAGCAAAAAGAAAAGGTATCGGTATAGTTCCGGCTACTATACGGGATAGTATCCGGTAGGTATTCTGGAGCTATCCGAAAGTATCTGCTAGCAGATACTAGTTGGATACTAGTATCGGTATAGTGGTACTATTCCGATACTATCCCGATACTAGTATCTGATACTATATAGTATCGGAATAGTACCCGCTTTCAGTTGGCACCAATCCATGTCACATGACTAATTAGAATAACTGCCATATCGGCTTGGAGCCAAATTGCTATACAGTCAAGGAATGAGTTCCTCTGATTCAAAGGATAATATATACTGTTGTACAAAGAATTGTACAGTGTGTTCTATTTCTGGGCTTCACAATACAGGTATGATTGTATTGGGTGACAGTTTTGAACAGAACTTTTTATTTTATCTAAATTTAGTATAAGCGTAAGAACATCATGCAATGCAGGCTATATCAAACTACGGAGTATGTTGAATTCTGCACCCAAGACAACATGGTGCTCAATGTGAATGTGTATATCATATGTTTTTAGCATGCAATGTAGCATTCGTAATGTACATTTTCAATTGATTTTTGCCACAAATTCCAATGCTGCATTTATGTTCAATATAATCAATTGCTACACATTTCACATTTAATGTATGTACAACTATAATCATTTGAAATTTTCCAGTGACCTTGTCCATATACCATGTAAATCTCTGGACATATCTCTATGACCATATTTGGGCAAAACAATTTACATGCAGAAACAAATAGTATCAGATACTATCCCGATACTAGTATCAGGTACTATCCCGATACTAGTATCGGGCACTATTCCGATACTATTTATCAGTGTCTCCCAGTAACAGTATCGGATACTATCCCGATACTATATGTCCATATATGGACAAAAAATTTGCATGTGAAACATATCCGGATACTATACCGATACTAATATCCCACTAGGTAGCGGGTACTATTCCGGTATTAGTATCAGAGACTATCCCGATACCTATTATATTTTGATATGGGTACCTGGCCTGGCTCTTAACTAATTGCACGTCAGTCACCATCCATTAAGAGGTACCCTCAGCAGCCCGCCACCAAGCACCCGAGGACTGGTGGGTTCAAGCAACATGTTGCAGCCTCTGTTCATCTATTGTGTCCGATTTGATCGCTGATTGATAAATGTTGCCAATCAATATTCAAGAGAGTGTTCTTTCGACGTCCAGGTTTTGAAATTGGGTGACTTTACTTGTGTTTGGCATGTGTGAAATACATCTGACTGGGAGTTTTAATTACGTAAAGCATAAAGGCTTTGAAATCATCTAAAGGCGTTTCCTTTCTCGGCACTTATTCTTACTTATGTCTACACTTACCTAGTCTATCACTCCCTCGCTTTTTTTTCTCACTCGCTCCCTCCATCTCTTTTTTCGTCTCACCCAATCTCTCTGCCCTAGTTCTTTATTTCTTTCTTTTTCTTTCCCCCTTCTCTCTGGCCTATTTTTTTCTTTCTTTTTCTTCCTCCCCTCTCGATCTCCCCTCCGCTTCCCCTCTTTTCACCCTTCTCTTCTTCACTCCCTCATTTCCCCCTGGCTTTAAATGGAAATTGGTGAAATAATAATTTTAAAAAATCATTTGACATACTGCGAAATTGTTGATTGATAGAAAGCGACACAGAGAGATATGCACCTATATATATCTGGCAGCCGCGCCACGTTGTTTCGGTTAATCGATCAGGAATTCTATTCAATGATTCAATGTCTCCGTGATTATTAAAAACCTGTGTATGCTATTTCAGGACGTCGCTCAATTTCAGGGCGATTGCGACGCGTCGCAATCCAAGGAACTTTGTCAGTTCTAAATAGTGCTGCTATAAGCACGATAAGAAAAAATATATTGCCGCTATAAGGAAAAGCCTGTCCCTTCTCTTAAAAGTAAACTGACTAAGTTTTTTTTATTATAATTCTTACCGAAGTAAATGTAACACATATAGGATCGTCAAAATCAACTCGGTCTATAGCTTTCGTCACTGTACTTCTGTCAAATCCTTTGCCCATTTCCATGAAATCCGTCAATGAAATCATACCTCTTTAAATTAAAAACAGATCATAACATAGCGAAATGGCAATTGAATCATTAAGATTATTCTGATATCATGTCCCGATCGTTCACTTTACTTGGACCCTCTACAATTGCAAAATGGCTGAATATATGGTGGAGCGCCTATCGTAAATATCGCACCATTGAACAGAACACGCGGCGTTTGGCGGCAAACGTCGGACTACATAAATTATTGACTTTAAGATCAAAATTTAGTTTTGCCGCTACATCAGACGTCGAGTTTTCTATTTTCCGCAACGATTTTGGTTGTCCACTGCGACCGTTCGTGATTTCCGCTCGGAAGATGTCCGACAATATTTTGACCTTTAAGAATATTAGATGCACTGTAGCGTCTTCCGCTGTAGAAGACGTCCAAATTGTATGGACTATGTATTGGCCTTATGGTCAAAATATAGTCGGTTGTCTTGCGGACGTCTGACCGTTGTGACAGACGTAGCGGTTGATTTTCTGCTAATGTCTCCCGCATTGGGTCTTTCCCATTTCAGCGGAAAGAACTGAACCTCTCAGCATAAAACCAAAAACGCGATATCAGACTGAACGGCGAAATGACCGCAAAAATTGTCATCAAAATTGGAGAAAGGTATCTATTTAATCCCGTGGATCTTCAGATTTAACTTTTTAAACTTTAGGTTAATAACTATGGAACAATAAGTCGAATGTAGGTCAAACTATGTATTTTCTGAATCCTTATGCTCAAAGGAACATTTTGTTATGCGTTTAAAAAATGAGCAGTTTTGAATTTTGACCAGGGGTGACAATTCTACACCTATTATAATCTCATTGTGCATCACCTATATAATAACAATTAGCGAAGAAAAACAGTTTAACTAGCAAAACCATCTAACATGATAAACCAATAGTTTGCAGCCGGACTATTACTCACTTGCATTGATTGGTTCCTGCGTTGATAACACACTTCAAGCTTGGTGTGCTATAGATGTAGTAACCAGACAAAATAAAGGAACAGTAGAATATCAAATTTTATTTCACGTCAAAGACTAATATGCTAGTATTCAGCAATTGATGTACTGCATAATAAGTTATAATATGTATAATTATGCATAATATGAACCGAGCTTCGTCATCATCGTAATTCAACATGAAAACTGATCACCATAACTTAATCCTTAAGCGAAAACAAATCATGTTGCCTCCGAGTTAGTATAGCGCAAAAGGACGGTTTATGGTTATTTCGGTTCGTCACTATGACAAAACCCGTGTGTTAAACAAATTATATTTTGTTTCTGTCTATGGCTGCATGGCGACCTCAAGATTTTCATCAGCGATTGCTGTAAGGTTTTGAGTTAATTTTGAATTTGCATCTAATCTTATACGTTGGATAAGATAGGGAACGGAAGAAAAGAAAATGAGTCGGTGGAGGAGAAAAAGAAAAAGGAGGGAAAGACGACGTTTCCCTTTCAATCTTACATTTGACAATTGAGATTATCGGCAGCATTTGTCAGTAACTCTGGTATTATTTGGCTGGCTCTGTCACACATGTCAGACGGTGATCTCATCAAAATGACGACTTTCATTCCGAGCTGTAAAGAGAGAGAGAGAGAAATTTAATTTCATGACGATTATTATTTTGTTCGTTGTTCTTTACATTTGTCTGTCTTTTTGTACGTCTGTCTTCTTTTAGGCCACTCGTACTAGTTGGCAGTACATGGATGTGGGACATGGTTTTGCCTTAACTGACACACAACCTTAGTTTCAATAGAAATTGTTTTGATTAGTTTATATATATATAGTTTTGTTATCTATTTGCGTCACATACGTTACCCTTTGAATGACTTCTTGCTGAACACTCAACGGAAAGTCCATCCTCATATTAACCTTTAAGAGAAAATAGAAGAAGAATTTGTGTGCCATATATTTTAATTAATGAATATTTTGATCGATGTTTGGACACACATACAGTCATACACACAAACATCCTCTCCACACACACACCCCTACACCCCGACAAACGCAACGCACCCCAACACACAAACAACTACTCACCGTGATGACACCAATTTGCAGTGAGGCTAGGTATGCCAGTAGCCACTCGTAATGGTTACCACCCCAAACCCCTAGCGTATCTCCTTTCTTTAAACCCAGCTTCAGCAAACCTCCTGCAAACTGCTGACTCTGTTGATAATGAATTTTTACAAGAGATAAATTGTGGTCTAACAGTTTCTGAGAAATTGGGGGTGTATGTAATATTTATCAGACTTTTGGGTAACATTTAATATTAATTTCCAAATGCCGGCATACTTACTTCTTCTTGCATTTGTCTGAACGTTTTTCGTTCTTGATCTGCGTAAAATACAAACATCTCTTTGTCCGCATTTTGATTAGCCACTTCTTGAAATCTCTGCCCAACGCTCTTTTCCGAAAACGGTGTTTTCACGGGCACATGGATGTAGCTTTTTGTTAGCTTTTGTGACATCGTGACACTAAAATGATTGGAATGAAAACGATATGAACATATTAACATAATGTTTGAACATATAATTATCATTTTGATAACTGTAGCTTGGTATGGTCGCTTTGAAAATTATACTTCTAAACTTGTTTAATGAACATGTTTAACGAACTAAGTTGGGAGCTGCTCTCAGTCCGTAATCAGTAGTTTTAAGGTTAGCAACTATTTTTAACTGTTGCGATTTGGTAGTTCACAGCATCTGGCGAAGGGTAGTGAGCTTTGGCAAAAATTGCATTGATTATTTCATAGCGAGCGTATAGAATAATTCTAATATCTCATATATACTTTTGTTTCTTGAGTTATGTTGTAAAGAGGGCTGAAACAACAACACTTTTGTAAAAGGAACATAACTCATTAAAGCCATATTATAACATTTGCTGAGGAAGACGCCTCACTGAATTTTTAAAATTCCCTATTTTACACGATTAAATTGTACTTTATTAAACTAAAATACAATACAAAAATCAAGACTCTAGGTGCTGTAGTTTTGTCAAAATCCGAGATTTTGAATAAAACGCCGGAATCCGCGCTTTATTATTACGATGGAATTATTAGTCGAACGCATACACGATGTTCATAACACACAGTACGTACGGCGTGCGGGACGGTGATATACACAACAAAGGGTCGTACCACAACATGACCGAAGGAGTGGTACGTATTGGCGACATGTGCGCTGGTAGTAAATTCCTATTTTCTTTGCTTTGCCGTAGTTGTTCGGCTCCAAATTAAAAGGGGATATATCTGACAGTAAAAGCTAACATTTTATGGCAAAGAAATGCTAATCTATTTTGTTTGAAAATGTTATAATATGGCTTTAACAACAATAAATCAAGCAAGTTTTCAAAGTATTTAGAAAATGAAATTAGATTTTTTGGCTGGTTCGACCAACAATACCTAGTCTACCCTTAAAGCACTTATGGTATATTAATCGCAGCATAATCTAGCACTCCAGTACTTATCTAAGAAGTTCATTTTGTCAAACATTCATTTAGTTATATTGGTGTTACCAAGTATGGAACCATATTGATCCACTGGTGAGAAATACTCGAAATGTGTATTCTTTTAAGGTAATTCGGACGGGTAATCAGGTTTACAGCAAAATAGCCACATTAGCAAATCAGAATTGTGTATTAATTTTAAAACATAGATTAAGTTTCATAAAAACTCTAAAATTTCCTTATTTTTTGATAATTACCTAAATTTTCCCACATTTTAATTTTTAGCCTACATTTCAGGGATGGTGTATAAGCTTTTATTTAAATTCTCTTCTTAAAATAGAAACACCTGATTCAGAAAAAAAAAGCTGGGGAGAGAATTTTCTAAATATGATTACCTTTCAAATGACACATTTGTTAAAATTTAAAATTTAACCTATAGTTTGGTCTCAAAAAAGATATAGAATTTATTGTATTAGGTTCATCTGGATTGTCAATTATAACTGTTTGATGGGAATTCATACTATCAAATCCAATTTTTGGTGACATACCTTGTTACACCTATTGTTGTTAACATCTACATGGAGAATTTTGAGCAGATCGTGCTAGACAAATATCCGGGAAACCCTCCTAAACTGTGGCTGCGCTACGTCGATGATACGTTTGTTGTTATTGATAGGAATGAGGCTGCCTCTTGTTACAAATTCATCAACGAGGTAGACCCAAACATCAAGTTTACCCAGGAGGAGTGCGTTGATAACAAGCTAGCCTTCTTGGACTGTCAAGTTCACATTCACGAGGACGGATCACTCAAGTCCACGGTTTACAGGAAACCAACTCATACGGACTTTTACTTACAATTTGACTCTCATCATCCCCTAATACATAAACTCGGGGTGATCAGATCCCTGCAACATCGGGCTAATACCATTATCAGCGACCAAGAGGACCTTCCTGGAGAACAAAATCACATTCAGAAATCCCTGGGTTGCTGTGGCTACCCCAACTGGGCCTTCACCAAAGCTAAAAAGACCAAAGAGCACACACAGAATCAAAACGCAGAAACGGGCACGGGTACCCAGGTAACAATACCCTACATATCTGGCTTGTCTGAAAGGATCAAGAATACTCTTAAGTCCTTTGGGATCGCAACGTCTTACAAACCCACCAACATCATCAGGGGGAAATTAGTCCATGTTAAGGATAAACCCCCCAAGGACAAGCAGAGTAATTTGGTTTATGGCATAACCTGTGCGGCTACTGACTGTGGTGAAGCCTACGTAGGAGAGACCAAACAGTCTCTCAGGGCTAGGATAAACCAACATCGGAGACCTAGCTCCAGCGAAGCTCAGAACTCTGCAGTGTTCAATCACTGCAAAACAACGGAACACTTCTTTAAGCCAGAGGAGGTTGTGATCCTCGACAAAGAAGAAAAGTGGTTCGAGCGGGGTGTCAGGGAAGCCATTTGGGAGAGAGTGGAGCAGCCAGCCATCAACAAAAAAGGGGGACTCCGCTTTCAACTGCCGCACGCGTGGGACCAGGCTTTGCAGGATCTTCCCCGTCGTTTGTCACGTGACCAATCAGATGCCTGATGAAGTTCGGAGTTACCGGACGCAACTGTCGCATGTAAGTTGCAAATTTTATTTCCAGAATTCGATTTAACTTTACCTTATATACCTTGTTACAGTTTCATGCTGCTACGCAGCACTTCATCAGACTGGCAACCTTGCTTCTTCTTCTTTCCTGAAGTTGCTGCCGGTGGCGGCGCCAGAAGCTGGTCGAAAATATTCGGTAAGAAATAGTTCCCTTCATCTCTGTTCATGGTGTTTCGCCCTCGTCGCCTGATCCAAATTGCCTCTCTAATCTGTCTTTTGTTCCTGTTGGTCTCCCTTGATCTGATATTAGCGTCCTCCCAACCTCCCGGGGGGGGGGGGCACTCCCTATCTGAAATGGCAGGGATGTGCCTCGGCCATGTTAAAAGTAGGGGGCATTCAGGTCAAATGTACAATTACAAAAATATGGGGTCATTCAGTACACAACCTGAATAAAAATGGGGTCATTCGGTATGAAACTTTAAAAAGGATGGTCATTGGGGTAACAAAAAGTAAAATGGGAGTCATTGAGTACAGGATTGCCAAAAGAGTATCATTAAGTACACATAAATAAGTGCCAAACTGCGTAAAAACAACTTGGCCACCTTGGAAATGTGAAAAATCTCATTATTTCTGGAGGAGAACACAAATACCACCTAAATTTGGGAATTAAAAGAGGGTCATTGGGTATAGCAGGAAATAGAAAAAGGGGGTCATTGAGTACATGAATTTTTTTAAAGGGGGTCATTGGGTAATAGGTAGGACCATAAAAAAAAAAGGGGGTCATTGGGTACAAGCCGGTTTGAAAAAGGGGTCATTCCGAGGCACATGATGCGTATCCACTATGGAAGTGCCCCCCCCCCCGGGCCCAACCTATGACATGGTTGTTTTGCGCAACGTGGTCTGTAATAGCAGACTTATTTACTTCTGTGAGTGAATGTTTTCTCTGTGACCGGGTGTGTACCCCGCGTGCTGCCTTCTCCGCTTCTCCTTGATGTTCCTTGAGGCGATACCGAATATTTTCGACCAGCTTCTGGCGCCACCACCGGCAGCAACTTCAGGAAAGAAGAAGAAGAAGCAAGGTTGCCAGTCTGATGAAGTGCTGCGTAGCAGCATGAAACTGTAACAAGGTATGTCACCAAAAATTGGATTTGATAGTATGAATTCCCATCAAACAGATATAGAATTTAGGTAAGTTAATATCTTTGTTAAGACCAATATCTTGGGAAAAACATCACTGGCCTTATTACGCGTAAGTTGCATTTTTGAAATAACAAAAAACCAGATTTATGCAGTGGGTATAAAGGTATGGTGTACCACGAGGGACATGTAAATTTAAAATAATTTTTGCAAACTTACAATAATTTTTTGGAAACTCAAATAATTTTTGGAAACTGAAAATATTTTTTACAAACTCTAATAATTTTTGCAAACTTAAAATAATTTGTGCAAACTAAAATAATTTTTGCGAACTTTTAATATTTGCAAACTCAAAATAATTTTTTACAAACTCAAAATACTTTTTGTAAACTTAAAAAATCTCAAGGTAATTTATCATCTCAAGATTATTTTGGGATAATTTAACTCAAGACAAAAAAGATAGATGTATTTTCCATTTATCTTGAGATAATTTATAATAATGTATAATATCTCCAGATAATGTATTATCTTTAGATAATATCTTTAGATAATGAATGATCAATGACCACAATTCAAATCAAACAACCCTGCCTTAGTGCGCTTATTATTTTGAGATAATAAATTATATCCAGATAATATTTCCAGATAATAAATGAATGATCAACCAATGATTACGATTTAAGTCATGTGATTTAAATCAAACGACCCTGCCTTTGTGCGAAAGCCGAAGGGCACTCACCCAAAAAGGCAACTGGCATGTGCAGCCATATCATGATATTGATCCCTATAGTTCAACTCCCTCTCACCCAATACCCAATGCATACCAGCAAAATTTACTGTCAGGAGCTTGATATAAAAGCTGGTTAAAAAAAGCTAATAAAAGCTGGATTATAGTAATAGCCACAATCAACTTATTTTAAAGCTTGCTTCACTATTAATGGATGGGGTATGAACGTTTAGACAGTATTTATTGTGGAATTTTAGAGCACATCAGACATATCGAATTGCATTCTGAATACAAAGAATGTCCTTCTGATATCAAATAATTTTGATTTTTTGAAATTCGCAATGTAATTTTATGGCAAATGATTAAAAATTGATATTTTTGATATTTAACAGTACTTGAATTAAACTTTATAAATCTGATGATTAATACCTAAAGGGTATGTAGGTGGGATGAAAAGCCGACGATCAATTGAAATGTTTGACCTTTCGTATTGAAGATATGGATTTTTCCCCCCAAAAAAACAAAAAAAAATAGGTCTGTTCGGGAAAAAATCAATTGATCGTCGGCTTTTCATCCCAGCTACATACACTTTAAGAATATATCATTAGATTTATAAAATTTACTTCGAGGACTGTTTATATATCAAAAATGTGAAAAATATCAAATTTTAATAATTTGTCATAAAATTTGTATTATATGGTGAATTTCAAAAAATGAAAATTATTTGATATCAGAAAGACATTCTTCGTATTCAGAATGCAATTCGATATGTCTGATGTACTCTCATGTCCCACAAAAAATACTGTCGAAACGCTCAAAACGCTCATTCCAGATCCCTTAAAGCTATGCAAATTGCTACCTGCAATACCACTGCAACTTGTATTAATTTTGTAGGTATACATACCATGTGATTCATATGCCACTATACAGTACCTAGTAACAGTGTATATCCCATGTCATGCATGTACTAATAAGCTTAACTCAGGACACAAGCTAGCATGGCTAGGAACTCGCTGATGTGACCATTTTTAATATACGCACAGTATAACGTTATACTCACTTTATTACAGAACCCAAAGCTGTATTTAAATGCAGATCTATCAAACCAGGGAAGTGTTCAAACGATGTAGTTTCACTCATTTCCCATGCTATGCAGCCTGCAAACTTTTTCCTTAGCAATTTGCAAAATTGCTAAGGTCTGTTTCTGTCAAGTTCTTTCTTTGTTTCTTTCTTTCTTTCTTTCTTTCTTTCTGTCAATCTTATAATGAGCCACCGTAGCCATATGCTTTGAGCTATGTTGACCATAGTTGGTCATTAGGACCATTGGGTGGGGGACAAATGAAACATGATCAACTTCAGGTCAAAGGTCATCCACTTCCGGTCAATGGCCAAAAACGTGATTTCACAAAAAATGCTACTCCTTCCACAAATTACACAGCACGATGATGGCACTTTGGTACATGCATCAGCTATACCCAGTGTCTAAAAGTTAATGTCCAGAATCGGGGTCAAAGGTCATTAAAGGGATACTTCCGGTATATGACCAAATACCCTAAAATGCTGATGCTGTCGCAAATATATATAGTACAACAATGTTACTTGGTCATCAGGTACAATAGCTGGTGGCACAAATGTCACATGACCAACTCAAGGTCAAAGGTCATGGAAAGGTCATTATGGCCGAAAATGTTATTTCCTATTATTTTTACTAAAACTGCTACTCCTTACACGAATTACACAGCAAGATGACGTCACTTGACACATGCATTAGCCTTGAGGTCAAAGGTCATACGAAGGTCATTATGGCTGATGTGATTTTCTGTTCTGTTACTAAAAATTCTAAGTCATTCCACAAATTATAATATAGCATGACATTACTTGCATACATCCATTGGGGTCAAAGGTCATTGGGTCAAAGGTCATTGGGGTCAAAGTTCATGTAGGTATTACTTCCAGTATGAAGCAAATTACCTTAGGAAGTCGCACTATAATAGCGCATGACCAAAGTTGCACAGAAATATTTACATGAATCTTGAATAATTTTTGGTTAGGCCGAATAAAAAAATAATCATGTTTCGCGTCTTCTCCCGCTTCCTTTTTTGAGGTTTCTTCAGTTTATAATTTTATTTTTTGAAATTCAGTTATAACTTTGAAAAAAATATGTCTAGGGAGTAAAGATGCTTTCTATAGCCTTGCTAATATACAAGAAACACTTTTGGAAGGTTTTGTGATAATTAGAAGAGGCCTATCTCGTTGAACAAGATATAAAAAGAGGCCTCCTCCTTTTCCGGGCATTATTGTGTGCGCTAAAACAGTTCTAATTATGGGTATTTGCAACAATTTTACGATAAAAAATAAAAAGCCCCCTCTTCCTCCTTTTTGAAACACTAGTGCACCTGCAGCTATGAGAGCCCTGATGCTGTGAGAGCACTGGCATGATAGCATTTCTGTTTGACCCCAGATGACCTTGGTGTATTTTTTTTCATGGCCCCCTCATACAAAGGATTCCACCTATCAAGTTTAAGCCCAATAGGGCAAAGTTTAAATTTAGCCCCTACATGACCTTTGACCTTGGTTGACCTCAATGTTATTTTGCGCATATATTCCCTCGCATCAAGGATTCCACCCACCAATTTTGAGCCCGATAGGACAAAGTTTGAAATCCATGACCTTTGACCTTTGACCTCGGATGACCTCCATATAATGTTTTTCATGCTTCCCTCGTACGAAGGTTTCGACCCACCAAGTTTGTGCCCGATCGGACAAAGTTTGAAATGTGACCCCTCTGTAATGACCTTTGACCTTGGTTGACCTTGATTTTATTTCGCGCATTATATTCCCCTCCTATCAAGGATTCCACCCACCAAATTTGGGCCCGATCGGACAAAGTTTGAAATTTTGACCTTTGACCTTGACCTCCGATGACCCTCAAAACCACATGGCCGACATGCTTTTCCCAATACCTACCTATATCCAAAATTTCAGCCCGATGCGTCGAAGCGCGGCGAAACGCATAGCCGGACAGACAGACAGATAGATAGATACACAGATACACAGATAGACAGAGACCGCTTATTATTTTATTAGTATAGATGTTTTTTTATTTTACTTGGCCTTATCAAAATGATTTCACATACTGTAATATTATGGAAAATAATTATGTAATATAATTTATTATTATAATTATAATACTACAAACATCTGTTCATACATGTATATTCCAAGGAATTATACATAATATATGCTGGACCTTTTGAACTTGCATATGCTATAGGTGAGCTATAAACAAATTAACCTTGGTCTCTAGCCAAATTCCAAAGTTATAGCATTACAAAAAAGACCTCAGTAAAATCAGCATAATATACTACTGCTTACATGCATTCATGCTATATAGCTGGGCTAATTAGATATAGGCCTAGTTAATTAGCTATTGCTAAGGTCGCGTATATGTGTATGCGCAATTAGCTCTAGTTTAACGACTGCTATTGCTGGTTTGTTTATGTTCTCCCGGAAGGGCATAGATTGCGTCAGGTGGTATGCGCCGTGGATTCTCTAAATTCAGTAAATTTCCATCGTCAACAGTGTAATTTAATGGGATTATTTTGAAATTTTAAAACGCTTGAAATATCTCAAACAAATAGGCCTATGTTGATAAATAATATAAATACAAGCTAAAACCGTTGGGGTTCGATAATGAAGTTGCACAAATTATTTTAAGTTTGCAAAAATTATTTGAGTTATTGATTTAATTTTGCGAAAAATAATTAAGTTTGCAAAAAATAATGTAAGTTTTCAAAAATTATTTGAGTTTGAAAAAATTAGTATAAGCGTGCAAAAAATATTTTAAGTTTGCAATAATTAATCGAGTTTGTAAAAAAAATAATTTTAAGTTTGCAAAAATTATTTGGGTTTGTAAAAATTGTTTGCTAAAATTATTTTAAGTTTACATGTCCCTAAATTAAGCCGATTTGATGAAATTGGCAACATGCCAAAAACACTCCGTGTACAAAGTCTATGGGGTTTTTAATTACAAATTGTGAGTCAAAAACGCTCCTTTGAAGAAAAAAAATATAAAAAAAATTGGCGCGAGTCTTACACATCTTGTATCAGTTTCAAGCAAATCTGTACATGGCACCGTATCCACAATAATAAGACACATCATTTTAAACAACGCATGCAGGTTGTCTCATTATGTTGAGTTTATTATTTTGTTGTATTATTAGTTTTATAGTATATTATATAATTATGTTGTTATAAATTTGTATATTATTGCAGGGCACCGGGTAAGACCCGTAATTACCTGATTCGGGCATACCCTGAATAAATAAATACAAAAATAACAAAATAAATAAATAAATTAATCAATCAATCAATCAATCAATCAATCAATCAATCAATCAATCAATCAATCAAATAATTAATCAATCAATAAATCCTTATGGGCCCAATAATATTTATGTATTTTGTCATCAGACATTAGGCTTCACATGTTTGATATGTATCTCTATTAATATTCAAACAGTAAGTCAATGGAAAATGCTAACAATCATGCGTGGAAAGTCATATTTAGAAATTTCTGGAAAATCAAGTGGTGGCGCTATTACAGTAACCATGTATACAGATTAATGGTTCTGATTGGTTAGTGCTAAGCTAATGAACTATTTTGAGAAATGTTGTGACATGCTGTAATATGCTATAATTAGGAGGAGATTATTCTAGAATGGTAACTAATTATATATAAAGCCTAGATAATACAATTTAATGATTCAGGCAACAGGTAAGAGTTATAACAGTTGTGAAAAGGTTACCATAAATAGAAGTCTTCAAATTTCTGTTCGCTGTTCTTGTTTGTTGGAGAGACGAAAATACGGTAGTGAACGCCAATAGTGCTTGATTGTTTTGTCGACTCAAAGAAGCGACAGACTGAAATGTCTCCATCAACGAATTGTGGTATTTTGCTGTCAAATGGAGCAGATAGCTTGCTCAAGTGATATCCGACATCGACAGAAGAGCTAAGGGTCAATATAGAAGACCTGGGCCGCGTATAGCATAAGTCGTACCTTTATCTAACAATTGACTAAATGCTAAATTTGCACAAACAAACAACTGTTTACTTACACTTTTATACTTCAAATTACTAGTATAAACAAGATTTTCAGAAGAAATCCTTGATGGAATCTGGAATCCAGTGATTTCTAGTCACTTTTAGTATATTCTCGGCTAGTTGTTAAACTCAAAATGCTGCAATTACTGAGAAGATAGCCCTTCGCACCTTATTACATGTATAACGTGTATAAAATGACCTTTGCTTGGTTACTGTGTACATAATTATTATCAGTCAGTCATCCGGTCACAGATTGACCTTGATTTTCTTTTCACAGCGCTTGCCGTGGTCTTTTATGATTTGTTTTGTGTGTCTTTGAACGACAAATTGGTTGAAAGAACTCCATGTTTCAGCAGGTAAAGGATCATTGCATATACCTATCATGAAATGATTTGAAAAACTGTGAATTTAAATAGTAAAATGTGTAATCGAAAATTAGCAAATTTTACTGAACTAAAACTAGAATAAAATTTCGCCCCACCAAAAAATAAAGGGTATCAGACGGAAGCTGAGTCTTTCAACTAAATAAAGTTCTGTGTACGTGGCGTCCAATTTGGCTTGTTGCAGGAAAGATTTGTGCTCGTCATAATCAGTAGACTTCGGTTGTATATATAAATGCGCTTTTATAAATGCGCACGTGACCAGATGGCCAGCGCCATATTTGCATTACATCACTGTCAATCACTGAAATGGCGACCATTGAAGGAGTGGCTACAGTTGTGACCTTGTTTCGTGGCTAGCACTGGCAAGGAACATTGGCTGGAGGTTCGATGCTATAAATTTGCAAGGATAAATCATGGATATCAAAGGATCATGATTATTGCACAGCACCCCCATGTACAAACATAACTAATGTTTATTTATTTATTTTTATTTTTTTATTTATTTATTTATTTATTTATTTATTTATTTATTTATTTATTTATTTATTTATTTATTTATTTATTTATTTATGCGACGAAAACCATGTTCTATTTTGAACAAATTGGGAAACAAATTTTTCCTGTAAAAATGAATGCCGACCCCAAATTTCGGAAATTTCAGGACAATTTTTTTTTGTATTTTCTCAAATTGAAATTTATTTACAGATTTTTGTGATTTTTTGGGTTATTTAAAAAATCTTAAAATACCAACCGACCGACCGACCCTACTTGAAAGGTCCGTTCGCCCATAGAACAGGGTTTCTCTCTTTCTCGCCTTACTTATAATTTTATAAATATTATTTGTCCCCCCACCCCCTTCCCCAAAACCAACCTCCCCCTTTTACACTCATAAATTATTTGTTTTTTTGCTAACTTTCCCCTTCCGTGTAAAGTAAAACTTTATAAGCCAGATTGACGTATACAATTACAATATACCATGACAATAATGTGTATGACGAGATCTAACTTACTAGCTGAATAAACCTCAAACCATGCATCACATACGTGATTGTACGTCATATTGTCATATAACGTATGAGCGTGATGTATAGTATACGAGTCTTCCTCAACATCTTCCAGCCGGGATGATTAGATCATGTACAGTCATCTACGTGTTTATACTCTAAATTGTACGTCAAAGGGTGACAAAGGGTGTACAGATTACCGATTTAGCATGGGGACACAAAAAGGTGCTTAAAACACATTTTGAATTTGTTTTTGTCCATTTGCGAGCGAATGAGTAAATTAGAATTGAGGAGGTCGGGCGGGGACATCTAGCCTATTAGTTTGAGAGGGTCATTATACCGAAAAGGGCTAAAGTTATAGTTTCCTCAATTTACGTTATAATTATAGTTAAAATTAGGGTCAGAGTTATGTTCATTGGCGGCGCTACGGGGGGGGGGATACTTATCTTGACTCCCAAATAAATAAATCCATGACCCCTTCCTTCCGAAGAAAATGACAGCCCCCTAAGTTCCCTACGTGCAAACATTATCAAATAACATCATCGGCAGCTACCCAGTTCTGACCTTAATGCCAGTAAGAATCACATTTCGTCATCAATATGGCCAATTGCCACGCCCATTTAGCACGGAAATAATGAAATATAACTTTTAAATCAGCTATATCTAGCTTTTCCGTCATAATTTTTTTTTTTTCCGTAATGGAAAATCCAAATAAAGAGTTTATGTTTCGGGTCAAATTATTTTGCCATTTGCAATCAATGCCACTATTTTGCAAAACCAATTTTCCTTGTAACCTGTCATTTTCGCCTATACTTTTGCGTGTGGAATTTGTGTACATCCGGGTACCTTACATCGTTGAACACGGTATGGCGACTTGTAGATGTCACGTGCGCATTTATAAATGCGCATTTATATATATACCCGAAGTCCACTGATAATACTCGGAAAAATACAGACGCGATAGCTTATAATAACATTATAGTTTGTAATTCTTTAGTTTGATTAATACTTGTAAAATGCTTGCCTCGACGTGATTGCAAGTTATGTTTGGTGGGCACAATCAAAAAATTTGTCCAAATTGCCTCCTAAAAAAAAAATATAAGAAATAGTACAAGCAGTTTCAAAATCTTGTCCACGTGTAGCTATGAATCATAAAATGAGAATCAAATGTCCGATTTCATTCAAATAAAAATCAAATTGAAGCTGAAATTACAAACATATGTAAAAATGGCTTAAATGACTCAAATACACATATCGCACCATTTTAGGTGTTTTGTGCCCAATAACGATTTCCACTAAACCACTGTTTGGTGTAATGAATAACTGAAGCTTTTAAGTCGCAAGATACCACACTAAACGATGCACGTAGGCGTAAAGTTACAAATTCAACATTCTCGGCGACAGATGGGCTGTGAATAGATTGGGGAAACGAAGTTTAAGCTAAAAAAGTTGCAAGGTACCATACCACTGTATGATGACAGAGGGTATAACAGCAAACCTACGCTGGGTGTTTTTTTTTGCAGTCAATGTATAAGTATAATATTTTAACTTTGTATGCTCGTAATAAGTTCTAAATGTAACATGTTTTAGAAGTCCTCTAAATCATTCTGTATATAGATCTAGCCATCTCAATTAAACGACAAAATTTGACCAAGTTATGTAACTCCAACATATCCGTCCGAAGCTCAACTTAATAAAAACTCAAAAAGGTACCAAAACATGCCAAACAGACAAAAGAAGCAAAAGAAAATAGCAGGGAAAATACACAAAGATGAAATGAATGAAGTGGGATTGGACAGCCAATTTGAAGGCCTGAAGGGAGTGGACTTGACGATGGCTTCCGGTAAGTAATTCCAAAACGAAGGAGCGTAGGGATAGAATAATCTCGAAAGAAAGAGTTAGGCAGCAGAAAGGGGGATCAACAGCGGAGCAATTTAGGTGACGCAGGGTAGGTCAGAGATGGGGTCTGAAAGGGTTTGGAGATGAGCACAGACTGTGGAAGATTTTATACAGATGACAAAGAGTGGCAACGTCACGGCGCTTAGAGAGGGTTGGTAAATCAGATTCCTGGAGAAGCTCGTCATGCGCTAACTTCTATTGCTGAAGAATAACACAGCAGGCAAACATCTGCCTGCGTGACTCAATCCGATTTGTCAGTGTTTTGTTGAGAGGATGCCAGGTTGTACAGCCGTATTCAAGGATGGGACGAACCAAAGCAGGGTATAAAGTGCGTCGAGTGTTGGTAGGAGCCGAGTGGAAGGACCTGTGGATGAAACCCAAGATTTTGTGGGCCTTTTTGGGGTGAACATGGAGGTTTCAGGAGAGTTTATCAGTCAGCAGGATACCAAGAAATTTAGGAAATGATACCCGCTCAATTATTCTTTGCGGAACAAGGGGTCAAGTTATTATGTTTGTCTTCTGCATGTTCATCTTGAGGCCACGTTCCTTATTAGTTTCAGCGAGCTCCCTGAGCATGGTTAATGTTCTTCCAGGCCCTCTGTTATGATGATTATATCATCCACAAATCTGAGATTGTAGAACTTCTATCCATTGATATTGACACCCTTTTCGCCCCTTTTCGTCCTACCGAAGTGATTGCTTTCCAGGCACGCTGTAAACAACTCCGCGAAACAACTTTGGCGAGATTGTATCTCCCTGCCTCACTCTTTTGTGATGTTGATTTTTGCATTTGCATGACCTTTGTGAAAATGCTCCCTATGTTACCAGGAATTCTGGGTAAGTTTTACCTCATCAGGACCACATACTTTCATAAAATGACTAAACTTATCTGATAGTACAATAGTTGCCACATATAATACCATACTAAAATCCAAACATTCACTGCGGTGGAAAGGGATAATTTACATAACATGGTAATGGTTGCTTATGCAAATTACTACGTTGGTCATAAGCCATTTCAGTTTGATACAAAGTGGGCTTGATTTCTTTGGACTTTTAGTATGGTGTTATAGGGACCTCATATAGACGAATCCAACGAGCAAAGTGATGGTCAGAATTCAGTCGGCCATTACTGGGTCCCGCCTGCACCAAACTGGTGTTATTCCTGCCCAATTGGGTGAATTAAATCCGCTTAAATATCGACATTGACTTGCATTGTGTTGTAAACTTTCATCATTCATTTGTCTACATGTAACACGGGTGATGGAATGCAGTTTAATATCCCCGCCAAGGCTACATCATTTCACATTTTATAGGGGACCCAGCTATGGCTGCCATTGAGGTGTAGGAATGCGTGAAATTGGATTCGTCTATATATTGTTCTGTTCAATGAGCTCTTTTTAATCTCGAGATATGTTTAGTTAACAACGAAAGGGTAAAATCACAATTGTGCCACTTTTACTAGGGAATAGGGCTGTACATGTAAATCAATGATAGCTGATGTTGATGCGTCTAATGCACTCCCCCCTTCGAGGCTCGTGCATTAGACGCATCAACACCAGCGTGCGTGCATTATTTTGTCTAATTTCATTAATTTGTCAAATTTCATGAAATTGTCAAAGTTCATTAACCTATAAGTGTGCCATATTTGTTTGTCTTTTAACATGTCTTGAATGACAAAGAGAACAGTATTTACCATGATAAAATCATTGACATGTACAAATATTTAATTTTACAGCAGAATGTGAAATACTTATTTATCGTTTAATTTGTCGTAATTGGAAAAGGAGAATCATTATACCTTTATCATGATAAAACAATTTTGTATTGTTGTGTAATTGATGCATTCTTTTGATTTCACGAATATACTCTTGATAAACTTGATGCTATCATTGATTTACATGTACAGCTCTCTTCCCTAGTAAAAGTGGCACAATTGTGATTTTACCCTTTCGTTGTTAAGTAAGCATATCTCGAGATTAAAACAAGCAAATTGAACAGACTAAACGGCATTTGAGAGCTAAGACTATGCCCTTGACGTGGATGTAAGTGATTTTGTCACAACGGTATTTTCTAATTGCCAAAGAGGGCGCTTTTCACTTGCACAATTTTTTTTGAGACAGGCTGTATGTGTGTGACTACGTTATCGAACATGATGTAGACATTTTGTTTCTGCAAGAGACTTGGCTGGATGAATATGACACAACCAAAATCGGTGAATTTACACCACCTGGGTACAGCTTCATTAACGTCCCAAGATCTATTCGGGGTGGAGGTGGAGTTGGTGCTTTGTTTAAATCAACCCTGAACTTAACTGTAACTCCGACAACCTGTAACCTGAAAATAATCGAACATATGTGTATTACTGACTCTGATTCTGGTTTAACATTTATATGTGTGTATAGACCCAAACCTTCAAAGGTTAACAAATATCCTATATCAGATTTCCTACAGGAATTTGATAATTTAATGGACGAGGTTTCTTTTATGCCAAACAAATTGATTATAGTAGGGGACTTCAATGTCCACGTTAATAAACCTGAATTACCAGATGTTCGTCATTTTCATGACACCATATCCATAAATGGTTTTCAACAACACATCACCGTTCCAACCCATATAAGTGGTAATACCCTTGATCTTCTGATATCCAGGCCTGATGACAACATTGTTGTTACCCACAGTGTTAAGAAGTCACTGATATCTGATCACTTTTTATTGAGTTCATTCTGGCATATAACAAACCTCCTCCCAAGAAGGTAACCAAAACCAAACGGACTTCCGGGGTTTTGATCCTACATCTTTTACTCAAGACCTTAAATGTCAGCTCTCTGAAATTCCTGACTCCTTGTCATCAGCGGATGAATTGGTCAACCACTTTTCTGTCGTTTGTACCAAATTACTTGACCATCATGCTCCTCTCAAAACAAGATCTTTGTCCATCCGCACTCGGCTACCATGGTTTAATGAAGACATTGCTTGTGCTAGGCGGGTTCGCAGAAGGCTCGAAAGAAAATGGAGAAAGTCCCAGTCAGAACACGATCGCACATGTTACCTTGATCAATTGCACTTGGTGAACGACATGATCACAAGTGCTAAAACTGAGTTTTTGAAAACCAAAATAGCCGATGGGGATGACAAAGATCTGTTTCGTACAATTAATACTTTGCTCAACAATTCAAACAAACAATTGCCTGTGTATAGCTCCTCTGATATCATGAGTGAACAGTTTTCCAACTTTTTCAAGAGTAAAACGGACAAGATCCGTAGGGACTTAGATGCTGTTGTTATGCCCAATTATGACATTGATTACAAGATTGAAGGTGATGAGCAAGCAGGGCACAGGTTGAATGTTTTCGAACCTACGTCTCTGGAGGAAGTTGAAAAGGTCTTGGTCAAACTTCCTAACAAGACCTGTTCTATTGATCCGCTTCCCACATGGCTCTTGAAACAGAACCTGTCTCTTGTTGTGCCCATTATCACCAAAATTGTAAATGTCTCTATGTGCACCGGTAATTTTCCAACTACTCTCAAGAATGTTATTGTCACCCCCATTCTTAAAAAACCGTCTCTTGATCCTAATGTGTTGAAAAATTATAGGCCTATTTCTAACATCCAACTCATATCCAAAGTAATTGAGAACATTGTTGCAGCTAGATATAAAGATTATTTGTCATCAAACAAACTCAGTGAACCCCTTCAGTCAGCCTACAGGCAAGGGCACAGCACAGAAACTGCTTTGCTCAAAGTTAAAAATGATTTTATGCATGAGCTGGAAGAGGGTAACGTTGTGCTGCTGGTCATGTTAGACCTCACCGCAGCTTTTGACACCATCGATCATGCCACCCTCATTCACAGACTTCGTACTATGGGTGTCTCTGGACCACCCCTAAAGTGGTTTCAATCATACATGTCTAACAGACACAGTCGTGTCAACATCGACGACACTTTTTCTGCTGCTGTCTCCCTTGACTGTGGGCTGGCTCAAGGATCTGTCATGGGACCATTGTCTTTTACAATTTATACTTTACCTCTTGGCATGATCATTCGTAAGCACAAACTTTCTTACCATATTTACGCTGATGATACTCAGTTATACACCGCTTTTTACCCTAAACAACCCATGGATCAAATTGATGCTATAAATCGGCTTCAGAACTGCATCCTTGATATTCAGTGCTGGATGACTCATGCTAAGTTGAAGTTGAACATGGAGAAAACAGAGTTCTTTGTTGTAGGCTCACCTCATAACCTTAAATCTATTAATGCTCTTAATCTGAAAGTAAGTACAACTACCGTTAAATCTATTAATAAGGTCCGTAATCTTGGTATTATTTTTGACAGTACTATGTCTATGTCAGATCATGTAATTGGGTTATGCCGTACTCTTAATTTTCAACTCCGAAATATTTCTCGTATAAAGCGGTACCTCAATGAAGAAAGCTGTCATCATGTTGTTCGAGCCCTTGTGAGCTCCCGCCTCGATTATGGTAACTCGCTGCTTGCTGGTATCACCGAAGCCCAACTCGCTAAAATTCAACGCATTCAAAACAAAGCTGCTCGCTTGATTTTCGGTATTCGTAGGCGCGATCATATTCAAAATCCTTGTTCTCATGTATCAGTGTATTAATAACAGTGCCCCTGTCTACTTGTCTGAGCTAATTTCTATATATAACACCCATTCCAGCAAACGTAATCTTCGCTCATCCAAGGACGTTACCAGACTTGCTATTCCCAAGACCAAAAGATCTGCAGGTGACCGTGGGTTGTCAGTGTACGGTCCTCGCCACTGGAATTCACTGCCCACTTCCATCAGAGAGGCCCCGTCACTGCAGATCTTTAAAAGGCATCTTAAAACCCACCTTTTTGAATTGTTGTAATTTCATTTGTTTTTCTTTTGTACTGTGAAGCGCTTTGAACTGCGAAAAAGCGCCATAGAAATATTGTATGTATGTATGTATTTTAAATTCTCAGTGTTGCAATAAGCTGCATATCCTATCAGCGACTGCTATAACATGATGCAGTCATGTCTACAGTAGAATTCACCACGACATTTGCAGGACTTAAACCCCATTAAAAGCTATTAAACCAAGATAACACTCATTGAAAACAGCTCAACTATGTTACATCAGATCTTCTCTGGTTAAATCCACACACACACATGTGTCTGTTTTACCTGTGTGATGAGCAATGAGCTGGTATTATAGTTTCAGTTGGGTGAACGATTATAAAGCAAACGCAAGGTAACAATTACTGAGTGGCCTTTGTTCACAAATGAGACAATACTGTGCATATTGTTAACCACATTCTTGAAAATGAGAAACATAATGGCTGTGGGCCGTAACACGGTTTGGAAATAATTTCTTCATATTCTTTGGTGTTATCTGTCGTTTACATATCCTTCCTAAAACACCAAAGTGCGAATATTTCCAAACACCTAAATTAGCTAAAATTTTAGGACATGTTACAAAACTATATTTTCTAGAATTTTAGAAGAGTACTTTTAATATTGGCCGGTTATTTTTTCACACAGCGACGTTAACTAGGCAATTACCCATACTTCTATCATACACTATTTGTAGAGGTTACGCGTCAATGGTAAGAGCAATGTGTAATGTGTATAGGGAAACGGACAGTAACTGCAGTATGACACCTTGTTCAGGACTTTCAAAAGAAGTACTTGCATGTGCAACCATGTCTGTTTCAAAATAGCCCGCCAAAGTCACGCATGTAACTCCGAGGTCGTGCATTGAATATTTGAATGAGGAATACTACGGGAACCAGTGCCTTCTGTTAGAAGTCACACATCGAGGGTTCAGAACCAGAAAACTGAACCAGAGAGCCGTGACCAGCTCTCACAAAATCCCGGGCACAAAATGAGCCTAAAGTTGGCCCCTTGCTTTGTTCTTCCAAAATCAATACTTCCTACACAGTGTCTTTTGTTTTCTATTGAATTTTGTCATGATCAATGGACTGTATCTTATATAGTGTCCTGGCGACTTTATACTCATCTTGTGGAAGTAGGTGATTGTGAGTTGAGGCTTTTTGGCTCTCAACCCTCGACATGAGTAGAGTGAATCAAATCAGTTTGTAAGCGCGCTTTAGCAAATTCATAGTTCATTGAATAACCGTATGACAAAACAGGCGAAAATAGTCACATTTTGCACAAGATTTGCAATTTAAAGAGAATTGGCCATTGCTCATTCTAATGACGCCAGTATGTGGACAATATAAGAGTGCTCTATCATAATTTATAATGACATAGAATTTGAAATATATTGTAAGAAACACTTGAGATTTTGACTTTCTTAACCTTGGAAAGGTCGTTTTCAACAGATTTACCACATTCGCCTTGCTATAAACATTGAATTGCGTTATCTGTTGACCTAGTGAAAAAAGTGTTTTTATTGGTAAGTGTTAGCTTTCGTTCGATATAAACAAATTCTGATTGGATGAAGGGAACACTTGAGGTTTTGTGAAAAACCAATGACAGAGGCCTATTTTCCAGCTAGAATCTCACACAGCTCTATGATGCTATGCACTCAACTGTGTAACTGCTAGCTTGGGACGAAATTGTGTGCTCAGGTGTATCGAGGTGGAAACTGTGCATATGGTTTATAAAAGAATCGTTTTTGTAGCCAAACCTTTTGGTTTATAAAAGAATCGTTTTTGTAGCCAACCCTTTTGGTTTATAAAAGAATCGTTTTTGTAGCCAAACCTTTTGGTTTATAAAAGAATCGTTTTTGTAGCCAAACCTTTTGGTTTATAAAAGAATCGTTTTTGTAGCCAAACCTTTTGGTTTATAAAAGAATCGTTTTTGTAGCCAACCCTTTCCATACGAACCCTGATTAGTTCCAAGTGAACTCTTGTTTTTCCCCCACTATTGCTTTATTTTTATGTGATAGGTTCCTTTCTAAATATACAAGACGACGAATAAAAACGATAACAAACTAAGATAATGTGCTTAAATCTTTATTTTAATATTAATTTTAACGAGTGCTCATTATAATTATCTCATTAACCGTATCATTATCATGATTACATAATTATTGGTACAATTTCATATTTGTGTGCAAATGTGCATTGGAGTAAACATTTAGCGCCTAGTATTTGACTTGATTTATATTCATTGGATTCGTAAAGTAAAAGTTTATGAAGAAGACTTTCAACCAGCATCTCAAGAATGGGCCCAAAAAATAAAATGTTGTGTTGCCCTCAAGTGGGAAAAATGGAAAGTCGGGTTGGTCGGTCGATTATCTTTTTTTTTAATATTAAACAATGCTTCTTCCATTTGGGGCATTTTGTCAATTCTGACTACTTATTAGATAATCAATTTAAGACTAGTCTTTTAACAAGCTATTAATTTTAAGTGACAATCATTGATTTTTTGAGCATATCTGTAAAAATCGGCATTAAAAAAATGCGACCCTGATTCATCTACTTTGATGATTGTTTTCGAGAACGACTTGTGCGCTAGAATCTAAGAACCGAATTATACACCCATTTTTAGGTGTGCATATTGGCACATAATAGGTACTTTAAGAAGGTGTTGTTCTATACTTGCAATTATCAAATACATTTAATAGTACGAGAGTGAGGGTATTGAATGCCACGATAATAATTGTATATAATAGTGGTTCACCATCAGCAAGTTATTGGTATCGTGTGATACCACCTTAAAAGGGCATTTCGTGATCCACAGCCTCATCCCTCCCACTTTTCTAAAAAAAAGTTGAGATTTTTATACCACTGGAAACCTCTGGCCACATAATGTTTATGTACCAAAAATTTCTTGCAGATTAATTCGTTTAGCAAAAATATCGCCAAATTTGAATTTCGTTCTGGTATACCAACAGTGGCCTATGGAGTAGTGTAATACACCTAATCATGCATAACTCGCAAACGCAAAATCGGAATCAACTGAAATTTTAGGGATAAGCCTTTTTCGTGGATATCTGGTAAAAATGTCATAAAAAGAGGATGCTAGGATCACGAAATCCTCCTTTAATAGATTATTAACCATTTCTTTTACGCCCATTAACGAAATCTTTCCACAAACCACGTGATTGGTAGCTAAATCCAAAGGAGATGAATATATGAACTCCTTGAAGGGATGATGCAATAATTGCAATCCACCATATGGCGTCAGTATTAACTGCACTGGCAACAAACATCAGGATCCAACAAAGCCCAAGAAGAGACGAAATCTGGAAGAATTTAAAAAAAATTAAATTGGAAGCTTTTTATATTACGTAATTACCGACCGAAATAGTGTTAAATTAATATGTTCTTGTTGTGGCGCACGTTTTGCCCCACCAAATACGTTTTTGATACGGTCATCAGGATAACTCTCAAATGTTTAAAAGAGTGTCTGGTACTTAAGCTGTACCCTATGTTAACACACACGCGCACACCCCCCTAAACAAAAATCTACATATCAAAATTAGAGTTATACACACGAGTGAGCAACTCTGGCTTTATTCGCAGTCAGCGTGTTTGGTTTGAAATCTGTATAATCTTTATAATTATTTCTTTATTTTAAACCCTACCTTGCAAAACATAAGTACTTCTCGCATTCCATCTTTATTGGCAGTTTTTTGTTGCAACGCATTAGACTTTCTCCTTTGCAAGACCAAAGCAACCATCGTTACCGTCAATAGAATGATGTTACTGATAATCGACAATGCAACAGGAATTCCAAAAGCATAAAGATTAGCCCCCGAATTAATTATCCAACATAAAACACGTCCGCCATAAATACCTTCGTCAGATGGTATTAAGACGTGGACAACTAACGCCAAGGTCACGATCAGTAATGGTATGAACAAACCGAATAGCAAATATGAGAGCTTTTTCATCAATGTATCACTATTCCGACTGAGTGAATGGATAACAAACTTATCAACAAGAATCACGGATAGTATGGTCGTCCAAGTAAACACAGCTAACCACAAGTAATGTGTCAGTGCAGCAAACACAATACAAAGTACACCCGACAATTCAAGTTTATCAGAAAGAATAGTGAAAACCTGGGCCAAAAACAAATTAACGCAAAGACACAGAATGCCAAGGCCGTACAAATGACGAAGAGTTTTAAATATGCAGTACGTTACGATCGTAAAAAGCTCCGCAATTAAAGAAAGACATGTGAATACAAAGGCGACACAATCAAGAGCTCCGGAAATAAACTGGTACAAATTAGTGCGGGTTTTATCTATTTTAGAAGGAATAGTATCAATGCAGATTTGAGCTGATCTATCTTTCAACAAAATAAAACTGTCAGCATCAATAACACCTTCGACACTGCCGAGGAACAACCCGCTTCCGTTGATATGATACTCTGAGGACTCTATCCTTATCATTTCGCAATCCAACAATGGAATATCTACATTTTTCCCACAAAAAAATACTACTTCCATAGTGGTTAGTTTCCCTCTTTGAATTGCATAATTGAAAATAAAAATAATGTGATCTGGGGCGATATACTGGCCGGCATAAAAATAAATATTCTCGTGATATGAGGTACTGAGTGGAATTATTTCAGATGGAGTTAAAGATAACCAATTTTGAGTGCAGTTAAAATCGTCGTTCATACCGCTGTTACCATGGCTACAATACACCGCAAAATCAATCTCGTCAATGTCACATGCATGATCGTGTGACCCGGTGTGAAATATTTCTTCAATGCCTTGAACCAGAGTGGCGGCATTTCTTATGTTACCATAACGAAGTGCAATCCAAAGAGAATGGTCTTCAGTAGATACGCGATACTCAAATTGCTGTGGATCAGATTTGATATATTTGCTAATCTTAGCTCGCAAACAAAGTCCAGATGTTGCTTGCCCCTTAAACATGACGATGAGCTGCTGTTGCTTGCAATCCCACTTGTCGATTAATTCGTAGCTGTGTTTAGTGCCGTTTTCTAGAACACATTTGTTATTCCGCAACGCAAATCCATACGCACACACGACAGGTTGGCATTGTAGGGAGACCAGATCGGGCGCTTCTCCAGGTGGACAAATCAAACCTTCAGACAGGTCAGATGTCATGTCTTTAGTGCTTGGTCTAAAGTCCCACATACTAACAAGACCTGGTTGGTTAGGAGCTGATACTGGACCATACTCATGGCACGTGTTTTCATTATAATATTCCTCTCTGCATATTCTACAATGTGGATTTTTGTATGTAACCTGATTTTTACGACATGCTACGCGTATTGGGTAAAAGTATGACCGACAAGCTTTTCTAATTGTGTCATTTTGGAATGATTCGGGACATTCCGGAAACTCACGGCAGTAACGAGACATTATGTGTGGATTTCTCTTGTGGTAACAGCCCTTTATCATAGAATATTCATAACCCCACATGAAAATCTCATATGGCATATTCGAGTGGCATATAGCGCAATATATATTCTGGTAGTTAACACCCTTAAGATCATAAACATGCATTGCATTGGCATCTCCCGACATGCAACGTGATTTGATGTACGGTTCCTTCCAAGATCGAGGACAACGCGTCACAAGATAAACTGCTCTAACTTGGCTAAGCTGTGAAGTTGAGGTGGGGTCGAAGGCATCGATACAATCGTACATATCTCTGTCAGGGATACTTCCTTGAGTTCCGTTATGCACACCTTGACACGTAGAGTCGTAGTCAAAACAACAGTCACCAAAGAATTCACAATCAATGTCACATTGGCAAGTAGTGAAGTCATTGTGATCACATCGACCATCGCAGCTGCTTCTGAATGTCTTGTACATCCGTGTGCCATTTACTATCTCTGACGGTTTATCAACAGTGCTATCTGTAACGTGTAAAAGAGTACAGTATGGTGGAAAATGTATGACAACGTCTCGCATGAAAATAAAATGATGATTCCCCTTATTTAATTTACATTTGTTCTGCTTGTTCGTGAGAGGAAATTGATACTCATACTGTCAAAATAATATTCAGGTTAGATAAAGCGCCAATCTTAAGGCACCGCGGCGGATTTGGTCCTATAGCGCTATCGGGGCTGGGTAAGGTACCGATGATTCTTTCTGTCGTATCCTGGTGGTGTAAGTTTATTGTATCAACCATTAACATTTGCATAGTGTTATCGTGCGAAGGATATAATAGAGGTTATCCGTGTTCTATAAGCTGCATATCCTATCAACGACTGTTATACCGTGTTTAGGACTTTCAAAAGAAGTACCTGCATGTGCAACCATGACTGTTTCGAAATAGCCCGCCAAGAGTCATGCAAGTAATTCCGAGGTCATTCCGAGGTCATGCATTAAATTGTTTTGAATAAGGAATACTACGGGAATCAGCGCCTTTTGTTAGAAGTCACACATGAGTAAAATGGATAACCTCTATAGAAAGAGCCATCGGTACCGATATCGCTATAGAACCAAATTAGACGTTGTGCCTAACACCATAATACATTACTAGTACTTACCACAATTACAAGTGAGTTCACTTTGTTCCAAATTATAACAGCTTCCATTTACCGCCCCATCAATCAGCACTTTCATACGAATCGAGGTAAATCCGAGAGGTTCCGCTTTTAAATTCGCAATTAAAACAATCGTGGAATTCGACCCAATCTTTTCTGACATTTTACTTGCTTGAGCGTCTTCGCAGTCAAAATTTTGAAAGAACCACGAACAGTCAATGTTATCATTGTTATAAATCTTAACGTAACTGGTACCGATGCAAACTCTTCGCCACATATCATCATCGCCTATTTGAGCTTCTACATAGTAAGTGTTATCATAGGTGTAAAATGGGCGTAACCTCACATTTTCTATCCCGTTCACGTCACTCCATCTCGTGTCTTAGAGGATTGAAATAGAAAAATGAACAGTATTCTCGTAATTTCGGGGTACACTGTATTACTTCACTAGAGGTTTAAAACTTAAAAAGACCCATTCAGTGATCGAAGCGAAAGTGTAAAAAAAGTATAATTGTTTATAAATTGCTTAAAAGTGAAGGATAAGTCACTCAAATTGTTATTTGGTATTTTTTATATGAAAAATTTGGCAAAAAACAAAGAAACAGCAATATTGACGAAGTTGAAGCCCCATTCAAATACATGTAGCTAATTTATATACTGTCAGTATATAAATTAAAGATTCATGTAAATTCCTTATTTTTGTCTTAAATACACGGCGTTCGGCTGAACCACTAGCAGGCTATGTTAACACATTTCATGATTTATGACAATGGCAAAGGTACCAAAATCCGAATTTTGATGATTTTTACGATCATCCGGATTAGCAAATCACTGAATGTGCCTTTAATGAAATCCAGATTGTATATAATGTGTTGGCATTATTTTCCAGCCAATTTATGATCATTGTTACTCTGTGATGTCAACACAGTTCGATTAAAAGAATGAAAAAAGAAAGAAAGAACACCCAATTTGATGGCCCAATATAATCCATTAAATACGTAAACAATAGCTGAATATAAATGAATATGTAAACAATAATTATTTAACTCGGGGTGAATAACGCCGAATTTCGCTGTTTAAAATGTCAAAAGTTAAGTTGATGGTGGTGATGGCAGGTATAGGACCTCTATTCCCCCGAATGCTCCAACATGTTAGGATCACTTCCCTCACTCAACGTAAATGGTAGCCCATAATTACCCCAGCCCGATATAGCTTCCCCCTTTGCGAAAGCCGCAGTACGGAATTGCCACCATTATCACTGGGTGTCCACTCACAGTTTGGATAAGGATGGTAAATACATACGCTTAGTGAAGAAGGCCATCCATATCAACAAATGTCGCCAGAACTAAATGACGATATGGGACTTGACTTGCTATGGTTAATTATGCCCTGATTTGATTGGCCAAAGGTCACCAAATGGGCAAAGCCTTCACAGCATCATGTGATTAAAGACGTTATGTTACATGTCAGAAAATAAATCTTAGTGGAATTTTCAATTCCTCAGTTTCAACTCAGTATGATAATTATTAATTACTTCTCCTTACCATTAGAGCAAATGATAGCAGCATCCATTTTGTCACAAGCACATTCAGCCGTTATCTCCTGGACAGCACATTCATCCACAGATGTAGCCAATGCATAGTGGCACTTTATAGACATTATCTTGTCCGGTGCTCCGTCTTCAGAAGGAAATTTTGTGCCTGCAATCGCCCACTGGTATCCCAAATGACGACATACTAATTCTGCTTCTACTCTGGTCCATGTCGCAGTGCAGATTCTGCCCCAGGAGTCATAACCATCAAACACCTCAACTACGTCCCCTCTATTTGAGTCCGTGCGAGAAATTCTGAATGCGAAAGTCTCATCTAGACAATACATCGACATCGATTACATTAATCATGTTATATTACTTGCAGTTCCTTCTTTATTATTATAGACACTGGCATGGTATACTTATATTATTGTGGACTGCCACTACTCGAGGAACGACTTTGATTAAATACGCTTGTAGCTTCAGCACTAATATTTGTTTCTACGATTTTTTACATAGAAAGAAGGGTGATTTATTTACACGCATTTTAGTACCCCATTGGTCAAATGTCGTTCAATATTAACCTCATCGATTGACCTCGGATGACCCTAAATCATCCACCCAGCTGAAGGCCAAAGGTTTTGGCCGCAACAATGGTGATTCCATCTAACCAAAAGTGAGTTATTCTGGTTGACCTGATTTAATCAATCATGATTTGAACAAATCCCAGATGACTGAAAGTATACATAGTGTAACACAGTACTGCTTTTAAATAAAAATACCCGAATTAAAAAGTTGCAGTTTACAGCGATGGCTATTACGCAAGCATTGTTGCACGTAAATCCCTTCATTTATCTTCGCGATGACTTCAAATCAATACAAATAGCTGCAACTTTTAAAATAAAAATACTTTAAAATACTGTTGAGTTGTTAATATTGAACGAAATTGGACAAATGGGGGTATCAAAATGCGCGTAAATACATCATCCTTCTTTTCTATGTTGAAATATTGTGAACACAATTATTAGTTCTGACGATATAGGCGTATATATAACAAGCTGCGGTACTTTTTGTGCAGTCTTTAGTTGCTATCCTCAAAAAGGCAATGTTTTTTAAAGATCCAATGGGGAATTTAACTATGCAACACACACACCAGGGAATAAGTGATATCCAAAGAGAAGGATAACCACGTACGGTAACGTGGGGGTTTAGCTAATATCTTTTTTTAATGTTTAGGTATTAAAACCTACGTTTAAAAGTGTCATATTGAGATATTGTGGTAGCAACTAACCTTCCATACAGCGTAAGCTAATTGCTGTTCTAGGATCGCATTCATAATTTGAGTATATATTCTGGAAATCAGACAATATATGCGGAGTCCCATTTCCATATCCAAATCCTATCGTCGCATCTGTGTAGTATGACAATGCTTTACGATAGCCCAATAGCCGACAATAATACTTCGCATCATCTTGAATCAATTTAAATATCTCTGATTCCGATTCGTCAAATAGTGAATACAATGGGCCACAAACTGGATGCCAGTTTACATCAAATCGGCGTAGCTTTATTTCAAGTCGACCTTCATTTGGTGATATTCCGTTATGAAGCCGCAATTCATAACATATATCATCTGTAATAACGAGATGAGTGACATTATAAAACTAATTGTTTCTACATGATTAGTTCCAAAGATTAAATGAAATGTATGACTTTACTTCAATACAATTTTCGCAATAACAAATAAAACTAAGACAGGTTTATCCGGATTTTTTTCTGGCTGGGTATACCGCAAGCAATGAAATTAAGAGAACCTCAAAATTAAACAGATGAAAAAGAAACAAACAAAAAAACACATGAAAGAGCATGGCGAGGGGAGAGAGATTGGGAGGAGAGGAGAGGAGAGGAGAGGAGAGGAGAGGAGAGAAGAGGAGAGGAGAGGAGAGGACCATATTGGTTTTTCTATCCTGCCTATGAAGTAAAAAAATAATACTTTATTTTACGATGGGCAAAATGGCACTTGGCCACTTTAAGCACCGGTGTGACAAACATTAGGTCTATCAGTTGCATTCAGAGTTGTTTTAGCAGCTTTACCTTCCCATTCGCAAATGAATTTCCGTTGATTGTTACAATCATCGAATTTCCAGGTTCCGTTTGACGATATCAATACGCAGTTGAGAGTTTCATTCCACCCCACGTCGCCTTCAAAGTTGCTGTAATTGTAGAAACAAATTTCAAATCAAATTGATGAAATCAGCCTTTACGATTTAAATCAAATTTTATTTTTGTTATTTTTTGCTTAAGATGCTGAAACAAAATTAATAGTTTCGGTTCTTTTTAAGCCAAATAACAATTTTAAAGTGAAAAAAATTTCACTGGCTATTTTTGCCGTTTAACTCACATCGTCCGCGCCAGGTAAAGAATTATTTTGTATTGCAATCAAAGCACGTGTCTTTATAAACTGCCCGCCGGCCGCTGAGAGTAGTTTCTATTACAATATAAGCTTACAGCTATTATAAGCTCGGTAGGCGATTGGTCATGTTGGTTAAAAACCAATCATTGGCTAAAAACCAATCATTGGCTAAAAACCAATCATTGGCTAAAAACCAACCATTGCCTAAAAACCATTCATTGGCTAAACACCAATCGCTAATAGAGTAGCGATGTAGCTAGGAATATATACAGGTTAAATCTATTGTCACTGTGTTGTTGAAAGTCGGTAAATTCAAGAACAATAAGATCACATTCCTCAGTAAGTTGGGGTGAATTGATTTTATTCCTAGTTATAATGAAAATAAACCGATGGTGTAGTAGATTCTTTTAATATGATTATATTCTCAAACATATGAATACATCACGTTATTTTCGGTCAATTTAAAAGCCTTTTGGTGGAATTGCAGTTAAATATAATGTGTTAAGAATATGATAATCGTATCTTAGTGGAATGAACTTCCAGTCATAGTATTGAAAACAAAATCTGACAACAAATTGAATTTTCTTGTGTTGGAGGGTAATGAGCATGCGTAGATCTCTAGGGGGGGTGATATCTGAATATAAATTATGCCAAGGGTACTCTGTTGACCTGACAAAGACAACAAATTGGCAATTGATATCACTCTTGTTTCTCCAACATTTCAATCAACCCGGACACACACTTAATTACTTTAAAGTCACTGGAATTATTGAACATTGTTTTGCAAAACTAAACCTACACAGACAGAACCTTGAAAACTACTGGCAACACCAGTTAAAATCATTCAAACCACTGGGCCTAAACATAAAAAACCAACTTCCGCACGAATATTAATTTTTCTCGCATCACAGTAGTGTTTCTATCTTTTTTTTTTATCACCTAGCACCTGCGTTGAAGGCTTAGTGCTAGCCGAAAGCTAAGGTAAAACAACTGATTGTTTTTGAACTGTTTAACTGTTTAACATCTATAATCAAAAAAGTTACCTGTACGTCCTGTTTGTCCCATTACTGTAGGCAACTGTTCCATCTCCCCACATGAACTCATTTTCAGTCTCTATATCGTCCAATCCTATCCAATAAGTTATCATCCCTTGATTTTCTAATATGTCAGTTAATAGTTCCTAAAAGAAAAACAACAACATTGTAAACAATTATCATCTTAAAGAAATTTTACAACCGTACATCGATGTGATTTCTAATGAAATGACCTAAAAGATGCAGCTATTGGCGGTTGGTTCTAATCATGACATATCTATCTTTACTTAGTATACACAAGGGTGAAAATAACAGGTACCTTAAAGCAATAATGTGTGATTTGCATAAAAAATTGATTCCTATTTAAATGTTTGTTTTCACTGATCACATTATCCCCTTTTAATTTCGAGCCAAACAAATGAGGTATAACGAAGAAAATTGCGATTTCATTCCAGCACATACAATGCGTGTACTACGCTCGCCGATAGTAACATGTAATACTGCACGGAGCATCGCGCTCGACGTGTGTACACATTAGCTGACATTCACGGGAGATGTTAGCAAGCAGTCGATCGATGAACTCTAAATAAAACCGGGTCGACCCGGTTTTAATATAAAACGTTAAATTTTACTGTTATTAAAGAACTTCATGCTTAGTTTTTTTACGTGGTATTTTGGTACACCACTGGGCATTATAATTATGCAAAAAGTAGAAATCCGAGTAAATTTGAGGGCGTCGCTGTGAAGCAAATCACACATTATGGCTTTAATTATTTTGGGGTCTGTATATTAGCATTTTGGTTTAAAGTGTCTTGGATTAAAGTGGATGCTGTGAGTTCAATTGCGTACACGAGCATTACTTACATTTTCCAAAGGCGTATTAATGCTAACCAGATAGGAGTTTATTTCTTCACACCTCGATTTCGCATCCCAATAATTTGATGCTGATGGATAACTTTCGTAGCAGTGTCCCATATATTCCATTTGGATATCTGAAATACATTAAATGACATTTATAATAAACTAATAAATTAATGTGACAATATATAAAAATGAGAATACACTTCTCCATGTGATCAGTTAATAAACGAGCCATGCAGGTCATTTCAATAGGACATCGTACCTAAAATCGTTGTCCGGTGTAAGTCCATGTTAACCCCCTGGGCACTACCTGCCGATCTAACATTGCCTCAGATTGGTCAATTACATTATATCTTCACTTTAATCACCAATCAGAATGGAGCTTTGCAAATAATTCACCACAATTTTTTATGTAATTGCACTGACAACCAGTTTGCCCAAGCAGGACACATTCATACTACGAAGCAACGGAGTAATAAATTCAACTTTAGTGTATATAGTAAGAACACACACTAGTGAATAGTATCATAATAATAGCCTATTGTCATGATTGTGCTAAGATACTTATCCGCTTTTGTGTTAATGTTGAAAGTAGACAAATATAATATGGATCGGATATCAATTACATACGTGCACGGTGATTGGTGCATTCATAAGCGACATAAAAATTTTGGTTTGTTTGTTTGTATGAATGATATATGCGATGATGATGGAGATGATTTGATTATAAATTAGTTTCTTGTCCCCGGAAAGCAAAACATATACATATCACCTAGGCTACCATATCCCCTCACCTATATTACCTCCTCTTGCCCTATTCAATCTCCTACTCCACCCAGTATCTCCTTCTTCTCTCCCTCATCTCTTTTCCTACACTGTACTCTCCTCTCCCCTACACCCTACTCAACTCCCCTCTCAAGCTCTCCCTCCCCTTCCTTCCCTTCCCTCTTCTAATCCCCTCTCTCCCCCACCCCCGCACACCCCTCTCTCTCCATCTCTCTCCCCATATCTCAATTTCTTCAGCACCAAAAAAAACACTTGAACGTCAACTAGCCGATATCGGAGTCATGTAGCTTCTATTGATCATCCCGTATGCGATATGCATATGAATAGATGGGTATAATCACTCGAGTGTCTATTCTTTTGTGATCTCGGGAGGAAATATTTTGATTCTCTATTTTTTTCACAGAGAAATAATTCAAGGATTATCGGAACATCTACACCACGCTTCCAAATGTAGATTGACTTTATTCGATTTTTCTGCTCGTGAATGCTGTGAAATTTAAACACTTCTTTTGTATATTTTGATCAAGGTTACTTCAAACCAACAGATTCTGCGGTCACACGATTATGTAACAAACTGAAATGAAAACCGAATCTGCTTTCTACAAGTTTTAAGTTTCTACCCACCAAAACCAAAAGCAATCCTGAAACTCATAACTTGAATCATTGTAAAATACACACCTTCTTTGCAAATGACCCCTGCACCTTGTTTGTATATTTTACACTGGTGTACTCCCCATCCACTATGCCTGCATTCATGTAAAGCATTTTCCGATCCAGAACAGCGCACATCATCCAACCATATTTGTTCCGTACCCTCTCTAGACTCTCTAGACTGAGGATAGTTAACTGCTTCTGCATTACCAGATGACAATCCAAGTTGACGACATACTACCATTGCATCATTATTGTCCCATAAGTCACTGCATACTGTGCCCCAGGTATCATTGTAAAATACTTGCACTCTGCCTTCATTTGAATTGCTGCCACCAACAAGACGGACTTGACCAGGATCTGCATAAAAGAAGAGATACGGAATATATGTTTTTATAAGCAATGCTGGTCTTTTTAAAGCCTAGGTAGAACAAAATTATTTTAGGTAAAGAACAGCATTACGCCCAGATGAATTATAAAAATGCCCTTTAAAAGGGAAAGCCAGCCTCAATGGAGAAGAGGTCTTGTAATTAGTTTGGGTCACCGTGAAAGGCTTAAATCCATGTTACATGACAGTCCACCAAATCATCAATGATGAGAACATGCACACTGAAACACCAAAAACAATAAACCCTTAAACTCATGTTACTCCATATTGTTCTGTCTTTTTGTCTTTTCTGCTTTTTACCCATGCTTTATTGTAGTTGAGTGTTTGCTGTATGAGGCATGCTGGGCGTGATATCCGTGATGAGACACAACCACTTCTGACGTGACTATAGGACAATATTCTTGTCGTCCGGTATGTCGAAGAAAGGGTGTTGTAGTCTATATTTTTGATGGTTGAAAAAGAAGTCTGTATGTTTTCATATTGCGATTTGTTATTATGTTTTAAAACTCGGGTAAAAGGGATTTCGACTATTGTGCATTTAACCGACTTAGAGCAAATTGACAAAACGAGAGCAGCAATTTTAATTTTAAAAGACCCTAGAGCCGTATTTGACACTATTGATCAGGGCCGGATTTACCATAAGGTCAGATGGACCCGGGCCCAGATTCCCCAAATTGTGGGGGCCCCAAATTTGCCCTGTGCAGTGTGCATCTTCCATTTTAGCCAAAATCACCATGTTTTGGGCCAAAATAGGGTATAAAAATTGCAAAATTTTGCGAGCTGCGCGCGCTGGTCTGTTATATAACAAAGTTTAACTAGAATAGTCTAAAATTTATATTTTTCGCGTATCCAAATAAAACCTAATAACTTGCCCACTTGAGTGCACATGCTTTCCTCACGGTACGTTTGGGGGGTGAGCCTCCAAATTTTGGCCTGGCCCAAGGCCCCCAAAAAGGTAAATCCGGCCCTGCTATTGATCATATATCTGGTTTGTCTCCTACTACTCTGATCCTCATTCGTAATCCCGTCAGCTTCTAAGCCCAAAACCTCACTTTCTACACAAGGCTTCTTATAGTATGTGGATCGACAAGCATCTTGATTTCAAACTGAAATGTTGTGGCTCTGCAGAGGACAGAAGAAACATCTTTTTTTTTCTTTTTTTTTTTTTTGTAACACGAACTATTTTTCTATATAATTATACTCCTTCTGTTTGCTAGCTCACCAAGTGTAGACCTCTCCGTAGTCCACTTGCGTAATATTGTGCATACTCTGGCTATTACATTTTACATAAGACTGATTTGTAATTTGTTTACAATTGATGGATTTTCACATTTAATCTTTTCAGTCGCCGTACTACCGCTGTTTCCAGGTTTTATTCTGAGCTCACTGATCGAGTGCTGGATAAACACCGCGTGCGTGTGTATCATTGAATCATTGAATCAGTGACGTACCGTATAAACTGTATGCACATCGCTATTCGTCTTACGTCTTGTTTGTACATCCTATTAGCTGCGTGTAGCTCCGCCAATAATCATGATTCTTAAACACTTGAGAATGTTCTTGCAATCATATTGGTTCTTACCCGTGTGATAAGACACGATATCACACACCTTAGCGCGTGCGTGTCGACGCGATACTCGTACGCGCTATTTGAACCAATCGGAATGTGCATAGCAACAACAGGACTGATCGATTCTAAGCCCTTGCTAATTCGAAAAATGTAGGATTTAATTTGATTAAAATTTGGTATACTTATGATTAATATATTTATTTTCATTGAAATGTTTAAGAATGAGAATAAAGGTATTGTTTTTAGCCGCTGTCGTGCATCTATCGTCTCATATAACACGCGACATCATTATTTTTGGCGTAAAACAACTCGGCTTCGCCTCGTTGTTTTACTTAAAATAATGATGTCGCCCGTGTTATATGAGACGATAGATGCACTCCAGCGGCTAAAACAATATCTTTATTCTCTAATCATAATACGATCGGCGAGCTAGTATACGCATTGTAGACGATGGAATAAAGTAGCACTTTTCGTCGTTTTACCTCATGTGTTTGGCTCGAAATTAAAAGGGGACAATGTGAAAAGTAGCTATCAGTAAATAATAACATTTAAATAGGAATCTATTATTTACACATATCACACATTATTGCCTTAATTAAAGAAAATATCACCTCTGGTCTGTTTGACCTACATTGGCTACATGTTCATATTAGGAATCAATTTCCATTTTAGTTAAAGCATGTATAAGATTTATAATAAATCGCACTTCATTAACTTTAAACAACTTTAAATCATAATCAGTTTCATATGAGAAAATGTTCACATGTAGCTTTGTATGTTGATACGAATCTTTTAACTTACCGGTACTTGAACCACATTGGCTCCAAATGAGCAATGCAAGTAATGGTAGAACCCTACGAATACCAATCATGGTTACTTTTCTACACAATAAACGCCATTTTAGGTGTCATTTCTCCACAAGATATTGCGTCCAGAAAATAGAGGGTTTATGACAAAAAGTAAGTCCTTTTATACTAAGTTATTGTAGTAAAGTAAAATGATTATTAGTAAGATTTATATAAAATTGCTGTCAGTTTTGAACCGAGCTGTCAATATAGTATTTGACCAGGGAATCTCTTATAAAACTAAGAACCCTTAAGAATGACAGTTTCTCATCTGATTTTCCAAAGTTGGTATATATCAACTGTCATTCATAGTTACCCTCTACTTATTTATATAAGGTCATTAACACGGACTGGCGCTTCGTAATAGTGAGATCCTCGATTAACTCTTCAAGGGATTTGTTATTTGGCTAGTCAGCATTTGGCTAGTTCAATTCAAAATCAATAGAGGGCGTCCTATTTTGGCTAGTTACATTTTAGTCCCGCAGGTTAGTTAAAATTTTGTCGCTCAAGCTAGTTAAATTTGAGTCCCTCAGGCTAGTTAAAACAATTTCCGTTAGGCTAGTTAAATTTTTGTCGCTCAGGCTAGATAATTTTTTTCCCTCAGGCTAGTTAAATTTGTGTCCCTTAGGCTAGTTAAATTTTAGTCCCTCAGACTAGTTAAAATTTTGCCCCTCGGGCTAGTTAAATTTTAGTCTCTCAGGCTAGTTAAATCAGATGAACATTTTATAAATTTGCTTTATACCATCCAGATGGACAATTGAGTATGATAACACAAAAGCTGAGGTGAGGCCAGCATGGTCTTGACACGGTGGAGGTCAGCATGGTGGAGGTCAGCATGGTCAGTGCTGATCTGACTAGCAGAACACACGGTCTGGGACGGGGCAGGTCAAACTCCAAGGGGAACATATGGTCGCATGTCACAAATAGGTCACCCCAAAATGGAGCAGCCGTAACATGAAAATGCTTTCTTCACACTTCAAGTTAGGTTTATTCTAAAAGTATAATACCTATTGTAGAAAGTTTGGTGTCATTTTGTAGATAATTATGTTCTTTGTCAAATACAAAAAACCCCAAGTCAATTGGACAAGTACTTTGAGATTTATACCTCAATATGTAAGATGTGTCAATGGAGCAGCCGGTTCGGGAGAGCCGGTTCAGGGAGAACCCCATAGGGTTATACACAAAATTGTGAAAATATGGCAAACTTCAAACCTTTGTATCTTGAAAAGTACAACTAGCATGGACCTCAAATTGCACATATATCATCCTGGATTGTAGATCTACCTCATAGTACATCAACTGTAACAAAAGATGTAACCAATTAATTGCCTAATTAAATGCTAATTAAGACAGTTTTCCTATATGTTACATACAAAGTGTGCATACTATGCTCCGACATTTCTAAATGGACCATCTCTTGCCCGAGTCACCCTACTTATTCAAAAGAACACACATTTTTAAGGAAATTTGATGAGGAATTCAATTATGCTATTAGTTTTAGTGCCAGAAATTGAGGAAAAAAGTTTTGATTGAAAAATGTCATAAAAATTGTGAAATTATTTTACAATTTTTGACCACCCTGTGTGTTTAACGCAAGGGATACTAAACTCTTTCTTCCTAATTTGTTTGAAGGACCCATGCAATGTCTTTCTGAATCCATATTTATTTTGAACTACATAGCTTTCAGAAAAGGAAAAATATGGGGGTTCACCATGACAAGAAAGATGCTAATTGTGTTGTTGTTCCACCCTGTATATTTCTCACCCACCCTGTAGTATGATGTTATGCTTTGTTGATTTGGCATCCTTGTAATATAAGCTTTCCAGAAATATATACTTATAATGGTCTAAAATGTATTCATTAAAAGTTGTGTTGAATTGAATCAAAATTGGTGATATTTTTCTCATTTTACATCATGTTACACAAAAGATGACCAACTCATGACATGCGACCTTATGCTAATGATGGTGGGACAGGGAATTGGAAAGGTCATATTACATAATCAGGTTGCTGGACAGCATGGGTGGTGAGGGGAATTAAATAAACAATCTTTAATTTTGACAATATTTTAACAATGTAACATACATATATATACACAAACAAGTCAAATTTGACTGATCATGACATTTAGAGCATCATGGGTAGCTTGATGGACACAAAATTAACTAGCCTGGGGCCAAAATAGCTAGCTTGAGAGACCAAAATTTAACTAGCTTAAGAGACCAAATTTTAACTAGCTTGAGGGACAAAAATTTAACTAGCCTGAAGGACGAAATTTTAACTAGCCTAAGGGACAAAAAATTAACTAGCCTGAGCGACAAATATTTAACTAGCCTGAGGGACAAAATTTTAACAAGCATGAGGGACTAATATTTAACTAACCTGAATGACAAACTTTTAACTAGCCTGGGTGACCAACATTTAACTAGCCACAATAGGATGCCCTCTATTGATTCTGAATTTAACTAGCCAAATGCTAACTAGCCAAATAGTTATCCCCCTCTAAACGTAGTAATGTAGTTAACGTCGTGCAAAGCTCTGCCCGTTATCACGGTAACTACCACGATTAATTTTGACGCGGACTTACCACGGAGCCGTCTGAACCGGCTGTACCCAATGGAAAGATCTTTACAATTTTACAAATAGACTATTTCACCCGTAGCTGTGAGAGGTAGCTGTGAGAGCAGGATAGAGTACCGACAGCATGATAACTATGATGTTTGACCCCCGATGACCTCTATATGACCTTTGACCCTAGACGGTCTCTGTTTGATGACATTTGACCTTGGAAGACCTCAGTTTCATTCTACACATGCGTTTGAAAGTTAGAAATCATTTTCAGCTATGAATGCAGGGAAGACATTTCGGTGTTCACAGTTGTTAAATCTCAGACAGCCGTGTATACAACGTTGCTGTTATTATATTATACAGACTATATCAAATGTTATCCATTTAGTTTTCAGTGATTATGAACAAGACTGCCTCATCAAAATACAACAATAATCCACCAATTATTGTTAGATTAATATGATAAAAGGTTAAAGACTATACATTCTGACCATTCCAAGAGGATCCTATGTTGGCTTGCATTTGGAAGAAGTGAGCTTTTTAAACAAACACCAAATCAATGTACCATTCATTTACAGCCTGTAGTATTGCCTGCTATTTATGCGTTTTTGCCTTACCATGCTTACCAGGGCATAAGCTCACGAAGTCTCTTTTATCTTCGGCATGTCCGGGGTAAGAGCTCATGAAGTCTAATCTATCTTTGTTTGTCAGAACGACTGATATTTTCGTCAGACAATGGCTTGGGATACCCAAGCAATGGCGTTAATATAGCTAGCGCTGGTAGATACGGTGATGAGTCTTGATCCCCAGGCAGAGGCGTACAAACATAGTGCAGTTATTCTGCACAGCAAACATGATTCGACCTTTGCAGTACTTAAACCTGGTTAACAGGAAATTACTTCCACATTGAATGGTGGACTGTACTTATGCCCAAATATGGCATTTGCCAATCAATAATCACCCACTTGGAATCCCCTGGCTCACTCCACTGACCAAAGTTATGGACAGATATGGGAGTTGTTTTGCTGTTATTTGTCACTTACATATCAGGGAGGTGCGAACATTTGCAGTTGCCCCACCTACTCAGTTTTTAGCCTACATGTAATATATACATTATTCTTGATTGACATCAAGTACAAAAAATATCCGTCAAGTGGTTTAGCTTTAATGCCCTTCGGAAGAGAGCGGCCCACAAGTGAGTGATAATCACTAAAAGTTGCATTCGATTTACACAGGGAATTTTGCAGGCCGTGCGTGCCCTTCCTTACTATTCACCAAAGTGCAAATATTTGCAAACATCTAAATTAGCTAACAATTTAGGATATGTTACAATACTATATTTTCTAGAATTGCAGAGAGTACAAAACATATTGGCCGGTTATTTTTCACACAGTGACAATAGCTAATGCCCTATACCTTTAACATACACTGTTTGTAGAGGTCACGCGTCAATGGTGAGAGCACTGTGTATTATGTATAGGAAAATGAACAGTATTACTGCAGTATGACCTTAAAGGGGACAACTGAACGGAAACTGTCCGCTCTTGGCATGTAAGGGTACGCATTTCACATCCTTAATAATTGTAATCATAGTGCTTGAGAGATATCTTTGCCGGCATATTAACACCATCCGTATCATATTCTTACTTTGGAGAACAACCAACTCGTTAGAAATACAAACGCGGTCTTATCGCTGCCGACATCGAAGGATGCCTTGCTGCAAGAAACTGCACCAGCTGATCCAGTCATTCTTACTGTTCAAAAATCAGCTCGCAATAGGCGGGAAATGTTTAGCTTTTACCACTACGCCAAAAAGTAGACCCACGTTAAGAGTGCTATAATTAGTTGACCTGCCTGGTATTTATTTTGTGTGTTAAAGAAAGTAGACAAAGTAGAGGACTTGAATTAATAACTCGCGATGCTTCTGGCGAGATGTCCCAAGATAATTCTCAAAATAAAATATTTTGATATTAATCCGCGATGTTATAAGGCCCGCCGATTACGAGCTGATCAAAGTATAGGGTGGAATGTCTGTCTTGTCGCTCAACGCTCAATTTGCTGGTTTGTTCTTTTAAAACCATGTTTATGCACGTATCAAGTGTGCAGGTGGGTGTGTGTGTGGGGGGGGGTGTAGCATGTGTCTATCTTGCAGAAGTTGCGGGCATGTTCCTTTCTTTATTCTTTTCGAATTTGTATGTTTAAATTGTTTGAATAAAGATAATAATAAATACTAACCGCAGAATAACTACTGGTAGCAAACACACTGTGGCTAGCCATGGAACTGTAATAGTTTTAAAATTCCCCGCGAAAAATACCTATAAATTATACCTATAATAACAAAAGTACGTTGAACGTCCAGATATACCCTGGTTATTATTAATAAATAAGATGAACGTTTTAAGATGAACGCTATATAAATTCGAAATTTATTTATTTATTATACAACGTAAACAAGTACTGATAGTGTCAATTCTAATATTATTTTGAATCGCTAGAAACACAATATAGTGAATAACTGACACTTTCGATTACTTTTAGACCTGTCGATAGGTTATCTGCAATGGAGAGTTGAATGACCACTTGTTGTAGAAATTGCCTAGGAATAATAATAATAATATGTTGAAAAAGTTGTTTTAGGCAAATGGGGGAGCTGGGCCTTTTTTAGTTTTATAGTTTTAGCCATTTAACTAAAACAAACTGCAGTGTACCTCCTTATATAAATAAAACAAGAACCAAATTACAGACAGTTTCATTTGGGATTCAATCATGTTTCACCGTTGTTCATCATCGTTTAACAACTCGCGTCCGGCGCGTCTGCGTGGTTTTCTTCTCTCGGGCAGCTTCCCTTTCAACAACAAAACGAAGCTAAAGATCGTATAATTCACGATAATAACCAGTAGCAGTACGACAGCAACTTAGCTCACTTCCGGTAATTTTTACCGGCGTGACCTCTGCTGTTACGTAACGCAATGTTGAAAATCAGGTGGCAAATACGATTTTTTAGAAAACATCAAAAAAATGGAATACACGAGTCGTTTCTCCCTTCATTTCCATATTGAGCCCATAGATAAGATATGAAACATGAGTATAAGGCAAAGAATAACGTGTAAAAGTTGAATTATGTGGAAAAAATGAATGCTTTTGGTACGCGAAGTAGCCTAAAAAATGAGAGAAAATGCATGTCACGATCACTAAAATGGTTATATCTGCAGCTTTGAGGAAACGCCGGTCTAACGCTTTTCTGTTGTGATAAACATTAATTAACCACAGCTTGTATTAAAATTTCAGCGAATTCTCAGTCAGATATTGCCTTGGCAACTTTACTAAGTATCCTAATAGATGTAGATGAGCGGTGGAACAACCTAGTCGTAGGTTGAAAAGTTGCGTTCTTTGAGTCCTCGTGCCGGAAGCGCACGTTGCAAGTGTCACGATGCTTCACGAAATGGATCCCAGCCGGCGCTGTCTATTATACATGTTATATTGATTAATATAGCAATTAAAAACGTCTATTGTTATATATTTTATAAATGCAAAATACTCTATTGTGTAACAAAATATTGTAGTCGTCAAAGAAGGTAGTATCATCTCATTTAACTGAAGTACAAGCAGTTTTGAAAAGATTGTTGTTGAGTGAGACCTTGAACACGTTGAACGAGAAATATGATAGCAAAAGAATACCCTTTGCCCGAACAAATTGCGATGGCTTAGTGGACAGAGCGAAGGTGTGCAGTGCCGAAGGTTGAGAGTTCGATTCCCATGTTATCTTATCGATGATGTGGAATTTTTCAGTTCGTTTTTCTTTTCTTTTTTCCTCTCCCTTTTGTCTTTAATAATATAGGCCTAATGAATGTCGGCTTGAAGGCCCACTTTTTTCATGATTTATTTCTTGTTCATGTTTAAGCCTAATCCTACATTCGAGTTCATATCTTTTAAAAATGCATTTAAGTTCAGTAGCTTTCAATATGATATAATCAAATAAAGCATGTCAAACTTAAGTAATTTTTAAAAGTTCAAGAATATATATAGGCCTAGGCCTATCAAATAAAGGAACGTCAACACAGATTGTCACGATTTTTTAATTGGACTAGACCCCTCCCATATCGGCAACATATTTTATGAGCTTTTATGCATACATATCAAATCATGAGATGCACGAATTTCAAACCTAATATTTTGGCATATTTGTAATTTTTACACAATGTTCAACTTACACCTCGGATTACACCTAATATAATTGGAATCAGCCAAGTTCGTCGTCTAGACAAATCCCCCATAGAACACCACAGTTAAGCGGTCAAGATATTAAGCGTTTTCTTTCATTTTTATCTCGCTACTTCTGCTTAAAATGTAACGTGAAAACCTTCCTGACAGTTATTTACTAATATTATAAATATTGTTATAATTTTTGGAATAACAAAACTTCAAATTTGCCCGAAATCGTATATTATGGCTTTAATAAAAATATGAAAACTAGGATTTAAAAATATGAGTTAAAATCAAATCAAAAATCAAAGAGAGGTGCTTGCGGGGTTCGAACCAAGATCGAACTTCCAAATACATGTATTTACCACTAAGCCATACCAGAGATATGATTAATTCGGTGACAATAATAGCAATGTTATTCCCACTCAGTGCCTCACTCGTACATTCTATTTCTGGAATGAATTAACACCGTCCAAATAATGTAACACAAACCTTTATGCTGACTTTTAAAATTGTTTGAACGTTGGGAGTATTATTTTCAAGTTAAATAACCAACAATGGACAATTGACAATGAAAGTTTCTTTGCAGGAAAAACATCGGCCGTACAATATATGGCGTGACAGTAGTCACGCACAAAGATAAACATTTCAACATGTTCAATATACGACTGCGAATATACCCCAACCAAAATTCACGAAATTTTCAGGCAAGCTAACTTAAGTTATTCTATAACATGACACCCATTTTTGATTCCGGCGCTTTTTCTTGCTTGATGATATGAACTTTGTTGTGTTCGTGACATGCAATTTTTCTCATTTTCCGAGCTACTTTGGACATGTTCAAGCAGCGCACTGAATGGTCTATTGTTCTATTGTGTCCGATTTGAGCGCTGACATATTGGAAAATGCTGCCAATCAATATTCATGAGAGTGTACATTCAACGTCCAATTTTCGAAATTGGGTGACTTGTGCTTGGCAGGTGTAAACTACATCTGACTGGGCGTTTTAAATACGTAACGCATAAAGGCATTGGCATCATCGAATGGCTGCCTATAGTGCTGTTAGTGTTAGGCATATGTGGGGGGGGGGGCTGTGTTTAGTTTCTATAATAATTATTATAAGGCCTACATTTATTTGTCATTCCTTTCTTTTCCTTTCTCTGTACTTATTCTTTCCTTGCTAAAGTATCACTCCCTCTTCTTATCTCCCTTCCCTTCTCCATCCCCTCATACTTTTTGTCCCTCTTTCTCTCTTCCTCCAGCCCCCCCCTCATTCTTCATGTCCCCTCCTCCACCTCTTCCTCCCTCATCCCCTCCCAAGACCTCTCACAAAAGAGCTGCCCCCTCCTTCAGTACGCCACTGTTTATGACATTCTCCTTCTTAAAATAAAATAAAATGTCAATTTGTGAAACAACTTTTATATAGGCCTATACCGGTATACTTATATGTTACATGTATACGTAGCTATTACCATTATACAGTAATAGACATGTAGACATGGCAGCTTTGATATGTAATCATTCAGCAAGCGCATTCAATTTATTTAAATGAAGCACCTACAGTCAGTGGGGTGACAACGAACTGCAACAGCGGCTAATGTGTGCCTTTTCAGCTTACGGCTACTCGATTACACCCTTGAGTGGTATGACATCAAAAGGTACTTTTCGTTATAGTAAGCGCTTTCACGCGACTTTCGTTTGATCACTTTTTGACAGTAGTCTGCTAGGTAAAGCGTTAATACACTGTCGGGTCAGCTTACCGATTTAATGGTGGAAGCCCTTTGTCCAAAACAAAAGGTACCTTTCGATGAATAGCTTGTCAGATTTCAAATCGGCACAAGTGTACAATGCGTTACATAATCTATTGCCTCTCCATTCTTAATAGCTCCATGTGTTCAAGCTTCTTTTTTTTCCATTTAATTCAACTTTTACACGTTATTTGTTGCTTTACACAAATGTTTGATGTCTTATCTGTGGTCAGGGTACATGAATGATGCAATATACGACCCGTGTCTTCCATTTCTGGAGCTATTTTGATAAAAAGCGTTTGCCGGCTAAAATTTCAACATTGTGTTACGTAACCCGTGTTCACCAACCCGTATAAATTTTCTGTCGAACAAAAGAGGTCACGAAGTTGCTGTCGTACTGAGTAGTTACCTAATCATATCTGACTGCTTCCTTTTATAGGCAACAGGAAGCGCTATAATAGAGGGCGTGATGACTTGGTCAAAGACGTTACCAGTCTGATGAAACCATTAGTGTAGTGGTGAAACGTCACTAAAAAGGTAAGCAATCTTCATTTATTTTGGATATGCATAAAACGAACATTGTTAACAACTATTTATAACGAGTTTTAATTTTTGAGTGCTGATCGACTTAAAGTTTTCAGGATAAATGTGAATTTATGAAATTTCCTCCCATAGAGCGCCTCACCGTGTTATAGTAATTTTTGTGTTTGATGGTATGTTCGAATGGAATGCTAGACTGTTTTGCAAATCACCTGATGTGTGCGTTTGACCATGCTAATTGATAATACGAAAAAGCAAAATTTACCATCGTCAACTTTCTAAGGCGGGTAGTACGCTCGACCAAATTTTCTTATGCAGAACAAGTTTTTGAACGAAATTTGATAGAAAATGTGTAATCGATCCAACTCTGGTCAAAAATTGAAATGTTTATTTATTTATTTATTTATTTATTTATTTATTTATTTATTTATTTATTTATTTATTTATTTATTTATTTATTTATTTATTTATTTATTTATTTATTTATTTATTTATTTATTTTATATTTTCAGGAAATTTTAATATTATAACTGATGGGGGAATTATTACCTTAGGGTTGGGGTTATGGCTAGGGTTAGTTTGTAGTTAAGGTTAGTTTATGGTTAAGGTTAGGGTCTAGGGTTAGCGTTGGGTTAGGGTTAGAGGTGGGTGGGACTATATTCTATAATTACCCATTCTTTCTCGTTTCAAGTTCTATAATACCAACCGTTGCTACATTTGCTGGAGATCAAACATTCTACTCGAATCTTGCATGTCTTATATCTATTTAAATCCCAAGAATTTGACCTGAACTTTGATCTTGGATAACCTTTCATACTCTACAAGTGTCAGTGATCATTTTCCCCCAGTTACAGCCCAATCAGAACAACTTTGAATTTCGAGGGCTTAGAGCAAGAACTAGATATGTCCACTTGATGACTGGTCAGATAAAACAACTTTGATGGAACGATCTAATGCAGCTTGCCAGATACTCCTTTTGCTGTGAGTTTCGAGCAAAGGCCATAAATGCCAACATTGTCGCATGCTCCTTTAGTTTGATATTCAGGGCAACCAGACGGAGGTTGTTACCTCGGTCCAGAGAGTTGGACCACTCTTGGGTCAGAATGTGTGCCGAGCTGTGGTCTAAATTGAAACTGTCTACCTGATATCAGTTGATTTCCAAGGAGATACTGAAGAGGGTTCTGTACAACAGCCTCCACGATCTTGCTGATGATGCAGAGCAGAGATGGGGCGGTATAGATGGATTAGACTTCAAACCTCTCTTGTAAATAGGAATGACAGGTGCAGTCTTCCATTGGCTTGAGAAAACTCACCTGAAGAAGCAAAGCTCAAACAGCAGGTTGAGTGATCATGCAAGTTCTGCAAGATAATGAGCTCTTGCAAAAAATATGCGCATGTATCTGGTTGTAGATTCCTAAGAAGCTTCCTAAAATCTTTGACCTTTTGATGTAGGGTAGACTTGACGCTGATCCTTCTGCACTGGTACATCAATTTAACTCTGGTTGAGTTTCCAAACAGGGTGTTAACATTATGGGACATCGGGCCCTTTGAGGCTACTGTCTGAGCCCCCGTACAGGAACAAGTTGCTGTCATTGGTATTTTTGTAAACCCCAACGGGTAATAGTTCCACTGCAAAAAGTTTCATCCACGTGACTCTTTAGCTGAATAAATCAGTTATGGGACATGGGCCCTTTGAGGCTACTGTCTGGGCCCCCGTACAGGAAAAAGTTGCTGTCATTGGTATTTTTGTAAACCCCAACGGGTAATAGTTCCACTGCAAAAAGTTTCATCCATGTGTCTCTTCAGCTGAATAAATCAGTTATGGGACATGGGCCCTTTGAGGCTACTGTCTGGGCCCCTGTACAGGAAAAAGTTGCTGTCATGGTATTTTTTGTAAACCCCAATGGGTAATAGTTCCACTGCAAAAAGATTCATCCATGTGTCTCTTCAGCTGAATAAATCAGTTATGGGACATGGGCCCTTTGAGGCTACTGTCTGGGCCCCCGTACAGGAAAAAGTTGCTGTCATTGAAAAAATGGGTAATGGTGAATCCAACGGACGAGGACACAAAACACATCAAGGATCAATAAATGATACAAGAGGATACATTGAATATGAACAACAGAAAAGAAAACGAGCAAGGTACACCAACTTGATATGGGGAAACAAGTAAAATACAGACTAGACAATATGCAGGGGGGGGGGGCAAAACCAGCAAAAACCAGCCAAAAATTACCAGTTCCAAGGCTCACAAAAGTGCTGAACCTGCAAAAACAACAAGGATAAAGTAACCTGGAGGAGACAAACTGTTTGGTTTTGGTTGTCTGCTCCATGGTTACTTTATCCTTGTTGTTTTTGCAGGTTCAGCACTTTTGTGAGCCTTGGCACTGGTAATTTTTGGTTATCGAACTTTGCCTACTTCCTATGCCTACATTTGCTGGTTTTTCCCCCCACCCTGCATATTGTCTAGTCTGTATTTTACTTGTTTCCCCACATCAAGTTGGTGTACCTTGCTCGTTTTCCTTTTTTTGCTGTCATTGGTATTTTTGTATACCCCAATGGGTAATAGTTCCAATGCAAAAAGATTCATCCATGTGTCTCTTCAGCTGAATAACACCGTATGGGCGGGCCCCTTTGGGGCTACTGTCTGGGCCCCCGTACAGGCCCAAATTGCTGTCATTGCTATAGGCATGGGAAGTATCCTCCTGGGAGTGATATCCAACAAGTTTTGTCCATGTGTCTCTTGAGCTGAATAAATGCTTTTTTTGGCCCCCTATTTTGTAACCCCCAGGCTGAACGTACAGGCTGTGACCCGGCAGCAATATGGAATATTGAATATTGACCCTATACTAACATAACCAGGCCATCAAACCTTTTGTGTCTTCTCAGCTGAATAAATCTTCTGGGCTCCTAGTCTATAACCGGAAAATTTGCTGCCAGTGGTTTTCCCGTACTTTTACGGGGACCAGTAAAAATACGGAATTTAAATTTTACTTTCAGTGGGTCCCAGGTTCAAATCCTGGATGGTCAGTGAAATTTTTTCACTGGCTGTCATTTCTGTATGTGGGGACTTGAGTTAAAAAACCTTTCTCAGATTTACTTTCAGTGTGTTTGAGCAGGATTGAGTGGAAGTTAGTGATACACATGGGTTTGTAATATTACATGTAGATGTGTGCGTCGGTGTGGAGGTATATAGTAGGTGGTTCTAATCACGGTTCTGCTTACGGGTGGTTCCCGTAAAATTACGGGTAATTTCGAAATACGGGCGTCCGTTAATTTACGATCATTTTTTACAGTGTCATTTGGCACATGCTCTTACCGGTTCATTTTCATTTCCGTAAGATGTGTCATCAGCAAAAGGATGTTAATTTTTATCTCCTCCTGTTGGATCCCAGAGCTTATAAGTTTTGTGTATTATCATAGGAACATTTTGGGTGAGAATGAGAATTCTCACCTGAGGCAAGCCCAAGGCTGACTGTATTCTTTCGGCCGACATCGCAACGCCTTAACCGCTCGGCCATCTCAACCGCAACTGCAATACTTTTTACATAAATTATGCGAGAAAAGTATCCAAGAAAAAGGTGAAAGCCCTGCAAAGATGACAATTTTTTCACTTACAAGTTATTTCCTCGGGTTTTTTTTTCAATTATCAAGCCCTCAAATACGATGACTGATTCCTTAGCTATCGCGATGCTTTCTGAACTGATATTGAGTGTCAAAAACGTTTTCCAAATGCAAAATATACTCAAAAAAGACGCTACATCTGGTTACCTATCCCAGAATAAATACAACGGGTGACCCGATAATTTGAGGCACGAACGTACTTCCGTTGCGGACCAGACTGTGTATAACATCGCGTGATCAACAGATCATGCCAGGGAATTTACGCTTACTATTCGCAGTATTCGGTCATGCATGCAGAAAACTATAAAGAGCCTGACAAAATATCGCTTTGCTCATAACATGCTACAGGAATAAAGATGGCAAAGTTAATTGGTGTCGTTCTACTCATTGTTGCTGTGGCATCACTTACGCACTGCGCAAATCTAGACCATGCTGCGCCTTTACAAGATCTGAACATCTTGGAGATAAATGATGATGCAGTCGAAGCAAGAATACGCCGTGACCCACTTGCCGACGATCTCACGGAAAAAACGCCTCTCCAAATTCTGAAGCGGATGCTACAGGTACAATTTGACGGTGCCCAAGCCAGGCAACGTCGGCAATGCGGGTGCGTATGCCAGGGCAATTGCGGGTAGTGATCTTTGAATAGGTAAGATGTTTTTCTAAACCTGTTAAATCGGTAACAGCTCACTATGTCGAAGGTTCGCTATGTCAAATATAATTATATGTTAAATAAGGTTCGCTATGTGTCGACTCGATTCTCATGATACCCTAACATTAACTCTAACCGTATACCTAGCCATAACCCTAAACCTACCTTGTCATTAACCCTAGTTATAACCCTTTTTCATATTCGACAGAGCAAACCCTATTCCATGTTCGACATAGTTCGTTACGCCACTATAGGTACTCCCCATTTACAATGTTATAACCTATAATGATTTGATGACGCCTAATTGTTGATATCTGATCACTAAATCCAATGACGGTATTGACACAGACATATAAACATCTATAAATAACACTTTACACGATTGCTAGATAATTGTTGAAAGATACAATAATTGCGCGCTTGTGTTGACTGTCTTAAATAAGCATTTCCATTTCTGAAGCTTTAGTTTTCTCGATTGGAATAATTGTGTAGACGCTGAGCTTTTACGTGTCAAGGTGCAATAATGTAAGTATGACCTCAATATGTAGCAAGAGAGAGTAATTATTTAGGTACATATTATAGACAATCAGGTAAGTAAATGTGCCTCAGTATTTTTTATTTCGTCTTGCAATAGGGGGTAAACGTAAAAAATATTATATCAAACTCTGTGACCCTGCTTGAGCATGTTGAAACGGGAAATGCTATGATTAGCTTCCTTTTTAATTAATTCTTTTCTATCACCATTATAAAAGAAAAGAAACACATTCGATATGCCATATACATGTATGTACTGTATATAAACTAATCCCCAGCTCTTCAGTCTTATTAAGATCTTAGTCTTAACAAGACCATACTTACATAATTATTCCGATTTTCATTCCGTACAGGAAGTTGAATATTTACCTTTTGTTCTCGTTGCTGACCTCAAGTTTGCTGTTGCAAGGCGCGTCTGTGAATGGCGATGGAGGTGAATTCATCAGTGTAGTACCAGAGGGAAGTCCTGACAAGTGCGGCTATCAATCATTTGGTAAGAATTGAAGAGAAGCTACAAGAAAGGAGGAAAAATCGTGTATTTTCTTCAACAAAGTGTCAAATTGGAAATAACTTAACGGGCTTATAAACACCTCAAAAAAATTGACTAACCCCTTTGAATAACGGACATTATTCAAAAACGGGATACTGTATTACAAATCTGTAAAATGCGTTGGAAGCAGAATGTATTTCTGCGCAATTTGACACCTCATTTGATACGATAGCCCGGAAAACAATAAAACACCAGTCAATTTAATGTAGTGAGGTCCAGATTTGAAAGTTGTACTTACAACAATACAAAAACACTCAGATTATCATTACACAGATTTCCTTCCATTATACTGAATACAAATCAATAGAAATTACTGCAACTTTCAAATCTTGGTTACGTTGATTTAAATGTACGCTGTGACGTCAATATTTAGTCAATTGCTACAAATGAGGTGTCAAAGATATAAATTCTGCTTCCAACGCATTTTTTTGTGATACAATCGCCCGTTTTTGAATAATAGCCATTATTCAAGGGGGATTGCTTACTTTTTTTGAGATATTTACTAGGCTCACGAACGTTCGAAACAACAAGTTCGCCAATGTATTAAATACTTGCATGTATATTACTTTTGTTTGTTACAGGTCCTGCCCGATTTGAATTAGAAATGGACACGGTGTTCAGGCCTGTTAGTGTAGACCAGATGGTGAAAGGAACACTCAAAGCCACACCAAGTAAGCATTTCGTCAGATCAGTCTCCGATTGCAAGTAGCCTATGGTGTGCAGTCGGTTATGTTTTTTTAGCCAATGAAAATGGATTATATGAGCCAGTTTCAATAAATAATGTGCGGTTTAAATAAAAGAACATAGATTCTCATATGTTTTGCACATAATGTTAGTTTTCACTGATCACATTATGTCCCCTTCCGCAGCTGGGATGTATAAATAAGACATAATATGTGACCGTCCACGGCGAATGAGCCGTAAATTCCTCCCCGGTCAATTTTGTTTTATTTCGTGTTTAAAAATAAACATCATAAACTTAAAAATGGTATATCATTTGACTTCAAACGATATCCAGAAGCGGGGTTATGGTTTGTTAAACTTTGCTCCTTCAACAAAATTATAGCTTTTTACGTTTTTACATGTGTCTCTTTTTCCACATTGCTGGCAATATATATCAAACAGTCATAATTGGCGGTCATTTCAAATCATCCCCAAGTCAACGAGGTTTAAGAAAGTTCTCTCATTGTTAATTGTTGGTTATGCATACCTGTACAAAATACAATGCCTGGTAACCCACCACTTGAACAGGATTTAGCAAAAGCAAACAAAGACCAGAGCTATTAAAAGTTCTATAGCCGGCCATCTAAGGTAGAAGCTTATTATCCACTTCAACAATAGGATTATTGATTAGTTTTTGACTATCAAAATAAGACGGATGTCGGGCCAGCTTAAGTTATCGATGAATACGACCTTCGTACATATTTTACACCGTAACACAGAATACAATTTAGGGAATTTACGGCTCGTTTGTGCTGCCGGGTCACATATATTATAACTAAAGAAGAATAGCGATATACACTGTAAATAAAAGCGGGGATCCCCGGGTTTATTTAAAAACTCGGGCTTAGTCTTTCACATGGTATTTTAGTACACCATTGGGCATTACAATCACGCTCATGCACTAATCGTGCTAAATTTTGTGCTTAAGTATTATTCATTGGTAATTGTGCTTAATTAAGGGGGTATTACACCCCTGGCCAATTTTTTGCCTATTTTTGCATTTTTCTCAAAAATTATAGTGCATTGGTGACAAGTAAGATATGTATATTATAGGGGCAAGGACTACAACTACTGTACTGAAAATTCAGCAACTCAAGGCAAGTAGTTATTGATTTATTGATCAAATATTGGTTTTCCTCATTTTTGACTGTAACTCCACAACAGTTGTTTGTGCTGAAATAAATTTCCAGTGCAGTAGTTGCAGTCCTTGCCCCTATAATATAGGCCTACATATCTTACTTTTCCCCAATGCAAAAATAGGCACAAAATTGGGCAGGGGTGTAGTACCCCCTTAAGCACATGAATAATAGTATTAATACGTAACAGTAGGCCTATTATTGTTGGTCAATAATTTTCGTAGCCTTTTGTTTGTATAATAAACTCCTCAAAGCTTCAAAATATACCTCGGCGGAGTGGCGAGGCAAGCAACAGTAATATCTAATTAAGGGTATACGAGGTATTGTTGGTCGAAGCAGCCAACATAATCGATTTTCATTATCTGAATCAATATATTATTGAAAAATAACACTTTGGTGTTTTGCAAAAGTTCATTCTACAAATCATATACTTTGAAAACGTGCTTAATTTATTGTTGTTAAATGAGTTATGTACGTTTTACAAAAGTGTTGTTGTTTCAGCCCTTTTTACAACATAACTCAAGAACCGCAGGACCTACAAAAGTATATCTATGATATTTGAATTCTTCTACACGCTCGCTATGAATTGAGCAATGCAATTAGCTCACTACTATTCACAAGATGCTGTGAACTACTTTTTTTCTGCTGCTTCGACCAACAATACATCGTATATCCTTAAAATACAGTAAGCCAAAAAATTAAGGTACCAATTACTTTCACCAGTGTATATCCTAACAAAAGACGGATATGTCATAATTGGAACCAGCAGCTAATCTTTTAACTCGAATTTAAGACCTAATTCGTTGAAATTGTTCAAGAAATAAAGATACGACGATCAAAAAACTCAAGAGGTGCCAATTTAAAAGTTGCAGTTGGCTCCATTGCATGCCCTATTGATTTGTACAGAACAAGAAAACTAGCGTCGTGCTTCCATTGCTTAGCACGTTAATACTAGCGTCGTACTGTCATTGATTAGAACACAAAAGTTCAACGTTTGATTTTGTTTCTTCATTAGGTTTTAGATCACCGTTTCTTTAATTTTCAACCAATTTCAATAAATAAGGTCTTAAATCAGAGCTAATGAGTACAGGTATTGGCTTTGATATTTAATTTGGGCATATTTGTCTTTATTTAGGATATACAGGGGTGAACACAACTGGTACCTTAATTCTTTGGCTTACTGTATTTGTTTAATACAACAGCTATGGATATTTTTAGTGGGATGGTTAAGGTAGACATGAACTTCTGGCCATACCAACTTCGATTTCCATATTGCGATCTCGGTCACACTGAGGATATGTGTCCGATCAAGAAAGATGGTAAGTATCATAGATGAGTTGACCTCAATGTTTATCAACAAAGGCAAGGGACTGGTATATCGATATGCTTGAGTGAACCCCATGCAACCACTACACTGTTCAATAGCCTTATTGTGATGTGGCGGGAGTTTTAAAAGCATGGGCCCTGAACAAAATATGATGCGCTCGCATACTGCCAGGCAAAACACAATTGAAAATGTGATGATGCGTGCGCATACTGCCAGGCATTGACGTCTGAATTCAACTCATCTATACATTCAGGAGCTCTTGATAATTCTGATTAGTGATAGTGGTAAGGGCTCGGATAGTAACGTTTTCACGGGGTTTTTTTTTTGGTTTTTTTTTTATCTAGGAGCACAACAGACATATCAAATATCATTTTGAATACGAGCAATGTTCTTCTGATATCAAATAATTTTGATTTTTTGAAATTAGCGCGATATAAGACACATTATGGCAAATGAATACAAGTTGATATTTCTTAAATTTAACAGTCTTCGAAGTAAATTATATATAATCATTCATCATCTTGTAACATATTTGAAAACACGAGTTTCATGACATGCTAAAAGTTATATACTTATTTGTCCTTTCCTAGTTGAAATCTCATCTCCATTCGAGAAGTTCTGCTATTCGTATTTTATATTACCGGTGAGTAAACAATTTTTATTGGTCGAAACAAATAATGTTATTCTGGATTAATATGTTTTAAACATATATTTGGTTATAATTAAGATGGATATCGGTCTTAAAACGGTCTTTCAAATGACTATTTATGTCAAAATGCGCGCAAACCGTTCGACAATCGATCTAGGTGGCGATGAATTTGTCGTTTATCACACCCACACCCACCCCAACGGCGCTGGACACGTGCCCTCCTGTGCTCCCCAAACTACGCCACTGCAACACCCTTGTTAAACCATGAGGTCATCTGCTTTTAGACTGCCTCCACGAGTATACCCTGCGCTATAGTTCGGCACATATAAAATCAGAATTTTTGTCAGTGTTTGAGCTCAATACGCACGGTTCTTTCGCAATACGCAAGCAAACGACTATCATATCCTTTCAACACATATATTCAAGTGCAAGCAAAAAATATGGCATCTTTAGAATAAAAAAAAAAATACGGGATATATTCAACATTTTCTACCCCGGTATCCAAAGATTTATCGTCTGAATATCAAATCGTGCATAGCACATTCACGTGTATTGATCCCGGTATTTATTTTAGTTTCTCTGCTGTACCAAGTAATTATTAACCAGGCGATGTCGGTGTGCGTCGTTATATTATTACGATGGAAATATTTGAAGAGCTTATTTCCAAACCGTGTTAAGTCCACAACCCCATGTCTCTCATTTACTTGTGTGATACAATCACAATTACTTTGACAAGGTTGACATTAGCAACAATGAGTTGTACCATCAACAAGCCATTATATTTAACATAACAATGTTGTATAACAATATGCAGACTATTCTCATTTGGGAAACAAAGGCCTCACACAGTATTGTTACTGTGCATCCATCCACTGTTTGCTTTGTAATGGTGCATCCACCTGAAATTATAATACCTATAGCATCAAAACCCATTGCAATATCGCACAGGTAAATCAGAAACATGGGTTTGTGGATTTAACACGGTTTGGAAATAAGCTCTTCATTTGTCGAACGCGTACTCGATATTTTCATAAAACAGTACGTACATGTACATGGCGACACATAAAGGGTCGTGTCGTAGCACAACCGAATGGAGTGACACGCATTGGCGACATCGGCGCTGGTAGTAAATTCCAATTTTCTTAGCTTTAACGCAGTTGTTCAGCTTAAAATTAAAAGGGGCATATCTGACAGTAAAAGCTAACATTTTATGGAAAAGAAATACTAATCTATTTTTGTATGGAAATGTTATAACATGGCTTTAAGTGTGAAGCTCAAGTTCACTATACCAATATCGTATTTTCTTCTTAAATCCAACAGGGACATAAAATCGTCAATGTCACCGCCTTTAATGAGCGAAATGAGATCGCGGCCCGTGTTGGAGTAGAGTGCACCATCCAACCAGCTGGAGGCTTGCATCATTTTTTTAAAAAGGGTTTTCAATAGACACACATGTAGGGTCTGAACATATGAAGGTACTAATATACTTAACGTTTTGATGTCAAATTCCAAGCCTAGTCTGTCAATTAATAAATTTTTAATTTAAATTTAATTTATTCATATGATCGAAATATTAATTGAACACATGATATCAACTGTATGTGCATGATGGTCATAATTCATCAACATGACCGTCTTCAGTCAAGATCGACGGACTGACACGCATTTGGCGTCATCGGTGGTGGAATTAAATTGCGATTTTCTTTTCTTTACGGCTAGTTGTTCGGCTCAACACTGCTCAAGGGGACAATATCTTACAGTAATTACTAATGAAATACAAATCTACTTTTGTGGAAATCTTTCAATGCGGCTTAATACGGTTTACAACTTAAAATATTCAATGGAATACCTAAGTGGAAGAAGGGCCCAACTCCGCTTTATTTTTTTTTAAATAAAAAATGAGTTATAAAAAAATGATTTTATTGTCAGCAGACTGTTCTTCCTTGTGTGTGAAAGAAAGGCCCAAATTCACTCTCTAAATTACAAGTACATTTAATCATGGCTTTCATGGAAGAAACTGGAGTTTAGTTTATCAACATCACTAGCAACAAAAAATCTTCAAAGCAATAACTTCCGCTGAAGACGCCGGTTAACCCGGTGAAAGCGCTCCGGTGAGTGTACCAAATTTGAATAGCGTAGGAAGTTTAATTTTGCTTTCTATTGGTAAAAACGTATTTATACCCGACATTTAAACGTTTTCTGTAAAACATTTTGCGTTTGCTGGGATAGTATTATATTCCAAATCATGCTATATGTACACATCAACAACCAAACAAAGGTCTTTTCCTCAAGGTACGAAGTCACAGGCTCAGTAATTACAGTAATTTTCAATTTGAAAAAAAAAACAAAAAACAAAAAAACAAACATGAATCATTATTCATTCTGACCTCCTTAGAACTTTATATGATAATTGAAAAGTTGATTCATTGTTAAATTATTATTACTTTTTTGCTTAAATTAAACTAACTATGGTGAATTTATCAATGAATTGAAAGATTAGGCCTGTTTACTGTAAAGCGGTCCAGTATCTATATCTGATCGATAATTTTATCACTAATTCAACACAACATGTCAATAGTCAATGCATTAGGCCAAAACAATTTACAAGTTTGTTTCAAGTAGCGCTCATTGCTTTCTGGTGGCAGTTTTTTGCGCGTTAATTATATGCTAATAAATGTTAACAGGATACCAATTGTGTAATTTCTTCTTGCATTATCAAAAAAACAATACCACATCACCATTACATTTACACAGTGCGTGCAGTGTTATGTTAAACCACAAATCGCATTGCGCATTGCACATTTAAGACCTGGTACCGGAAGCACAACATGTTTCTTATTTGGCCTTATACAATATAACTACATCACTAACATCAAAAGCTACTACCGTGACCCGGACTAACCGGCTTGCTCAAGTTTATGATCAGAAATCACATGATTCGAGATTCCAGCAAGGACTGCTTTTGAAAGCCTATTTATAATTTTTGTATAAATCTGAAAAATTGTAAGTAAACATATTATAGTTGTTTGTGTGAATTTAGTATGTTAGTTTAATAGACAATTGTTAGATTGATATTCGCCAATTCGTTGCAGAAGGAGTGATGTTACATAGCAATTACCATTGCAATAGGTGAAAGCAATTTTTGAATGTATTAAATTACCCTGCATTAGACGTACGCTGTAACTCTCCATTGCACCAATGATAATCAAAGAATAGGCATAAAATGTTTAATAAATGGGTGTATTTATACAGCGCCTTTCACATGTGCACATGCATCAAAGAGCTTTACATTTATTCCGCTGTCGTAAGAATATGTCAGCTGCCATACAATACCCAAGGCATGCTCATACCTTTGGCCGGCGCTCAATGGACAATATTCCTAACAGCTCCCCATTTCATCCCTGCTTAGAGAGAGGCAGGTATAAGCGCCTTGCCCAAGAGCACAACACGATGGCACCGCCGGGGCTCGAACTCGCAATCCACCGATTATCCCAGGCAAAAATTTAGGCATGAGTCATGCCCATGAACATGCCAAGATCTTGCCATGAATATGCCAAGAACATGCCCTATTTTCGCTAGCAACGGGCATGAATTTTCATGAATTTGGGAAAATTTGATGGGTTGTTCATGCTCACCCATGAATATGCATGCCCTTGCATGCTTTTTTTTGTCATGCGTGTAGTCAAAGCCTTGACATGTTCAGGGCATGTTCATGGGTTACTCATGGGCATGAATCGCGGTCAATGTCAAATTCTCTCTACTTTCATGCCCATAAATGCCTTATTCATGGGTAACTCATGGCATGAATCATGGTCAATGTCAAATTTTCTCTACTTCCATGCCCATTAATTTTTATTCAAGGGCGTCAATTACAATTTTAATGGGTTCAAATTTAACGACCCATGAATCCTTGATAGAGGATTTTCATGCCATATACAAAACAAAAGAATCAGAATGTCTTGCCATGCTCATGGCATGAACATGCCATGTTCATGGCATGATTTGCATAGCAACCAGTAGCGAATTTTGGGAATACCCATGAATTATTTTTGCCTGGGAGAGCCCGTGCCGCTGCGCCACTGTGCCCTGTAAAAATGTTCGCAATTCTAATTGAAATTTTAGTGTCTTTAAAAAGAGCGGTATTGTATTCAATCACTTATAGTGCAGGGCAAAACATTCAAATATTGTTTTCAACTATCGCTTTGGTAATTAAACCTGTTACATCACTACTTCTTCGGCGAATAGGCCTCGGTCAGGTCTACACCACGAAATTCCCTAGTCTTGAGTTCCAGTTCCCCTGATTCAGTCACGGTATAGTGGTTTTCAAAACGTAAGCCGAAATTCGTAAGGCGTATTAATATTATGCATTGTTTGTGGGGCAAAAACGGAATTAAAAAGACATCCTTATGTATCATATGTTTTTTACACTGTTATACTTACACACACTCCCCTACACAAGGCGCATAGCGCCAATATTTTCGCGTAAAACTCAATGAGACCATTTTCCCTTCATACAATACATGCTATACATGTATAATCTTATAAGAAATTTTTACTGTCGACACATTCATAAAACTGATCACCAAATTTCATCATTTCTGCTGAAACATCTCAGTGGATTGATTGATTGATTGATTGATTGATTGATTGATTGATTGATTGATTGATTGATTGATTGAATAATTGTTAAATATTGACATTGTTTTTATCCGAATCATTTTAGTGTCACTATGTCGCAGAAGCTAACAAAAAGTTACATCCATGTGCTAGATAAAGCACCGTTTTCGGGTAAGAGCGTTGGGCAGAGATTCAACGAAATGGCTAATCAGAACCCGGCCAAAGAGATGTATGTATTTTATGCAGATAACGAACGAAAAACGTTTCGACAAATGCAAGAAGAAGTAAGTATAACATGTATAATGTTAATTTGTTGTCACAATACTAAGATATAAATAATTAAATGAGCTTGTCTCTCAAAGATCTCACTGCTTATTGTTTCCATTTACACGTTTTCTACATAAGATCATTTGTCCTTTTTTCTGCTGGCAATTTGCGTTTCAGGCGGGAAGTTTATGCCTAGCTTGGCGCCAACCCGCCATCTGATTAAAATTGATAGGGGCTTGACATTAAAAAAAATCCTTTAAAGATGATATGCAGCGAGATTAATTTTTAATTGTATGGGGAATATTTGGGTAAACTTTGTTTACTAAATCATGAATTGACTAATTCTATGTCCTTACGTATGTTATAATTTTAGGGGATCGAGCACTCACGCATTACTTCATCTACTCCTTCGTCTTCCTTATTAGTGCCTCCCTCCTATATATGAGTATTATCGCACTGCGTTCAGACAAGCTGTACTTTTATTTTACTCTGGAACCTAGAGTAGATGAGTGTAGTTTTGAAGTACAGTCAACAGTACCGGGATGATCCCCTGCTCTGTGATGGCCTGTGATGTTCTTTAACGTGCACACTGCATTAATGACAGAAATACATGTACACGGGACCGACGGCTTAAAGTGCCCTCCGAAGCACTAAGCATGTAGAGTGAAATGCCTTGCTCAAGGACACAAAGAGCCAGCGGAGTACAGGCGGACCTCAGATTCGAACCTTCGACCCTTGGATACACAGTCCAACGCCTTAACTGCAAGGCCACGCTCCCCCACTTAAATGTGTATTAAATATGTACGTGCGCACTTGAATTAACTGTTACCCAAAAGTCATTTATTTCTAAATATTTACATAACGATCCGATATACAATGTGAAAAAATTCTACCAGTGATAAATCATACACCCAAATTTCTAAAAAAAGTAAACTAGACCATTAATTATCGCTCGTATTTTGCTTTAAAAAATCATAACAGAGTCAGCAGTTTGCTGGCGGTTTGCTGAAGTTTGGTTTGAAGAAAGGAGATACGCTAGGAATTTGGGGTGGAAACCATTACGAGTGGCTACTGGCATACCTAGCCTCACTGCAAATTGGTGTTATCACGGTAGGTGGGTGTTTGTGGGATGTGCCGAGGTGTAGGGATGGTGTGTGGAGAGGTTTGTGCATGGCGTAGGGGGCAGGGGTATGTTTTTCAAATCAAGTCAGAGTGTGTTTTTATTCTCCACAACGATGTGCGATTCTCGGCTGCGATTTGCAGCAAGAGTTATTAGTTGTGTTCTGTTAAACGTAAAGTGGGATAATTTTGTTGCACCTAAAACGTCAAACTATATCTCGGACTTGGTTAAAATGTTTGTTAGTGAAAATATCTGGTGCAATAAAAATTCTCTTTTTTTTCCCCTCAAGGTTAATATGAGGATGGACTTTCCATTGAGTGTTCAGCAAAAAGTCATTCAAAGGGTAACGTATTACTGGCGCAAATAGATCACATGTGTACAACATAATCAAAACATCTTCAATTGAAACTAAGGACGTATTTTTGAAAGTGAAGGCAAAACCATATTCACGGTACAACATAAGCTGGGTTCATCCATTAACTGCCAACTATAACAGAAGCATAGAAGAAGACAAACAAACATACCGACAGACAAATTAAAGAACAACCATCGAATATTCGTCGTGAAATTTCACTGTTCTCTCTCTTTCTAGCTCGGAATGAAAGTCGTCGTTTTGATGAGATCACCGTCTGATATGTGTGACAGAGCCAGTCAAATTATACCAGAGTTACTGACAAATTCTGCCGATAATCTCAGTTGCCAAATGTAAGATTAAAAAGAAAAAACTTTATCTCCCTTTCCTCTTCCTTCGTTCCCTATTTTTTCAAACGTAACAATTTAGGCCTAGATGCAAAGTCAATATTAACTCAAAAACTAATACTAACTGTAGAGGGCGACGACCCCCGGGGCGACGATATGCTTTATTTTCGCGTAATGCATTTCAAGAGCTAAGTTGTGGCGATGTGCTTTCATGCTGAATTACGGCGATGATGCCGCTTGGTTCATATTATACATAATTACAACTTATTATGCAGTATATCAATTGCTGAATACTAGTTACTCTTCGATATTCTACTGTTCATTTATTTTGTCTGTTTACTAAATCTATAGCACACCAAGCTTGAAGCATGTTATAAACGCAGGAAGCAATCAATACAAGTGAGTAATACGTTATCATTTGTTTTTCTAGTGTCAAGCTGAATAGCCATTTTTTACTACATAAATTTGAAAATAGAATTTATATTTTTCATTATCGTAATAAAATAGCTGTCAAAGAAAAACCTATCGGTATTATAAGGATAACGATATATCACATAAATAATATGTGCTGTATAATATGACGTCACACCTTATATTTCCTGTGTGATCAACTTCATGAAATACCATCGCCGACAGAATTGTATTCTGACTGATTTTGTGAATCAGAATAATATTGTTCGTCATCAAATCAACAGTGTTAGTGGAGCAGCGTTCTACCGACATATCCAGCAGCGACAGACGCAACGAAAATTTTAGCCAATGCGGAAGACGTTGGCTGAAAATTAACCGCTACGTCTGTCACAATGGTAAAACGCCTGCAAGACGTCCACGGCTAGAATATAGTCCGACGTTTTGCAGGCGTTGTTTCGTTGCGTGAGACGTGGTGTTTTCAGTGTTGTACTTCTCCGCAGCGAGTTACCGTAGTCCATTGCGACGTTTGGTTTTTTTTCCGCTCAGTTTTTTTGGGGACCTTTTTTCAAAGACATTTTTGACGTCTTCGGCAGCAATAAAATGCCCGTAGGATGTCTGACTATATGTTGACTTTAAAGGTGAGAGTCCGACATCTTAAGGGCGTTTTTCCGTTATGACAAACCCGGCGTCTAATTTTCAGCAGAAAATATCCATAAAGTTAACAAAGCCATAAACCAAATAAGAAAATTATTTATTTTGCGCGGAAGTAACGGACGGTCACAACGGACAACCAAAAATCGGTGCAGAAAATAGGAAACGCGACGTCTGACGTAACCATGGTAACAGAAGAACTATGGTTTGGTCTTTAAAATCAAAAATTTATGTAGTCCGACAAACGCCGCGTGTTCTGTTTTCTGGTGCGATCGTTACGATAAGCCGCCGTATTATTCAGACGTCTTGCAATTGCAGAGGGCCTAAGTAAAGTGAAATATCGGTAAATGATATCAGAATGATCTTAATGATTCAATTGCTATTTCGCTTTATTATGATCTTTCATCTCTTTTTAATTTTAAGAGGGATGATTTCATTGACGGATTTCATGGAAATGGGCAAAGGATTTGACAGAAGTACAGTCACTAACGCTATAGACCGAGTTGATTTTGACGATCCTATAAGCGTTACATTCACTTCGGTAAGAATTATAAAGAACTTTCTCAACTTACTTTCTAAAACAAGTCACAGGCTTTTCCTTATAGCAGCAATATACAGAATTATCTAGAACTGACCCAGTTCCTTGGATTGCGACGCCCTTGAATACCACGCGCAGCTGAGAAGGAGTTTTAATAATCATGGAGACATAACAGATTACGTAACGCATTGTTCTTTTGATGCTGATTTGATTTACCGACAAGATATTCATCCAGTGGTACCTTATATTTCGGACAAAAGGGTGCCAACTTTAAATTTGGTAATTGACCTGACAGCACAGCAGGACCCCATCCAACCCAGGTCATGGATCAGACGCGGATCAATACGAGCCAGAAAGGGGGGGTGCTACTAGAGAGAGTTCCAAATTTCTTACAAATAGCCGCTAAACGGCCATCGCGTCGCGCTTTCGCGACGCAAGGGTTTGTCTGAGGTGGATGTGCACTCTTGAGAAGGTCCAAATTTTGCGTTTATATTGTATACAAATTTGTTGGAAAATATTTGAAAAATTGTTGAAATAAAAGACAAATTGCAGGTATTTCGTGGACCATTTTTCACTAGTTTTTGCTAAAAACCAAATATGTACGGGTATCCAAGATGATTGGAAATGCTCTCCGTCAGAACTTGTTCAAAATGAAGGCCGACTTGAAGCCATTGTGTTGACCATTTTTACACTATTATGAATAGCCTATGCTAGGTGTCAAAAACAGAAGCGAAAAGAGTACACATGAGGCTGTTGTCTGCGCCTGCTTCAGTATCATCAGTATGCCCCCTATAACCCTCATTGCTTCCCCTCAATTAAGAAAGATCGGTTACACCACTTAGGGTAATCATGCCTTAATTTAGGGAAATCGTGACAACTTTGTTGGTTTGACGAGGATAAGAAGGATCCTCGGCCGGGGAAGGGGTCCAACCGAGCACCATATGCTCGGTTTGACGGCCTGCCGAGGATACATCTTGACAGACATTACGACTCTAATGGTCTGTTGCCCATTTCTCACGCAAATTGCAAACCAATATTTTTAATCCCCCAGGGTTCAACTGGATTTCCCAAAGGTGTGATCCATACACACAGATCAGTGTTGATGATTCCAGAGGCTGTCTCCCGATTTGAGGAAGATGCAGACGGAAATCCCATACATTTTGTGAGTTGTAGTAAATATTCTGTCACATAAACACCCCGATAAACACCCCTAATTAATTTCAAGACATGCTTTGTCACCTAATTTTTTCTATTCGATCTATCACTCAAAGACCTTAATTTTTCAAATTGAATAGCAATTTTCATTTATCACTGATTTTGTTACTTATTTGTAAATAGCCAAGCCGTTTGAAGCCATTTAGACTATGTTCGAGCATTCTGTGGGGCTATAATTTTCTCACCCAATGCCCTCACAATGTAGGTCCGTTTCTCACTCACTGACCTCGTATTTACTCTTACGGAATGATACTACTGTGAAAGTGATAGTCTTACACCTGTATCCATTCCATGTAACATACACATTTACATTTTATAGTACACGACGTCAACCCACAGGCCTCTACACACTTTTACAGATTTTTGCTTACCACTGCGGCCCAAGACTCACCTTGTAAACCATTATGCAAACAATCATGGATGCAGCTCAATATAGGCGCAGTCTCCTAGTCTACCCACATAACCATCGCAACCAGCGTCAGCTATAAAAAAAAAAACACAATTGGGCAGTAGTTCCTTTCCATGGAAATTTCAAGAATGTTGCCCTATCAACTGTGCTAAATTGACTGCCATATTTTTAAAGTCCCCAAATATGTGTACATATCTTTATACTCAGTCATCCAGGTATGCCTTGATCATGTCGTTTGGGGGCATGGGTGCACAGGCGGGAGCCATACTGCCCATGGTTAAAGGAGATACTACTATCATTGTGGGACCTACTTACGATGCACAACTATTGGCAAATGTTATCCACGATGAAAGGTAAGAACATTTTCAAAAAGCGAGGTGTTGTACTATTTTTTTTAAAGAGAGAAAGCGTAAGGGAATGAATGAAAATGAAATGAAAATAGAGAGGATAAAAAAAGAAAGAAAAAAAGAAAGAAAGAAAGAAAGAACATGTTGAAAATTTGCCGACGAACGCGACGAATAATTGCGGCCGTCTGCGGTCGCTAACGGATTCGTCAGCGACAACTAACGGCAGCACACGGTGAGTGACGGTAAATTCAAAATTGCAATTCGCAGCTTAACGTCGCTTGCCGTTCACCCCTATTCGTCATAGTGTGACCGGGCCTTAAGGAAGAAAGAAAGAAAGAAAGAAACAACGACAAGACGTACAGGACGAGTGAGAAATATTTATTTGTTTTACAATAAGATGATTTTAAAGAAGCAGAGCGTTGTTTAATACAAAAATAATAAACCACTGCTTCAACATTACACTACTTCGTAGAACATTTTTGTTTTCCTCTATGTTTGCTTGGGCAAGTGTCTCTGAGTACCACCACTTTTTCTGGGCAGTTTTTATTCCAAGAGTACTGGCGGGATGGCCGCGCCTCGCGCTGGCCCCCTACGAGCTGAGTAAATGGAAAAGATCGCTAAAACGGGAAGAATCACTAAACAGTATGTGTATGGCGATTGATACCAGACTAATTGCTATTGGCCAAAGGATCTTGATAGTCTGTGTAGTTTTGAGCTTGACATTCTGAGCAAAGTCCAATGACCTTTTCCCACTAAATTAGGGTAGTCTAGATTCGCTCTATACGTACTGTTACTCTGTCCAATTTGATTTGTACGAATGTAGTGCATGTGAACGGAAATCTCTTAAATTATAATGGGATCTCACATCAAATTTTCGTAAATTTAATATGCATTTGACGAAAACCTACATTATAACACCCTCCCTTATAATTATAAACCATGAAGCGCTTTACGCGATTTGACTTCTATAATCATCATAATATGAAAGGAATCGTTCAAAGTTATTCTTGATTATTGTTTTCGTTGTTTTATAGAGTTACTGGATCCGCGATGCTCATTCACCACTTGAACGACATTTTGAGTTTGCCAAATTTCGACGATTATGATTTTTCATCTTTTCAAGCTTGTGAGTATTCAATCGTGCCAATAACATGTTAATTCATAAGCATGTAAACAGAAGTGGTGAGAATTGAGAGAGACAGGCAGAGAAGGGGGAGAGGGGGGAGAAAAGCGCCATTAACTTCTGGTTTAGCCAGACCCACGGCAATCTGTACAAACTGCATACCGATAATATGTATTATGGCTCCCTCCTCGTAATATTTCCTTAAGATCACCTTTTTGGACCATCGCTTATTGAGTCACCTTTTTAAATTTAGCCCCCCCCCCCCCCCTTTTGCAACTGTGATGCACAACCATAATCAGTAATGAAAATATAAACAGATTAAGGTAACCCTACCACACACTTTGTTTCTAAAAGGTAAGTAAGCGACCTATGAAAAAGATGCTTGCTTAGAACTTATTTCATTAATTATACCAGCTTATTACATGTTCATAGTGACCGTTTTATCTGAGCATGACAAGCTCTTCCACCAGCCTTTACACCAGGTCTTGTTCTCACACTGGCCCACACTGGCCTTTGCAAATTTAGTTCTCTCAGTGATAGTATAGGTCTAATCACTATAGCGGGCTACTTGGCAAAAAAAGTAGGTAAACTTGGTCAGAATTAATAAAGGTAGCAAAATATATACTAGAAATAGATGATTATTTTGCAAGTCCTTATTTGCAAAATGTTCTCCGATGGAATCCCTGCCACTTACCCTCCAGCGAAAATGCCGTCCCTGGAGCACTGGCGTTCTGTGGAGTTCTGTTTCCGCATCTGTTAATTCTCTTTGAAACAGGTAGAATGGACACTGTAAACTTTTTTTGTAAGGGATGCACCATTAGATATTATCGGGAGGGGGGGGGTAGGCAGTTGTATTTTTATTCTTCAATTTTAATGTATATCTTTATACAGAGCTAGGTAGGGGTTTTTTTTTACTCATCAGTAAGGCAAAATGTCTTTTTTTTTACTCATCAGTGAGGCAAAATATATTTTTCAAAAAAGTCCCTAGCCTCCCCAATAATATCTAATGGTGCGTAAGTCCTACCCTCTTATTTGCAAACTGTTCTTTGATGGTACCTCATCCCCACTCCTGAAGGTGCCACCCTGGGGTACCAGAGTTGTGTTTCCGCGTCTGATAATCCTCATTGAGAGAGGTCGAATGATCACTCTAAATTATTTTGTTTGAACATATTTTGATACCTTTCATTTATACAGGTATAGCAGGTGGCAGCATCATTCCTAATTCATTACGCCAAAGAGCCACAAAGATCACTAAACATTTATTGGTATGTTAATTCCCACAACTATACATAAATAATACTTGATGTTCAATACCCAAAGGTTGTTAAGTGGGCGCGAAGTAAAAGTCAGGTTGCAGGTTAACATACGTTTTGGTCATTATGTCTTCAAATATTATGAGACAGCACAACTTTTTGCCAAAACACTTGTCTTTTTTTTTCACTTGTTTAAATATATTTGTTTACGTACGTGTAGCTAGGATACGGTGGTACAGAGGGATTTGGAGCCATGCAATCACCCACAGATCCGATTGAAATTCTACACAGCGCTGGATACGTTCCTGTGGATGGTTCGGAGGTAAGTTTCATTTTTCATATTATATCTTGGGGTGATAACTCGTCTTCATATATAACAGCATGCGTGATTGGTCGATAGGCTGGCATAAATTAGGGGTTCATTCATATATTTTCATGACTTAACGGTTGTGGTACGAGGGCATAAACAAACATTTAGTCATGAAAATATATGAATGAACCCCGTTCATACATACCAGAACATTTTGTGATTAAAAATCACGAATCATTAAAAGCCGAATTTCCTTCGTTTTCCCTACCCCGCGATCGCACATCCGGGTCACCGGGCATAAAGGTTGTTTATGTCCGGCTCTCGACCAATCACGCGCGCCGTTATATAGCGCGTATATATGAACAACGTTTATGCCAGGCTTTCCGGTCGTAAACAAGCCGCGTTAGAATCGATGGACGCTCACGAGTAAGATATAAGCACGTATTCAAGCGAGCTATTTACGCAAAGTGCGAATGATGTACGCGAATTTCGCGCGAGTCCAAACACGATGGACTGAGCATGTTAATATTTTCTCACTATTTGCGATGGAAAAACTTTCAAACAGGATAAGGAACTGGTAGTTTTTAGTATAAAATGATGGTATTTTTAGTTGTGGAGGAAAATAACAGCAAGCAGAATGTTGCGTATGTATGAACGCATATATTTTCATGACTAAACGTTGTTTACGCCCTCGGGCTAAAGCCCTCGGGCATAAACAATCGTTTAATCATGAATATATATGAGTGAACCCCTAAATGATCATGCACCGTATATGATACTGACGAATCCCAACTGACTATAAACCAGTCACGTTGTATATAATGACTATAAAGGGCCACTGTATTGATAGTCAAAAACCATTTGGTAGTCAAAAACTTTTCTTTAGTTTAAATCTATTTAATCATTCGGCAAATACATCAACATATTAAATACCAAAAAAAAAAAAAAAAAACCAGAATAATTAGATCTGCTTAACAGTCGTCAACAAGCTCTGAGCGCACACATAACAAGAGTATGATAAATATACTGTCACCACAAGGTGCACTGCACAGCTCTCCAAAAACTGGTTATAATATATAGAGACGGTTTATAGCAGTCATCTATTCATCGATATGCGGAATTCACAATAATAAGTTGTGGATATCACCCCAATGTGATTGTTATGAAGTTGCCACTGGTGGTATTTTTGCTTGAGTGTTCAGTGTTCATTATTTCACGATATTATAACAGTAGAGGTAGAAGAAAATTCAAACCGGAGCAATGCTCACGTGGTGAAGTCTAATGCATGGTAACACATTTAAAAGTTTTTGCTAAAACATATATTGATTTTTAACAAGAAGCCTAAATCATGAAATGATTCTAACTATACCATAAACAGATGAAGATTATTGATGATGACGGTCAGATCCTACCAATCAATGAGATTGGAGAAATCTGCTATAGAGGTCGGTCGTTGTTTTTATATTACTGGGGAGAAGAAGAGAAGACAAAAGCAGCAAAGAAACCGAATGGATGGTACCACACAGGGTAAGATAAATAACACAATTTATGCCTTTCCACGTGATGATTTTCGGTTCAAGTGTCGACGTCAGTTATGCTCTGTACTATTTCACATTATTCTTTATCAGATTTTACAAATGATGTTTGAATATTATGGTGATTAAATTACAATTACGTATTTTTAAAAAGAAACCATAGCAGGATCTGAAATTGGCTGCATGAACTCACTGTCACATGCTATATCAATGATAGTGAGTAGCAAATGAGGCATGTCGATGATAAACTAGAACAAGTTGCATGGTGCTTAAAAAGCGTGTTTGGAAAAAGTATTTCAAGTTCTTAGACAAACGTCAAATTGTGTCAAAATCAGGATCATTTTTTGTTTCCATTCTCTAATGAATCCAATAAGTCTAAGTCTAATTCTGTTAATGTTTTATTCATTTAACATTTTAGGGACTTGGGAACATTAGATGAAAGTGGGTACCTTCGGGTTGTCGGAAGAAAAGCGGTAATGTACAAATTTAACACAATACAGACCACAAAAGAAAAAAGGTACCAGTTATGTTCACCCCTGTATATCCAAACCAAAGACAAAATTAAAACAAGCAGCCATTACGTCTCATTACGTGCACCCTTTAGCTTTACTTTAAGACCACAATTGATGAAATCGGAATCGGTTGAGAATATAAAGAAACGGTGGTCGAGAACCCAATGAAGGGACGAAATCAAAGTTGCTTTGTTTTTCAATGGAAAGCACGGCGCTCGTTCTGTTGTTAGAGAACGCTCTTTGTACAAATCAATATGGCATCCAATGGATCTGCATCTTTTGAATTTGCATCTTCCTTGGCATTTGGGATCACCGTGTCTTTATTTCTTAACCGATTTCAACGAATGAGGTCCTAAATTCGAGCTAAAAGTTGCAGCTATTGGATGCAAGTTTTGATTATGACATATCCGTCTTTGTTTAGGATATAGGGTGACAATAACTGATACATCAATTATTTTGCGGTCTCATGATCTTTCATCAGATACCATTCCATATAACATTGTACAATGCTCATTCCACAGGTAACCTTCGTTCATCCAATGACATGATACTAAGCTGTAAAACAAATCGTTGTATAGGATTTATCCCCGGGGGGCACTCAACTTTGGAAGTGACGGTATGTGCCTGTCAATAGGCCCCCTCTTTTGAAGTCGACTATACCCGATGACCCCCTTTTTTAAAAGCCATACCCGATGACCCCCCTATTTTTTAGTTGTGGCTACCCAATGACCCCCTTTTTTTGGTTGAGGCTACCCAATGACCCCTTTTTTTTCTAGAATAGCATCATCAAAATGGAACAAAAAAATGCCGAAACTGTCAAATTTTGCTCAATTTTTTTCAAAATTATGCCGAAATTTTCAAAATTATGCCGAAATTTTCAAAATTTTGCTCCATTTTTTCAAAATTTTCTACCCGATGACCCTTTTTTAAATCTTATACTCGATGACCCCTTTTTTCAAAATATTGTACCCAATGACCCCTTTTTTTTTTTTTTTTTACCCAATGACCCCTTTTTTAAAATATCGCTTTGTACCCGATAGGCCCCTACTTCGCGACTCCGGTAGGCACATACCCGTCACTTCCAAAGTTGAGTGCCCCCGGGGATTTATCTGTAACTTTGTATGGTTTGGAACAACCTCCCGCTTTCCATCGAAAGCCCATTCATAGTCATCTTCACAAACAAGTTGTTCACTTAAATAGAGTGTTTTTATTATGATTGCTAATTTTCATTTTGTGTTTGGTATTTTCATGCCCTAGGTAGAAGTTGCCCCTTGAATCTTTAAGCATTAGAAATCTATCATCTGACTATAATAGTTCTGTATATAGGGATGCCTAGGGGTGTGTATGTTGGAGTCTATTGCCATTTCTTTTAGTACCCATTTTGGTCTGTATACAACATGTACAATTGGGCTATTCGAGAGGCTAATTACAACTAATAAACTGATAATCATATAGTCTAATGTACATTTAGTCTAATGTTGTTTGGCCCAATAACCAGTATGTCTACTAACATGACTAACCACATAGACTAGTTACCATTTGGTCTAATAACCATTTGGTCTAATAACTGTTTGGTCTAACAATCGTATAGTCTAATAACGAGTTGTAATGAGACAAGAATGTGTAATGAGACGAACGCTTGTAAAAGAACCGTACGTACTACATTTATCAAATCTTATGCATAATTTCCCCGAAATTTTCAGTTGAATTAGTATTTATTTTATTGTTTATAATGAAGAAGAATAAGACATGCGGCCTGCGGGTATTTTGCCGGGCCATTTGTTCTTCTTTACAATTCTAACATTAAAACAAAGTTGGTTTTCCTGGTTTTGTCATATGCACATAAGAGTTATGTGGAATACCACATAAGCCTATTATATTGTCTATGGAACCCCTAGGGCAGATGCGCCCTCCTTAAAACCAGGGTAACCCCTGCCCCTACATAGCCTCACACGTGCTATTAGACAAATCGGTTGGTAGGCCAATTGGTTCGTAGACTAAATGCTTGTTAGACCAAATAGTTTGTACATCAAATGGGTATTAAACCAAATGGCTATTAGACTTCATAGACCAGATGGTTATTAGACCAAATGGTTATTGGATTAATGATTTTAGACTTATTGATTATTAGATTAAATGATTTTTGGTCGAAAAGTTTATCAGACAAAATGGTTATTGGTTCAAATGATTATTGTGGGTTTAGATCAAATGGATGTAGACGAAATGGGTATTAGACTAAATGGTATTAGACCAAATGGCAACTTACCACCCATATGTTGGTAGGTGTTTGGAAGTGTGTATAGGTGTGTAGCCTTTAAAACCAGTTCAGAATTCGAGATCATTAAATCTTTATACAGGAACGCATCATCAAAGAAGGGATCAACATAGCGCCTGGTAACTTGGAGAAAGTCTTAGACGAACATCCTGCAGTCAGTAATGTCATGGTAAGAAGTTGCATAATTACGAACATTACATAACTATAAACTGCCCTTTGTATGGTACTAACGGTAGAGGGCGACGTTGTCGCTGTATTTTCAGTGCAAAGCTCTCGGCGAATCACGTCAGTCATGTTACAGGTATAATAAGAGTGCTTTGTGGTATAATCTGGATTTCGTCTCCATGCGTAAATCATGATGATTACGCCTAATGTTAAACCTCCTATAGTAATGCAATAATTCAGTAAATCTGGTTGAAAGTAATTCAAGATTCCCAAAATTTTGTCTCTTGACTATAAACTCACACAATTTCCTCCCTCCCCCGAATTTCACTCCTTTATAACAACACCCATCATCTTTTGTCCTGCATTTGAGCTACATTTTAATGTCGAATTTTGTTCAATTAGGTTGTAGGAGTTCCTGATGAGCGGACTTCTGAAGAAGTGTGCGCCTGTATCAGGTAAAAAAAAGACGTTTAAGAATTGCTCAATCATATTTATTATAAATTATACATAGTATGTATTTAAACCGATGAACATCCATGATCATTTTCTTGCTATGGATATCAATAATAAATGTTCATGTTATAATTTGTTTGCTTTATTTACTTTTTTTATATATTATTTATTTCATCATTTTTTTTCAGACGTCATCCTCTTGCCAAAGTTACCTCAGATGAGTTGAAGGAATTTTGCAGAGGCAAGGTGGGTCAGTTTTAGACAAAAATATACTAAAACAAATATAAACACTAAAAACTGGAAATGTGCGCATGTATAATATAGTAATATTTAAATGTATGAACAATGGAGCGTGATGATGTTTAAAATGATAATTCTATTTTTTGATGTAATCATCTTCTTGTTTTTAGGTATCCGATTTTCTTGTTCCAAAGTACATACTCTTCATGGAGGATGCCTTTCCAACAACGGAGACGGGCAAAGTAAGTAATCTTTATACTCAACGTATATATGAATTGATCTCAATTTTTATCAACAAAGACAAGGGACTGGTATATCGATATGCTTGAGCGAAGTGCATACAACTATACTACACTGTTCAATAGCCTTATTGTGACGTGGCGGGAGTTTTAATTATAAGCAAGAGCCCTGAACAAAATATGATGTTCTTGCATACTGCCAGTCAAGGAACAATGCGAATTGTGATAATGCGCGCGCATACTACCAGACAATGACGTCAGAAGTCAACTCATCTATATTGAAATACGCATGTCTTTGTTTAAATGGTTGCTCCGTGCAAAGACAAGTGTGATTGTCAAAACCGACAATAATTAAATATCATTTTTTATAGACCCTCAACTGGAACACAATAATTTGACTAAAAATGATTATTATCTATCTGTGCGTTTTTTCCAGTTTAACAGAAGGAAGATTGCTGAACAAGCTAAAACAATACTTGGATTATAGGACTGAGAAATTGTCAAGAGAAATGTATAAATGAGTCATAATTAACACTAGATTTATGATGATAATTACAAAACTGAATTTAATGATGACCTCCCAGGACAACACATTCAAGATGTTAACAAAAATAATTACCGGCACTCCGGCCATATTCAAGGATTAAGGTCAACACAGTGGTCAAATTTCAAAGTTGCTCAAATCTGGTTGACAAGCAGACCAAATTATTTCTCTCATTGCAAGGATTCAGAAAAGGTATAGTTTGACCTACCTGTGACATACCGTTCTCGAGTTACAAGCAAAAAGGTCACATTTTGGGTCGTGGTCATTTTGTTTAGCCACACAGGTACAAGATTAAAAATGTTCCGATTTAAACGATTTAATCTCTATTACAGCCTATTGACCACAACCTATGCTGTAATGTTTCCTAGGTAACGTGCAGTTTAAGTACATATCATTAGATTTATAAAATTTACTTCGAGAACTGTAAATAAAAAATATCGAAAATATCAATTTTTAAAAATTTGACATAAAATTTGTATTATACACCGAATTTCAACAACAACAAAAAATCAAAAATTATTTCATATCAAAAGGATATTCCTCGTTTTCAGAAAAGCCATTTGGTATGTCCGATGTGGTCTCATGACACACAAAAAATATGTACCAGGAGGTAGGCCCTAAGTGGTGTTGACAATGACGACAAACCTGAAGGAGATGCATTTCTGCAGGGCATGGCATCCTAGTATTACGTAACAAACCGGAAGATGTAGTTTAAGTCTAGACAATAGGCGGATTAGCGGCCATTTTGTCTTCTACATGATTTTATTCACGTGTCCTTATACTTTAGTACACAAGTATATAAGTTAACAGGTTTACAATTTTAAAATTATATTTTGTGTATACAATATATTCTGTAGTAAATCGATCAAATGACGGTGATTGTTCAGGTATTATATGCGTGATAGAATTAAATTGTCTGACCAGCTAGTATTCTCCTCCGCTGTCATTGTGATTCCAGTCACTCCACGTACCGTGTTGCGAAGGTGGAGGAGACTAAAGCTGTATAAACGGAAACGGAAGGGGTTAAAAATGATGTAGTTTAAGTCGAACAATAGCGTGACGTAGTTTCCGGCATTGTTCCTATGCACTTTCACCCTCCTGATTTCTGTAACGCCTCCTCTACGTTTCACTTCCCCCCCCCCCCATCAATTTTGTACCTGTGATCCATTATTTCTAGGCAAAAATTCACGGTTAACAGGGGAGACTCCTCGTCCATTGTTGGTAAAATTGTTCAAACCTTGGCCGACCCCTTAATGAATAAGATTCTCGTTAAATAAAGGGCAATGCTTGATTTTAAAAATAGCTTTAAATGGTTGCAGATAAAGAATTTCGACTCTCACATCAACCGTGTCAATCAAACTAGGCACTTTTAGAAAGTAAAGGTTTTACAAGTAAACTTTAAGTAATTGTTGCAGACAAAGAATTTCGACACTCACGTCCACTGTGTCAATCAAAATAGACACAAGAAAATCGAAAAACGCCAGTTAAGCTTCCATACCATATCAATTTGTAAGCGCTCTTTTTTTAAAAGTCATAGTTCATTGAATTTACAACCGTATGACAAATAGTAACTTTTTGCACAAGATTTGCAATATAAAGAAAATTGACCATTGTTCATTCTAGTGACTCTAGTATATGGACAATATCTATATATAAGTGTGCTTTTTCATTTAATGACATAAAATTTGAAAAATATTGTAAGGAACACGTAAGGTTTTGACTTTTAACACCTACATTTTCGTCAAAGATGTGTTTTCAACAGATTTTCCACAATCGCCTTGCTATAACATTGAATATTGTGTTATCTGTTGACCTAGTGACTAAAAGGTGTTTTTAGGGGAAGTGTTAGCTTTCGTTTGATATAAATAAAATTCTGATTGAATGAAGGGGGCACTTCAGGTGTATCGAGGTGGAAACTGCGCATGATGGTTTATAAAAGAATCGTTTTTGTATAGAGACCTTTCATTATGTTAGTCCTTTTCCGATATGTGAATTATCTCTTTCTTACCAAAGCTTTTAGATTTAATGCATTTTGAGCAGCACGTGGCTTTAAAACAACCTCAGAAATAACGAATTTTTGAGAAATAGCATCAAGTGTTATTGATTTATAAGCTATTTTAAAACAACTTAACACAACTTTTCTATTCCAAGTGCAAGGTAAAATCCAATTAGGATCACGTAGTATCTGTTATCAGCAAGTTTTAATACTTCTATTCTTTTGTTCCATGATATTTTTCACTTCATACACAATTTACTATCTAAAATCATGCTAAATGCTATTTGGTGTCATAAATCATAATATTTATAATAAAATTCGAAAATTGTAAGTAAAATTTAAAAAAAAAACAAGAATTGTCTTTTTAAAAAAGGCAACACAGTTTATACTAAATTAGTTTAGTATTGAATTCAATGGCTAAGCTAATGGGTTAATATTGGTAGGTAAAGGGGGTAACCTACTAATATCATATCTTTATGTCTGTGAGCTAATTTTGAGCAATTGATTAAAACACACACCACACTAATGTAAATGGAAAAGTGCAAAAGACATTAGTCTAAAGAATATTAGGATATTTTCAATGTATAGGCAAAATGTAACCAAGAATGTAAGCCATGTGGGATTAGAGTATAATAAGGCCAGTTGCTCTGATGTGTTTAAGAAATACTGGGTCAAAGTATGGACTTGCAAAGGCTTTTATAACTGCATCTGTGATATATCATAAGCTTTAAAATGGTATATCCTTTGACTTCAACGATATTGTTGAATTGTACTTCTTTTCCAAAATGGTATACCTTTTTCGGTTCTACATGTGTCTCTTTTCCCACATTGCTGGTAATAAATATCAAACAGTCAGTCATAATTGGCGGTCATTTCGAATCAACCCCAAGCTAACGAGTTTCAGGAATGTCCTCTCAATGTTAATATTGTTGGTTATACATACCTAGACAAAATACAATGCTTTGTAAGTAAACCCACCACTTGAACAGGATTTAGCCAAAGCAAACAAAGACTAGAGATATTTAAAAATTCTATAGAGATAGATAGAAGCCAATATTAGCCTCTTCAGCAATAGGATTATTGATTGGTTTAAAATGTGTTTGACTAACGCTGTCAAAATGAGATACAATTATAGCACTAACTTGAGGTACCTATAATACGACCTTCATGCACATTTTACACTGTAACTCAGAATTTAATTTAGGACATTTACGGCTCATTCGTAGTGTAAGGTCACATATTGTGATGTGTATTATATTTAACAGCAATTTAGTAAACATACAAGAAACAAACGTATTTATTTTAATCAAATTTTAAAAAATCAGAAATTTAGACTAGGGGAAAAATAGACTCGCCCAACTCACGCTCGCCCAATCAGAATTACGACCGGGATATTTATATATATCAAACGTTAGTGATAGAGGATGTAAATTCGTTTTGTTATGTCGATGTGCACGTTTATGATTCGTTCCGTCCAACTACTTTCTGTCAAATACCAGCCTCATAAAACACTGTACTTCAATGACTCGTTAGTTGAAAAGTACCTAGCTTGTCGTAAAATACCACCGACATGTCGGACAGATGACTCGAGATATTTTAGATGATCTGATTGTGAATTTCTAGATGAGGTTATAGACAAAGCGCCTAAATAAGATGGATTTCAAAACTATTTTCTTGGTTGTTGAGTTCTATTTCCAGTGAACATTGATGTATATTGATTTAACTAGCGATAGCCTGCGACAGCCTTCTCGTTATTTCCATCTTTTTCACCGTTTCAGTTATATTGATATTATATGGAAAATAATTGGCGGAAGAGCACATAGCATGCTTGTGCTGAAAAAGGTTTTTTCTTGGATAATTGTTGAGTTCCATTTCCAGTGAACAACCATCTATCTACATTGATTTCAACTACCGACAGAATATCGTTTTTGTATGATATGCCCATGAGTCAAATAGCATCAGCGTTACCGTTTATACGATTACCATATTTTCGCCATTTGTATTGCCAATTGTGGGCAGAAGAGCACTTGTCCTGCATGAACAGAACGGTATCGGTTACTTCTCTTAGCAGTTCAACGAACTTAACCAACTTTCTACCGAGCAGTTGAGGATGAAGTACAATGATGCAAGAGTGGTGAAATGAACTGAGTCATATTTTGTTTTGAATTTCCTGGTTGTTTATTAAATTAAGTAAAGTTTATCGTCTCCGAACGTGTGGTTACAGAAAGGTACTCGTGGTCTGTTAAGCATTGTAAGAACGAAAATAAGTATACAGTGTATTTGATATTCCGGATTTGCTCTGAATAAATACTTCTATGGGCCATTGTCATGTTCTCTATGACAAGCTATGATTTTCTTCCGTAATTCTTGAAAAAAAAAACTTTTATGATCTCATAATCTGCATTTACTTGAACAGCAAACAAATGGACATGAACACTGATAAACTTCAAAATCTGCATTTTTTCTGAAGATTAATTCGATGTTCGATATTTGGGATATGACTGATATCATCTCTTCCATAGCGATCTGAAGGCAACCAGATCGAAATGGCTAGTAAACGTGATTGGTTCTGTCTCGTCCTTAAACTTTCTGTCATTATCATGACACTGTCTTTTATCAACAACACAGTGATGAATGGAATCATCGTTGCAGCTCAGTTGTTAGTTGAACCACTTTGGGATGTGCCTCTCAATGAAACAAACCCATGTTTTGTTGATAACCATGTCGAGACCGAAGGAGTTTTCTTCAACGGGAGCGTTGATCACACATGTGTTCTTCAAGTGACCGCATTTCAAGGAACCCTGGTTGAGCTACAAATATACGGATATAATGACTCTGCAGAACCGACGTTCCTTTATATCGAACAAAATGGACACGTAGAAGACTGTATGTATAAGTATGTAGTATTCAATGTACAACCAGAAACGTGTAGTTTAACATTGTTCGAGTCAAATTTCACAGTTAATTTGCAAGGTAAGGCAAGTCTTTACATAGGTGTGGCACGCACTTATGATAACTTATTTGGATGCTCTGACGAAGAAAATGTCCAAAAAGATCACCATGGTAACAGAGTAAGTAGAAAGCGTTGTAGTAATGTTAAAGGGTACAACAACAAAGTTGTGTGTGATCCACAATTTATCGATAACTGTAAGCTAAAAATTCCTATAAATTGTGCAGCTTATCTTGGTACCAGAGAAGTAGTGTATGAAGACTGCGCACATGGTCAAAACAACACGGCTGTGACCACTTACCCAGTTTACACAACCCATTTAGATTTATCAGAAAATTACATTGTGCAAGTGTCTGGCAACTGTTTTCAAAACTTGAAATATTTAGAGGTATTGAATCTGGAGAATAATCGTCTGCTTTTGCTTAATCCCAAAACATTTTGGAGGTTGCCGTATTTGACACAACTTAATCTTCGTAAAAATCAGATAGCAGAATTGGGAGTAGAATCATTCCAGGGCTTGTACAATCTCCAAATACTGCGACTTGATAAGAATTGGTTAAGCACAGTACCTCATGACATATTTCAAGATTTGAAGACGTTGGAACATCTGTTCCTTGATAACAATCAGATGTCAGATCTAGAGATGGATATGCTTCAAGGTATGAGCAACCTTAAATTACTACAGCTAAATAACAATTTCGTGATTTCAATACCCGATGATATCTTTCAAGATTTGATAAATCTGGAACAGCTGTACCTGCATTATAATGAAATAAAGAAGTTGACTGCTGAACATTTCAGTGGTTTAAGTAGACTTAGGATTCTTTTACTTCGCGGTAACCAATTACATACACTGCCCATTGGGGTATTTAGAGAATTGGTAAATTTGGAAAAACTGGATTTGCAACAAAATCACATATCAGAACTAGACACATCAATATTCAAAGGTTTAAACAACCTCACAAAACTGTGGCTTAGTGATAATTTCTTGAGTAAACTACCTCATGGTATATTTCTAGATATGAGAAATTTGGAAGAACTCTACCTTAATAAAAATTTGATATCAGATCTGGAGGTTGATATATTCCAAAGTATGATAAATCTCAAGAAACTGCATGTGAACAATAATATTTTGAGTGCAATACCCGATGAGATTTTCCAAGGTTTGGTCAATTTGGAAAGAATTGAAATGAGAGTTAATAACATAAAAGAGTTGTCTGCCAAAATATTCAATGGTTTAAGTAGACTTAGCGTGCTTGACCTTGGCCTTAACGAATTGAAAACTCTACCCACTGGGTTATTTCGAGATTTATCAAAATTGAAAATGCTGATTCTCACTACAAATCCCATATCAGAACTGGACAAACTAATGTTCAGAGGTTTGAATAATCTGACATCATTGTACCTTGGTGACATTTTATGGAATAAATTATTACCTGATGGGATATTTCAATATTTGATACATTTGAAAACGCTGTTCCTTAAATGGAGTCAGATATCAGATCTGGATGTAGGGATGTTCCAAGGTTTAAAAAATCTCAAATTCCTCGTACTTGATGGCAATATTTTCAGAAAGGTACCTGGTGGGATATTTCAACATTTGATACATTTAGAAACTCTATTCCTTTATAATTTAAAGATATCAGATATGGATGTAGAAAGTTTCCAAGTTTTGAAAAATCTCAAATCACTAGTGATTGGCATGATTCCTGGTGAACATTATTTGTTGAATAAATTACCTGATGGGATATTTCAACATTTGATACATTTAGAAGAACTATGGCTCAGAAGATGTAAAATATCAGATCTGGATGTAGGAATATTTCAAGGTTTAAAAAGTCTCAAACAGCTCATGCTTGCTGACAATTTATTGAGTAGATTACCTGATGGGATATAAATTTAGAATACCTATCGCTCAATGGAAACCAGATATCAGATTTGGATGTAGGAATGTTTCAAGGTGGGAACAATCTCAAAAGATTATATCTTTCTGGTAATTTATTGACTAAATTACCTGGTGGGATATTTCAAGATTTGATAAATTTGGATACACTAATGATTAGTAGTAATTATGTATCAGCACTGGATGTAGGAATATTCCAAACTTTGAAGAATCTCAAAACACTCTCGTTTAAGGATAATTTGTTGAATAAATTACCTAATGCAATATTTCAAAATTTATCAAATTTGGCCTATCTATACCTCAGTCAAAATCAGATATCAAACCTGAAAGTAGGAATGTTCCAAGGTTTGAAAAATCTCAAATATCTTGATTTTGGTGACAATTTATTGAATACAGTAGAAGATGGGATATTTCAAAACTTGACAAATATGGAGTATCTATATCTCCATAAAAATCATTTTACAGATCTGAACGTAGGAATGTTCCAAGGTTTGAGAAATCTCAAAGTACTCAGGCTTTCAGATAATTCATTGAGTACATTACCAGTTGATATATTTCGATATTTGATTAATTTAGAACAACTGAACCTGGGCGGAAATCGGATCTCTGAAATTGATATGATAATGACTCGAAGTATGACAAATCTTAACAAACTGTGGCTTTCTGATAATCATTTTAGTAGTGTACCTGATGGGATAGTTAAAGACTGGATACATTTGGAAGAACTGTATCTTGATGGAAATCAAATATCAGAACTTGGCCTGATGTTTAAAAGTTTAAAAAATCTTAAAATACTCTCGTTTTCTGATAATTTCTTGAGTACATTGCCTGACGGAATATTTAAAAACTTTATCAATGTAAAAGAACTGAACCTCGATGGAAATAAACTGTTGAATCTGGACTTTGGAGTTTTTGACAGTATGAAAAAGCTCGAAGTACTTTCACTTCAAAACACCAATTTGTCTTTCTTACATAAAAAATGTTTTAAATAATTACGCAATTTGATTTCTTTATCATTGAGTGAAAATGAATTTCTTACATTCGATATGGATTTATTCTCCAATTTAAGGAATCTAATTACACTGACAATTAATAGTGGCAAGTTAACTGTATTCCCTGATGGTATCTTTAAAAGCATGTTAAATTTGAAGTTTCTTTATGTTAGCTCTAACCAATTACGATCTTTGAACCCAAATGTGATGGAAGGTTTAGGGAAGTTGGAACTGTTTGATATATCAAACAATGATCTGACACATTTAGATCGTGACATATTTAAAGACACAGTCAGACTACATCTTGTTGATTTGTCCGCAAATAAATTCAATGAAATTCCAAACATACAGAAACTGATGCGTCTCAGTTCCTTAAATCTGGTAAACAACACGCTAACCAGGATAACTCGGAATTCATTTTCTTCCCTGTCAAATAACTTTGAATTGCTTGCTAGTCAGCATGAAATATGTAATTGTTACGCCCCTAGTAATATCAAATGTATCGCCACAGGAAGTAGATCGCCATATCTTACATGTAGTAGGCTTCTGTCTGACAGACCTTTTGCAGCGGTAATGTGGCTCATCTGTTTTAATGCAATTGGGGGAAATCTATTTGTGCTAGCTGCCAGAAAGAAAATGGCTCAGACAAATCACCCGTCGAATATAGCAGCATCCATATATAAGGGTTACTGGTGTACAAACAGTATCGATATATGTTGGTACCAGCATAGTAGTCTTAGTCCAGGCTAACCAGTATATCGTTATGTATCGATTCCAGACTAGAAGAGCACGGCGTGTTGCCAAACTTGAAAGTTATAACTCAATTTATTCAGAAATCCCTACGACCTTATAATACATGACAACAGAGGATTTTACGTGAGTTTGAGCTTTTGTCAACATATTTTGCTCTAGGACCATTTTAATAATACACTTCCTTCGTTAGTTTTTACATGATATGGTGTATGGTATGTTTATTGCATTTTCCATGGGCAAGTTTTCGCATTTTGTTGGTGCTATTTAACGTTCGTATGGGCGAATTATTAATTAAATTCAATGCACCGGGAGCATTAATTGTTGACAAATGATTGAAGTTGCGAGTGGCCTCAACCATGATAGGCATATCGGGTGGTGATTCTGCAGCTGGTTTATGGTCAAATTCTTGAACTTCGTCAAAATTTAAGGTAAGATAAAACACGTACAGAGTGTTGAACATTTATACTGTATTTCGCTTGAATTCGTAACTCACGGACAGTAGTTTTAGGTCATGAATGTGGGGATGTGTCGCGACATCATGATGACATTACACATTGTACATGCACAAGCCTGCCGAATTTGACTCCGCTCAGTCGCCATGGCCATGATGGCGAGATAAATCAGATAATTAGTACATGTATGATACGAATAGGTATATTCGTCTCAGATGTATATCATGTTTTAGCTCGAGGTACCCTATCATCATGCCTATCTTATGCTGGTTTCATACTACCATCACTTGCCGTCTGCACGTTAATTGTATGGAGTGTCGCTTCTCTATCTTTTTTTCTCGGCGGCATGAAGCCTCCAGCATACTTCGCGCATACGTTTATGCCCTGCTTTCTGGTCGTAAACAAGCCGCGTCAGAACCGATGAAAGCTTCATGAGTAGGATATACGCGTATGCTTTATGAAGCTATTTACGCAAAGCGCGAATGATGTACGCGATGTTCGCGCGCGTCCAAACACGGTGGACTGTGCTAGTAAAGGTTTTCTTACAATTAGCAATGGAAAAACTTTTATTTAAAAATTGATAGTTTTAGTCTAAAATGACAATATTTTTTAGTCGTGGAGGAAAATAATAGCACGCAGCATTAGAGAATAAACGATAGGAATTTTTATTTTGCCTATCCTCTACCGTGTGCTCGACGACAGGCAGGTCCAATATTGAGTAGTGGATACCGGCGCCACGATAAAAATATTGGACCTGCCTGTCGTCTATCATAGGTAGAGGATAGGCAAAATAAAAATTCCTATCGTTTATTCTCATTCTTAGTCAGTTAAATATTATTTTAATAACTGTAAACAATTTTTTTAAAGCAAAAACTAAGTTACCGTCATAAAACTCCCATGATTATAAAATGAACAAACCTTGTTTACAACTTCACGTATTCTGTTGCGCGTACTGCTAGCTGCGTTCGCAGTATTCCGCACTAGTCTCACGCATCCAGCGCGATACATACGCGCATCTCTACACGTGTTCCAGATTATCAAGACGCATGATGACGTGGGGTCGTCTACGGCCTGATAGACGGCACCCAAAATCATGCGATTGTCCAATCAGAAATGTGTCTACGAACTAGACCACTCCCACTGACTAAGAATGTTATGTAAACATGTATGAACAGGGTTCTATGAATTCATCCATCCCAATACCTTGCTGGGTTACAAGTTACAGTAAAAAAAAAGGCACAAAAAATCAATAATCCCTATACTTTAACACATGCCTCAACCGTAAGCACCTCAACCGTAGGCACCTCCACCCCTGACTCTGCATCATTTGAATTGCAATATCTCAAAAAGTAAATACAGTGTGAAGTTTTTACTTTCCACAAGTTTAGCTAGATAAATTAGCAACAAAATAGACCAAAACTAGTTCAGTACCCCTCTTCATTCTTGAGATCTGAGGCAGAACATCCTAAAGAAACTGAAAAATGTAACACCCCACCTTTTCCTATACCTGCACCCCAATTCATGGCGCATGACCTTAAAATATCACAAACAAATAGGCCTATGTTAATAAATAATAGAATCTAAAACCGTTGGGGTTCGCTAATGAAACCCACAAAACTAACCTTCAAATTAATTTTACAGTAAAATTTAATTATTACTGGGTGAGAGTCACTGTGACAGTTTTAAATTTGCCGTGTTGGTTTTAAGCTCGAACACTCAGTGTGCAAATTGAATGGGCGTACCATGATCACGGCAGCTGCAAAATTCAGTCCTGATTCACTTCCGTGTTCGATTGTATGGAAAGTGCCATACGGCTGAGCAGTTTTGCTGTCTCTCTCTATTCATGTCATCCACCGCCTGTATGTACTTGTGAGTGTCAGTGGTGATTTTTACCAACTTAAGGTTGGTCTGAACCCTGGAATTATGAAAACTTTCGGACCTCATAACTGCTAAATTATTAGTCTAAAGAATATACAAGTATACATTTTTAGAATGGAAATGACTTGATGAATTCATCTGTGAGGTCTAATTTGGGCCAAAATACTCATTTTGAGAAAATCCCCAAAAACAGGTTTTTGGCCCAAATTTTTTAGCAACGTAACAAAAAAAAATTATTTGGCCAAATTTTTTTTTATTAATTTTTAAAACTAGATGAAAATATCTAGGGACTGTTTTTTCATTTTTTGAATTTTGACCAACTTCACCAAAAATATTTGAAATTTGTGTGAAAATCAGGGTTTTTGTGATTTTTTGAAAATTTTGCATTTTTGACCATTTTTGGTGCAAATTTCTCAAAGTTGGTCAAAATAAAAAAAAATAAAAAAACGGTCCCTAGATATTTTTATCTAGTTTTTAAAAATTAATACAAAGTTTTTTTTGGCCAAACAATTTTTTTGTTACGTTGCACAAAAAAATTTGGGCAAAAAAACCTGTTTTATGGGATTTTCTCCAAAATGAGCATTTTGGCCCAAATTGGACCTCACAGATGAATCAGCAAGTCATTACCAGTCTAAAATGTATACTTTTATATTCTTTAGACTAATAATTAAGCAGTTATGAAGCCCGAAAGTTTCCATAATTCCCTAAGTGGCCCATCTTCCTTTTCTGGTCAGATAGAGAGCTGCAAAGTTGCATTCTACAGGTTGAGTCAAAAAGAAGTAAACTCATGTTTGAGGGGCTGTAACTCGAGATCTGTAAGGAATCTGCTAAAAATGAAAATACCACTGGAAAGAGCAAATTCTACACGTCTAAATAAAAACAATTGTTGCAATTGCTCACAGCAAACTCAAGTTGGGTGGTTGAATACAACCACCCATTTTTGTAGCTGAATTCAACACCCTTAGACAAGAAATAGCAGGTTTTCCGCCCTATTTTCAAACTGCCATCTAACTATGATGGAGTTGAGTTCCAAAGCCACCACAACACTACACCTAAACACCCCACCCACAAGTTTTTAAAGTCTTAACCCTCCTCTCACCAAGCCTTTGTTTACCTGTGGATGGTTACCACCCACTCGAGCACCAGATACTTAAATGATTTTGGTACCAGTCTTCCTCTTTCCATTGAGACCAACTTGAAGCAGCATCAGGGCGTAGCCAGCTTTCTTAGTCCGGAGGGTAATATTTGAGTGGAAAGGCAAAACAAAATTCCCAGTTGCATCATTTTGGTATTATCGGTGCGATATACACATACTGGTTTTTTTAGCAAGACTACATGGTACGTCTTTGAGCTTCCCAAAAAGGGCTTTATTCGGGCAATGTGTGCATGAAGCACTCAAAAATTATGACCCATAATCAGGGCGAATTTTGGTGGGAAACAGTCTTCCCAATTTTCTCTTCCATTTTTTGTTCATACCCCCTCCCTTCCCACTTGCTACCCCACTGGTGGCATAAGGGTTGGGTCTGCAGGCGTGAAGTATGGAACAAAAACGTGCTTGTTCTAGAAAGTACTTGGTATTTGTCCATTGCCCCACCCCAAAGAGTTTTGCAAAAACAGATGTGACTGCCCATGACATGAGCCTGCCACCCAGACTAGATAAATATCACTGGTATTTTCCCAATTTGAGAGAAAATCATTTGGCATCAAAGGGGATCAAAGGTTACTAACTAACCAACAGACCATGTACCCAACTTTAAAAAAAAATCAGTCCGGTTGTTACAATGTACAATGTATGTACACATGTACCTTGCCCTGCAGACTACACTATTAAATAAAAGTACTATGTTTTTGGAATAAATTTTCCACAGGCTATATGGCATGACTACCCACAGAACTGGTGATGACACTTACATTGCAACTTCTTTATGATGAAAGGGATGTTGTTGGCAGATGATGGAAGATATGGTCAGGTTAATCTTAATATTGGCAGAACTTGAAGGCACCCTGCAGCCCTGTACATGTGATTGTGAGCATCAGATAATAAATAAACATGATCATTTTCAAAGGCCGGAAGCTAATAATTTGTAAGTCAACCTCTTTAAAGCTTTCCATATTAAAAAGTGTAGAGTTTTTCACAAGAAAGTTATCAATATTAAAAGCAGGGCCTGTTTGTGTTTGGTTTTCGAAAGTGTCAATGCATTAATTCTTGTAAGTTGTAACCCAATATTTGTTACATGTATAAACTAGAGTGGTTACCGCACAATAGCTGAACCATGGGGCTTTGGAAGTATATTGTGGTACATATATCACCCCTTTATGACCCCTTAATGACCTTAAATGCATTTTAAAATATTTCAAACATGTTTAGAATGTCATAAGGATCATTGCATTTAAATTTCAACTCAAATGGACCATTTTGAAAACTTGACCTTTGACCCCTTTATTGACCCCTTAAAGGGACATTTCGTGATCCACAGCCTCATCCCCCCACTTTTCTCAAAAAAAGTTGAGATTTTTATATCACTGGAAACCTCTGGCTACATAATGTTACTGCCAAGTAACTGCCTAAAATGAGGCAAAATTGAAAAGAAATGGGGCTTTAAATTGAACTTTGGAATTTGAAAAGTATAAACCACGTTAGGTCTAAGGCTGTGCCAACACTTTTCTTTGATGAATTTGGCCACAATTATTTATTTTTTCAAATATCTTAAAAATTCAAGAATCTAAGCTAATTGAACAGACAGTAGTAACATACTATAGGCTGATACCATTTTATGGTGCAGCAAAAATCTTATGTGAGATCAACATCCACTGTCATGCAGCTATCTTCCCCAAACCACATACCATGGTTAAGATTCTGCTTTGATAATACTTCGAGAATTTAATAATATTTACTTTTAAATTTCTGAGGAAAATGTCATGTTGTCCCATGTCTACTGTAAATGTAGGTCACCATGCCTACGATAGCTGTTCTAGCAATTTTCTTGGCATTTCGAGATATGAAAAAGACCCAAAATATGAATATTGACACAGGGCTTATTATGAATGCCACCCCGGTGGGAAAATATTTTATCATATTCTTTACTTCTTTCTCTTTCATTTGACACCACTTGGGGGTTCATACCTTCGTGGCATTTAAAGATATGTCCATTTCAGACCAAATGGTTGGGAAGTAAGTACCGTAAGTAAGCAAATAAGTAACATACACTAATACAGGGTGTATCAAAATGATTGGTACCGACGACTTTTCATTTTTGCAGAATTGTTTTACTATTTTTGTACCAGTTTGGGGTTAAATGTTTATATATTTGAAATTATTGTAGTTTAATCTTCTCTAAGAATTTTAGATGATAAAGATAGCACATTCCGTTCAGAAGTTACATGATTCTAACGGAAAGTAGGTGTTTTTATACTTTTCATCGTAACGCTGGATCAGGAGCGCACCATTTTCAAAGCTCTATTTTACTACAATTACCTTGTGAGAATGATATGTTGAAAATCTCGGAATTGATTCTTTTTTTCCTTGCCTGTTTCTTCATTCATGATGTATATAAATGTTCTAATCAATATTTGTTGGTGAAAGTAATGTCAAAGCCATAATATCTTATTGACTCGAATGATTTAGGTGGGGTGAAAGAGGTTTGTGTATGCCTATTTACACCTTCTAGGGCGGTAATTTAAATTGTAGTATAAAATGCATTGAGATTACTAAGTAGATGGTGTGGTAGAATGGTTATAGACTGAAGACAGTGTCTGTTAGGTTAGACCTGGTGAGAGTTATTGGAATGACTCCACAGTATTTGACACTTCAACGTGCTTTCACGATGCTATGGCGAAGTGCAGTGAAGATTTATAAGACAGTTTCCAAGAGCTAGGATGATCCCTTGCAAACATGCAATAACTATAATGTTTCAAAATTTGATATGGGCAGTTACAGAATGGATCCATTCCAAGATAGGGCTTCACCTCACACTGCCAGATTCGTAAGGCAGATACTTTCTAAAATTATGTGTAGAGCAAATCTATGTTATGTAGACTGAAGTGAGATATTGATTAGCATAAATGTATAATAAATATGATGAAGCAGTTTTACTCATCTTGTGGTGTGTAAGTAAAACCATGATTACGTCGATCTTCGTTTAAATGACAATAGCCCTCAGACGCATCAACCTATTATCTTCAGATTATTAGATCAATACGTTAACATATGCCCCTTTCTATTTATAGTACAAAAACAATATTAATTAGCCATTTTATATTTTTGATATATTTTTGAAAATGCCACATATCCCGGTACCAATCATTTTGATACACCTTGTATAGGGCATAGGCTGATACCAGTTCATGGTTCAGCAAAAAGGGTGATACAGAATATTAATTAGGTCAGGTAATATGATTAATCCAATTTATCACAATATTGCTTTTAGACCAATTCTAGCTGGTCCTGTCTGATAGAGGCACAGTCTACCTAATTTGCACCCCTCCCTATCGGTGCCACTGTACTGTACTGTGGAAAATAGATAGCTTTATTGAGTGCCATCCTCAGAGCTCTGTTGGTGGGACTCAGTAGAATTCTGAAAACCCAGCCCTCTGAAAAAGACTTCTCTAGGGAAAGAGTTTAAATCCTACCCACATTTACCCACCTAGAGTAAAAGGTCATTTCAAATTGTAATATATCTATTCTAACATAATTTACAAGAAATTCAGGCATCCTGTTAAGCAGACCCACGATGCATACAATGTGTGGCAAATGCATAAAATATTGTGTCCAGTAAAAAATCATGCGTCCAACATAGTGGTGAAAATATTAGCAACTCTTTATACTTCCACATAAATTGTTACAAATTAATGTATTGTTGATCCAAAACATGTGCTAATAATAATAGCTGCCACAAATACACAAAAACACAAAATCTTTAGTTTGATTTTGTTTATTAAAATTGCTTCCATTTATAGGAATAATAATAATTACAGAATTGTACTATTTTTGTAAAAAATTAGAGGCAAAACAAGTACAGTACCTTTTAGCTTGTAAGAACAGTTAGTCAAAAATTACTTGAACTGTATGCCACATGGTTAGCCTCTTCATCCCAATGACACATTGGGAATCTGACTGAAACCAGAATATGATGCAGTCACATAAACCCACACTGACATCAGGCATGCAATTGATAGATGAGTTTAAAATATATTCCATCCATGTGTACCACCGTGGATGCGAGAATAATAGCGAGATACACAAATCTTTCATGAAGAGATATTGACAATCCATCCGAATGTATAAAAATGTGTCCAGATGCAATAATGTGCACTAACGTAATGGGAAGGCAAGTTTTAAAAAGCAATATTGTATTATCACCTGTTATGCAAATTTTGTGGAAGAAGCATTGTGAAATGAAAATCACATTTTTGTTTATGAAGAGTTTGTAATATGCATCAAAATGTTTCTGTGATTATTTATAATTGAAATTTATTTTTATCATTAAATATTTCCCTTCCTTCCACAGAGATGTAAAGGGAAAATGTTAAAAAAACCAAGCTCATGCTATATGCCGTAGCTGTGAGAAGGCAGCATATTCACAGAAGAGGACTTCAAAGTTAATATTCCTCTGGCAAAGGCGAAGAAGCACACTAGACCAGGGTAAGTATTAAACTGCAGTAACAAGATCAATAGATCATTCTTCTAATTGGCAGAGATGCTCTGATCTTGTGTCATGATGGGCAATAAATGCTGTGTCTTGATCTGGTGGCACATTGGTATGTTTTTAAGATTCACAAATCTCTTATGAAGAGATAAATATTTTGTTCCTATTTGAGCTCCCTGACATGCATTGGGATTTCAAAACAAAATAAAACATGTTTTATATGAGAAGAAAACATCAAAGGGTTCAACAGGCAAATGTCAGTGAAGTTTGCCAGATTTTGACTTGACTACGTTTAAGGGGATACTACACCCCTGCCTAATTTTGTGCCTATTTTTGCATTTTCTCAAAAATTATAGAGCATTGGGGACAAGTAAGATATGTATATTATAGGGGCAAGGACTACAACTACTGCACTGGAAATTTTATTTCAGCACAGACAATAGTTGTGGAGTTATAGTCAAAAATGAGGGAAAACCAATATTTGATCAATAAATCAATAACTACTTGCCTTGAGTTGCTGAATTCCCAGTGCAGTAGTTGTAGTCCTTACCCCTATAATATACATATCTTACTTGTCACCAACGCGCTATGAAAAATGCAAAAATAGGCAAAAAATTGGCCAGGGGTGTAGTACCACCTTAAGGATAATACGTAATTATGTCCTAATTATTTTAAGCAATGGATGCATCTTGACGAGGAAATAAGATGAACAGTTCTTAAACCCAAGTATACTTACAAAATACTTCCCGCCAAGGGTTTATATTTTTACAAAAGGGCTTATTTAATTTCCAAGCTTAAGGTTAAATACAATGGATTTTCAAGGCTCGATTCCAGAGGGGCGTAAGTTAATAATGGAAACAGCCATGCAGAAAAGAATAAACTCACGCGTAGGCCTATACAATAGTGTATCAATCTGAACTAGGACCACAGACAAACCGCGGCTCGTGAGTCATCATCATATAATATATGCAGGGATAAGGAGGGGGCGACCATGATAGGACCATATGGGCTGATGGGGGTTGATTGTGGGCAGCCGTTTTGCAATTTTCCTTTGGATTTTCTAAATTTTCAATTTTTAAAATTATCCTGGATGATACCGGTATCTGTCGTGAAATAAATCAATGCTTCTATAGGCTATAATAGGCCTAGTAGGCCTATTTATACCCTGATTAAGCAATATATAGGCCTACAATAATAACTACAACAACAATAACAAAACCAACAGCCAATATTTTGTTAATCTAATTTGTAAAAATATATTCATAGGCCGCGCCTATTAGACTATAGTATAGCCTAAAAATTCCTGAATTATATAATGAAAAAAAACCGGGCAAAAGCAATCAATCGCTGCAGTCAGAAAGAAAAAAAACGAACAAGAAAAAAGAAAAAAATGAGAGCAAAATAAAATAAAATAAATGGAATGGCCCACATAGGGACTCGAACACTCGAACCAGCTCAAAAACTATAGTATGATATAGTCGAACGTGAGTCCAGCGCGCTAACCGATTGAGCCACTGGGGACATATGAAATTGAATGATCTCAAACTGACTATTATTGAATAGTGCATAACAGGCTCTTATGATAAACAAGCTCATCACCGCTGTAAATGTCGGAGGTATCGATGGCGAAAAACCCCGTTTTTTGCAAAATTTGCTTAAATTTGGAGTGAAATTCAAATGGTAAAGTAAGCGACAGACATTTGAGAAATAATGTAGGCAGTAAGAAATCAAAATTAACGTTCCGCAATCCAGATATCGATAATGTAACATAACAGTGTTTTGTGGTACAAGATTCTCTGAAAATTGTTCCCAAAAACGGGCTAATAAAATTTAATCGGTACTGTATTTGGTTCTTCCCCATGGCAACATTTTTTTGGTCGTTTTGTAGTACAATACAAAAAAGGAGAAAACAATCACTCTGCGTGGTTTTATACGGATGAACATTTTAAAAAACTGCATGGAACGTGTTTTTTATCTTGTGAACATGGTGCGTAAAAATGATTTAAACGAAGGATTTTCAAACGGATTCTAAAAATTTGTATAAACACACAAAAATAATGTAAAGATACATCCATGCACCAACATTTGACTCACTGCGATATTTGATTGCTGAGAAAACGCGGTTTTAGAGAACAACTTTATACGTCTTTTATATGTTTTTTATACGTTTCTTCGTGTAACCTTAATTTAATTTCCAAGCTAAATTTTCCAAAGAGTTTTAATTTTCCATGAATTGACATGCTTAACAATGGGTAAAAGGGCTTTTTCGACCCAGTGTTGTCACTGCCTATTCAAAGGTGTAATGCATGATCGTTCCTAAAGTTTTTAAAAAAAACTATTTTGTGCAGTTTCAAGAACATTTTCAGGATTTCTCACCCCTATTTTACACAAAAACGGGCAGAATTAGGGCAAAAATTACCCCTATTTTTTGCATCACATTATTTGCATATTTATGAATATTAATGAGCTCATTTGCATCTTTTGCCTACATTTCTGTTTATCCACTCTGCAGCTCAAACGCAATCACCGATCAACTTCATTATTATGTTTTCAGGGTTATTAGGAGTTAAGAAAACCTAATAATGATAATATTGATAGCTTATAAGCATGATACCATAACATATCGGATTTGTCATACAAATATCGAACTCGCCGTTGGCTCGTCCGATATTTTTATGACTCATCCGATATGTTATGGTATCATGCTCAGCCATCCAATATTATATCAAACTTGGTACGGTCATAGTATATGGTGGCCTCATTTGAAATTAACAATATATAGTTGGGATAGTTGAGGGGCTTATTTTTATTGTGATGGGGCACCATCAGTGTGTGTGTGGGAGGGGCACTGACATAAAGGTGGTACTGGTATCATGTGATAGTGGTCAAGACTCCCGTGCATTTTAAGGCTCTCAAGCAGACCCCCATGGAAGAGAAGATCCCCACGGAAGAGAAGAATGCAAGTTTAGGGATATTACCTCCAGTTCATCAATTCACCTTGAGTAAAACTCCAAAAGCTGTGGCTCTTCTACCAAAATTGAGAAAAATTTGAATTTTCATAGCCTTATAATAATGCCCAATTTTATTTTACTAGACCCAAATCATGCTGTTCATTAAAACCTTTAATCCCTCTTTTTCAGACTCGGATGACATACCAGCAATAGCACCTAATGCATATGCAGGAGTAACAACAGATGCACCAGCAACATCAACAACACATCATATGTGCCAAATTAACACATTTCAAACGGTAGGTCTCTACTCGATCCTTGTTATTTCCTAGAACCGGCCTATTGAAAATTGGGTCGGACCTGCCCTCTTTTTTGCTCGCGAGTGTGACATTAGTTTTCTTCCGAGTTTAGACATCCATATCTTCCCCTAGGGGTAAGCTACAGGGCTACAAATTGGAATCTAGGGTGTCTTTGACCCACATAACCAGACTCTGGACTAAACAAAAATGTGTCTCACCCCCATTTGCTGATGTAGACATCTAAAATGCATGTTCGTGCTGGCGCACATGATAAATTGCCATTTTTGCCCCCCCTCCTCTTTATACTAGATGTCAGATATCATATATTTTGCCTTTAGTAGGCAATATAGGTTCAGATGTGACCCCCTATAGCAGCAGGGTAGACAGTAGACCACTCATTGGCTTAATACAAATTTCATAAGGGCTCAAAGATGGCTCCTCAGCCAAAAAAACCCAAAAGACCCCCATTCGTGATCCCATTTGACCTTGTGGGAAATAATCCACCATAACCAAACTCATACAAATTCAAAATACGTGCATGATGTTCATCTATACCAGAAATCTTAGTGGTGTCAAGCCATCTTCATGGAAAAATGACTGTTTGGAGATCGCATTGAAATACACAGTAATTGACATTAATGTTCTAATACCCAGAATGTAAAGTTCATCAATTTACTGTGTATTTCAATGAGATATTCAAACACTATTTTGACCATGTCAAAATGATGCAACCGGGAATTTTGTTTTGTCTTTCCACTCAAATATTACCCTCCTCAACTAAGAAAGCTGGCTACGCCCCTGATGCTGCTTCAATTTGGTCTCAATGGAAACAGGAAGACTGGTACCAAAATCCCCACGGAAGAGAAGAATGCAAGTTAGGGATATTACCTCCAGTTCATCAATTCACCTTGAGTAAAAGTCCAAAAGCTGTGGCTCTTCTACCAAAATTGAGGAAAATTTGAATTTTCATAGCCCTATGATTATGCCCAATTTTATTTTACTAGACCCAAACACTTTGAAATCATGCTGTTCATTTAAACCTTTATTGTTTCTACCCGTCTTTTTCAGACTCGGATGACACACCAGCAATATCACCTGATGGAGTAACAACAGATGCTCCAGCAACATCAACAACACAAGAAGATGCACCAGCAGTAATACCGTAACCACCCGGGTATAAGCCCACCCCCCTAGATGGTCATCTGTCTAAAAAATAGTGGATATAATCATTGCCATTTGAAAATGGGACCCAATACAAATTTTTCGTTAACACAAGTCTCCGAAACACAATGAAGTTCCCAAAACAACAAGATTAATCTGCATTGCAGTTGTTTGATATGTGCAGAATGTCATAAACAAGTTGATACTATGGTAAATGTTTGAAAAATAAACTGATACCCAAGAAAGCTTTTTGGCGGCTTCACATGTATGTTAACACCATACTTAACAAATGGATGACAAAAATAGAAGTGTGATAAATCTACAATATTTGCCACATAGAAGTACATGTATTGATTCAATAAATATAAGAAAATAACATCTTTAATGATACCAGGAGAGTAAGTTAAAAAAAACTAGTTCTACAATATTAACAGCCAGTGACTGAAGTCTCGAAACAAAAGAGCATTATATCATTACTTGCTGTGATAATTTCTTTTTGTCACAACTGAAATTCAATACTTACATGTAGTAGCATAACACAGTAAGCAAAAGAATTAAAGTATGAGTTATGTTCACCCCCTGTATATCCTAAACAAAGACAGATATGTCATAATTGGTACTAGCAGCCAATAGCTGCATCTTTTAGCTCAAATTTTAAGATTTCATTCTTTGAAATCGTTCAAGAAATGCTGACACAACAATCCAAAAACCCAAGGAAGATTCAAATTAAAAAGTTGCAGGTTGCTCCATTGCATGCCCTATTGATTTGTATACAAATCGTTCTCGAACAAGAGAACTAGCACCGTGCTGCCATTGATTAGCATGTTAAAACTAGCGTTGTGCATTCCTTGATTATATTATTAGAGCACAAATGTGGAACTTTCGCTTTTTGTTTCTTTCATAGATTTTAGATCACTGTTTCTTTAATCCTCAACCAATTTCAACAAATAGGTCTTAAATAAAAGCTAAAGGGTACAGGTATTGGCTGCTTGTTTTAATTTGATGTATTTGTCTTTAGCTTTGTTCAGGTTTAGGATATACAGGGGTGTACATAACTGGTATTTAATTCTTTGGCTTTATACTGTAATGTTATTTATAACCAATTTTTTCATGTCAAATGCCAAATATTTTTACTTTTATGAGCACATGTGGTGTTAATTGAAGCTTCCGAAACACAAAATGCTATAGAATTGCCAATTCTAACAATTTCTGTGGAACTTGGATTGGAAGGTTCATTTTACCAAGTAGTATTTGTACATGAACATGATGAAGTTAGATATTCAAATTAGTGTAGGAATTTTAAGGTTGGGATATGTCCATAATCGATGACAAACGATGTTAAAATGTTCAATAGTCCAATTATTACAAATGTTATGGAAATGTCTTCTTTTTAAAAAAAACCTATTAATCTAAAGGTTAAGCTTTGAAACATTATTTTGCTGGAATTTAAACTACTTTTATGCATGATTTCAGCAAACAGAAGCATACATAAGGGTTTAAAATTTCAACCCGAAAGATCAAACGTTACACCCCTAACTGTGAAAATGACCATAATTATCGCTCAACTGGTTGCCTGCCTGATTGGTTGGTTGTTTGGCTCTCATGTGGTTTGGCTGGGGGGAAGCAAATTCATTAAGGGGTGTGGTATGAACGTTTGGACAGTATTTATTGTGGGACAGAGCACATCAGACATATCGAATTGCATTGTGAATGCAAAGAATGTCCTTCTGATATCAAATAATTTTGATTTTTTGAAATTTGCAATGTAATACACATTTTATGGCAAATGATTAAGAATTGATATTTTTGATATTTAACAGTACTGGAAGTAAACTTTATAAATCTGATGATTTATACTTAAAGTGTATGTAAGTGGGATGAAAAGCCGACGATCAATTGAAAATTTTGACCTTTCGTATTGAAGATATGGATTTTTTTCCAAAACACAAAAAAAATTAGGTCTTTTTGGGGAAAAAAATCCATATCTTCAATATGAAAGGTCAAAATTTTCAATTGATCGTCTGCTTTTCCTCCCAGCTACATACATTTTAAGAATATGTCATTAGATTTATAAAATTTACTTCGAGGACTGTTATATATCAAAAATGTAAAAAATATCAAATTTTAATAATTTGTCATAAAATTTGTATTATATCGTGAATTTCAAAAATGAAAATTATTTGATATCAGAAAGACATTCTTCGTATTCAGAATGCAATTTGATATGTCTGATGTGCTCTCATGTCCCACAAAAATACTGTCAAGCGCTCAAAACGCTCATTCGAGATCCCTTAATCCACTCTGCAACACCATAACTGATCAACTTCAAACTTGGTATGGGGATTGGATATGGTGGCCTGATGTGCTGTATAGTTTTGTGTCATGTTATTTGCATGTTTATGATTATTTATTTGCTTATTTCCATTATCCACTCTGCAGCTTAAATGCAATAACCAATCAACTTCATTATTATGTTTTCAGGGTTATTAGGAGTTAAGAAAACCTAATACATGTAATGATAATATTGGATGGCTTATTTCGCATGATACCATAACATATCGGATTCGTCATACAAATATTGAACTCGCCGTTGGCTCGTCCGATATTTTTATGACTCGTCCGATATGTTATGGTATCATGCTCAGCCATCCAATATTATATCAGACTTGGTATTGTAAACTATAAACTTTTCTTTTTTTAGGTTCTTATTAGTAATAAATTATGATTATTATGGACACATTTGAATTGTATATAAATTGCTTAAAATATTATGTAGACCTCGATTTTTATTTATTGGAATTAATGTAGTTTATACTTATATTTAAATGTATTTATATCTCAGTTCATCACATGGTATGATAAACCCATCACAAAAAGAAGGTATCCAGTTTAATTTTGGTCCATAAGTCAAAGAAGGGGTGTTAAATCAAGACCTACCAAAAGTATGTTATAGATGAATTTATTCCGTACAGTTTGATACCTCATTCGCCCAAATGAATTCATTATTGATGACAAAATGGCCATTTGAATGCAATCACATCCATGTTAAAAGTTGCAATAATTGCTATTGATTTGATCTTGCCCCGGGGGATCTTGCTGCTCAATATTCATTTTGTTTCACTGAGGGTGTGTGCCGCAGATGTCTGGCAGTCATTGATGCAGCAGGAGGACATACCAGATATTGACTTGAAGGATAAAACATTGAGCAAAGAGTACAAGAGTATCTGTATTCAATAAAACACACGATGTGAAGTCAAACAGTTTTAGTCCATCTTTGTTATGGTGTACCTTTATGAAGAATCTTGAGAAGCAGCTCAAAAGGTCATTGTGTCATCTATTCTGCATCGATTTGGACAAATTAGGTATCAAACTGTATGGAATAAATTTATCTGTAACATACTTTTGGTAGGTCCTGATTTAAGACCCCATCTTTGACTTATGGACCAAACTCAAACTGGATACTTTCTTTTTTGGATGGGTTTATCTAGTTTACTACAATATTCGATTTGAATTTTTTTTTTAATTTCTCTTTCAAATATAATTATTGTACTTTTCTTCATCCATTAAATATATGATATTGATATATTATGCAATTGGTTACATATGGGTCTACAATATTATAGGCCTATACTACATTGTATCATTCATTCAATTCAATTTGTAAATATTCTCGCAATCTATGATGATTGATACACATGTGGCTGATTGGATTGACTGAATGATGATTACTTGATTTATTGAATGAATTATTAATTGCTTTGTCGATTAAAATTGTTTGATTGATTGGCTAACTGATTGTTGATTTGTTGTGTGAATATTGATTGATTTGAGTTTAACCCCTTGTGATTTTTGGTTAGTGATGTACATTATACATGCAGCCGAAGCAGGGTCTGTAGGTTTTTGCCACAGGTGGAAAAAAACATGGTTTAAAAAAAAGCCAAAAATGGCAAAAACTAAAAAAAAGTGATGAACGTATCACTTTTTGCATCTCAAAACTAATTATCAAGTAACAAAATATTATTTCTTGAGTGTAATGAGTCCAGATTTTGCAATTATTAAGTAACATGTTAAGAAATTATAAGGCATGGGTTTTCATTGTGCACTAGTGACTTGAGATAAAAATATGTTGAATGATTTATTAAAAGTCGTGTATTTCTGTTTATGTTCTTGATTAAATCAGGCACTTTTGCCAGCAAAAAATGAACTCTGACCGAAGTTGATTGATTGTCTGATTGTCTGTTGATTTCTTGACCGCAGTGATTGTAATAATTTCTTAAATATTTCGGAGTAGACGGGTCCAGATTGTAGAAAACATTTCATGTTCAAAGTGGATAAGTAAGAAAGTTATGGTGTGACTTGAGGGTGCTGATTTCATACAAAGTGTTTATCACACTAAATTTTGGCGTCTTGACCCGATAAAGTGAAATTCACAATGGCCGCATGTTTTATGGGTAATACAATGGTAAAAGAAAATAACAAGCTTCGGTTTCAGTCAAAACCATATCAAATTATTCCTCTGATCCCAAGAAGTTACAGAGTTCCTCCACGTGCACGTTTGACCTATGGCTAGGACTTCGCCCGCCACTAATTGCAACGGAAACCATTTAATCACCATTCATTTCAAAAAAGTATATTAAAGAACATTAGTACTAAAGTCCCCAGAAGTTCAAGTAGTGGAACAGTGCCTAATTTGCATAAAGCCAATGTTGTCGAAACCCATACCAATTTAATCCTCTTGTTAAAGGATTCAGAAAAATTATAGCTTGACTTATCTCCGATGTACATTTCTTAAGTGGGGGAAAGGTCAAATGTCAAAATTTGGATTCCACAGGGGGGACACAAATTGAAAAATGCACCGATTTTGATAAAAATGTTTTCATATAGTTTGCCATACCTCAGGTGGTTTTTTACCTTGGTAACATGGCAAAGAAGATTGAATTCCATTCAGCTATGTTGACCTTGACCTATTTTGTGATGTTATCATTGTGTAAAAAACCGTCAAACAATGCAACTTTTCTTTCTCATCTTGATTTATCTTTGCCAAAGGAACAATTTGAGACCATCAGTTGGATTAAAATTGGAGCACATTTCCATTGTTAACGATTGTGGACCATATAATTTGACCTTTTTGCCTATAACTCAGTGTAATCGGAGACTGGTCAAACTATACTTTTTCTGAATCCTGGTGATGAGAGCAAAATACACTGGTATGGTTTTAAACAAGATTTGACCAATTTTGGATTTTCACCCCTGCATATAAGCGGCCATTTTGGATTTATTCAAATTAGGCACAGTTCCCGCACTTGACTTTTGGGGACTATGTTCTGTACTTTCTGAAAGGAATAGTAATTAAATGGTGTCTGTTTCAATAAGTGGTGGGTTAAGCCATGATTTTCCTTAAGTTGACTACCCCTGTCCCGACCCATGTCCCCTGGGGTGGTGAATTATGGAGGTACGGTGGAGGATATGCAAGGAAGGAAGAATTCTAGTTCCAGAAAAAGTAATCTTTTACCCATCTTTAACATAGGCCTACCCTTAATGTTAAGGGGTGGTGCAATAATTATGTGTACCCCGGGGTGGTGAATTCTCAAAATTAATGGTCTGCCAAAAATCGCTTGCACCCCCCCCCCCTTCCTTACACATGCAAGATATTGTGGAACCCGAATTTAAAACCTGAAATTGTCGTATCATAATTTATAATGCGAGCGCAGCGAGCAGGAAATTTTACATAATATTTATTATTTGAACGTGTTCCTAACGTTTTCCTACACCTTTTTAGGGCGTATTATATAAAAACGGTGCCCAAAATATATGTGCTAAATAAAAATCGTTTTCCCCACCCTTTCAACCTGCAAAAATGCTTGCCCCCCCCTTTTGGCCTGCCAAAAATCTTTGCCCCTTCCCTATAATTCATCACCCCGGGGTACATAATTATTGCACCACCCCTAACGAGTTAATGAGCAATTGTTCAATGAAACATTTTGTTGAACTTCGTGGTCTTGAGACAAAACAAAACTATACTCATCAAAAACATGCAAGCTTCTGTGGGAAACTTGCATTTAGCAGCTGAACTTGGGGAGGATTGGGGTCAAAAGGTCTGCTCAAGGCCCTTTGGTGGGGTCCAGGGGCAAAGCCGTATGATAGGGGTCTATTGGGGGGGGGCAGTGGAAACCCATCATGTAGGCCTATATAAGACACACGCGGCTCATTTTTTTTTTTTCTGTACCTTTTTTGGACCTGCCAATTAGGGGGGGGGGGGGTACTCCCCCATCAGGGGCTGTGCAAGTACCGAGTATAAGCCGGGGGGTAGGCTAATATTTCCAAAGGGCCCGCCAAATATTGATTGCCTCCCCTCACAAAATATTGCTTGCCCACTCCAATCTTGGCCTGTCACCCCCCCCCTTGGCGCTGCTTTGGGATTCGCCCAATTTTGCGAGAGCAGCGAACAGGTAAATTTGTATATTTAAGCGTTTCTTTACTAAGCCTTTTTCAGTAGAGCTTTTTATTTAATACCGACGCAAGCGTCCCATGAATGTGTGCCAACCCCCACCCCCCTCGGCTTGCCGAAAATTGCTCTCCCCTGGTTGGCCAAATACCCCCCCAATTTTACCCCAGGCTCAAATTATTGCGCAGCCCGGCCCCTCAGTTGAAAAATTGAAGAGTCATCCGGCATTCCGGTAGCTCTATGGTAAGTCTCGAACGACCCCCACCCAGCCCACCCCACCCGCAGGACCCTGACCGCCTTGATATTTTGGATTTTCAAACCCTTTTTTGTACATTTTCGGTCATTTTGACCATTTTGTCAAACTCCCCCCTGAGTTGCTTTGTCTAACCCTCTTGCACCCCCCCCCCTCGGAAAACATCCTGGCTATGCCACTGCATCGATCCAGCACATATCATGATATTACCTCACCATATTTTAATGTTTGGGCATAGGCCTACTGTATAGGCCTAATTGCCATTTAGACCAAAAACAGTAGTTTGTTGCTCATATTTGCAGAAAAAACCATACAAAATATATTTAACCCTTGTTTGAAAAATCTGTTTGGGTAGAATACAAGTGCAAAACAAAAATAGGCTATCTTTCATCAAGGAAATCAAAGAAATTACTGCCTTTTATTTTCTGGGCGCTAGTATCTCAAAAAAATGAAGCTGTTCATTACAATGCATTATTACTTCATTTTTTTGTAACGTGTATTTTACTTCCCAGAAATGCTTCAAATTAAAAAATATACCGATTTTCTCGATTTTTTTGACACAGGTAGTTAGATAATAGTGTTTTGCTGTCATTGAAACTAAATTTAATCAATTGGATGTCTGAATTTTTTTATTAAAAAAAAAATCTGCACAACCAGAAAATCTCATTCTGATCAAGTCGGGCATGAAAAGGTGCAAAATGGTTGCACAGTCTAATTGTGTGTCAAAAATGTATTTTGTGTTTATCAATTTGCGTATATTTCTTTGTAGGTTACGCTTGCTTGCCTTTTAAACATTTTACAGTGTGGATGAGGAGAAAACTTCCCTGTAGGAAAAGTATAAAGTCATGTTAGATTTGAATAAAAATCTGAAGTTGTAAGTTCTACGAATGATTTTTGTTTATATTATAGTCGCTTCTTGCAAAAACGCCCTCATTAAACCTCTGTTACAGGCTTACAGCTATCACATGACTCGATATTTCGTTCATGAATAGCGAGGCATTATATTATGAAGTATAGCAATTTACGTAAGAGTATAGGTCCAATTAAGGGGTCGTCTCACAAAATTGGCTTATAAGCCACATCGATCAGCATTCAGCTCATGTACTGGTACCGTACATGTACCTGTGTGCAGTGCATTGAGAAGTATGACCTTGTCGACTATGCGAGTGTGTTTATATTCGTGTGTCTCTTTTACGTCTATGGGCATGGTAGTACGTAGTGCAGAACATCATATGCTTGGGAATGCTACATACTACATACTAGTAATCGAGGTAGCAAATTCCGTCGACCGACATGAGTGTGTGTCTACTAAGCTAAGGTATTAAAGCTGGTAAAATCTCTATTGTTCATATATTATTATTATTATCATATTATATTAAAAATCATGATTGTTTTACTTTCAGAATTTTAAGCTTACTGTTCTCCTATAATGTATACTGTTACCCTGGTACTGTACTGTACGTGCTGATCATCATGATCATGTAATGCTGTACCTCAATTAGAGGCAGGCAGCGCCACGAAGGGGGGGACATGGTGGAAAAATGACCACCCCAGTCAGGGCCGGATTTACCTTTTTGGGGGCCCTGGCCAGGCCAAAATTTGGAGGCCCCCAAATGCACCGGGAGGAATGCATGTGCACTCAAGTGGCGAAGTTTTTAGATTTACAAAATTACAATTTTAGACTATTTTAGCCAAAATTGAAGCTGAATTTTATTATAAAATAATGGGCCCAAAACATGGTGTTTTTTGGCTAAAATGGAAGATGCACACTGCACAGGGCCATTTTGGGGGCCCTGGGCCCGGGCCCATCTAGCCATATGGTAAATCCGCCCGGCCCCAGTCAGAACCCTTCCCCTTGTTTCCCCAGTAAAATACCAAAATAACGAAAATTCCCACTTTTTACCACATTTTTGGGCAATTTTTTATATTTTGCCCCCCTGAAATTCACTTTGCCCCGTCAATTAATTCCCCCCGACAAAATTCCTGGCGCCGCCACTTAATAGAGGTTAATGACTGCGCATCAGTTGTTTGGGTATTGTGATATATAAACATTGTGCTTTGGAACCGAGGAATATCCCGAGGGGCGCCCCGGCACAGTTTTATCCATGGTCCTGGAGTTTTACAGAAGATTTATGGTTCCTTTTTTTATCTTTCAATATTTATTGGTTTTTATTCATAAACAAAAAATAAATGACAATTAACATCAATCATACACAAAGAGGGACAAAAAGGTAGCAACAATGGTTATAAAAATGTACACAAATTATGCAGTCACTTCTACCCAGATACACTACATGTAATCCCTGGGGTTACTCACTATTTGACTTACTACGCACCTGGCGTCCAAGAAAAACGTCTAAAAGGGTATGTTTTTCACCACACAGCGTTAATCGACGTCTTTTTTGAAAAAGGGTACTTTTTCAGAAGGCATCGCCATTAATTTAGGGGTCCTTTTTCAGCCAGATCCTTAGACGTTTATGGGTTTAGTAATATTATTGTTTGAGTGAAAAACGCGCCATTAAATAAATAAATAAATAAATAAATAAAATAAATAAATAATACAAAATGAACAAAAAATCTAGATACTATGTCAAATCTCCATTTACGAAAGTGGCATGTAGACTATGGGACATGGGCATTTATCTTTCACTTCCGTAGTCCACTCTTGGGCAGAACATGAAAACATATTAACAAATCAAGAGTAAATATATGTCTGAATTAATATTAAAAAAGTTCCCACGTTTTACTTTACCGGTACTCATTTAGGAGTTATTTGGGGTTAAAAATGGGGTTTTGTGATTTTTTCCATTTTGCCCAAAATGTCAAATATTAAAATAGCTGTAACTTTCAAAATAAATTGAGTAGAAATTTCATTTCTATAGTAGATGTTACATGTCACATGGATGTCTAACACTGGTGAATAAAAATGTCACAGCACAACTCTAAAATATAAAAAAAATGGCAAAAACCATATTTTTGTGCTATTTTGGCCATTTTTGACCTAAAAATGTAATTTTTGCATGGGGAAAAAAATAAATATGTATTTTATTGATTTAAAAAATATGTCATTATATCAACCTAGTTATTCTGAACAAAAAAGTTAATGATGGTGAATGTCTGTGACCTATAGTTTTTGATCTATGGCCCTTTCAAATTCACTTATGGACTAAAATAGCTTGTTTTTGTCAATTTTTCCAATATTAGGCTGAAAATGGTACTTTTTTGTAATTTTAACAACATTGTCAGTGTTTGGAAAGTGGGAACTTCACATATATTATGGATATATTATAGTACTTTCATTTTAAGCCAGTTGTAGATCCACTGGTAGCTCGGTTTCCATGGCAGCAGCCATTATATCGGTCAATTTTACTAATTTCAATGCAGCAAAATCATTTTAGTCATCATTTTACTGCATTGAAAGTAGATAAATTGCTGCTACCCAGTAGTGGGTATACTAGTGGATCTTGAAATAGCTTAACATTAAAGTACAATTACATGTCCATATTTATATTAAGTGAAGTTCCCACTTTCCAAAAACTAACAAGTTGGTTAAAATGGCCAAAAAGGATCAATTTTGGCGTAATATTGGAAATATTGAACAAAAACATGCTATTTTAGTCCACATGTGAATTTGAAAGGGCCATAGATCAAAAACTATAGGTCACAGACATTCACCATCATTAACTTTTTTGTTCAGAATAACTAGGTTGACATAATGACATTTTTTTAAAATCAATAAATTATATATTTATTTTTTTCCCCATGCAAAATTACATTTTTAGCTCAAAAATGGCCAAAATAGCACAAAAATATGGTTTTTGCCATTTTTTTTATATTTTAGAGTTGTGCTGTGACATTTTTATTCGCCAGTGTTAGACATCCATGTGATATGTAACATCTACAATAGAAATAAAATTTCTACTCAATTTATTTTGAAAGTTACAGCTATTTTAATATTTGACATTTTTGGGCAAAAATGGAAAAAAAATCACGAAAAACACATTTTTAACCCCAATTAACTCCTAAATGAGTAAAGTAAAACGTGGGAACTTTTTGAATATTAAATATATTCATACGTTTTTCAGGAACACATTTCTCAATCATAATAGAATAAGCATGGAGCTAGGATAAGGTTATCAACCACTAAACCAGCTTATCAAAAATCTCCACACTAGAAATTTCAATGTTTGGATTATCAGGAACAGGAACATTTTTCATAAAAAAATTAAACTTCTTTCTGTCATGATTCGAAATATCAAAATCAAGAATCAATTCTTCAAATAATTTACTACCTGGGGGAGGGTTTAAAAGTAAATCATCAACATACACAATTACCTTTATCACACCAGTCTTCATAGTAAAAGTACTGTAAGATTTTGAATGAATATTTCTAAAAAACCATAAAGATTGGCAGGCACCAAGATTAGGTAAACATACCAAGTTCTGAGGGAATCAGCTAATTGGGTACAATTAAGCTTATTTAAAATACTTTCAGGAGCATATGATTTCCATAAAATATCACCATATATATGCAATCTAATGCAGATTACTCAATAGTTTTCCAAAGACTGTTAAAATTATTATCATCAAGCAGTAAATTAACCCAATTCATTTTTTGAGCTAAGGCAAAAGTGTAAGGGTCTATCATACGAATGCCACACAGAGAAAAATCATTGCGCACACATTTTCTTCTGACTCTATCATTACCAGCATTCCAAATGAATTTGAAAAACTGTTTGTTTTAGGTCTTTAAATAAAGAATTGGGAATTTTAATACTCAAAACTGAAAAAAGATAGAGCAGCTGAGGCAAAAGAAGTGCTTTTTTTTAACATAAGTTTTTCCTATCAAAGAAAGGTTTCTAGCGCGCCAGCAATTTAAGGTTCCCTCAATCTGTTTTAAAAGCTTAACCTTATAGTTGAGATCAAACATTAACTTAAAATTCAATGAAAAATTAATAACGGTACCCAAAATTTTAAAATCTCTAGTTTTCCAAAGAAAACCCAGCCCAGAAAAGGGACGATTTAAACCTTTCATTGAGCCAATCCAAATAGCTTCGGGTTTGGTGAGATTGATCTTGCAGCCAGAACAAGTTGCGAATCTTTGTAAAGTTTCAAAAAGGTTGTTTTAAAAGGAATCAGGCAAGCCATCCAGGAAACAGGTTGAGTCATCTGCTAACAAAGATATGGTTCCCTTTCTTTTCAAATAGCTCTTTTCTGGTTTAAAATTGTTTTTAAAAAAATGGTCATGTGATGAACGTCAGTCTGTGAGCACGTTTGTTGGCGGATGCTCCCGAATTTTTCATCATTTTAACCGTTCAGCTGTCATTTTACTACTCTTATCCCAATGCCAAATAATAAAAACTCAGGGACAAATAAGAGAGCGGGTTCGCCCATGAAAAGTCAGCTGGAAAACAGCAAAAAGGCTGCAAAATCGTTAAGCTTCTGTGATGAAAGTATGGACACAATGGGCAGCAGTGATCCCGCTACTTTCGGTGTAAACAAACTCAAAGATGGCAGCGCCCATGGATCGAGAGCCGCCTACTCCTCTTTTCGCCAAACGCAAAGAGTTTCTTGAACATTTGCTGTTAAAATAAGAAAAGTTTCAATGCTAATTTATTGCACATTCTAGGTAAGCCTGGATAACCGAGTGAGAGGGTTTTCAATAAAACATTTTTCCTGTCAAAACTGAAGCATCCTCTGTATAAAAGAAAATATGAAAGAAAAATTTGACCTTTCATATCATGCATATTGAAGATATGGACTTTTCTCCCAAAAAGACCTATTTTTTTGGGTGTTTTATGGAAAATAATCCATATCTTCAATACGAAAGGTCAAAATTTTCAATTGATCGTCGGCTTTTCATCCCACCTACATGTACATAGGCCTACCGTACACTTTAAGTATAAATCATCAGATTTATAAAGTTTACTTCGAGCACTGTTAAATGTCAAAAATATAAATTTTCAATCATTTGCCATAAAATGTGTATTACATAGCGAATTTCAAAAAATCAAAATTATTTGATATCAGAAGCACATTCTTCGTATTCAGAATGCAATTCGATATGTCTGATGTGCTCTAATGTCCCACAATAAATACTGTCCAAACGTTCATACCCCATCCCTTAATACACATTAATGTTTTTTAGGCAAATAAAATTCCAAAATATGTTACATTCAATTTCTGCCTTTGCTTGTCACATGGTAGGCCTATGTCGAAATGCCCTTTTAACATTCATGCGTGTGGAACGCACAAAAAATTTGGAATGTGCTTGCCTTCTCGTACATTTTCACAGACTTTTACCCCAAAATTTTTTTGATCCCCCTATTTAAAGGAGTATTTCGTGATCCTAGCATCCTCTTTTTATAACATTTTTCAGTATTACACTATTCCATAGACAATGTGTTGTAATTTCGTTCTGGTATACCAGAACGAAATTCAAATTTCACGATATCATTGCTAAACAAATTAATCTGCAAGAAATTTTTGTATAAACATTATGTAGCCAGAGGTTTCCAGTGATATAAAAATCTCAACTTTTTTGAGAAAAGTGGGGGATGATGCTGTGGATCATGAAATGCCCTTTTAAAGGACTGAATTTTTTTGATCCCCCTTTTTAGGACCCATTTTTTTTAATACCCATATTTTTCACCCCCACGGTCCACCCCCACCAAAGTATTTATGAACACTACCTAAAGAAATTGGTTCCATCAAAATGAACTGGTCCATGGGATATATAGCATTGATTTTTTTTTGTATTTCTTACTCTTGCGAGCTTTTATTTACTTGCAAATAAAACAGAACATTACACACTATTGAACCTTTCACCCAACATTGCAGCAAAATTTTTGAAATTACCATTATCATCAAAAAAGTCGTAAAAGGTGTGAAAACCTGCTTCATCAAACTTAGAATAATACACAGACTTTTTACCAATTAAAATAAACTTATTGTTCCAGACCACTTGTTTACAAACATCTTTGGCATTTTGCGGCTCATTTACATTAAAGGGGCATTTCGTGATCCACAGCCTCATCCCCCCACTTTTCTCAAAAAAAGTTGAGATTTTTATATCGCTGGAAACCTCTGGCTACATAATGTTTATGTACAAAATATCTCTTGCAGATTAATTCGTTTTGCAAAGATATTGTGAAATTTGAATTTCGTTCTGGTGCACCCTGGAACGAAATTACAATGCATTGTCTATGGAGCAGTGTAATACACATAATCATGCATAACTCGCAAACGCAAAATCGGAATCAACTGAAATTTTGGGAATAGGCTTTTTTCGTGGATATGTACTGAAACATGTCATAAAAAGAGGATGCTAGGATCACGAAATCCTCCTTTAATAAATCCTGTAGCAATTTGTACTGGTATTCTAATGCACTAAACCACTCACCTCATCAACCGTATGGTATCTATTGTAATCAAACCCGGCCTTAGTATTGACACAGTCCGTGCATCTCTCATTAGTAATGTTAGTTTGTACATCTTCCACATAGATGAAACCATAATTTAAAAGCATGTAAATAAAACGGGGGAATAACTTCACATAGAATTTGAATATCAAATTTACACTTAACAATCTCTGTACCACCAAGTTTCTTTAAATGTGACATAACAATATTTTTCCAACCTGATTTGTCATGTTTGTTGGGCATCATTAACCCTTTAATAAATAAGTAAATAAGTCAAAACACACAGCACTTCACTGGTTTAACTCTTGAGATGGTTCTGCATGTTATACTGTTCATTTTCTTCACATTTTCTTTCTTTAAATTTGTACTAACCACTGTACGATGTCCCATCGATGCCAGGGTACATGGTCGGTCGGATGTGGACAAACAAACAATTTTTTTTTGGGGGGGGGGGCCTTATTGTGGGACATTAGAGCACATCAGACATATCAAATTGCATTCTGAATACGAAGAATGGCCTTCTGATATCAAATAATTTTGATTTTTGAAATTAGCAATGTAATACACATTTTATGGCAAATCATTAAAATTGATATTTAACAGTACTTGAAGTAAACTTTATAAATCTGATGATTTCTACCTAAGGCTAATGGAACTCGATTGTTAGTTTCCTATTGACCGCCTGCATCATCTTTTCAATTTGACCAAAACTTTCATTATTTTTATAAAAAAGTCAATTATCTGAAAATTGAGATGGAAATAATCAAAATTGAAACTCTCAAAATGTCTGACATCCCCTGCTGATCATAATCAGCAGTTTTTCTTAGTTGTAGGGGTAGAGCATGTGGTAAATAATGGAAATTTACGGATTACCTCATCATGTTTCTAGTGATTACAAAAATTGCAAATTTCTTTTAAGTTTTAATAAAAAAAATTCAAATCTTTTCTCAATCTGTTGCAAAATGTCTGTAATGATGATCTAAGCATTAATACCTGTTTTGAAATGGTCTTTCATCAACAATATATACTTTGGTACTGGTGGGGCACCTAAATTTGAAGAAAGATGTTCATAAAATCATTGATTTTGTTGACATAATGGATAATGAAAAGAGACCGAATAATGAATAATGAAATAGCGACCTCGTCCTTTTTTTCAAACATCCAATCGGAAACTAATAATCGAGTTCCATTGGCCTTAAGTGTATGTAGGTGGGATGAAAAGCCGACGATCAATTGAAAATTTTGACCTTTCATATTGAAGATATGGATTTTTTTTCCCAAAACGCCAAAAAAATTAGGTCTTTTGGGAAAAAAATCCATATCTTCAATATGATTATGAAAGGTCAAAATTTTCAATTGATCATCGGCTTTTCCTCCCAGGTACATACACTTTATAAGACTATATCATTAAATTTATAAAATTTACTTTGAGGACTGTTATATCTCCAAAATATCAAATTTTAATAATTTGTCATAAAATTTGTATTATATCGTGAATTTCATTTAAATGAAAATTATTTGATATCAGAAAGACATTCTTCATATTCAGAATGCAATTTGATAGGTCTGATGTGCTCTCAATCATGTCAATATAAACACAAAATGATAAATAACCCTGTAAATATAAACATCAATATTTTTATGCTTTCCAGCAATGAATATAGGCCTACTTTTAAGCCTGTAATTGGTACATCAAATGGTATGCGGGAATGGTATTTTATTATACCATTCATCTTATGTTTTCATCAGCTATGAAAAAATAGGGTCAAAACTTTTGACACATATGCATGGCCATATACTGCTGCATGCAATCATAATGTTTACCCATCTCATCTGCCTGTTGACTATATTGTACATGTACAGTTCAGCCATGTGATATAAATAGCCATGCATGAGTTCACAAGGTCACAACTCTACACAAACTGTATAGACAACATCTTGACATTTTATAGTGAGGGGACTTCTCAAAAATGAACAATGTTCTGATTGTTTTTTAAGGCACTAAGCTAAGGCCCTTCAAAATTGATTCCGAGTTTACTGTTCAAGATTTTAAAAATAGGACGAGGTGACTTTTAATCATGAGCGTATTTTTTTTGGGGGGGGGGGCTTTGGGGGCGCCAGCCCCGGGTAAAAGCAGGCGGCCAAAATGAAGGCGGCGGAAGAACAAGGGCGGCAAAAACAGGGCGGCAAAAACGAAGGGGCGGCAAAAAGAATTAGTAAATAAAAAAGGGCGGAAAAATGTGATAAAGCATAACATTTTTCGAAAAAATGGTACTATGCATCAAAATTTGTGCTTAAAAAGGCGATTTTTTTTTGCTCTTCACTTTTCAAACGACTGAGAAAAAAAATTGGGTCAACCTTTTCGGGCTGTTGAAGAAGGGCGGCAAAATTGAAATTTCTTCAGCCCCCGGGTTAGAGGCTACTGCACGCCACTGTTAATTGTTAATTATTAATTATTAATTATCTATTATTTTCTTTATTTAGTATTAGTTATCACAAGCTATTAATAATCAACCTGTTTTGACAGGAGTCGGCATTTAATTATTTTATTAAGGGCTGGGGTATGAACGTTTGGACAGTATTTATTTTGGGACATTAGAGCACATCAGACCAAAGTATTTGATCAGACATATCGAATTGCATTCTGAATACGAAGAATGTCATTCTGATATCAAATAATTTTGATTTTTTGAAATTCGCAATTTAATACACATTTTATGGTAAATCATTAAAAATTGATATTTTTGATATTTAACAGTACTTGAAGTAAACTTTATAAATCTGATGATTTATACTTTAAGTGTATGTAGGTGGGATAAAAAGCCGACGATCAATTCAAAATTTTGACCTTTCCCTGCTACATACACTTTAAGAATATATCATTAGATTTATATAATTTACTTCGAGGACTGTTATATATCAAAAATGTGAAAAATATCAAATTTTTATAATTTGTCATAAAATTTGTATTATATTGTGATTTTGAAAAATGAAAATTATTTGATATCAGAAAGACATGCTTCAGTATTCAGAATGCAATTCGATAGGTCTGAGGTGCTCTCATGTTCCACAAAAAATACTGTCGAAACGCAATAAACGCTCATTTTGGATCCCTTAAGCTATGCTTACTTTTACACATACTATAAGGAATAAGGTGCAGTTATGCTGTTTGTTTATTCATCATTATTGTTGATATGATTCATGTTATAGAGTAGCAAGTAAAATTCATTAAAAGTTATTTTTAAGGTAAAACTCCAAAATAAAAATTAAATTAAATATTTTGCAATTTTCTATTTTGGATGCGGGCGGTTAACAGTAAACTAAAATTTAATGTGAAGGGCCTAAGCTGGATAAGAAATGATATGGTCTATGGTTATACATGCAGGAGTGCTCAGAAATACCTAGGTGGGGGATTAAAATGTAGGGGGAACATAACACTTTTGGAGTCCTGAATAGGAGGGGGGGGTAAATGTTTTGGGTGTATGAACAGGGGTGTCAAAAAGTTTTTGGGCATGTAGAGAGGAGGTGTAATAAAAATTCCTTTAAAAAGGAAATGGGCGTACCAAAGAAGAAAACTGTCAATGATTTAGGGTATTGTAAATGTTTAACATAAGTATTGGGAATAATGGTATGAATGACTGAACTGGGACACCCCCCCCCCCCACCCCCTACACACACACACTTAAGGGTTGGGGTATTTGGATATTATTTTTGGTGGGACATGAGAGCACATCAGACATACAGAGTTGCATTCTGAATACTAAGAATGTCGTTATTATATCAAATAATTTTGATATTCGCGATCTAATTTACATTGTATCATCATCATCATCATCAGTCGGCTGCGGAGCAGGCGACTACAAGCTTTCTCCAACTAATGCGATCTTGGGCAAGCGAAACAATGTTAGAAACAAATGTTTTATCCCAGTACTTTTGATAAAAATTTAACAAATGTACTGTGTTCACAAATACATGAAGTTTATCATTCCGTCCCGCCACATCGATGAATTTGTGTTACCGTGGCAACAAGTTGATTCTTTGGACTATTTTTCTTGCGTGTGAATGTAGTCTGAACTTACTTACTTACTTGTTTATATTAAGAACATGAAGAATCCATAAAATAAACAGTCACAGAGCTACAATTTATAAGGTCTATCAAATTCCGTCCCGCCACAAACGGGAGTTTTGGCTCTGGCCCACCGGGTATAATTAGCATATCATTAAATCACCCCACCCTACAGATAATCTGCGCAGATAGCCCCGGAGACACCCGTATGGTATATTAGCATATCATTAAATCACTTCGCCTTTCACCTAATCAGCATTGAGATTTTCATTTCGGATAACGCCCCGGAGATAGTCGTATAATTAGCATATCATTAGATTGCTCTACGCTTTCACAAGTACCAATCAGCGTGTTTATACTGAGTACTGATATGCATGTTCACCAAGTATACGTTACATTTAGAATCACGATAAAGTTCCAATACACTTTAATTGGGAAAACCTTGACACAAATCTGGCAATTGTACTGTGCAAATATTTATGGCTGCGTCCAACCATAATATTTTTTTGCAACATCCAGTATGGGTCAAAAGTGATTCTAGTATTTCCAATAATTATTACTTATTAGAAGACTGCCGTGAGGTATGGTGTCTAGCTTGTATGTAATGGATCGTTAATGTTACATGTAGTGAGTAATAAGTATAAAAATACTCCATCGGAACTGCATCGCACAATATCACTTGCGTCGTTTCAGACTACAAAAATTGTGACGAAAGTTTCATCTCATACTAAACGCCATTAAAGGTCAAAAGTGACAATATAATGGTGCGTACTCTCTGGAGCAGGTACGCCAAAAAACTTGAGCATAAAAAGCAAATGTCCCAGTAAAACCGGAACAAGAGTAGGGCCTACATTCATAAGTGAGATAAAGGGCAGGTTTATTTGATCAGGTAATTTTATGTATTTTAATAAATCATTCAATAGATTGGCCTATAATTATGGTCATGTTGTTATGGGCACCCAAAAATGGTTGTGTTGTCACATTTTGCTAAATCATTTCTAATTCCTATATTTTTGCTAAAAGCCATCATGAACAAATGGCTTTGGTCTTATTTTGAATAGAAATTAATAATCTAATGCATTAATGACTTAATTAATTACAACAGCTTAAAGGCCCATTCAGTGATTTGCTTATCCGGACGATCGTAAAAATCATCAAAATTCAGATTTTGGTACCCTTGTCATTGTCATCATGATAAATACGTAAACATAGCCTGCTAGTGGTTCAGCCGAAAGTTGCGTATTTAAAACAAAAGTAAGGAATTTATATGAATCTGTAATTTAGATACTGACAGTATCTAAATTATATAGCTACATGTATTCAAATGGGGCTTCAACCGTTAAAACTGCTGTTTTTTAATTAATTTAATTAAGTTAATTAGTCAGGGGTGGTGCCGACTGCTGGTAGCGAATGTAAATCCAATTGGAAGTTGGTGTCCCGGCCCCCCAACTCAACACAAAAGTTGGCAACCATGAGAGTTACCAATTTAATTAATTTTGAATTGATATACTATATATAAGTGAGCTGGTCCTTTATTAACTTTTTTCTTTTAATAAACTAATTTTACAGAACTATATTGGAAGCAAAGTTTAACCAATAAATTTAGAAATGAGCTGAAACAGCCAATCCTCCAGCGAAGATGATCCCAAGTGTGAAGAAGCCAAAGATAAATGACAGCTCAGCAACAAGAAGGAAAGACCATAGACTATGGAAAGACATATGGGATTCCCAACTATATCCCAGCACCACCTGTTGGAAAGACAGTGCATCAATAAGCCAACATGACATGAGAAGGTGATGCAGGCTGACCAACAGACCTAAAAAGATTGTTAATTGGCATTGCTGTGAAAGATGAATACCCTTGCCTATTCAATGAAGATGAAAGTAAGTTAAAGTATGGCAAAATTTTGTGTTTGTCATAGGCTGAATAAGGGGCGGTGCAATAAATACAAGCTGGGCGCATGTACACTTTTTAGAGTGTAATATTGAAAAGATGGGGCATCAATGTATGCCAAAAATTGCTTGTCCCCCCTTACAACTTGCCATAAGTTGACACCCCCCCCCCCCTTGGCTTGTCTTCCCTCAATTTTACACCCCTCTTTCAAATTATGCAAAAATTTGCTTATCTTGGACATTCAAAAGTGCTTGAAGACACTAAAAATGGCTACTTATATTCTATTTTGCTTCCTCGCATAGAGTGCACAGTGTCGGTACTTCGTTACTTGAGTTACTTGGCACGTGTACAGATGTACCACCTTTGATCACGTATACATGTAAACATGTCAGTTCTTTGAGTCAATGTGTGCGATTTAATACTATGTGTACCAGAGCATGCATTGACGTAAGTCTCTCGAGGAAGCAAATTGGACTCCAGTTGCTTCATGCAGAAATCCCATTACTATTGGTAGTATTGTTTTTAAAAATTATTAGATCTGCATATATTTTTTAGGAATTTTAGATTTTCAAACTTGGATGTTTCTAGAAGAAGTTACAGGATATTGCGTAAAGATGGTAAATTCCAAGTTTTGAGAAAACAACCTAGGTATTTGGAAAACCTGTGAAATTACCAACCGTCCCTGGCAATTTATGATGTCTGAATCTGAGTCCTCAATGTCTGAGTCTGAGTCCTTATGTATCAAATTCAAGCCCGGGGTTTTCATCAATACCTGTATGTACTTTATCAACTGCATGCAAAATTACTTCATTTTATACTTTAAATTGATCCTTGATCAAGCTAAGTAAAGAAATTAAGTACATTGTACAGGGTGTCCCAGAATGATATATACCGTACCTGGAAAGTTGATTTTTTTAAGGTATGAAGAGTATTACTATTGGTAGTATTGTTTTAAATTATTAGATCTACATTTTTTTAGGAATTTTAGATTTTCAAAATTGTGTGTTTCTAGAAGAAGTTACAGGATATTGCGTAAAGATGGTAAATTCCAAGTTTTGAGAAAACAATCTAGGTATTTGGAAAACCTGTAAAATTTACCAACCGTTCAGCACAAAGTTATTCGGAAAATGTTACGCAGATACATTTGTTGTGTCCTGTTCTTACTTCTACTAAATAGTCGATATCTATGATGTTATGAAGCAATCTTTGTACATATGCTTGAGTGACCTCCGGGGAGGGGGGGGGGGCACTCAAATATGAAAGTGACGATACCTGTGCCCACCAGCGTATGAAACTAAGGGTCTATCTGTGTAGAAATTTTCAGAAAAAAAGGGGATCATTCTGTGTTGGCATGGCACTGGTAAGGTCGATACGGTAGATTATGCTGAAATGTGTGAAAAAGTGAGGGCATGATATAGTACTTAACCACTGAAATTACATTTTCCCATATATAAGATACAAATAGCTCCATGTGTCAGATAGAGGAATAATAGGCTATAGTCTAGATATATACTGCGCCAAGAAAGTATCCTTACACTTGAAAAAATAATCACAATTTCAAAACTGAACCATATTGGGGTAAATTGGTTTTTGTAAAAGATATAGATATAATCTAATCCTGCACATTATGACACCACATTGAATACAATGTGACCTCAAGAAGTAAAGTTACAAGCAATTGAATAGACAAAGGTCCAGTTTTAAAAGTGACAAAGTGGCCTATACAAGGCACAAAAAGATTCCAACAAGCGCAACAAAGAGACAACACATTGAATAAGTTCATCAGGATTGTTTGAAATCAATTATTGTATATGACCAGCTACTGCAAAGAACTGTGCACTCTGGAGATGACAGTAGGAGTGTTGCTGGTTCATCACATTACTGATGAAGTCTTCCGTAAGGAAGATGAAACGTCTAAACGTGAGTAATCAAGTGGATGTGTAAAGCACAATTTACCAATATTAAGAGACAACACAGTTTCTTCAATGAAACTTTATTTATTCATTTCAGTTTTTACTTCTCTGCACTTTTCATAACTTCCATTTTATTTGTCAGCTCTTTTGTTTCAGTTTTCTTTTGTTCGTTTTGTTTTAACCATTAACCACTCAAACCAAATGTCTATAGTCCGCGGAGTTTTGAATAGGCCAGTGTGTCACTTTTAAAACGGGACATTCGTCTAATCAAATGCTTGTAACTTAACTTGGGTTTCCAGATTACAGCCAAGTAAGCATCACATCTACAAAACTACTAAGTTCATTATTGTGTCAAATTGGGTCTTGATTGAGAGACGCATATCAAAGTAGTTTAAAAGGTCAGGTAGGCCTATATGGGTAACAGGTGTTGGGTAATTAGAGATAGTCACAAGAACCACCCAACCCGAGAACCGCGAAATCTAGTAATATATATTTTTAAGATAAAATGGTGAATGATATTAACAATAGTGATAGGCTGTACAGCCCAAAAAAAGGGGGGATGTTTCAAAAAGCTTAGGGTACCAGCTGAATTGAAGCAGCTAATCCTCCTGAGCATTTTGACACCTTTAAAAAAAAATCGGTTGAAAAATGAGACAGTGCCGGGCCAAAAAACTACGCATAAGGGGGATTTCTTGGGAACCCCCTATTTTTCACTATTTTGACAATTATGGGCGTTTTCTTTGCCTGTTTGTTGGATTCTAATGATTATTTAAATACATGATTTTCGGCCTCTGGATATATTTATGCAGTTTTTACACAAATCGTATGTTTTGATGCAAGTTTAAGAGCCAATTTAGGATGTGAGGGCGCTGTTCAGCCTAATAGCTGTAACGTATCCCCCCTACTAAAATTGTATCATTTCTTATTATTAAATCAAAGTTACTGATAAATAACAGCATCTGTCCAAATTTGAACTCGCAACCTTATTTCACTTGTGCGTGGTACCCATTTGAAAATGTGTAGAGACGCTTCCATTGACTTACATGTGATACAAAGGTCGTTGACCCCTGTATATTGCTATGGGCAGGTTACCCCTGTATTAAAAATTAGCGCCAACGTATAATGTGCCAGTGTTGTAGTCAAGACCTCTATGTCCGAGACCGAGACCAAGACCTGCCCGTCCGAGATAGAGACCGAGACCGAGACCAAACCTTCCGAGACCAGGACCACCCCTTCCGAGACCGAGACCTCTATGTTCCGAGACCAAGACCGAGACCGAGACCTTGGTTTAATCCCGGTGGATACTCAAGTTTGGTTTGGGTAGGGGTACTGGTGTTTCGCTGAGAATTTGAAAGAGAACCCATCATTGTACCAACTTTTCAAGAAATTTGGACCCTCAGTTTAACACTATTTGTCTTAATTTTTACAATTTTTCCTCCAAATTTTGAGAAAATTTCATAAATGTTGGCTACAGTGGAGGCAAAATTAGGCTAGTGTGAAAAGGGCAAGTGCGTGAAGCAACTGAGCAATTTTACCATATTTGGGCCCAAAACACAGTGTTTTTCGTGCTGAAAAGAAGATTCACACTGCACAGGGCAACTATTTGTTCATCTATTATGCTTTTGTGGAGAATATTCCCCTTGCAAAAGCTTAGTGGGATCCTCGCTTCCGCCATCTGCGCACCTATGTTTAATCATGAACTGAAATTGGAAGCTCACATACGAACATGCTCACTTATGATTCATTTATAACTTTTTATAACTTTATAAAATGATTTCTGTATCCTTATTCTTAACAATTTCTTCAACATCCATTGAAATTTGGGGTAAGGAATAAAAATAATGAACAACAATAGAAAATCATATGTTTTTCTTCAGGTCTCGACAGGTCTCGACCAAAAAAACGTTCGAGACCGAGACTTTTGAGGTCCGAGACCGAGACTTTTGAGTTCCGAGACCAAGACCTTGACATCCGAGACCGAGACACTGCAAAATCAGGTCTCGAGATGGTCTCGAGACCGAGACCTACAAAACTGTAATGTGCACAGTTCAATTGTTTAACAGTTCAAGTTCTTATCAAGCGGTTACGTGTACGCATTGAACCATGCTGTCTACTGAAGATAACTAATACATAATTATGTATAATGAATGATTTAAGACAAATTCCTAACTTTGTTATATTATTTGTTTTCAACAATAATTAGGTGTTGAATTAGAACAACCCAATATTCGTATCAGCCATTTGTGCTAAAATAATTATGATATATAAGAAGAAATGCGCAACAGCATGTTATTATACGCCTATTGTTAGAAAACATGTTTATTTGGTCTATAAAAAACTCAGCATTATGGATGTTTTTATTAACTACTCCCTAAATAAACAAATTTCTTTGTCATAAAATTTTTTGTAACATATTTCAAAAGGAGAATAACTACCCAAAACTTGTGAGTAACAACAGTTTGATATGATTTCCTGTTTTTGAGATGTAGCACAAAAAACTTACTTTGCGCATGACAGCTTAGACAACTAATCATGAAATTTGTGTAGGTTAGGTTATGGGATGGTTCACTGACCACTCCCTAAAAAAAAAGCCAATTCCTTTATCAACAATATTATTAAGATTCCAAAGCATATGGTATACTCCCATATTGTGTGCAATATGAAGTTCATATGACATTCCGTTGTTGAATTGTGAGTTCAAAACAAAATTTAGATAAATATTTTGCAGTTTTGGAGCCTAATACGAAATATGACGTAATTTAGCATAGGAGATGGAACTGCTGTATCAAACTGAGTATGCAGGTGTGGAATGGGGAATATGGAGAGAAAAAAATTATGTTGATCGTAAGATATATTTTATTGCAGCTGGTGAAAAATGTTCTTACTATATGTCTTCAGTCTAATCTGGGACACATTGCGTAGCAATTGCAGTGAAATACACTAGGTGCATCAATGTGCGCATCTTGGGCATATGGCGCTTGTTGTTTGGTGACGGACAGCAGTACATGTACACAGAAAGTGCACAGGATGAAATTGGTACGTTCAGACATGACTGCACTGAATTGCAAATTTATGTAATTTTGTCTTTTCAAAATTCCTTTCACAGGATGTTGGGAGCATTTTGAACACCTCAACCGAAGGCCGAACACTACTCGAAAATGGCAACATAAAGAAGCATCTCTTCACCAACAATGAAACTATAACACTGTAAACAACATTCTGGTACATCATTTAATTTCACTGTATGGGTAATAGGTAAGCAACATTTCATCTTTTTATGAATGGTATATTATATATGTTCAGAAAATTATAGCATACAAATTAATAAAAAGATATCTCAGGCTTTATGTGCAAAGAAATATGACCCTGCAAAGAAGCTAATTATAGTAGAGGTGGGCTATATTATGGGTCATATTAGGTTATACATGTAGTTTTAGATCATTTCAAAAACAATTGATGGGTACTAATCATTTTTGGGAGAAATCTGAAAAAGTGCTAAATTTTGATGGCAAGTTCTAAGTTTCACAAAATGCTCTCATGCATACAAGGGTCAGCAAGGACCTTATTATAATAGTTGTGTGTGTTTCATTGTAAACTTTGAAGCATGCATGCATGTAGTATTAAAGCGGCACATCATTATAATTACAGTCTGACTTTTTGGAAAGCGCCCCACAACTCAATTTTGCCTAAAATGGCAGTAAAATGAGGGGTCATGGTGAGATGAAATTTACAGAAAATGATACCTATAATAATACTCAACACTTTCTGTGGAAACAAAATACATCCACTATATAATTACATATTGTAATTCTTTTGCAGTCCAGGCTCATTTATCAAGGATGCAATGGCTCAAGCTGTTGTAAGGGCCTTTCCCTTTCTTAAGGATCCGGCCGGATGTACAGGTTATGTAAGTATATATAATTAGGTGTCAAACGAAAAAGAAAGCCCTGCTCTATGTGCAAGCAGTCTTTTGAAGTAAGGTCGGTCGGTCAGTTGGCATACTTTTTCTTTACTTTTTGTGGGTCGCCAGCGTGTTGACACTTAGCTTTTGCTTGGATGTATGTGCAGATGTCCCGGCCCCATCAACCATTTCACACCAAAAAGGTGAACCAAGAAAGCAAAGTCTGATTTTGATGCCACTTGGCATGTGGGTAGTGACAGATACAAGTGTTACCCATGCAAACTGATGACAGAAAATATGCATATTAATGAGCTCATTTGCATATTTCTTCTGATTGAGACAGTTGTGCTTGTACATTGCAATGTACACCCTGGCTGTTCCTGTAGAGTATCTTTGCAACTGCTTGAGGGGATCTGGTCCATGGCGGCATTTGGACCTCTGCTCAGGCCACAGGTGCACATGTGTGCTCTTTAGCATGCATCCTCCGGGTCCTCAGAGATAGTGACAAGAAGCCTTGTCACAATCTAGATCAAGGAGGGACCACTGTATTTTTTAATTTTAGCTTCCACTATGCCGCTCAATTCATTGTATAGACAGTCTGTTTGTACATGTAGATTTAGTTGGCCTAAATTACATTTTTTGTTTACTTCATATAGTAATATAACAATTGGTTTCTGGATAGAAGTGGTAAATGTGAAGTGGCCCACAGGTTTATATTCTCTGAATATAGCAAACGCGAAAGCTGAGAACTGCGAAATTCTTCTTTTTTTTAAGCACCCATGGTTGATTTTACATTAAAAAGTTTCCCAAATGGCAAATCTGGGTCGGTTGGGCCTCGTAGAACATGGTTTTCTTTTTTCGTCACCTAATATTTTCATATACTGATCTCTCATAGCTCTTCTGTTTACATTGCACAAATGAAGTTCTGGGATCCGCACATGTCCATTATAAACTTTTAAAAGACATACAGGGTGTCCCCAAAAAAGAGGCCCCTCATTGCGCCCTCTTTTTCTCCTATTTTTGAAAAGTTGATTAAATATATTTTGGTATGTAAAGAAACCATAAATCGTTAGTTTTAATAAACCAAAACAATTATTTCAATCGGCTCACAACTTTTGAAGATATGCCCTTTTGAATAAAAGTACCCGTTTTTTACTCTGTCCACGGATAGCAAACAGAGTGGTTGGGATGGCTCATGCTGTGGAGTGGCCTGCACGATCACCAGACCTCACACCACTTTTTTTCCTTTGTGGCAAAATCTAAGATCTTCGTAGACGTATTCATGCATGGTATGTGTACTCCTTTTCAATCTTTGAAGTAGCCAAACCTTCTCAGTGGACAGAGTGAAAAACGGGTACATTTCTTTAAAAGAGCATATCTTCAAAAGTTGTGAAACAATTGATAAAATTGTTTTGGTTTATTAAAGCTAAAGACTCAAGGTTTTTTACATACCAAAATATATTTGATTAAGTTTTCAGAAATAGGAGAATAAGAGGCGCAATGAGGGGCCTTTTTTTTTGGACACCCTGTATTATAACATTTGCTGAGGATAACACCCTCAAAAAATGTTAAAATTCTGGTTTTTACACGGTTGTAATGTACTTAAGTAAACAGAGATACCCTTTACCACAAATGAAGGCCTTCAAATAGCTGTTTGAAAGTAAAGCCTTCACTGAACAGGTAATTTAGCCTTCAGATAGTAGCTGTTATTTAGCATGTACAGCCTTCAAAATGACGAATTAGTGCAGATTAGGTACAGCTAGCTAAGCTAAGCTACTGGCTGTTCAAACTACAACTGCTAAGTAACAGCCTAATGAAGGCTTAATTAGCTGTTCACTTTGGTAAGGGACTCTGCAAAAATCAAGACTGTACTAGTTTTGTCAAAATCCGAAATTTTGAATAAAATGCAGGAACCGTTGTTTTATTATTATGTTGGAAATATTAGTCGAACACATATGTGATGTTCATAACACAGTATGCATTACGGCGTGCGGGACACACATACACGCACATCAGAGGATCGTACCATATTACAACCGCCATATAGTAACATGCATTGGCGCTAGTAGTAAATTCCAGTTTTCTTTGCTTTACCTCACTTGTTCGGCTCAAAATTAAAAGGGGACATACATGTTTCTGACAGTAAAAGCTAATATTTTGTGGAAAATAAATACTAATCTATTTTTATAGAAATGTTATAATATGGCTTTAAACTAATTGGGGGGCAAGCCTTAAAAAGAAGCCTTAACTTCTTAACAAGTATAAATAGTGGGAGATCCCTAATGGAAGTAAGGAAAACTTTCATGGTTACAGGCCTGTTTTCACCATTATACTTGTTATAGTGAAACGATCTTAATATATAGGTGTTAAACATTTAATCCCTGTATAACATTAACCCACTTTGCTTGATGAATATCCGGGGTACAGTACTCAAATTTCAAACTGACGGGATGTGCGCGCCCAAGCTCGAAACCCTTACCCATTTCTAAGGATTTTTCAACCCTGAAATAGGGCTGATTTGACAGTTATTGGTCAAGCTCTGAAACCATTACCCATTTCTAAATTGTTGTTTATTTTTACTCTGAAATAAAGCTGATAGTTTTTTTGGTTTTTTTGGGGGTGGAAATGGGTGACAAGTTTCTACCATGGATGGCGAATCTGGTGGGCGGCAATAAATGATTTGTTCTTTCATTGTCACCAAGGCTTTTGGCAAATTTAAGGCAGTGATCCTCCCTTCTTTCTTGCAAAGAATTAAGCCCACATGTATTTAATGCATCAGAATATGATTTGTAATTATTGAAGCCCACTATGGTCTTACAAGCTCTCTTTTGAATTCTTTCCAGCTCATATGTTTGCTTTATAGATAAACCAGAATGCCACACTGCATCTCCATATTCAACAACTGGTCTAACATAACTTTTGAAGACTGTCAAAAGGTCAAAGCCAAATTTTTTAAGTGATCTCAACATAAAAAGCCTTTGGTTGGCTTTCTTTGTCATGTTGGGAGATCTAGATGTGTATCAAAATTGCACCTGATGTCAAGGCAAGTCCCACAGTACATGTCACTCTAACCCAGTGTCAAGTCCAAAAGTTGAAAGGTATTTCAGTGTCTATGGGCACACAGATTAGCTGTTTTCTAGAACTACAAAATGGGTTTGTCTTCATGATTTTCATTGCATATCCCTACATGGGATCTTAATCTTCCTCTTAAAATGGCTGGTCTTACAATGCTACATGCATAACTGTGTACAGTATTTTGCAAGAATGCCTTTTGCTGTTTTGCAGGGTATAGGCATGCTGTGCGTACACCACGCATTACGCAATCACTATGCTACAGCAAACTCTTCTACTACTATAGTACAGCAAAAGTCAATCTTGCAAAATACTTTAAGCGTTATACTCATATTAAGTAATGCTAGTATAAAAATTTCTATTCATTTTAGGAAGCATGGTTTTGTTAAGGTTCAAGTTGCTGGCCAGGGAGAGGAAGAATTGAAGCACATACAGTTGAAATATGCCAGGATTGACTTGCAAGAATGGTAAAAAAGTAAGCCTTGCAATTAGATAAACACCACTCCAATGAAGCCTCATTTAGAGAATAAACGATAGGAATTTTTGTTTTTACTATTATACCGTGTGATAAATGACAGGCAGGTCCAATATTTTGACCTGCCTGTCGTCTATCATAGGTAGAGGATAGTAAAAACAAAAATTCCTATATTATTTTAATAAGTGTAAATTGTTTTTTTTTAAGCAAAAACAAAGTTACCGTAATTAAAACTCCCCTTATTATAAAATGAACAAAACTTGTTTACAACTTCACATATTCTGTTGCGCATACTGCTAGCGTGTTAGCGTATCCGCACTAGTTTACACATACAACGCGCGATACTACGTGGATCTCTACAAGCATTACGCATTATCAACGCCCACGATGACGTCTATGGCCTGATAGACGACGCCCAAAATCATGCGATTGTCCAATCAGATTATGTGTCTACGAACTAGACCACTCCCACGACTAAGACTCAGCTTTAAAGCCCATTACACTGTATATAAACATGGGAAATTTCAAGATGGGGAGAACAAAGAGCATAATGAACCTTACATAGACCCTATACTCCCTTAATTCTGAACGCCTAGGGATATTCTCCTGTGTAATAGTTTTATCAATAATATATGGATAGACTATTCGCATTGTCTAGTCAAGTATCTGCAGGTCAGACTTTTCTGCATTTAAAAAAATAACATTAACATTTTATTGTTGTTGTTGTATTTTGGAGGACAGGGGCCGATGGTTATTTCTTAACCTATTTATTTAATTAAAAGTGTATGACCTGATGGACAGCATCATCCCCGACTTTTCACCATCAAAAGGACGAATTTGGTAAAGCCCATATTTTCTTATTACCCCAGTCAAATATTTTCTTCAGATATTATAAACAAAAATGTTTGAAACAATGTGGTCAACCACATTTGTGTATTTTAGTAAAATACCCCTTTATAAAGAATTTCATGGAGCATGCTGACAGTTGACAGCAATTTTGGAAACAATCATGGGTACCTATGTTACCTATAACATATGTTACACCTTGCCTAACTTGACTATTTCCATTCGGCATTCGCCTAGAAAATCCGGAAGAGGTGGTGGAATTTGTTTCATCCTCAAAAAAGGATACCATCCTGTATCAATAAGGTTGCAGTGTACACGAGTTTCGAATATGTATGGATGTGACAATCTCCCAAGGATCTGCTTCTGTCAGGGTGTTTAATATATATCGCCCACCACCCTCCTCGGAAAATAAACTTACTGAGTCTATGTTTCTTGAGGAGTTTGGGACATTCCTTGAGACCATTTCAGCCATACCTGTCGAGATAATTCTCCTAGGGGACTTCAACAGCCACGTTAACGACGCAGATGACCGATTTGCCAGAGCCTTCCTAGATCTGTTGGACGCGGTTGGTTTGCAACAGCATACCAATGGCGCGACGCATAAATCAGGACATACCTTAGATTTGATGATCAGTCGTGACATATCTAATGTCATCACAGGTGTAGTTGAAATAATTCCAGAGATATTCTCTGATCATTATCCTGTTGGCTGCTACCTCAGAAAGACTATGAAATATCGCAAAATCAGAGACATAGACACAACTGAATTATGCGTGATATTGAGTCATCGTCACTCTATACTAATCCTGCATCTGATCTGGAAGAACTGGTTAACCAATATGAAGCGGTAATGGGCATGCTCCTCAATAAGCACGCTCCGCTTGTTGAGAAGTCTGTAATTGTCAGACCGCACTGTCCCTGGTACACCGACGAACTTCGATTGGCAAAGCAGAAGAAGCGTCAGGCGGAAAGAAAGTACACCAAATCCAAACTTGAAATAGACAAGCAAATTTATGCCGATCATAGCAAAAGCTACAAGACTATGCTTGAGACGGCAAAGCGTAACCATCCCCGATGAAGATGGAGGATTGTGACAGCAAGGAGTTGTTTCGCGTTGTTGACAAGTTATGTAATCCCGCTGCCGAACTAGCCCTTCCCAATCACAATTCTGAAGATGAGCTTGCAGAGAAATTTGCTACATACTTCGATGAAAAAATCCAGAAGATCCGCAATGACTTGGACGATCAACCCAATTTGCAAGACATCTTCTGCAACTGGAGGCTCCTTTGTTAGCTCATTTGAAACTTTTCGTGAACTCTCAAGTGATGACATCCACAAGATCATTATGGATTCTCCCACGAAAAGCTTGATCCTATCCCAACTGATCTCTTCTCCCTGTAGTCACCAAAATAATCAACCAGTCGCTGTCACTAGGAACTGTGCCTTGAGTTTTAAAAGCGGCAAGAGCGTCTCTGTTGCTGAAGAAATCAAACCACATTACTACATGTTCAAAACGACATCTTGCAAGGACTTGACAAACATCAGGAAGCAGCGCTGATCCTACTGGACCTAATAAGCGCTGCTTTTGACACCATAGACCACACCATTCTCCTTGACAGACTTCAAGAGCGCTATGGTATCTGCGGTGCAGTTCATTCCTGGTTTCGTTCTTATTTGGATAGTCAAACTCAAACAGTTATCATTGGTGATTCTGAATCGCATTCTCGAAATCTTGTGTACGGTGTGCCTCAGGGTTCGGTTGCAGGAGCTCCACTTTTCACATTCTATAGTGCCCCACTCAGTGACATCATAAAGAGCCACAACATCAGCCATATCATGCATGCGGATGACACCCAGGTTTACCTTCTTTTCCATCCAGATGACAAAGACTCCGCCATTCACTTAAGTTGAACAGTGCGTGAAAGACATAAAAGCCTGGGCTGTCACTAACAAGTTACAATTTAATGACTCTAAGACTGAGGTACTGCACCTAACCTCGCGCTTTAAGGACACCAGTAACATCGATCCAGTAATTATCACCGATTCCGTTGTTACCCCATGTTCGCAGGCTCGCAACCTTGGAGTAGTGTTCGACGAACATATCACGATGGAATCTCATATTTCCAATATCCTTTGTGCAGGGTGAGCATGCATCTATATAAACTGGGCAAGATCAGGAGGTTTTTGGACCGCTCATCTACCGAAAGGCTAGTGCATGCATACATAACATCTCGTATTGACTCATGCAACAGCTTACTTGCTGGAATACCCACAAAACAATTGCATCGCCTTCAAAGACTCCAGAATGCCGCTGCCAGACTTGTTTCGCGTACTAAGCGGTGCCAGCACATCACCCCAGTTCTCCTTGAACTACACTGGCTGCCAGTTTGTAAACGAGTTCAGTACAAGGTCTTACTTCTGACTTTTAAGTGTCCCCACGATCTTGCCCCACCATACTTGAAGGAACTGATCAGTCGGTACGAGCTTGCGCATGCTCTTCGCTCAGCATCTCAAAACCTTCTGAAGCAACCGTCTCGAATGCCGCAGAGTCTCACTTAATGGCGCAAGAGCTTTTGCTGCGTCACGCTCCTGCATTGTGGAATGAGCTTCCTACGAGTATCAGGCATCAGAATACCATTGGACAATTTAAATCAGTTCTAAAAACATATTTGTTTGAGCAAAATTTTATGTAATTGTTTCTTGTTCTGCATGAAGATCGTGTGTTATGCAGCTTTCGGATTGTTTCTCAATTGTTTCTGTTCAAGTTATCAGCAATAGCTTTGTTTTTATTATGCTTCTGTTCCCTTGTCCGTGGTGTCTGCTCCTTGGCATTGGTTTGTTGTTCCTTTTTTCTACTCGGAAACAATTTATTTGGCTAATTGTTGCAGGCACCCATGCGGGGACCAGTTAAGTTTTGGTGCATTGCATTTTATTAATGTTTTTACGTTTCGCTTTTTCTAATCCATGCATCGCCCAGTGGTTTTTGTTTTTGTTCCTCCCCGGATGGGTTTTTGCATGCGTCATGACAACGTGAACGTTCCTCGCATAACAATTGCCAGTAGTATTTTTAATTGTTATTATAATATTATATATGCTTGTCTTATGTATGTTTTTGAATGCAATTGTATAAAAAATATTATTCTATGGTATAACTTTTTTAAGCAATGTTTTGATGCTATTACTGCCTTGGTTATATGTGGCATGTTGTATGATTTTATCTATTATGGTTAATTACTTTTGTATTATACTGTTATAGAATTTATTTGTAATTTGAATTTCGCTGTTGTTTTAAAAACCTGTTTTATAGCGCCTAGAGGCCACCTTTGCATGCATTAGTGCGCTTTTAATAAATGTCTTTTATTATTATTATTATTATGTGTGATCAGGGTTTGTTCAGAATTATTGTAAGATCGACTCGTGAACTTGTGCTTGTGCATTTTGCATTCACTGGTTGGGTCTGGATGAACCAACTGTGTAAACAAACAATTGAATAAACCATAGGGCTGTCAACTCTCACGCCCAATAAGTTGTTATTATTCCTCACATAATCATGGGTCAAAATGAACATTGAAGTCGGCAAATCCCGGTACGCCTCTGTCTCACGCCAAGCAATTCCAAAATGTTGACAGCCCTGAATAAACTAATATCAATTGTATATTACCTCTGTGTCTTTCAGATACAACAGAAAAGAAACCTGAGAAGGACACTGGAGAAGATACATCAGAAGTGACGAAATTCAGGAAAAATAGAATGGCTAAAGCTCAACAAAACTATATGAAAAGCTCATCTTTGACAGAAATATTAACTCAGTTTCCAAGAATTCTGAGTATTGGAATGGTATGTACTCTATATAGACCACTTCACATGTTTTTATATTACTTTGCACAACTGCAGGGCAAGAGTATCACTATTTAAAATAGGTATTTATAATTAGGTATAATTTACAGGGCCTGTTTTAGATTATTTTATTCAATTCAATTTTAAAACAAATATGGTAGTAATAACGGTAGAATTCAACAGAAGAATGTGTAAGTGATGCCAATCATGACATGTGAAAGGAAAACAGCATTTTTATTGCTGACTTTTATTGTATGAAAAGTCTTAAGGGGCACTACACACTTGGTCAATTTTCTGCCTATTTTGCATTTTTCTCAAAAATTACAGCGCATTGGTGACAAGTAAGATATGTATATTATACTAGGGGCAAGGACTACAACTACTGCACTGAAAATTCAGCAACTCAAGGCAAGTAGTTATTGATTTATTAATCAAATATTGGTTTTCCCTCAATTTTGACTGTAACTCCACAACTGTTGTCTGTGCTGAAATAAAAATTTCCAGTGCAGTAGTTGTAGTCCTTGCCCCTATAATATACATATCTTGCTTGTCATCAATGCTCTATAACTTTTGAGAAAAGTGCAAACATATAAACAAAATTGGCCAGGGGTGTAGTACCCCTTAAATGTTGCATTCCACGGGCAGGCATAACTGGCCTTTTACCTGACAGTGACAGGATGCATGTGCATGTAGTAATCCTGTTTTGATCAGGGTTTGTCACCAGACAGGGTTGGCCAGATTCACTCACATCACCATTCACAATCACAATCCAGCCTTTGACCGCATCCCTCCTCTAATCAACCTTCTTCCTCGCCTCCTTTACTTGTTTCTTCTACATCTTCTAAGGTTTCCCCTGCTTCCTTGGACCTTTTAAAATTTGAAGACATCCTCATTGGCGGAGAGGGTTTGAATCGGCGAGGTCTGACAACCAAAATAATTGTTTATTTGCCTATTTACAGACAGAAAATGTAAATAAATAATGATGCATGTTATATTTTGGTTTGCAGATTGAGCAGGAATTCACTAATAATGTACCCTGAGAAGACAAGTAAAGCATTGGCCCGAGGTGTCTGGTGTTTATTTGAGATACTTGAACACCAAAGAGCCTGAATGGACTGTTGATTGGGTTGATAAAGATGATTTAGGAAAACTAACGAAAGGTAAGCTTTTCTAGTACATTTTTAAAGGAGCTCATCAGAGGGTTGTCTGGGGAAAAAAAACTTGGTTTGTCTCCATAATTAACAAAATGATAAAACAACATTAGTCTTTATCATAAGCAGAAAAATATATTGTTTTGCAATTTCATGAATATAATTGAACTAAAATTAGAAAACAGGTGCATTACACTGAGTGAAGACGGGTCATGCATCAACAGGTATTCATAGCCTAGAATTAAATTTGCCTAACTTTGCCTATACACATTGCACTAAAAACTATACTTTGAGCATAAACTGGAGATGTTCTATAGTTTCAATAGGGTTTTGTCTAGATCCAGACGAAAACCTAACAATATACCGTACTGAAATTTTTCAGAAATGTTGACCTACGTTTAACCTCATTAAACATTATTACCTCTGGAGAATATGAAGGGGTATGTAACATGCTTTTGGGGATCTTTCAATTGCCCTTTAAGGGGGTACTACACCCCTGACCAATTTAGTGCCTATTTTTGCATTACTACTGCACTGAAAATTCAGCAACTCAAGGCAAGTAGTTATGATTTATTGATCAAATACTGGTTTTCCCTCATTTTGACTGTAACCCCACAACAGTTGTCTGTGCTGAAATAAAATTTCCAGTGCAGTAGTTATAGTCCTTGCCCCTATAATAAACATATCTTACTTGTCACCAATGCGCTATAATTTTTGAGAAAATGCAAAAATAGGCACAAAATTTGGCAGGGGTGTAGTACCCCCTTAATGAGATTTTGTCAGGACTCGGGAGTATATAAGATGACTGAAGTGTAAGATTGTTGCCAACATTTAATGTTGCCCCCTATCAGGACTCAAAAAAGGTAATTTCAAGCAAGATTCCAGCAAGAATTCCAGATTCCAGCAAGCCAAATTTTCATGTACAAAAGGCAAAATTCCTCCAATTTCAAGATTTCTCCAAATTCCCCATTTTTCCTATAAATGCCCCTGTACATGTAAATGTTATTAATTTAGGCATGTCTTTGCCATGGCTTAAAAAAGTGGGGAATTTTGGATGCTCCCAGGAAATCTTGATATTTGGAGGAAATCTTGGAATTTAGAGAGGGAAATTTTTCCTTTTGGTAGGCCCTACATATGCTCGTACAATGTAAGAATCTATAGAAAGTTGTGGAATTACTTTAGCATGCTTGAATTTTGCTTCCTTTTTTGAGCCCTGGTGTGCATGCTTAATGAGCGTACATGCATTTTGCAAGCGTGAATTTTGCAAACATACTTTAATGCGTACATGTGTATTATGATGCCTGCATTTGAATCTGATGAAGCAACAGAAAAGCAAACTTATTCAGATTTTGTCAAATCTACAGCACAAATTGTAGACTCATGTTTCTGGTGTTTATATTGTTATTTTATGTACATTACAATGATGTGAAAAATAGTGATTTCAAGGAAATATAGAGAGTGCTCGATTTTGTGAAGAGCACACATCTTGTCTATAAAATAGGCCAAGTCATTCTATAAATATAGGCCAGTACCTCTATTTTCTTGAATGTACTGTAACTTAATTCTTGACAGCAACATCAATATTGTGTTGTATTGGGCATCATTTTAATCTACATGCATGTGAATATGATTGTATGTTTACTCTAGCTAGGGATAACAACAACTGTTGCAGAATGTTTTAATGTGGTATAATATACGAGGGCGGTCAAAAGTTTGTAGAACTTCGGTATGCTACTTTGTCGCACGGTATTGCATTTGGTCTCATTTGAAAGCTTGTTCCTTCAAAACATTACTGCAAAGATATTATATTTTTGCATCACTGTATATGGGCAGGACACTGTTCAGAGGAAGCCTACCTCCATGAATTCCCGGGTACTACCAGAAGTGAATACAGGGTCATCATGGAAATTTCTCCCGACGGTGGTGAAAACTCAAATGAACTTTGTACAGTTATTGTAAATGGTAATGAAGTACTTGGTATTCAACAGCAACGAAATGGTTTTTAGAGTTCAAGAATGGAGTATTCCAGGGTGTCTTCTAGATGGGGTCCCGGAATCTTCATGTACAAAATTGATACCAGTTGACATACTAGTATTCAGGTCCACACCTTCTATACATTTAGAATGAGGACCAAGGCAAATTTAATCTATATGTGGCTAAAGGTGATAAGGCATACATTAATCACTGGAATTATGAGTGAATTTAGTGGAAGCACCTGGATCTTACACCCCTCAGAAGATCATCCCTCGGTCACCGTAGTGCAAGATCTTCATCGCTGTTTCTGACATCCAAGGATAGTCTTGATGACGGATCATTTGCCAAATGAAAGTACAATCATAGGCATATATTATACAAATTTTGATAGCAAAATTGAGGCAAGCAATCATGTGGAGGAGGTTGATGGTAGGAATGTGGCTGTTCTCGGATTGTGTCCTGTACACTATTCTTAGTTTGTCAAGCTGCCATTCACGACAGAGGGGCCAGTTATTTAAAGTAACCATATATTGTGGTTCAGACATGACCTCCAGTTAGTGAAGCCTATTTTAGAATTTTAAGTCCTACCTTCATAATATCAGGTTTGGTGGTGATCAATGCTAGTGAGCCTTCACTGAAGAGTGGCTCAAGGAGCTATCGGAAGACTTCCATTTTGTTGACATAGAAGGTTTCAAGAAAAATTGCGACGGGTACATTACGGTATGTAGTGACCATGCTCAAGAGAGAGATAGAAAGGATTTGGCTAGTACTCTTTCAAGTACCTTGTTCTACAAACTTATTGACCGCCCCTCGTAGCATTAGCTTTTATTATCAATCTAAATGCTTCAGTGTAGCCTAATTACATTGTTACATATGCCTCAACAAAAGATTTGTTACCATTAATAATTTTCATTTCAGATGGTTAAGTAAACACTGCTCTGCAGTTGTTACCTTTAATCATGAAAGGAAGGTCTAAAGGTGGGAAAGGAAGGTGCGGCTATGCAGCATCACTTGCTTCATTTACAGACCAAAAGAGTGTAAGTGCTGCAGTAAAGACAAAAAACATCTTATTTTTACTACATGTACTGATAGGGTTGCTGATTTTTTAAATAAGGTTTTATTAATTTGTCTAAATAGAACCAATTTACCTCCGCAGAGAGTGGTCTGTCCTAGCGTTGCTATGGTGTTGTTTACATCCGAGTTTGCAATGCCAATCGGTTTTGACGTACTCGGACAAAGACACATATTTATGCGGTTAGGGTTATTTTAATACACATGTGTAGAGCAATAGCCCTAACCGTACTGTATCTCACTATGTCTCACTGGAAAATGACATCTCATGAATAGGGAGCGAAAAGCTAACTGGTTAGCTTTCCTCGTCGGTAGCGTGCATCGGGTGGCCGAGGTGTTTTCATTATTTGGTCAAGGAAAATTCAAGAGTCTTGAATATTGATGACCAAATTCCAGTAAATATCAGAATTTTGTATTCAAATGAGTTAACAAATGTCAGAGATTTAGCAAAAAGTTTGATATGCCAATTTCAAATTTGTTTTTTATTAAGTGTTGATCTGAATTTTTTAAATTTAGGTCAATGAAGTTAAGTCCTGGAAAATCCAGAGAATGTAGAAAGCTGTGGGAACCCTATTCTGAAATTCCTTATTTATTATACACTATATTAATACATTAATGTGTTATTTTATTTCCTCTGCAGGAAAATGGCAACATTGACACATTTGAGTGCAATTAGTGCAACAGAGAAGCCACAGCCCTATGTCTTGTTACTGGGAAACAGACTGACACCTAGACAGGTCTTTGTGATAATTGAGCGCAGGGCCATGTCCACTCCACCTGTATTGAAGGCGATAGACGTTTGTTTTAAGACTCACTACGTCCTGGGATTGAAATATCAAAGTCATTGCCAGGCACTGTGGCAATTCATGGAGGCAGTGGTGTTTCAGATGGCTCCTAAACAGGAGATGTATAGCTGCGTGAGAGAGTTCAATGCATTTTTTTTTAACTTTGTTCAGTCTTACAACTCCAGCTAACTCCAGCACCTAATAAGTACTGTACAAACCTCTATGTAACTCAATAATGAGTTCACCTTGGGCCTATAATGTTTGGGCACCATATCCTGCAGCAGTTTTAAGTAAACCATGAACACTTGTTGTTCACTTACCAATCAAAAAACAAAGCTGGTTGTGATTATGAATAGTTTTGAGTGAATATCTCAAAAAATTTTCTCTGAGGTTTGTACCAATCAAGAACCAAATAACGATAATCAAGAACCAAAGCTTGTGATTATGGATACATACCAAGATCATTATGGCCAGTTAATGGATACTTCTATAGCAGAGTACCTGCATGGCTACTCCAAGCTAGAATAGTGCTGGGGTACTTCAGAGCTACTCTGCGGCTTGTCTACCATGAGCTACGGCATAGCAGAGGAGCTGTGCAGCTAATTCGCCATGAGCGACCTCATTGTAAAGTAGCACCAGAGTAGCTCTGAAGTACCACCAGAGCAACTCCAGCGTGGTGTTGCCTTGGCAAGACACTGCTATAGTAGCACCCAATAACTAGCCATAGGAATCTTAGTGTGCAGTTTTGATATAAAATTGGATGGATTGAGCATGATACACAAAGATATTGGTCAAGCTGTGAGTTAAAGATATCTCTTAAACTCACAGCGAGACCAATATCTTTGAGTATCGTGTGAAAGAATCCATTCGATTTTGTCATTATTATGCTTTGAGAATCTAATTTTGGTCAAATTTGTGTACATTTTGTAACCATTTAAAGTGGGTTGTTAAACAGTGTTACGATATCTACACACTACATGTACGGTGATCGTGGACTGTAAGCTGATGCAGAGACCCACGATATCGGGTGAAATTGGGCACCAATTTCAGTTTGTGACTCTAGCGGGTGCCAGATATCCAGAATAATTGGTTTTGAAAAATGTGTGTAAAGTATAGTATAGGATGGAAGATTCTCAAAGCGTAATAATGAGTGAACTTGGAAACCTTGTTCACTTATGCTTGTACCAATCAGAGCTTGTTAAAGCTTGAGTGAATCTATAAAAAAAGGTGTTCACTTAGGCTTGCACCAATCTAGAACCAAGGCTGAATGTGATTATGGGTAGTTTTGATTAATAAGGTACCAATCATAAACCAAAGCTTGTGACCGAGTAGTTTTGATTAATCAAACTTTACAAAAGTGTTCACTTAGGCTTCCACCAATCAAGAATCAAGCCTGGTTGTGATTATAAGTAGTTTTGAGTAACCCAATGAAACTTGTTCACTTAGGTTTGTGCCAATCAAGAACCAAAACTAGATGTGATTATGAGTAGTTTTGATTGAACCATTAAAAAGTGTTCACTTCGGCTCGCACCAATCAAGAACCAAGGCTGGTTGTGATAATGAGCAGCTGCAAGTAAATTTTGAAAACTTGTTCACTTGTGCTTGTACAGCCAATGCTGGTTGTGATTTTGAGAAGTTTTGAGTGAATCTTTAAAGAAGTGTTCACTTTGGCTTAAACCAATCAAGAACCGAGGCTTGTGACTATGAGTAGTTTTCAGTAAACTTTGAAAACTTGTTCACTTATGCTTGTACCAATCAAGAACCAAAACTAGATGTAATTATGAGTATTTTTGCTTGAACCATTTAAAAGTGTTCCCCTAGCGTTGCGAAAATCAAGAACCAAGGCTGGTTGTGAGTACCCAGCAAACACAAAAAACGTTTTTAAAACGTTTTATATAAGTTATATTTTGGGTTTTGGTTTAGGTAAAAACGTTTTAATAACATTAAAATGTCGGGTTATATAAAGGTCATGAAATCGTTTTAAAACGTTTTGTATGAAAACACACTACAACAATATTTTAAAAATGTTTTCGAAATGTCATTGTAAACTATTTTTTTAATTTTTTTTGGCCAAATATTTTGTCAACACTGTCAAAATGTTTGCACCCAGCAAACACAGAAATGTTCTTAAAATGTTTTTTACAAAACGTTTTACTAACATTTAAGTGTCGGGTTATATAAAGGTCGTGAAAACATTTTAAGAACGTTATTGCAAATATTTTGGGCAAACATTTTTTGCAAAATATTTTTCAACCCAAAATAACATTCTGTTTAGATTGATTTGTACCAAGTTTTCAAAAATGATTTTGGTATGTTATTAAAACGTTTTTATACCCTTTATATAACCCGCCTTTTAAATGTTTTCTGTAAAACATTTGTGTTTGCTGTGCAGTAAATTACCAATAAATGTTATGAAAACATTTTATACCATTAATGTACCCTTTATATAACCCGACATTTAAACGTTTTCTGACAACCTTTTATAACCTTTTGCGAATGATGTCGAAAACGTTTTGTGTTTGCTGGGTACGAGTATAGTTTTAAATGAATCTTAAAAAAAGTGTTCACTTTGGCTTGAACCAATCAAGAACCAAGGTTCTGAGTTTTGAGTAAACTTTTAAAACTTGTTCACTTATGCTTGTACCATTATGAGTAGTTTTGAGTGAACCTTAAACCCATAATGTGTGATTTGCATAAAGAATAGATTCCTATTTAAATGCTAGTTTTCAATGATCACATTATTCCCTTTTAATTTCGAGCCAAACAAATGAGGTAAAACAAAGAAAATTGTGATTTCATTCCAGCGCCTACAATGTGCGTATCGTCGCCGATCGTATTACATGTAATACTGCATCGCGCTTGGCGTGTGTACACATAAGCTGACATGTTAGCAAGCATTGGAACGGTGAACTCTGAATAAAACTGGGTCTCCCCGGTTTTAATATAAAAACTTAAATTTTACTGTTATTAAAGCACTTCAGGCTTAGGGGCTGTGCAATAATTATGAGCCCCCCGGGGGGGGGAAAATTTCCGAATGGCTCGCCAAAAATCACTTGCCCCCCCTCTCGGCCCGCCAAAAAATCGCTTGCCCCCCTTGAACATGCCAAATTTTTGGGATCCCAAATTCCAAACTTTAAATGGTCTAGATGTATGTTATGGCTTAGCGAAGCAGGAAAATTTGCATATTTAAGCGTTTCCGTGCCGTTTTCCTAAGCCATTTTAGAGCGTTTTATCTAAAAGGCGCCCTGTGAATGCGTGCCAAAAATCGCTTGCCCCCCCCCCCTCTCGGCTTGCCAAAAATTGCTTGCCCCCCTTTCGGCTCGACAAAAATTTCTTGCCCCCCCAATTTTACCCTCCCCAGGGCTCATAATTATTGCACAGCCCCTTAGTCTTTAACATGATATTAAGGTACACAACTGGGCATTATAATTATGCAAAAAGTTGAAATCTGAGTAAAATTGAGGGCGTCGCTGTGAAGCAAATCACACATGGCTTTAAGCAAGCATTCACTTAGGCTTACACCAATCAAGAAACAAGGCTGGTTGTGATTATGCTTGTTCACTTATGGCAAGGTTCAACATCTGACCCCGGTTTTACTGCCAAAGGTACATGTAGTTGATATTAAAGTTTAAGTATAAATTTACTTTCAGAATATGACATCAAAAATGCAAAATCTTGAACTTGATTTTTCCCCATTGGATTGTACCATGAAAATGTCTGAATATAGTGGAAATCTGGTAAAATTCATTTGTTAAAAAAAGTAGCTCGTCAAAACAAAATTAGCTACAGCTCTACAAAATTAATGGCTTATTGGCAACTATACTAGGCATTTAAGCAATTGTTTTGTGGGTCTTTAGCTTTTTTTGTTTTCATGTTCTACATTTTTAAACAAATGCCTGTATTGTTTTCAGCCTTCAAAAAATAAAGGGTAACGGACTAGGGTAATAGTATGCCCTGGTTAAAAACAAGTACAAAAAAAGTACTGTACTTTTTATGTACTTTTAAAAAATGTACTTTTTGGAGCGCGAAATAAGTACATTTAAAGTATAAAAAAGTATAAGAAAAGAAAAGTACAGTAAAAGTATAAACAGACCAAAAGTACATAAAAAGTACAGTGTACTTTATTTAGCCATAGGAAAAGTATACTTTATTTGGCTGTGTGAAAAGTATACTTTTTAATACTTTAAATGTACTTATTTCGTGTTCCAAAAAAGTACATTTTTTAAAAGTACATAAAAAGTACAGTATACTTTATTTAGCGATAGGAAAAGTATACTTTATTTAGCCATATGAAAAGTATACTTTTTTGGTCTTGTGAAAAGTATACTTTTCACATAGCCAAATAAAGTATACTTTTCAAATGGCCAAATTAAGTATACTTTTCACATGGCCAAATAAAGTATACTTTTCACATGGCCCAATAAAGTATACTTTTCAAATGACCAAATAAAGTATACCATGCTCTACATAATTATGGTTTAATAATTATACTTAACATGCGATTAAATTTCAAAATTTGTCTTGTAAGAAATCAGAAAAATTTAGAAAATATTTTTTAACTATCCTGGTTGCTTTCTTGTCCAAGTATTAAACGCAACACATGTTAATGTCAAATTCCTTGTCCCTCCCTTAATTAATAATAATGTACACTTAATAGAGCGCCGGTATCCGTCAAGACACTCATGGCGCTTTGCAGAAACAACAAATGTACAATAACGCAAACAATATTATAATAATTAATACAAAATCAGATCAATGTTGAATAGTTCATGCATCAAGCCTGGGCATATGCATTTTGGAACAAATGTATGTATTAAAGTTAATTTGCTTTGAAATTATGCAATTATGTTCTTGGTAAAGCGAACTGAAAATGGCAGGTTGTTCCAAATTTGCGCAGAAACATGAAATGATCTGCTGCTAGCTGCCCCACTGGTTTCTGCAACAAGCTGTTTCTTGAAGAAGTCCTTGTGTAGCCCGGTACCCCAGGTCAACATAAAAAGTGGTAACCATGTGTGTTCTTCCTTTTTTCAAAACCCCCCTTTTCACTGATTTTTCATTGATTTTACCCCCTTTTTTTTGCCAAATCACTGACAAAATCAGGGTAAAAAATACCCCCTTTTTCAAGGTTTTCAATGAGAAGATTTCCAGACACCCCTTTTCAATGACTCCAAATATTTTAATATATTAAGTACAAAATGTGCAAGTATGAACATTACTTTGTGTCTGTTGTACTCCCAGATGATCCTGTGTTATTAACTGGGGTAATTACAATGCCTGTATACTGATTTTAATTGAAAATGAACCAAAGAGGAACAATCCCTCGAAGTTTTGTGTACAGAGGTTCCTTTATTCATTATACATGTTTTATGAACATCCGAACGAACATTACCGAGTATGACTGATCGCCCGACTGATCGAGTGTCGTGGGTGGAGTGTTTCTTTAAAACTGAGCTTGAAATTTTCGAAAAAACTCACGGATTGCATGATAGGTTCCAAATTGCAGCTTTGTTAGTTTGACACATGTCAAATGCCCGGTAAGCTTACTTTGATTTATTTACTTCACGAACGAACCGGCGCACGCCAAACTTCAAGTGCAACAGGGGAAGAGAAACAACGATACAAAATAAAAATACAATATAAAAATAAAACATGCATCAGAATTCGAACAGAATTAAAAACCAAGGAAAAATATCACTCGGTCGGTCGTAGAATTCGCTCCAATCACTGCCAATGTTTCCCGCAATGATGTTTTCAATTCACCACATGGAAAAGTCTATAAGGCAGCCAAAACGGTTACATCTGACACCATCGATGTTCGCGTCGCTCATTCAGCTCTCTTCAAAACGTGCGGGAGCATACGTGCAACACCCACTAGACAACTATATCGGGAAACCGCCGTGCCAATAGTAAAAAAGCTGCCTTCTAACGCTCTCGCTGTGACGATTGAGGGCGGAATCAATGAAATGCCAGAGGATGGAGGCTGAAGACTCGGGCTGAAGACATCGATCGAGCGAACCTGTGAAATACCCCTTTTTTTTTTAAATTTCCGGAGACAATGCTCAGAATACCCCCCTTTTTCGCGATTTAGCGGTCCGCGATTTCAGTCAACAAAATACCCCTTTTCCGCGAAATTTAGAACACACATGGTTACCACTTTTTATGTTGACCTGGGGTACCGGGTTGTGTAGCAGAACAGAGATTACGAGCTGGTGAATACTGGTTCTTACATTGAAGTTATCTGGAGCTGATAATATACAAAGTCTTGTAGACAACAAAATTCTTTGTTCAAAAGTAGCCAATGCAGGTCATGTCAAAACAGGTGTAATATGTGGTTTCATGTAGGCCTAATATGTTCATCATGCATGCAAGTCTCGTAGCACTCGAATTATGTACAGTTGAGATGCCATACAAACAGAGAGTTGCCAATGTCTATCGTTGAGGTTTAATTACCCAAACCATAGACCGTTGTCCATATTGGGTATGTACATAGGCAGAATTCAGCAGTGTTGTATGTTGGCTGCATGGGCACTGAATGAAGCTGAATGAGCGTGTAAGCTTACCCAATTATCAGCATTATATGGCATTGCTTGGTGTTCAAAATATTTTAAACAATAACAAATACATAGTACCTTCTTTTGTGTCCAATTGAATCATCAGAAATCCAAGTCATAGCATAATTATATCCATGCAAAATCCACAAAATGAAAGCTCCCATCTTAATATGTCATGTCAAAAACAGCTCCAAACAGAATGACAGTTATTTTTCAAATCCACAACAATATTGCCATGTGACCAATTTGCATAACAGGTCAAATGGCTAATCCAAGAAAAGTACAAATTAAGTACACTAAAAAGTATATTTAAAGTACAGTTGGTGACCTTCTAAATGTTTAAGTCCCAGAAAAGTACAAATTAAGTACAATGGTGCTGTTGAAAAAAATGTCTGAGTCTGAAAAAGTACATTTTAAGTACATTTCTTGAGGTCCAAAAAGTTCAAGTCCAAGAAAAGTACAAATTAAGTACAGAAAAGTACAAATAAAGTACTTGATGATGGGCAAAATCTTTGGAGTCAAAGAAAAGTACAAATAAAGTATAGAAAAAGTATATTAAAAGTACAAAAAAATTTAACAAAGGGGGAAAAAAGTACAATTAAAGTATACTTTAATTGTACTTTTCACTCGAAAATACAATAAAAGTACAAAAAGTACACATAAAGTATACTTTATTTGTACTTATTTTTAACCAGGGTGGTCGTTGAAGAGGAAAAACAGTGGCTACCCGGAAAAAATTGGTACAAAGCTGATTTTTGCACCAGACAAGCAGAATATATCATAGAACATCATATCCAAAATCCGAAAAAATCCTCTTTGGGGAATTCGTTTTATCAAAGATGGCCGCCAAAATGGCCGCCACAACATATAATTAACTGTATCTTAGCTTCTAAAGCAGATATGATGATGATTTTAGTGTCTTTGAATAGGTTTAAGAGGTCAAAGAATTCAAATTTGTACAAATCTAACACACTGATGTCTTCAATCATACGGAAATCCAAGATGGCCGCCAAAATGGCCGCCACAACATATAATTAGCTGTATCTTAGCTTCTAAAGCAGATATGATGCTGATTTTAGTGTCTTTGAATAGGTTTAAGAGGTCAGAGAATTCAAATTATTTGTACAAATCTAACACACTAATGTCTTCAATTACACTGAAATCCAAGATGGCCGCCAAAATGGCCGCCACCACATATGATTAGATATATCTCCGCTTCTGAAGCAGATATGATGATGATTTGAGTGTCCTTGAATATATTTCAGAGGTCAAAGAATTCAAATTTGTACGTATCTAAAACACTGAAGTCTTCATTCACACTGGAATCCAAGATGGCCGCCAAAATGGCCGCCACCACCACGTGTTATGTTTAGGTATATTTTGGCTTATGAAGCAGATATGATAATGATTTTAGTGTCTTTGAATAGGTTTTAGGAGTCAATTTTGTATTTATCTTCATAAGTATATGTCTTTACTGACACTGCAATCCAACATGGCCCTCAATATTGCTAAAAAACAAACATGATTAGCTAAATATCTCAGCTTCTGAAGCCAATATAATGGTGATTTTAAGAGAACGTAGGTTTTAAGGGTCAGAGAATTGTTGCAATTACTTAAAACCCGGGCTTATAACAATCAAGTGCAAGTCGCAATAGAATCCCAAATAGCTGCCACCACATGTGAATATATATCTCAGCTTCTGAAGCAAAAGTAGCTGTCTTCGTTCTCATCTACATGTATAATCGCCTCAGCATTTTGGCAATGTTCTCCTGTGTAATCTTCACAAGCTGTGACACATTTAAGTCCATTTTGTGACAGGATCATCCGTTATTTACACAAGAATTCCTGGAGGAAAGTTTACAATCGCATCGTACAAGCTTAAGCAACATATATGGTGCTACATCTAAATTCGTAAGGATCAGTGCTAGAACGATGTCAGAGTGTTTCCAGCCCCATTGCTTTAAATTGGATTCAAGCCATTGTTTGTTAGCTTTCTCCAAAGTATGACCTGTAAAAGAACCCACAGACTGTGAAAATACGCTGCCCTTTCAGTAGGTGAAAGCTTTTGTAGATAGCTGTGGATCAAATGATGCTTTATTTGATGATACCATCGCCATGGATTAAGCGAACCGTAGAACGTTCAAAGAATCTTCTTCTCTGCCACCATATACGAAAACAAATAATCTGATGCCAGCTGTACCAATCTGTTCTAATGTCGCCTCAGGATCGCTCATCTAGGATGATATCTGCTGCAATTCTTTTATCTTCTTCAACAAACTTGTCTTTCCATGTCCAAATGTTGCAGAAGTTGAGTCGCAACCACTCCATGCATGGATAAACAGGAGGTCTTGAACTTTCCAAACCACCAACCCTTTCTTCTCTGAATGGAAGTACATAAGATATCAGCCATAGTCTGGTATCAATGGTACATCAAAAGGACAAGTATATCTGTGTCATCTGCTACAACAGGTACTTCTCTTCCTTGTCTTGCAAATTGAAGGGTACATTCCACTATCAAAGTGTCCGGATCTCCAGTACTATTGTGCACGATCAGAACTAATAATAGCTTCAGAACTAATAATTGTTTCCACAATATATCTACATAGAAAGAAGGGAGAATTTTATGCGCATTTTGATACCCCCATTTGTCAAATGTCGTTCAATATTAACAACACAGTAGTGCTTTTGAACAAAAATACGCGAATTTAAGAGTTGCAGTTTACAGCGACCAATGGTTATTACATAAGCATTGTAGTACGCAAAACCCTCCATTTATCTGCGCGTTGACTTCAAATAACTGCAACTTTTACATATGGGTATTTTTCTTTAAAAACAGTGCTGTGTTTTTACGTTATTTTCATCATACTACACCCTTAGGAACCGTGGACGTCCACGGTTGGAAGTGTGTCTTCAGTTGAAGGTGTATAAACTATCAAAGTGTCAGGATCTCCAGTACTATTGTGCACGAACTGACCATTGGTTTCCAAGTATCGACTCAGCAGCGAGATAAACTGACTGTTGTTCTTCTCATTCGAGAGAAAAGGTCTGCTGGTCATGATGAGAAGTTTGAGAACCTTCATAGATTCTGTGAGCTGAATATGATAAGAACAAATGCCAGTTTATCTCGCTGCTGAGTCGATGGATGGTGCACAATAGTACCGGAGATGCTGACACATTGATAGTGGAATGTACCCTTCAAGACAATGTTCAAGACAAGGAAGAGAAATGCCACTGGGGACCAGAATATAGCTGATATCGGTGGGTTGGAAAGTTCAAGACCTTATTAACAACGTTGGTGAAGTATTGACATTCCATCTCAGGTCCTGTTTATCCATGCATGGAGTGGTTGTGACTCCACTTCTGCAACATTTGGACATGGAAAGACAAGTTTGTTGCAGAAGATAAGAAGAATTGCAGCAGATATCATCCTAGATGAGCGATCCTGAGGCGACATTAGAACAGATTGGTACAAATGGCATCAGATTATTCGTTGTCTTATGTGGTGGCAGAGAAGAAGATTCTTTAAACGGTCTGCGGTTCGCTTAATTCATGGCGATGGTATCATCAAATAAAGCATCACCTGATCCACAAAAGCTTCCACCTAGTTAAAAAGAGCAGCATATTTTCACCGTCTGAGTGTTCTTTTGCAGGTCATACTTTGGAGAAAGCTCACAAACAATAACTTGGATCCAAATCGATGGGGTTGGAAACTCTCTGACACCGTACTAGCACCGGTCCTTACGGATGTAGATACAGCACCACACGGCTGGCTTTGTTTGTATGATACAAATGTAAACTATCCTCCAGGAGTCCTTGTGGAAATAACGGATGTTCCTGTGTCAAAAAAGGATTTAAATGTGTCACAGCTTGTGGAGATTGCAGAGGAGAAAATTGCCAAAACGCTGAGGTGATTATACTTGCAGATGAAGTCGAAGATAGCTACCTTTGCTTCAGAAACTGAGATATAGAAAATCATGTGGTGGCAGCTTTTTTGGATTCTATTGTTACTGAGCACTTACTTCTGTGTTTTAAGTAATTGCAACATTGAAATCTGCAACCCCTAAAACCTACATTTTCTTAAAAGCCTCATCATCATCATCAGTCGGCTGCGGAGCAGGCGACGACAAGCTTTCTCCAACTAATGCGATCTTGGGCAAGCGAAACAATTTTGTTTGGCTGCAGCATCCCTTCAGTATCTCCCAGGAGGTGCTGGACATACTGTAAGTACAGTGTGCGTGGCCGTCCCGGTTTCCTCTTCCCATGTGGTGGAATATAAAGTGCATATTCTTTCACAGGCTCGTCATCTTCAAGACGCAAAATATGGCCGAGAAATTTGAGTTGATGAATCTTTACTCTGGCAACCAGTGGAGTGGTGTTGGTCAGGTTGTAGATGGTTTCATTTGGAATCCGATCCACACGCTTGATGTTTAACATGACTCTGTAGCAAGATGTTGCAAATGCATTGATCTTGTCTTAAAAGCCTATTAAAAGATTAAAATCATCATTATATTGGTTTCAGAAGCTGAGATATACAGTTAAGCATGTTTGATTTTAGCCATATTGAGGATCATCTTGGATTACAGTGTGAGTGAAGACTTGACTTAGTACTTTAGATAAATACAAAATTGACTTCTGCGTCACCTAAAACCTATTCAAAGACACTAAAATCATTATCATATCTGCTTCATAAGCCAAAATATACCTAAATATAACACGTAGTGGTGGCGGCCATTTGGCGGCCATCTTGGATTCCAGTGTGAATGAAGACTTCAGTGTTTTAGATACGTACAAATTTGAATTCTTTGACCTCTGAAATATATTCAAGGACATTAAAATCATCATCATATCTGCTTCAGAAGCGGAGATATATCTAATCATATGTGGTGGCGGCCATTTTGGCGGCCATCTTGGATTTTAGTGTAATTGAAGACATCAGTGTGTTAGATTTGTACAAATTTGAATTCTCTGACCTCTTAAACCTATTCAAAGACACTAAAATCATCATCATATCTTCTTTAGAAGCTAAGATACAGCTAATTATATGTTGTGGCGGCCATTTTGGCGGCCATCTTGGATTTCAGTGTGATTGAAGACATCAGTGTATTATATTTGTACAAATTTGAATTCTCTGACCTCTTAAACCTATTCAAAGACACTAAAATCATCATTATATCTGCTTTAGAAGCTAAGATACAGCTAATTATATGTTGTGGCAGCCATTTTGGCGGCCATCTTGATAAAACAAATTCCCCAAGGAGGATTTTTTCGGATTTTGGATATGATGTTTTATGATGTATTCTGCTTGTCTGGTGCAAAAATCAGCTTTGTACCAATTTTTGCCGGGTCAAAATGTCCAACGACCATACTATAACACAATTGGATTAAGGGGTCAATCCGCATTCTAGACCCTTCCTACCAAATTGTGTGAAAAATCTAAATAAGTTTTGTGAAAAATCTAAATTAATTTTTTATGCAGATTTTTATCAATTTTAAGAGAACATTACAAGCAAAATATTTAATATATTTATTTGGAAACTGTTTTAAGTAGTCGACCATAATTATATAGTACATGGTGGACAATTTGTAATAGCTGGTAGAAACAATTGTCACCAAAATGTGCCCATTTACAACCCAAAATGGGCGAAAACCGTATTTTTAACGGAATAACAACATAAAATGTGAGGTTTTTGGTTGCAAAATAAGAAACTATAGACAGCTTGTACCCTTAAGGGGGTACTACACCCCTTCCCAATTTTGTGCCTATTTTTGCATTTTTCTAAAAAATTATAGCGCATTGGGGACAAGTAAGATATGTATAATATAGGGGCAAGGACTGCAACTACTACACTGAAAATTTTATTTCAGCACAGATAACAGTTGTGGAGTTACAGTCAAAAATGAGGGAAACCAATATTTGATCAATAAATCAATAACTACTGACTTTGAGTTGCTGAATTTTCAGTATCATTAGTTGTAGTCTTTGCCCCTATACATATCTTACTTATCACCAATGTGCTATAATTTTTAAGAAAATGCAAAAATAGCCACAAAATTGGCCAGGGGTGTAGTACCCCCTTAAAAGAATTATGTTTTCATTTTGAATTGATATTTTCATCCCTAAGTTTTTCAAACTTTTGGCAGTCAAACCAGGGCGATATGCCTTGTCCCAATCAAGAATCAAATCTGATTTGTGATTATGAGTAGTTAGCTTCCTAGTGTACTTTGTAAACTTATGTTGTGTTGTTTTGTTAGAAGTTTAATAAAAAAGAAAATAGAACAAAATTTGTGTGAAGTTTTCATTCAGACTCATGGAGTGAGTATTATTTCTGCGAGAAAAGTGTTTGCAAACATATACAAGACTTTTAAACCACATTAGAATTAAAGGGGTTAACATTTATTGAACAATAAATGTTTTAAATTTTTAAAAGAACTAGAGGTTAAGGGTTGGATGTTAACCATTAACAATTTTAACTTTTTAAACACCTCTAATTTAACGTTTTAAAGTTTTGAACAATTAATGTTTTAACTTTTTAAACAGCGAGTGTTTAAGTTTTGAACACTTTTAAACCAAGCAAGAGTTAAACCTTTAAAATCTGTTTTAGATTAAAGCTTATAATGGGGTTTTGAGTTAAAGATTTAAACAACAATTGCTTTAAAAAATGGCAACTGAAGTTTAAGGCTTTTTAACAACTACTAGAAGGGGGCGTATTTATAACACACCGGTATAAGATTGTTTAAAAAATACGTAAATCGCGAATTACAGTGTACAGGTGTGTCAGAATTTCCATTTTGATTTCACCCTTTTTCACTTCAGGCTGCTAAAATGTCCAACTCAGTACTTGAATTTCAAAAGCTACCAGCAGAAATTAATAATCAATATTTTTCTAGTGGCTTGCAGAATCATTCAAACATGGGTATATTTACGTCTTGATTTTGCATATTTCTCATCGGAAGTGAAAAATTGGGAAATCATAATAGACCTAAATAGGCCTATGCAATAAACCAACCGGAACAGTATATTATTGATTGAAATGACAGCCATGTTGGGGCCCGGGGTTGGGGCACAGTTCTAAGATGACATAGGGACACCGAGGTCTCTAGTTCAAATCCACAACAATTCCCGGGAACCATTCAGGGAGAGCAGCGAGTGTTCGCCCTATTTTTTTTTCGACTAGCGAATGTCAAAATTAAGTTTTGGACGGATTTGATTGGCTCATGTGAAAGCTATTGGCTAAATACCACCACATTCTCAGGACTACATGTCTTACCGTAGCAGCAGCGTAAAGCAAAAAGAAAACTTTTCAAAGTGTAGAACCTGAACTTGTCCCATGCTGGGGCATGTCAAGTTCGCCCATATCACTGCATATGGTGGTGTAAGTTCACCCTATTCAAAAAAGCTAGATATTGTGTAACAATAACACATTTCATATAAAAATTTGTTATAGGAGTTTAAAATTCTCTTCCGGGAACTTGGAGGGTAGGCCTATATATGGGGGTCCAAAGTGAACAAAAACATATTTGTTGAACAACTTCAGGGGGATAATGGTTTAGGACATACACAGGTATGAGTTTAACACCTTGTAATACTAATACCAAATGAATATTTAAAAACAGACTGCCCTCGAGTTTGGGGTATAAGTCCGCCTCGGGCAAGCATGGGGCGAACTGACATGCCCCATCATTATAGGGCGAACGTGCTTCTTGTGCACATCTTTGTCTTTACCTCAGGTTATGCCAAAAACAAATCGAATACTGAGATTACAACTGCATAAAATTTTTAACAAAACCCGCATGTTCCCAATTTAGATAAAACAACATTACCCATGTTAAAACCATACTTGAATATGTTGATGGGTACCGGGTATAGGCCTACCTATAATGCAAGAAAAATTCACGTTTTGGTGTCATTTTTTGTTTTCCTTAGTTTAATCCCGGAGTTTAATAAACATGTTGCTATAGGCCTATGTCGCGTATCTTTTGTGGGTAGTTTACAATGACCTGCATAACCTCATAGCTGGGAGGAAAGGCCGACGACGAGCAATTGGTGTATTTTGGGGGGAAAATCCATATCTTCAATACGAAAGGTCAAAATTATGCCGGCTTTTCATCCCAGTCCCACATATCATCATACTATTAAATATCCAAAATATCAATTTTTAACCATTTGCCATAAAATGTGTATTATATTGCGAATTTAAAAAATCAAAATTATTTGATATCATCAGGACATTCTTCGTATTCAGAATGCAATTCGATATGTCTGATGTGCCGCGCATGTCCCACAAAAAATACTGTCCAAACGTTCATACCCCCTTGAAACTCAATGTTCAGTTTGGAGTCCCCCGCCCGCCTTATGATTTGTTTGCAGCGTTTGAGTTGCAAAATCTAAAACTAATTCATTATTGTGCAAATTATACTACTATAAACCAGAAAGAAAATTTGTTCTGCAAAAATTTTAAACCCATTTCTTTTGTATTTGATGCCTTCAAAAACTATAGAAAGCCTTGACAACTATTAGAAGAATTCATCTAAATATTTGAGCATTAAAATTATACAGAGTTTTTACAAGTGAACTTAACATAGCAAATGCTGTAAATGCTGTTTTTATTTATATATCACTGTTGTTTGTATGTAAATTTTATGCCCAGCTGGTCTAGTTTTTATTGTATTCCTAATTTTGTTAAATTGTGCAAACGTAATGTAGTGTATTTTAATATGTAGGCCTATTGGTTATTTTTTGACGTTTTAAGTTTGACCCGTGGGCCAAACTGAAAAACAGTGTTTACACTGAGTTTTGTTACCCAGGCAAAAGAAGTTTTAATAACATAAAATAAAAATAATTAAAGATAGGAGATACTATAAAAGACCTATAATAAATTGGTGCCAATAATAAATAGTTCATACTGTTCTGCATGAGTGTTATTTTTGTATAAATGAGTCACCCCCACCCCACCCTATATCCTCAAATGTGTATGGAGAGGTTTGTACAAATTGGAGTGTAGAAGACTGTGCCATAATTCAAGCAAATGACAAAAATGCTCCCCCCCCCTCTTTTTTTGGCCAATTTTATCCTCCCCAGGCTTATTGCACACACCCTTACAAAATAGGTCACATATGGGGGCCACGTAATTTTAACTGATTATACTTATGCCAGCTAAACCAAGCGGCCAAATTCCACCATTAACGTATACATGAGCAAACCAAGCGGCCAAATTCCACCATTAACGTATACATGAGCAACCAGGATAGCAACAAACACCCTTGGCCTACTATATTATATATAGGCCTATAGGCTAATCCTGATAAATCGGACACTCATGTACCTGTTTACTGGTATGAGCCAGAGCACATCATCGTGGCTGGCAGCAACTTCGTAGCATTGCCAGTGTCCTAATGAGACTAAACCAGTATCACTGTTGATCGGTTGCATGGTAGGCTAGACTAAGACTAGTAGTCTAGCAGCGTGATTTAACGAATACTGCTGGTAACAAGTATCCGATTCATATCGCTGGTGCCTACTGAATTAACCTGGACAAATAAAGTGAATGCAATATTGCTGAGCAATCTTGCCGCATCGGACTTACTTATGGGAATCTATCTAATGATCATCGCTTCCGCTGATTTATATTTCGGTGATTTTTTTCCAATGCAATCTGAAACCTGGCGATCTGGCATTACCTGCAGAATTGCAGGAGCTTTGTCAATAATATCTAGTGAAGCTTCTGTGTTCTTTGTGACTTTGATAAGCATAGACAGGTTAATTGCTGTCAAGTTCTCCTTTTCTACTCACAAATTAAAAAAAACATCTGCCACAGTTGTTGTGATTTTGACATGGATTATTTCATTTGCATTAGGTACTGTTCCATCGGCTTTGTCGGGAAAAAATTTCAAATTTTATGACAATTCTCATGTTTGCATTGGCCTACCCCTAACATTGACAAAAATATTCGAGAATGAAAATATTGAAAGTTTCTTCGTGGTGCATAATAAGGATTACTTTCAGCAATCTTTTGCTAGCGAATTCAAAGGTATGACTAATGGCCTCTTTTATTCAACAGCCATTTTCCTAGGCCTAAATGGTATATGTTACCTCGTAATACTGGGCTGTTATATCGAAATAGTTAGGGCAATTCGCAAATCCGCCAAACAATCTGGACGCACCCGTAGCATGACAGAACAGATCAGGCTCACAACAAAAGTATCAGCCATTATTGCGACGGACTTCTGCTGTTGGGCTCCGATAATCATCATCGGGATCTTGGTTCAAACTAGGGTGATTACTCTACCCCCATCTGTATTTGCATGGTGTGTTACAGTAGTGTTGCCTATTAATTCTGCCATTAATCCATATCTATACACCATTGCTGACCTTATTTCTGTTTATAGAAAGAAACGAGTTGAAAAAAGGGAAATTAAAAACACGTGATGAAACCATACCCAATATTCAAAGTTGTAGAATGATAATCAATAATTGTGATATACTATAACTAACAAAATGGAAAATTCAACATAAATTAATAGTGTGAAATTAATAATGAAGCCAA